>NC_079487.1:40200308-40841445 GCF_020520425.1 Spinacia oleracea | reverse complement strand
TGTTAGGTTATGATACATATGACAATTCATAAATCATGCGGAAAAACCATAAAGCCAGGAAAACATATTATTTACACATAATCATTTAGCATAGTTTAGACAATTCCACTTGCATGGACCCGGTCCACCATAAGATTACCATGGACCAGGGTAATTAGGTAATTTTAACAGTGAGTAAATTATGAAAACTGTAGGTTCTGTAAAATAACTATATCTCCAGAATAATAACTATGAACATAATAATGATAAGAATAACTATTCTATCCAAAGAGTAACTATATCATATAGAAAAGTAATTTTAACTGTAAAACAATTACTACTATATATTCATTCTTGCAGACAAAAAGAGTAAATTATAGAAACTATAGGTTCTGTAAAGTAACTATATTTTCAGAATAGTAACTATGAAACAAATAATAATAATAATAATATAGTAATTTCGATGAGAACAATTATTCTATCCAAAGATTAACTATATTATATAGAAAAATAACTTTAGCTGTAAAACAATTACTATAGTATAAAAAAAACAATATGATATAGATGGTTTAGAGGTCATATAGTAATTTTTTCTATTATATATCACATAATTACTGAAATATAAAAGAGTAACTATATCAAAAGTAACAGTAATTATAACTCTTGAACAATAATAAAGAAAACATTAACTACTTGGTTAGTTGTTTTAGCTACGACATTCTAATTCTTTGCATCTATTAAATAAACTATGTTAAACTCAAATGTTTTTTGAACTAAATAATACTAATCGACACGTCCACGTGGACCACGTCTCTTTTTTCCACCAACACATCATGTCCTTCCTCTACCACGTTCTTGGTTTCCATTGTTGTCAGGATTTTCTTCTTCTCCTCCTGCTTTTGTTTTCCTTGCAGAATTTATTCTTTGCACGATTCCAATTCTGGGTGCATCATCTTTGTATTTCTGAATCAATAATATTTAAACTAAGTTAATAATTTAACATTTAAATATGAAAAAACAACATAGTAACTATGTAAAACGTGTAGTTTCTATTATGCATCATATAATAACTCTTACAATTAACGATGGTAAAATACTTGCAGAATTGCATATATAGTTATTGTTATTGTTATAGTCATATAGTTACTGTCAAAATAATATGGTCACTTTTATTAATAATAACATGGAGTACAAAGAAAGATCATAAAAAGAACATAATGATAAGATAATAACTATTAAAAAAATATAGTTAATATTATACATGATATAGTAACTCTTAATATTAATGATAGTCATATACGAGCAAGGTTGTAGATATAGTTATTTTTATGATCATATAGTTGCTGTGATCATAACATAGTAACTCTTATTACTAATAACATATAAGACAACAAAGAACATGAAAAGAACATTATAATATACATAATAAACTATACCAAACATATAGTTACTATAATACAAGATATAATACCTATAAATATTATTGATGGTCATTTAGTCACAGAGTTGCAGAAATAGTTGATGTGATAATAATATAGTAAATCTATCAATAATACAGTAACTATATTAAAAATATATAATAACATAAAAACATGCACATAACATAATAAACTAACATAGTACCTATTTCAAAAATATAGTAACTATATAAAACGTACAATAACTATTAAAGAAAATAAACATATGGTAACAAGTCATGATAAAATAAATATAATATCTATTTCAAACATATAGTAACTATATAAATAATATAGTAACTATATAAATAATATAGTAACTATTGAAGAAAATAAACATATGGTAACGCATCATGATAAAATAAACATAGTACCTATTTCAAACATGTAGTAACTAATATAATAATATAGTAACTATTGTACACATATAGTAACCACTATAATCACACAACAACTAGCTTAACATATAGTGACTATTATTATAATATAGTAACTATTGTACAAATATAGTAACCATTATAATCATATAGTCACTATCTAAGAAGCAGACAAAAATATACTCGAAATAACATATTACATAATGTAATCGTATAGTAACTATTATTTATCAAAAAGTCACTATAAACTGTTCTTAACATAGTAACTATCTTAAACACATAGTTATTGTTTTAAATTTATTATAACTTTCTAAAAAATATAGTAACTATTTTAAACACATAGTTACTGTTTTAAAGTTATAGTAACTTTTAAAAAAATATAGTTACTCTAAAAACTACTACTAACATAAACACAATGAATATTCCAATGACTATTAAAAACATTATTTCGCAACATAAATTAAAGGTAACTATATCATTTATATACTAACTATATGAAACACTAACCCTAATTTCACCCAAATAACAAACACTATTTCTACCTCTTGTGCTTTGCTGCATCAATTCTTAAAGTTCACAGCCTTTGTCTCTTTTTTCTAAATTTAAGGCATTATTTCTTCTTATACAAATGATATTGTAAAGTATTTTTGGAGATTCGTCACTAGATAGTGCAACTTTAGGACCTGGAATAACATGTGATTGATACTTCGTATTATTTTCTTATACAAATATCAAATATATAGTAACTATATAAACCATATAGTAACTATATAAAACATATAGTGACTATTATTAAAATATAGTAACTATTGAACACATATAGTAACCATTATAATCATATAGTCACTATCTAAGAAGCGGACAAATACATACTCTAAATAATATAGTACATAATGTAATCGTATAGTAACTATTATTTATCAAAAAGTCACTATAAACTGTTCATAACATAATAACTATCTTAAACACATAGTTACTGTTTTAAACTTATAATAACTTTCTAAAAAATATAGTGACTATTTTAAACACATAGTTACTGTTTTAAAGTTATAGTAACTTTTAAAAAAAGTATAGTTACTCTAAAAACTACTACTAACATAAACACAACAAACATTCCAGTGACTATTAAAAACACTAATTCGCAACATAAATTAAAGGTGATTATATCATTTATATACTAACTATGTGAAACACTAACCCTAATTTCAACAAAACAACAAACATTTCGAATCACTCAACAAAATAATAACTATTGTACACATATATTAACTGTTGTACACATATAATAACCATTAAAATAATATAGTAAGTATTGTACACATATAGTAACCATTAAAATTACATAGTACCTCTTTAAACCATATAGTTACTGTATTACTCATATAGTTACTATTTAAAATCGTGAAGTCACTGATCGAATTCGCAAAGTGAAAACGATACTTCGGTAAAACACAAACATTAATTTCTTCAAAACAACAAATATTTTCAATTTTAAATAAAAATAGACTTAAAATTCTTTAAAAAACAACAAACCGAGATGTGATCTCTAAAAATTCTTGCGAAGATTTGTAGGCGAGCGCAAATTCTTCGATTCGATTTCGGCAACGACGAACCTCCTTCTTGATCTACTACTTCCTCCAATTTTTTCTCATCAAATAGATCCAATCATAAGAATTATAAGATAATTACGAAAACAATCGAACAAAACCTAGAAATTTGGGCTAAATTTTGAAAAGCATAGAGAGAAAATGAAGAGAGAGAAAATGAAAGAGAATGAACAGAATGTAGATCTGAAATTTTGAAAAATAAAAAAGTTTAAAACGTATATAAAGTGGGCTAGACACAAATCGCATTAAAACTCTTCAAAACACATAGTAACTCTTTAAAACACATAGTTATTGTAATACGCATATAGTTACTATTTAAAATTACAAAATAACTGTCACGTGACAGTTACATATGTTACCCACGAAAATTACTCCGTTGCCCTGGTCCACGCTAAGTTAGCATGGACCAGGTTTATATTAGTGTAAATATAGTTTAGATGCATACTCTTTGTTGCGTGCCCTCCCTAGCTGCGCCCGAACCGAACAAGAACAAGTCTTTAGGACTCCAAGTGTCGTCCCTCCGTAGATAGTCCACAGCACGTCCGGATCCGCCTTAAGATTGACCAACTAGAATCTCCCTTAAGGTACTACTTAATTTTGGCTAAATGGGCAAGAGTTATGGCTGATTTTTCTGCTTAAAAATCCTAGTTTTGAATACTTGAAAACTTGTGTATAAATTTATGACCCTAGGCATATATTTATAGAACCTTGGAAAGGATTTCGAATCCTGTTAGAATACTAATTAATTAATTAGAATCCTATTAGAACTCTAAATAATTAATTTAATCTTTTAGGATTAGGATTTAATCTATGCACGAATTCCGATAGCTTTAGGATTCGTATAGCACGTACACACGCACCGCACGAGCATCGCACGCCCATGCGCAAGCCTTGCGGCCCACGCTGTGCGCACGGCGCACAGGCCCACTGCCCGCAGCCCATTTGTGCGCGCGCGCCAGCCTTGGCTGGGACTGGCCTTGCGCTGGGCCTGGTCGAGGCATTGGCGTGTTGTTGGATGCGTGTGGCTTGCTGGGCGATGGCCTGGCTTCGTGCTGGGCCCTCGTCCGGCAGGCCTCGTCCGATGCTTATTCGTACGATACGCTTCCGATTAAATTCCCGGTTCCGGAATTCATTTCCGATACGAACAATATTTAATATTTCCGATTCCGGAATCAATTTCCGTTTCGAACAAATATTTAATATTTCCGTTTCCGGAATTATTTTCCGATTCCGATAATATTTCCGATTCTGACAATATTTCCGTTTCCGGCAATATTTCCGATTCCGGCAATATTTCCATTTCCGATAATATTTTCCGATACGTACCATGTTTCCGTTTCCAGCAACATCTACGACTTGGATAATATTTATATTTCCGATACGATCCATATTTCCGTTTCCGGCAATATCATCGTTTCCGGAGTATTCATTTCTTGCCTGTGACGATCTCAGCTCCCACTGAAACCAAGATCCGTCGATTCCGAATATCCATAGATGGAGTATTTAATGCCATTAAATACTTGATCCGTTTACGTACTATTTGTGTGACCCTACGGGTTCAGTCAAGAGTAAGTTGTGGATTAATATCATTAATTCCACTTGAACTGAAGCGGCCTCTAGCTAGGCATTCAGCTCACTTGATCTCACTGAATTATTAACTTGTTAATTAATACTGAACCGCATTTATTAGACTTAACATTGAATGCATACTTGGACCAAGGGCATTATTTCCTTCAGAATATTGAAGTCACAAAGGATCCCTAATCCAGGTCATTGAAAGGTGGACGACCAATGACTAATGAAGATTAGATTGCAAGTAGATTGCTTAGTTCTGTTTCTTGAACTAGTGTGACTGGATGTCAGAATATTTTGCATAGATACTTATTGGATCTTGTATCGGATTGACCATGAGAACACTTTAAGAGATTAAAGTCATGTCATAGGTAGTTCTCATTAATGGTGATTAGAAACCGTTTCTTAGAACATGAGCGATTATGTCTGCTCGTTTGAGAATTAGTTCTCTTTGATACTAGCTAAACGTCGCACCGTAAAATGAGGCTGTAAAAGCAGTTATTGGGCGTACTATGAATCAAAGTGAGTGTTCATAGATTGCAAGAATGGATTTTCCTCCTATCTTTGATAGGATATGGTGTTGTTGTGTAACAAGGCCTCTCGGAGAGTTAGATACTGTAAAATGCATGGCCGTGCTCAGAATGGTTAGGCTTAACCTTCTGCAAAAGTTTAACAGTTGAGCTCTATAATCCGAGAAACACTTCTGGACCTAATAAGGATGGCTTGGATCTTACCTTATGTTCAGTAAGTAACACTAAGTGACAAAGAAATGTGGATGCACACTTGTCTGAATGACAAGTGGGAGATTGAAGGAAATATGTCCTTCACCCAAGGTGCATTAAGTCTAATACCAAGGTTCAGATTAATTGCGAACAATTAATTCAGTGAGATCAAGTGATCGGAACAGCTAGCTGGAGCAATGCTTCCGATCAGTGAGTTCTAATGGATCTTGAACTCACAACTTACTCTTGACTGAACCTACAAGGTCACACCAATGACACGTAACAGATCACCGGATTAAATGAATCGGAAATTCATTTAATAGCTTTTCGGGATTTAAGTTGGAAACGTATTATACGATACGACCTTGCATCGGAATCGTATATCGTATCGCGAATATTCGTAAGCTAGGCGAGACGAATAAATCGTATCGTACGACGGTGATTCATCGTATACGAAACGATAAATAAATATATCGAAAATATATTTAATCGTGAATACAAGGACCGGCCCACGAGCCGAGTGCACGAAGCACTCGAGGCCCATGGGCGCGCGCATAGGCGAGCAAGCAAAGCGCGGCAGCAGCGAGGCCCAAGAGGCGAGGGTTGTGCGCGTGCAAGCGGCCGAGACCACGACACAAGCAGCAGCGCGGCCCACGGCCCTTCGCTGTGCGTGTCCGTGTGACTTGGCGTGCAAGCTTGCTAGTCGGCCTTGCCTCTTGGCTTGGTCGGTTAGTAAGGTTATGTAAATAACCTTACAACCTAATTTTCCAACTTAACACAATCACAATTCAGATTACACACAACCTTAGGAGAAAACAGAGAGCCCTAATTCTCTCTGTGCCTCCATAGTGTGTTCATCCCAAAAGGCAAAGTATCTTGATCAATTGTCTAAGCTACGATAATCAAGACGGATCTGAACGTGTCGTTGAACCAAGTAGAGGAACGACAAGTGGAGTTCTTTGTTCGTGTTCGTTGACATATTATTGTGGAAAACACGCTTCGAATGTAAGTTTGCTTAATCTGTGCTTTATACATGTTTCCTGGCTTTGGGGATTGTTCCGCACATGTTATTATGTTTAACTGTATTCCCCTACAGATAAATGTTTAGACTTTGCATGCTTCAATGTATGTTTTAATTATTGTTTATAATTAAATATGTTGCACTGCAATAAATCCTTTTAGAAAGGTAACAGTAAATTTCCTCGATTGGTAGTGAATCTAAGAACGATTCACGGAAATGAGAGATGTGAGAAATTTAAAATGTACGTTTCTTTTAGCGACTTTTATGGTTGTTTTCGAGTATCAAAGTCGAATGGAAAACCGATTGGTGCTTGTGAATTCAAAATACAATGTAGTTTTGAGATCATAAAGCATTGAGTTTAAACGGTCAGCCTTACCAATGGTTAACAACCTAATATCTTTGTCCATTTGATTCTCGAATGAGTCTAGTCCCTAGACATTCGAATAGATCGATGCTTAGAGAACTTTAGAAGCTTCTGGTAAGATCATCTAGTTGAAACAAAATATTCAACATAAATTAAATGGTAAGAACCTTGTTGGAGTGACATTGGACATGTCTAACAAAGTATAAAAGTCAACACTAAAGAATTCAATTCTTAAGACTATAAGAAAGGGTACAAGAAATAGGAAAACAAGGAACAAATGAAAGGAATTTACGATTCCGTTTCTACCTATAAGTTTATGTTTAAAGAGAAGTGACCTAGTAATCCAAACTTCCTTGGTATCATATACCGCTTGAGGTTCTTACTTCGGTAATAACTCAAACAATGGAAGCTAGGCTACACTAATGGCCTACAAGTGGGAAATGAAGCATGGCAATGCTACATTAGTTGTAGGGTCATCTAGTTTGTTTTAAGTCCTTTCAAAGGCTGGAACTTAATGGCTATTTTGTTCTATAATCAGCATACCTAAATTTATGTTTTCAAACACAAAAAGACTCACATTCAAGAAAAACAAAAACAATGTTTGTTTGTTTATTTGAATGAAATGGTCAATTACGGGTTGAGTCAATATGCTTGATTAAAACAAACAACTCTTTAACGATAAAAACTTTACTAGGTTCAAATCAAACCCTTGATTTGAGTTCCACTAATCTTTGGCATTGTTGCTTAGACCATATCAACAAGTTAACATTCATAAGCTCTATTTTGATGGACTTTTGAAAGTTGATTGATTTCTAGATAAATTCAAGACAAGCTAGTCTTACTTATTGAAAGTAACAAAAGATATGAACTTTTGTTAGAACGCCTAGACGATAGAGTTCAAAGCTAAAGAAAGGTTTTATGACTTTATTTCACACAGATTTGAGTGAATATAGGTTTATTTACTCAATGTGATATAAGTTTGAATCTGTTTGGCTAGTTCAAAGATTCAGAAGTATAAAATCCACTTGACAAGAAATCATAAAGATCTAGGTTAGATCATGTTGATGATTACTTGAGACCAAAAATGATCATCAATGATTGTGCGTTGTAATTTCACGATCTAGGTCCATAAGATATGGCATATCTAAGTTGGAATGATCAAAGTCAATTAATACTTGATTCGATCAAATGATGAATCATAAAGAATTTTCCTATAATTTCTAAACAAAATGCTCAACTACCACCAAACTAAACCAAATTCGTCAAAGCTATTGAAAAGTAATTTCAGAATATCTTTTCATAATATATATCTAAAGAGTTGCTAAACTCAGTGGGAGCTTAGCGTTTGTTATTCAACAAACTAAGGACCAAGTATAGATATATGTTTCATTGTGATTTATTCAAATGAGACACAAGGGTATTGTTTCTACCAGGAATTTTTGAGAACATAATGTTTGTTTGCTCGAAATAATGTCCTTTTGGAGATTCGTTTCCAAAATGACAAGTGGGAGAAAATAGACCTCGAAGGTCTTCGAGGCGAACAACAAACATAAACGGACATTCTGGAGGCTTTTCGAAGTGCTTCAGAAAATCCGAACTTATTCTTTAAGGACTTTAGAAGTGGCTTTAAAGAATGGACATTCTTAGAAGACTTTACAAGTGCTTCAAGGAGAACGGAATAATCAAAGGACTTTCAACTGGCTATTGATATTCTATTTGTTTGATGTTCTATACCCAAGTAGGCATAGAGTTCAAGTCACTGAAGCTATGAGATTCTTCTATTAGATAGCGAAGAAACCTACAACTTGCAGTCAAACTATTATGAAGATAAATGAGTTTGTGACTTGTAAGAAAGCTATGAAGAAACCTAGATTCCCTAAAATGGTTAGAGGCCATATATAGACTCAATGTTTTAAATGGTTAAAGGCCATAAAACATACTCAATGTTTAGATGACAAAATTGAATTTTTGTTGATTTGCAAGAATAGTTTCACACCTGTTGGTTGCAAGTTTGTTTTAAGGATAAAAACCATCAAACATGGAAGTATGTTCACACACAAAGCTAGATTAGTTGCTAAAGGTTGCAAGCAAATTCATGGCATGGATTGTGTTGAAGACTCATGCATAATCTTAAGGCTCAAGTCTATAATTCAAGCAATGATTGCATATTGGTACATATGGCAATTGGATGACAAAACATCTTCCTCAATCAAATTTTGGAAGAAACTATGTACATGGTTTGTCATAGGATTTGTGGATCCAAATAAATGCTTGAAAAAGGAAAGCTAGCTTATAAAAGTACAGATTTAAGCAAGCAATTGGGAATTGGAATTGTATTTTAGTGAAGCTAATAAGTATTTTAGTTTCATAAAATGTACATGATTCTTATAGATATATAAGAAGTTTAGTGGGAGTACATAAAAACTTAATTGGTCCTATGTGTATCACACACATATCTCTTTATTGTGAAATAACATTCAAATGCTAATGACTTAGGTTTGAAATTATTCATCAATGATGGACCAAGGCGAAACTTAGTACATACTGGGTATTGGGTATTAAGATCTATTTACAAAGATCTTATGATATTGTTTTGGATTAAGTAATGGCATTTAATCAAACACGAAAGACTCCATTGGAGATATTCGACCCATATGAATAAATCTAAGTAAAGGATGTTTTGAACTATGTATAAGAATTTACTAAGTTAAACATCAAAGGATCTAAGTAAGATTCTTAACCTATATTATATGTCAAAAAAAATTAGCTGGATTTAGTATCTACTGAAACTAGAATGAGCTAAAGTTACATGAATAGAATTCAATTGGAAATTATTCTGCAAAAGAATTTATTATGTATGATATAATATGAGGATCGCTAAAAACGTATCGTATGACTTTAGGCATGACGAACATATACCAATCTCTATTGATCTAAGTGAAGATCAACTAGATTGAGATCAAGCATACTTATGGTACTTGAAAAGGTACATAGGAATAGTTCTTGATTCAAGGAAATAAAGATATGCTAAATATTGATGCTACACGCATAAACACTGGTAAAGGATCAAGCAAGATCCCTTTAGAGTTAACTATTGGCAAGGACGAGCTATAGAGCATCGTGTTTTGAAAATGGCAACATGGGTTGGAAACCATGAGTTGTTGCGTGGGAAATTAAAATATTAATTTCTATGTTCCAAAGATACAGCTGCAAAGTCTTCCACATATCTGTGAACTGCTTGGATAAGTAAATCCAAACAAAGCATCACTAGCAACCTAAACAGTTGAAGTAAAAGTACTTATTGCCTAAGAAGCAATAAAACAGAGTTGTTTATATTAATGAGTTCTTCATTTAACTTGGGAAGATCACATATCTGTTGATTTAATGGTTCTTCATTGCAAAATGCGTAGAACCACTAATGTAGCAAGAAAGACTAGATCACAAAATAAACATACTCAAAAGATCTTATCATCATATCTCGAAGAACATTCGATGAAAAGGATATTAAGATTGGCAAAGCATGATAACTAAACCTATGCAACAAGTGAGAAGCAACACTCACGTTGTAGCACTCGAAATCAAGTATAGCTTTGAATTCCATGAACTGTTTTAAAGATGGGTTTGAGGCCCATGGTTCTAAAACAATGGGGTTGAACATTTATCATATATGAAATGTATTTTCATATTCCATTTAATCTTGGTTTAGTATTAAATGATGAGTCCCTTCAATTTGACGAAATATTCAAGATAGACTGTCAGGACCAGTCCTGTGACTAAGAAATGTCTATCAAGTGAACTTGAAAGTCAAAAGTTGAAAATGGTCCCTGGTCGGAGTTTTCTATAAAGATGGACGCATAGAAAACGTTAGACGACTAGAATGCAAGATGACTAGTAGTTCTGTTTCTTGAACTATGTGGACATGGCAATGTCATAATCATTTGCATAGATACTTACTTTGGGAAGACTAGTATCGGACAGACCTATGAAACTTTACTGTAAGAGATGAAAATCTGTTATAAGTAAATTTCATTAAAATTATTAGACACTAAATCCTCAATACCTAAGTGATTTGAGATTACTTGTTTGAGAACTCCTTACTTTGACGTTGACCAACCGTCGCACCGTAAAAGGAGGCTATAAAGGCAACACTCAGGTAATCACCTATCAAACGAAGTCTAATCTCAAGATCGCAAGATTGGGATTGTCCTCCCATAAATCGGGATGAGATGCTTAAAAGTTGTACAAGGCCACTCGGAGAGCTAGAAACTGTAAAATGCATGGCCGTGCTCGAATGAATCATAGGCTATGATTATCTGTTTATTTGATCAGTTGAACTCTGAAACCGAGAAACACCTCTGGACATAATAAGGATGACAACTCTTACCTTATGTTCAAGAGCAAGCATCAAGCGACAAAGGAATTAGGAAATGCACACTTGTCCCTAAGGACAAGTGGGAGACTGAAGGAAATAATGCCCTTGGTCCAAGTTTGCATTTAATATTAAGTCTAACAAATGCGGTTCAGTATTAATTAACAAGTTAATAATTCAGTGAGATCAAGTGAGCTGAATGCCTAGCTAGAGGCCGCTTCAGTTCAAGTGGAATTAATGATATTAATCCACAGCTTACTCTTGGCTGAACCCGTAGGGTCACACAAATAGTACGTAAACGGATCAAGTATTTAATGGAATTAAATACTCCGTCTATGGATATTCGGAATCGACAGATCTTGGTTTCAGTGGGAGCTAAGATCGTCAAAGGCAAAAAATGAAAACTCCGGAAACGATGATATTGCCGGAAACGGAAATATGGATCGTATCGGAAATATAAATATTATCCAAGTCGTAGATGTTGCCGGAAACGGAAACATGGTACGTATCGGAAAATATTATTGGAAATGGAAATATTGCCGGAATCGGAAATATTGCCGGAAACGGAAATATTGTCAGAATCGGAAATATTATCGGAATCGGAAAATAATTCCAGAAACGGAAATATTAAATATTTGTTCGAAACAGAAATTAATTTCGGAATCGGAAATATTAAATATTGTTCTTATCGGAAATGAATTCCGGAATCGGGAATTTAATCGGAAAGCGTATCGTACGAATTAGCATCGGACGAGGCTTGCTAGACGAAGGCCCAGCACAAGCCCAGGCCGACGCCTAGCAAGCAGCACGCATCCACGCCAAGTGCTCGACCAGGCCCACCGCAAGGCCAGGCCCAGCCAAGCACTGTGCGCTCGGCGTGGGCCGCAAGGCCTGCGTGCGGGCGTGCATGCGTGTGTGTGTGCTCGTGTTCGTGACGAATCCTAATGCTATCGGAATTCGTCATATGATTAAATCCTAATCCTAATAAAGGTAGAATTTATTTAAATAGAGTTTTAATAAGATTCTAATTAATAAATTAGTATCCTAATAGGATTCCAAGTGTGCCTAGGGTCACATATTTACATAGAGGATTGAAGTATTCAAAAGGTAAGATTTTCAAGCAAAAATCAGCCAAACACTTGCAACCCATATTAGCCGAAAATCCTAGAACCTTAAGGGTGATTCTAGTTGATCAAGCTTAAGGCGGATCCGGACGTGCTGTGGACTATCTACGGAGGGACGACACTTGGAGTCCTAAAGACTTGTTCTTGTTCGGTTCGGGCGCAGCTAGGGAGGGCACGCTACAAAGTGTATGCATCTGAATTATGCTAAATGATTATGTGTAAATAATATGTTTCCTGGCTTTATGGTTTTTCCGCATGATTTATGTTTATTCATATGTATCATAACCTAACACAGCAGTACCTGATAAATGGTCTTGCGGGTTACCGTTAGGCATGTATTCGTAGATAAGTGCAGTGCTCTCTCCTTCATCGCAATATCCAATAAGAGAAACCAAATTCTTTTGGTGAACTCTCATTAACAGTTCTTCCTGTCAGGCATTTAATAAGAGGAAAAATCAGAATCAAAGATATACTAATGTATGCGCCTGAATTAAGGTTCAAGACTTACGTGTAGGTTTTAAAAAAGTTTAATGACTGTTTGTTTGTGACTTGTCAGCAAGAGAACATGTCGGGAAATAAATTTTCAAGGTACACAAAACTCTATATGACAAAATCAAAGAATCAAATATATAGGTTATGCATAAGAACGAATTGGAAGTTTCCACATCCAAATCTTAATCGTGAATCAAGCTTCTCTGTGACTCTGTAAGATGTTATAAAAAGCATACTTTTCAGAGCAAAACAAAGACTAAAAAGACCTCACCTCATACCACAGGGCCAGACTATTTTATTCTCATACTGTTAGGTTATGATACATATGAATAAACATAAATCATGCGGAAAAACCATAAAGCCAGGAAATATATTATTTACACATAATCATTTAGCATAATTTAGATGCATACACTTTGTAACGTGCCCTCCCTAGCTGCGCCCGAACCGAACAAGAACAAGTCTTTAGGACTCCAAGTGTCGTCCCTCCGTAGATAGTCCACAGCACGTCCGGATCCGCCTTAAGCTTGACCAACTAGAATCGCCCTTAAGGTTACTAGGATTTTCGGCTAATAGGTTGCAAGTGTTTGTCTGATTATTGCTTCAAAATCTTACCTTTAGAATACTTCAATTGTCTGTTAAATATGTGACCCTAGGCCGATATTTATAGAGTTTATGGAAAGGAATTATAATCCTACAAGGATATGGATTTATTAATTAGAATCCTATTAGAAATCTAAATAATAAATTTAATCTTTTAGGATTAGGATTTAATCAATGCACGAATTCCGATAGGATTAGGATTCGTTACGAACACGAGTGTCGCACGACCACGAGGGAAGCATGCACCGCGCAGGCCTTGCGGCCCACACGCGTGAGCGCTGCCTCGCAGCCCACGAGCATGCAGCCCGCGCTGCCTCGCAGCCCATGAGCATACAGCCCGCGCGCGCCTGCAGCCTTGCTGGGCCTGGCCTTGCGCTGGGCCTGGCGAGGCTGTGGCCTTTCGTGTTGGGCACTTGGCTTGCTGGGCGCGGGCCTGGCTTCGTGCTGGGCCTTCGTCTAGCAAGCCTCGTCCGATGCTAATTCGTACGATGCCCTTCCGATTAAATTCCCGGTTCCGGAATTCATTTCATATACGAACAATATTTAATATTTCCAATTCCGGAATTAATTTCCGTTTCGAACCAATATTTAATATTTTTCCGTTTCCGGAATAATTTTCCGATTCCGATAATATTTCCGATTCTGACAATATTTCCGTTTCCGACAATATTTCCATTTCCAATAATATTTTCCGATACGTACCATGTTTCCGTTTCCGGCAACATCTACGACTTGGATAATATTTATATTTCCGATACGATCCATATTTCCGTTTCCGGCAATATCATCGTTTCCGGAGTATTCATTTCTTGCGTTGTGACGATCTCAGCTCCCACTGAAACCAAGATCCGTCGATTCCGAATATCCACAGATGGAGTATTTAATGCCATTAAATACTCCATCCGTTTACGTACTATTTGTGTGACCCTACGGGTTCAGTCAAGAGTAAGTTGTGGATTAATATCATTAATTCCACTTGAACTGAAGCGGCCTCTAGCTAGGCATTAAGCTCAATTGATCTCACTGAATTATTAACTTGTTAATTAATACTGAACCGCATTTATTAGACTTAACATTAAATGCATACTTGGACCAAGGGCATTATTTCCTTCAGTCTCCCACTTGTCCTTCGGGACAAGTGTGCATTTCCTAATTCCTTTGTCGCTCGATGCTTGCTCTTGAACATAAGGTAAGAGTTTTCATCCTTATTATGTCCATAGGTGTTTCTCGGTTTTAGAGTTCAACTGATCAAATAAAGAGATAATCATAGCCTATGATTCATCCGAGCACGGCCATGCATTTTATAGTTTCTAGCTCTCTGAGTGGCCTTGTACAACTTTTAAGCATCTCATCCCGATTTATGGGAGGACAATCCCAATCTTGTGATCTTGAGATTAGACTTCGTTTGATAGGTGATTACCTGAGCGTTGCCTTTATAGCCTCCTTTTACGGTGTGACGGTTGGTCAACGTCAAAGCAACCAGTTCTCAAACAAGTAATCTCAAATCACTCAGGTATTGAGGATTTAGTGTCTAATAATTTTAATGAAATTTACTTATGACAGATTTTCATCTCTTACAGTAAAGTTTCATAGGTCTGTCCGATACTAGTCTTCCCAAAGTAAGTATCTATGCAAATTATTATGACATTACCATGTCCACATAGTTCAAGAAACAGAACTACTAGTCATCTTGCATACCAGTCGTCTAACGTTTTCTATGCGTCCAATTTTATAGAAAACTCCGACCAGGGACCATTTTCAACCTTTGACATTCAAGTTCACTTGATAGAAATTTCTTAGTCACAGGACTGGTCCTGACAGTCTATCTCTAATATTTCGTCAAATTGAAGGGACTCATCATTTAATAAACCACCAATTAAATGGAAAAATGAATTCTATTCATTTATTGTGAATGATTAACCAATAATGTTTTACAAAGAATTAAACTCTAAAACTTTAAAACATTAAATAAGGACATCAAAGCCATTCTTTAATATGCTTGATTCCCATAGCTGCAGTGTGCGAGTTGTGCTTCGCCTGCGGCAGAGGTTTAGTTAATGGATCTGAGATGTTGTCATCAGTTCCAATCTTGCTTATCTCGACTTCTTTTCTTTCAACGAACTCTCGTAGAAGGTGAAATCTACGTAGTACATGCTTGACTCTTTGGTGGTGTCTAGGCTCCTTTGCCTGTGCAATAGCTCCGTTATTATCACAATACAGGGCTATTGGTCCTTTAATGGAGGGGACTACACCAAGTTCACCTATGAACTTCCTTAGCCATATAGCTTCCTTTGCTGCTTCATGTGCAGCAATGTACTCCGCTTCAGTTGTAGAATCTGCAATGGTGCTTTGCTTAGCACTTTTTCAGCTTATCGCACCTCCGTTGAGGCAGAAGGCAAACCCAGAATGTGATCTGAAATCATCTTTTTCGGTTTGGAAACTTGCGTCCGTATAGCCTTAAACAATTAATTCATCATCTCCACCATAGACCAGGAAGTCATCTTTTTGCCTTTTCAGGTACTTCAGAATATTCTTGGCAGCAGTCCAATGTGCCTCTTCTGGGTCTGACTGGTATCTGCTCGTAGCACTGAGTGCGTACACAACATCCGGGCGTGTACATATCATAGCATACATAATTGAACCAATCAATGATGCATATGGAATCCCATTCATTCTTCTACGCTCATCAAGTTCTTTTGGGCACTGAGTCTTGCTTAGAGTCATTCCATGAGACATGGGTAGGTAGCCTCGCTTGGAGTCTGCCATTTTGAACCTTTCAAGCACCTTATTGATATAAGTGCTTTGACTAAGTCCGATCATCTTTTTAGATCTATCTCTGTAAATCTTGATGCCCAATATGTACTGTGCTTCTCCTAGATCCTTCATCAAAAAACATTTCCCAAGCCAAATCTTGACAGAGAGGAATGTCATTTCCGATAAGTAATATGTCGTCGACATATAGTACTAGAAAAGCAATTTTGCTCTCACTGACCTGAAGGAAATAATGCCCTTGGTCCAAGTATGCATTCTATGTTAAGTCTAATAAGTGCGGTTCAGTATTAATTAACCAGTTAATAAATCAGTGAGATCAAGTGAGCTGAATGCCTGACTAGAGGCCGCTTCAGTTCAAGTGGAATTAATGATATTAATCCACAGCTTACTCTTGACTGAACCCGTAGGGTCACACAAATAGTGCGTAAACGGATCAAGTATTTCATGGCATTAAATACTCCATCTATGGATATTCGGAATCGACGGATCTTGGTTTCAGTGGGAGCTGAGATCGTCACAGGCAAGAAATGAATACTCCGGAAACGATGATATTGCCGGAAACGGAAATATGGATCGTATCGGAAATATAAATATTATCCAAGTCGTAGATGTTGCCGGAAACGGAAACATGGTACGTATCGGAAAATATTATCGGAAATGGAAATATTGCCGGAATCGGAAATATTGCCGGAAACGGAAATATTGTCAGAATCGGAAATATTATCGGAATCGGAAAAATAATTCCGGAAACGGAAATATTAAATATTTGTTCGAAACTGAAATTAATTCCGGAATGGGAAATATTAAATGTTGTTCGTATCGGAAATGAATTCCGGAATCGGGAATTTAATCGGAAGCGTATCGTACGAATTAGCATCGGACGAGGCCCGCTAGACGAAGGCCCAGCACGAAGCTAGGCCATCGCCAAGCGAGCCGCACGCAGCAACGCACGCCTCGACCAGGCCCAGCGCAAGGCCAGGCCCAGCCAAGGGCGCGCGCGCGCAGCACCGCACATGGGTTGTGCGCTTGTCGTGGGCCGCAAGGCCTGCGCGGGTGCACGGCTTGTACGATGCGTGTGCGGGAAATCCTAATCCTGTTAGGATTCGTGCAAAGATTAAAATCCTAATCCTATTAGATTTGCTTTGTTATTTAGAGTCCTAATAAAGTTCTAATTAACAAATCCACATCCTAGTAGGATTACAATTCCTTTTCCATACCTCTATAAATAAGGGCCTAGGGTCATTATTTTAGACATACGATTCAAGTATTCAAAGTGATTTTTGAGAGCAAAAATTCAGTCATACAATTGCCTACATTAGCCGAAAATTCTAAGTACCTTAGGGGCGATTCTAGTTGGTCAATCTTGAGGCGGATCCGGACGTACTGTGGACTATCTACAGAGGGACGACACTTGGAGTCCTAAAGACTTGTTCTTGTTCGGTTCGGGCGCAGCTAGGGAAGGCACGCAACAAAGTGTATGCATCTAAACTATGTTAAATGATTATGTGTAAATAATATGCTTTCCTGGGTTTATGGTTTTTCCGCATGATTTATGAATTGTCATATGTATCATAACCTAACAGTGGTATCACGAGCCTCTTATTATTTTCATAATCTAAATTGCATAAACATGGTTAAATATTACAAATTTGCAAGAATTAAAAGGGGTGATTAATTTTCGTAATTGTTAATTAATTGCAAATTGCGTTTATTTAATTATACGTACGCAGTTTTTCGGCAGTTTCTTCGTTACTCATCCAAATCGAGTGATTTTTGTGTCAATTCCGCATGTAAAAGGCATTCTAAAATTTTGACAAAATTTGTATTTTTAGACCGAACCCAGATTTCTCAAATTCGAAGCCTAACTATGACTTTTCGGAGGTTTTAGTTTTTCGAATGCAAAATTTCGTAAATTTAAGATGTTAAATTAAATATTTGCGATTCTTGTTGATAAATCTTGAATTTTTGATTGACCTACTGTATATGTTTAACAAGTTTGAATGCCTAGCCTTGTTAATTATGCAATCTAATTTGTAATTATGATTAATTTGTTGAAAATTGAAATAATTTAGAATTAATTTGATTTTCATAATTAGTTATAATTTAATTAGAGACCTATGATTAAAAACCACCATAAAAATTGTAAATTTATGTTAAATTTTAAATTTTTATGACCAAGACTTGAATCCATGTTAATCGGAAATCAATTAAATAATAAATTTTCGATTTTTTGCCCTAAAATTGTGAAATTAATATTATTTATTAATTTGTCATTAATTTTGAATATAAATTTTTAATTTTATGCGACTCGCTCATATAACTTGCACGCACAAAGCAATGGACGCTACGTGTTACCCTTAAGGGGTGTTGTATAGTGCGGGCATGCGACGACGAGCAAGGGAGCTCGTCGCCCATGCGGTACGAATGCAGCGAGCAAGGGCATGGTGCACGAGCACAAGGCAGCAGCCCTGCCTTGTGTCGTGGGCTGTGAGCAATGGGCGTGTGGACAGGGGCGAGAGCAAGGCACGAGCAGTCGCGTGTGGGCAGCAAGCGTGCTACGCCACAGCGCGCACTGCCTCGCGCAAGCATGCGAAGCCTCGCGCCCAGCGAGCGCAAGCTCGCGTGCCACGAGCGTTACGCACAGCGTCGATGGCTCGCGCGCAGCGAGCGCCAGCTCGCATACTGCTGCCTCGTGCGATGTGCGCAAGCTCGCGTGCGGGAAAGGCAGGCGCGCAGCGAGCGATGGCTCGCATGGATCGGGCGCTGGCGAGCGAGCGCAGCGAGCGATGGCTCGCGTGCATCGAGCGCTGGCGCGCGCATCGAGCACTGGCTCGCGTGTTCGATTGGCGCCTTACGATGGGGAGCAGCAGCGATGCGACGCAGCGCATGGGCTGCGCGCACATGGCCAGCGATGGCTGTGTGCGTGTGGCCCATGGGCGTGCGTTGCGTGGGATTGTTGCGTTGCGATTAGATCGTTTTGAAATTTTAATTTGAAATTTTCAGTTTACGTAATTTTAATTAATTTTAAAATTAATAATTTAAATTATTTTCTTGGATTTTAATTTTGAATATTGTAATTATAATAAATTTTATTTATTCTAATTATTTTACTAAAATTAAAATCATGAATTAATTTAAATACGACTGAAATTAAATTAAATTTTGGATTCAATTATAAATTTATATGAGCTTTAAATTTTAAGTAAATTTGTATGTTTCCGGTTAGACTAGAAATACATTTTTATGTTTAAAATTAGTAAAGCATATGAATTTATTGGTTTAAGTGGGAGCTCTTTTTAGTCATATACTCTTGATTAGGTCTACAAATCCTTAAGGTTAAAACAACTTGATTAGAATTAATAAGGACTGAATAATTTGTAGATTATTGGTGCCCTTGATTAATTGCTGCAAATGTTTATGTGATGCATAATGTGTTTTACTAACCAGCTATGTGGGCCATTCATGATAATGAATGGGTAAATGGTATATATTGCATATGTACTGTTTTGCAGGTTATGAAGTGACTAGTATGGCCCAAATAGGATAGAAAACATGGTCTGCGAACCATTAATTTGAATGTAATTGGTCTAAAGTACCAAAGCTGTTTTTCAATTCAAATATGGTCTGTGTACCATCAAATAGTTGTAATTAGTTTTAATTATAGCTTATCCTATTTGAAGAAAATGGTGCCTCCCACGGAGATTTTCAAGACGGACTTTGAAGTTAAAGCTTCAAGATGAAGTCGGGCCATACTAGATCACATTTATCTTATGCATGTTTTAAGTTATTTATTGCTTTTAAATATGTCTTAAAATGCATGAGATCAAAAGCTTGATTATGTTGCATGATTAAGGATTTTAGTTCACTTAAAATCTAACCAACATAGTAAGAGCCTTAAGTTCCAAACTTAAAATTGAGTTAAAAGGTGCCATGCCAAAATATACACTTGCTTGGATATCCTTTACATCAATCTAGTAATAGTTTTCGCTCAGCGAGGTGTTAGTTATTGGTCCTAAAGGGGCAAGGTACACAAATAATTGTGAGTACATGTTAGTTTTCGTGAAACTCAACGATATAAGTAAGGAGTCCTTTTATGTCGTGGCAAAATCGATAGGTTTACCTAATAAGTTCTTAGACGTACCTATCAACCAAGAATAGTTTCTAGACTATTAGCAAAAGGCTTTTGCTTACCTAAGATGTTTTAGGATTAAGTCGACAAACTGTGCTTAGTTCTTCAATGATTTTAGGATCTTGGAATCATTTTATTCACACCTGCCGGAACACATAACTTGAATAAAATGCTTAATGAACATTGAATTATGCATGTATGCTAGAATTTAAGTTTATTAAGAGAAACTGTGAATGGTTATTTATTTGTTTATTCTTTTCAATTGTAGTTTTAAATATGGCAAACAACAATTCATTCAACATTCGATCAATTCTCGAAAAGGAGAAGTTGAGCGGGAAAAACTTCCTTGACTGGCAAAGGAACTTGCAAATAGTTCTTATGCAGGAAGGAAAGGAGTAAGTCCTAGAAGAGGCGATGCCCGAAGCCGCAGGCGACGGGGTCACTCAGGCAGCCCTCAATCGTTGGATTGATGCCAACAAGGATGTGAAATGTCTAATGCTCGCCACCATGAGTGCAGATCTGCAGAAAACGTTCATCAACTCAGATGCTTTCACAATCATCAGTGAGTTGAAGAACATGTTCCAAGATCTGGCTCGAGTCGAAAGATTCGAGACTCATAGGCAAATTCTTAAGACCAAGCTTAAGAAAGGCGAGCCCGTAAGTCCACATGTTCTCAAAATGATTGGACTCATTGAGAATATGAGTCGGCCGGATCAGCAATTTTCTCAGGAAATGGCTATAGACACCATCCTCCATTCTCTTCATAGCGGGTATGATCAGTTCAAACTGAACTACAGTATGAATAGTCTGGACAAAACGCTCACTGAGCTTCACGGTATGCTGAAGACCGCTGAAAAGACGCTCAAAAGTGATAAGCAGGATGTGCTTATGGTGCGTGGGGGAAAGTTCAAGAAATCTGGAAAGAAGAGGAATGCTAAGAAAGGTGGCAACAAGGCCAGTCCAACTAAGCAAACTGGCGCGAAATCTGTAAAGAGGAAGGTCAGTCAACCCACTTCTGAATCCGAATGCTTCTACTGCAAGAAGATGGGGCATTGGAAGAGAGATTGCTTGAAGCTAAAGGAAGATCAGAAGAACGGAACAGTCGTTCCATCTTCAGGTATTTTCGTTATAGACTGTATACTTGCTAATTCAACTTCTTGGGTATTAGATACAGGTTGTGGCTCACACTTATGTTCCAATCCACAGTGACTAAGAAGAAGTAGAAAGGTAAGCAAGAGTGAAGTCGACCTACGAGTGGGAAATGGAGCACGGATTGCTGCATTAGCTGGAGGAACTTATTATTTGTCGTTGCCCTCCGGGCTAGTTTTGGAACTGGAAGAGTGTTTCCATGTTCCAAGTCTTACTAAAAACATCATTTCAGTTTCTTGCTTAGATGCTAAGGGATTTTCCTTTTTAATAAAAGACAATAGTTGTTCGTTTTATTTTAAAGAGATGTTTTATGGATCTGCTAGATTAGTCAATGGACTTTATTTATTAGATCACGACAAACAAGTATATAACATAAATACCAAAAAGGCCAAAAAGGATGATTCGGATCTCACCTATCTGTGGCATTGTCGATTAGGCCATATAAACTTGAAACGCTTAGAAAGACTTCAAAAGGAAGGAATTCTAGAACCATTTGACTTAGAGGATTATGGTAAATGCGAATCATGTTTACTTGGCAAAATGACAAAGCAACCTTTCTCTAAAGTTGGAGAAAGAGCAAATGAACTATTGGGTTTAATCCATACAGATGTATGTGGACCATGTTAGGTTATGATACATATGACATTACATAGATCATGCGGAAACAACCATTAACCCAGGAAACATATTATTTACACATAATCATTTAGCATAGTTTAGATGCATACTCTTTGTTGCGTGCCTTCCCTAGCTGCGCCCGAACCGAACAAGAACAAGTCTTTTAGGACTCCAAGTGTCGTCCCTCCGTAGATAGTCCACAGCACGTCCGGATCCGCCTTAAGATTGACCAACTAGAATCGCCCTTAAGGTACTCAGAAAATTCGGCACTTTTGGGGCAAGATGGGTGTTTGAATTTTCTCTCAAAAAACTCACTTTTGAATACTTTGAAACTTGTGTATAAATTATGACCCCTAGGCCTTTATTTATAGAGTTATGGAAAAGGAATCGTAATCCTAGTAGGATGCGAATTAATTGGAATTAGAATTCTACATGAATTCTACTTAATCAATTTATCCAATAGGAATAGACATTTAATCATACACTGACTCTTGCAGATTCAGGAATCTCGCATGAGCTCAAACTCACACACACGGCAGCCACAAGGGCTGCCCACGCATGCGAGCAGCAGCCCACGCAGCGCGGCCCACGCATGCGTGGCCTTGTGCGCGCTGGGCTGTGGCGTGCGTGCTTGCTGGGCGATGGCCTGGCTTCGTGCTGGGCCTTCGTCCGGCAGGCCTCGTCCGATGCTAATTCGTACGATACGCTTCCGATTAAAATTCCATTTCCGGAATCTATTTCCGATACGAACAATATTCAATATTTCCGATTCCGGAATTAATTTCCGTTTCGAACAAATATTTAATATTTCCGTTTCCGGAATTATTTTCCGATTCCGGCAATATTTCCGATTCTGACAATATTTCCGTTTCCGGCAATATTTCCGATTCTGGTAATATTTCCATTTCCAACAATATTTTCCGATACGTACCATGTTTCCGTTTCCGGCAACATCTACGACTTGGATAATATTCATATTTCCGATACGATCCATATTTCCGTTTCCGGCAATATCATCGTTTCCGGAGTATTCATTTCTTGCCTGTGACGATCTTAGCTCCCACTGAAACCAAGATCCGTCGGTTCCGAATATTCATAGATGGAGTATTTAATGCCATTAAATACTTGATCCGTTTACGTACTATTTGTGTGACCCTACGGGTTCAGTCAAGAGTAAGCTGTGGATTAATATCATTAATTCCACTTGAACTGAAGCGGCCTCTAGCTAGGCATTCAGCTCACTTGATCTCACTGAATTATTAACTTGTTAATTAATACTGAACCGCATTTATTAGACTTAACATAGAATGCATACTTGGACCAAGGGCATTATTTCCTTCAGTCTCCCACTTGTCCTTAGGGACAAGTGTGCATTTCCGAATTCCTTTGTCGCTCGATGCTTGCTCTTGAACATAAGGTAAGAGTTGTCATCCTTATTATGTCCAGAGGTGTTCCTCGGTTTCAGAGTTCAACTGATCAAATAAACAGATAATCATAGCCTATGATTCATCCGAGCACGGCCATGCATTTCACAGTTTCTAGCTCTCCGAGTGGCCTTGTACAACTTTTAAGCATCTCATCCCGATTTATGGGAGGACAATCCCAATCTTGCGATCTTGAGATTAGACTTCGTTTGATAGGTGATTACCTGAGCGTTGCCTTTATAGCCTCCTTTTACGGTGCGACGGTTGGTCAACGTCAAAGCAACCAGTTCTCAAACAAGTAATCTCAAATCACTCAGGTATTGAGGATTTAGTGTCTAATAATTTAATGAAATTTACTTATGACAGACTTTCATCTCTTACAGTAAAGTTTCATAGGTCTTGTCCGATACTAGTCTTCCCAAAGTAAGTATCTATGCAAATGATTATGACATTGCCATGTCCACATAGTTCAAGAAACAGAACTACTAGTCATCTTGCATTCTAATCGTCTAACGTTTTCTATGCGTCCAATTTTATAGAAAACTCCGACTAGGGACCATTTTCAACCTTTGACATTCAAGTTCACTTGATAGACATTTCTTAGTCACAGGACTGGTCCTGACAGTCTATCTTGAATATATCGTCAAGTTGAAGGGACTCATCATTTAATAAACCACAAATTAAATGGAAAAATGAATTCCTTTCATTTATTGTGAATGATTAACCAATAATGTTTTACAAAGATTTAAACTCTAAAACTTTAAAACATTAACAGAGACATCAAAGCCATTCTCCAATATGCTTGATTCCCATAGCTGCAGTGTGCGAGTTGTGCTTCGCTTGCGGCAGAGGTTTAGTTAATGGATCTGATATGTTGTCATCAGTTCCAATTTTGCTTATTTCGACTTCTTTTCTTTCAACGAACTCTCGTAGAAGGTGAAATCTACGAAGTACATGCTTGACTCTCTGGTGGTGTCTAGGCTCTTTTGCCTGTGCAATAGCTCCGTTATTATCACAATACAGGGCTATTGGTCCTTTAATGGAGGGGACTACACCAAGTTCTCCTATGAACTTCCTTAGCCATATAGCTTCCTTTGCTGCTTCATGTACAGCAATGTACTCCGCTTCAGTTGTAGAATCGGCAATGGTGCTTTGCTTAGCACTTTTCCAGCTTACTGCTCCTCCGTTGAGGCAGAAGACAAACCCAGACTGTGATCTGAAATCATCTTTGTCGGTTTGGAAACTTGCGTCCGTATAGCCTTTAACAATTAATTCATCATCTCCACCATAGACCAGGAAGTCATCTTTGTGCCTTGTCAGGTACTTCAGAATATTCTTGGCAGCAGTCCAATGCGCCTCTCCTGGGTTTGACTGGTATCTGCTCGTAGCACTGAGTGCGTACGCAACATCCGGGCGTGTACATATCATAGCATACATTATTGAACCAATCAATGATGCATATGGAATCCCATTCATTCGTCTACGCTCATCAAGTGTTTTTGGGCACTGAGTCTTGCTTAGAGTCATTCCATGAGACATGGGTAGGTAGCCTCGCTTGGAGTCCGCCATCTTGAACCTATCAAGCACCTTATTGATATAAGTGCTTTGACTAAGTCCAATCATCTTTTTAGATCTATCTCTGTAAATCTTGATGCCCAATATGTACTGTGCTTCTCCTAGATCCTTCATCGAAAAACATTTCCCAAGCCAAATCTTGACAGAGTTCAACATAGGAATGTCATTTCCGATAAGCAATATGTCGTCGACATATAATACTAGGAAAGCAATTTTGCTCCCACTGACCTTCTTGTATACACAAGATTCGTCCGCGTTCTTGATGAAACCAAAGTCACTGACTGCTTCATCAAAACGTATATTCCAGCTCCTGGATGCCTGCTTCAATCCGTAGATTGACTTCTTTAGCTTGCATACCTTTTTAGCATTCTTTGGATCCTCAAAACCTTCAGGCTGTGTCATAAACACAGTTTCTGTTAAAACGCCGTTTAAGAAAGCAGTTTTGACATCCATCTGCCATATTTCGTAATCGTAATATGCAGCGATTGCTAACATTATTCGAATAGACTTTAGCATTGCAACTGGTGAAAAGGTTTCATCGTAATCCACACCGTGGACTTGCCTGTAACCTTTTGCAACCAATCTAGCTTTGAAAACTTCAAGTTTCCCATCCTTGTCCTTTTTCAGTTTGAAAACCCATTTGCTTCCAATGGCTTGGTAGCCATCTGGCAAATCGGCCAAATCCCATACTTGGTTTTCAGACATGGAGTCTAATTCAGATTGCATGGCTTCTTGCCATTGCTTGGAGCTAGGGCTCGTCATAGCTTGCTTGTAGGTCGCAGGTTCATCACTTTCAAGTAATAGAACGTCATAGCTCTCGTTCGTCAAAATACCTAAGTACCTTTCCGGTTGAGATCTATATCTTTGCGATCTACGCGGGGTAACATTTCTAGATTGACCATGATTCTCACCAGATTCTTCTAAAGGTCTCTGAGTTTCATCCTGAATGTCATCTTGAGCATTCTCTAGAGTTTGTTGTTCGACTCGAATTTCTTCGAGGTCTACTTTTCTCCCACTTGTCATTTTGGAAATATGATCCTTCTCCAAAAAGACACCATCTCGAGCAACAAACACTTTGTTCTCAGATGTATTGTAGAAGTAATACCCCTTTGTTTCCTTTGGATAGCCCACAAGGATACATTTGTCAGATTTTGGATGAAGTTTGTCTGAAATTAATCGTTTGACGTATACTTCACATCCCCAAATCTTAAGAAAAGACACATTTGGAGGCTTTCCAAACCATAATTCGTATGGAGTCTTTTCGACAGCTTTAGACGGAGCTCTATTTATAGTGAGTGCAGCTGTATTTAGTGCATGTCCCCAAAATTCTAATGGAAGTTCGGCCTGACCCATCATTGACCTGACCATGTCTAGAAAGGTTCTGTTCCTCCGTTCTGACACACCGTTCCATTGTGGTGTTCCAGGAGGAGTCAATTCTGATAGAATTCCACATTCTTTCAGATGGTCATCAAATTCATAGCTCAGATATTCACCGCCTCTATCAGACCGCAGTGCCTTGATCTTCTTGCCTAATTGATTCTCTACTTCACTCTGAAATTCCTTGAATTTGTCAAAGGATTCAGACTTATGCTTCATTAGGTAGACATAACCATACCTACTGAAGTCATCAGTGAAAGTGATAAAGTAGCTGAAACCACCTCTAGCATTTGTACTCATTGGTCCACATACATCTGTATGGATTAAACCCAATAGTTCATTTGCTCTTTCTCCAACTTTAGAGAAAAGGTTGCTTTGTCATTTTGCCAAGTAAACATGATTCGCATTTACCATAATCCTCTAAGTCAAATGGTTCTAGAATTCCTTCCCTTTGAAGTCTTTCTAAGCGTTTCAAGTTTATATGGCCTAATCGACAATGCCACAGATAGGTGAGATCTGAATCATCCTTTTTGGCCTTTTTGGTATTTATGTTATATACTTGTTTGTCGTGATCTAATAAATAAAGTCCATTGACTAATCTAGCAGATCCATAAAACATCTCTTTAAAATAAAACGAACAACTATTGTCTTTTATTATAAAGGAAAATCCCTTAGCTCTAAGCAAGAAACTGAAATGATGTTTTTAGTAAGACTTGGAACATGGAAACATTCTTCCAGTTCCAAAACTAGCCCGGAGGGCAACGACAAATAGTAAGTTCCTACGGCTAATGCAGCAATCCGTGCTCCATTTCCCACTCGTAGGTCGACTTCACCCTTGCTTAACTTTCTACTTCTTCTTAGTCCCTGTGGATTGGAACATAAGTGTGAGCCACAACCTGTATCTAATACCCAAGAAGTTGAATTAGCAAGTATACAGTCTATAACGAAAATACCTGAAGATGGAACGACTGTTCCGTTCTTCTGATCTTCCTTTAGCTTTGGACATTCTTTTTTGAAATGGCCTATTCCATCACAATAAAGACAGCTTGATGTGGACTTGTCCTGCTTTGATTTAGCATTGCCCTTGGACTTTCCACCTTTCTTGAATGGTCTCTTTCTAGCCTTGAGTAAATCTTTGGCTTCACAGTCCAGTACTATTTCAGCCTTTCTGACAAGGTGAATAAATTCTGCAACTGTTTCTTCTCTTGGTTCACTTAGGTATTGTTGCTTGAAGCGACCAAACCCACTGTGTAGTGAATTGAGCAAGACAGAGACTGCCATCCTTTCGCTTATTGGTGTTCCTAGTAGACTTAGGCGATCAAAATATGAACACATAAGATCCACATGGAACCTCAGTGGGACGCCTACCCTCTGTTTAGTGCGAAGGAGCTGAACATGTGTTTCTTGGACCTCCATCCTATAACACCTGTTGGGAGAACCAACCTTTAGCCCAGACATTGATTCAATCAACTCATGGACGTTCAGGTCCCTGTCCTCCGTACTTCCACGACAGATATCCCTCAGATTCTTGATGAGCGTAAAAGGTTCATAGGCTACAAACCTTCTAGCCCAATCATCAGGGATATTGTTCAGCATGAGACTCATAACCTTTTTGAGATCCGCATCCCAGGCGTAAAATCTCTCAGGGGTCATGTCTCTGGCATAGTAGCTTGGCATGGGATGTGATAGTACATACTCAAGTCCATTGAGTTTGACTATTTCAACTAGCTTAGCTTCCCATTCAAGAAAATTTGTCAGGTTCAGCTTGACCATAAGCTCAGAACCCATGATGATGTTTTGATTGTTGTTTGCCATATTAAAACTACAATTGAAAAGAATAAACAAATAAATAACCATTCACAGTTTCTCTTAATAAACTTAAATTCTAGCATACATGCATAATTCAATGTTTATTAAGCATTTTATTCAAGTTATGTGTTCCGGCAGGTGTGAATAAAATGATTCCAAGATCCTAAAATCATTGAAGAACTAAGCACAGTTTGTCGACTTAATCCTAGAACATCTTAGGTAAGCAAAAGCCTTTTGCTAATAGTCTAGAAACTATTCTTGGTTGATAGGTACGTCTAAGAACTTATTAGGTAAACCTATCGAATTTGCCACGACATAAAAGGACTCCTTACTTATATCGTTGAGTTTCACCAAAACTAACATGTACTCACAATTATTTGTGTACCTTGCCCCTTTAGGACCAATAAGTAACACCTCGCTGAGCGAAAACTATTACTAGATTGATGTAAAGGATATCCAAGCAAGTGTATATTTTGGCATGGCACCTTTTAACTCAATTTTTAAGTTTGGAACTTAAGGCTCTTACTATGTTGGTTAGATTTTAAGTGAACTAAAATCCTTAATCATGCAACATAATCAAGCTTTTGATCTCATGCATTTTAAGACATATTTAAAGCAATAAATAACTTAAAACATGCATAAGATATTTGTGATCTAGTATGGCCCGACTTCATCTTGAAGCTTTGACTTCAAAGTCCGTCTTGAAAATCTCCGTGGGAGGCACCATTTTCTTCAAATAGGATAAGTTATAACTAATTACAACTATTTGATGGTACGCAGACCATATTTGAATTGAAAAACAACTTTGGTACTTTAGACCAATTACATTCAAATTAATGGTACGCAGACCATATTTTCTATCCTATTTGGGCCATACTAGTCACTTCATAACCTGCAAAACAGTACATATACAATATATACCATTCACCCATTCATTATCATGAATGGCCCACATAGCTGGTTAGTTAAACACATTATGCATCACGTAAACATTTGCAGCAATTAATCAAGGGCACCAATAATCTACCAATTATTCAGTCCTTATTAATTCTAATCGAGTTATTTTAACCTTAAGGATTTGTAGACCTAATCAAGAGTTTATGACTAAAAGCACTCCCACTCAAACCAATAAATTCATATGCTTTACTAATTTTAAACATAAAATTGTATTTCTAGTCTAACCGGAAACATACAAATTTAATTAAAATTTAAAGCTCATATAAATTTATAATTGAATCCAAAAATTTAATTTTAATTTCAGTCACATTTAAATTAATTTATGATTTTAATTTTAGTAAAATAATTAGAATAAATGCCATTTATTATAATTATAATATTCAAAATTAAAATCCAAGAAATTAATTCAAATTATTAATTTTAAAATCAATTAAAAATTACGTGAACTGAAATTTTCAAATTAAACATTCAAAACGATCTAATCGTAACGCAAACACCCTACGCGTTGCACGCCCATGGGCTGTACGCACACAGCCATTGCTGGCCATGTGCGCGCAGCCCATGCGCTCGTTGCATAGCTGCTGCTGTCCCATACACAAGCCTCCGCACAGCGCCCACCGCACGCGAGCTATCGCTCGCAGCGCGCGCGCGTTACCGCGCTCGCTGGTGCGCGAGATCGCTCGCTGGTGCGCGCGAGCCATCGCTCGCTGGGGCGCTGCATCGCTCGCTGGCGCGCGAGATCGCGCGCTGGCGCGCGAGATCGCTCGCTGGTGCGCGCGAGCCATCGCTCGCTGGCGCGCGAGATCGCGCGCTGGCGCGCGAGATCGCTCGCTGGTGCGCGCGAGTGATGCTGGGCGCAGCGCTCGTGGCGCGCGAGCTTGCGCTCGCTGCGCACGAGGCTGCGCGCACTTGTACGAGGCAGCGCGCGTTGTGGCGCAGCTCGCTTGCTGCCCACACGCGACTGCCTTGGCTTGCCCCTCGCCCATGCCCATACGTTCATTGCTCGTGGCACACGACACAAGGCAGGGCTGCTGCCTTGCGCTCGTGCACTACGCCCTTGCTCATTGCATTCGTGCCGCACGGGCGACGAGCTCCCTTGCTCGTCGTCGCATGCCCGCATTATACAACACCCCTTAAGGGTAACACGAAGCGTCCATTGCTTCGTGCGTGCAAGTTATTTGAACGAATCGCATAAAAATTTAAAATTTATATTTAAAATTAATGACAAATTAATAAATATTATTAATTTCATAATTTTAGGGCGAAAAAATCGAAAATTTATTATCCAATTGATTTCCGATTGTTATGGATTCAAGTCTAGGTCATAAAAATTTAAAATTTATCGTAAATTTACAATTTTTATGGTGGTTTTTAATCATAGGTTTCTAATTAAATTACAATTAATTATGAAAATCAAATTAATTCTAAATTATTCTAATTTTCAACAAATTAATCATAATTACAAATTAGATTGCATAATTAACAAGACTAGGCATTCAAACTTGTTAAACATATGCAGTAGGTCAATCAAAAATTCAAGATTTATCAACAAGAATCGCAAATATTTAATTTAACATCTTAAATTTACGAAATTTTGCATTCGAAAAACTAAAACCTTCGAAAAGTCATAGTTAGGCTTCGAATTTGAGAATTCTGGGTTCGGCAGAAAAATACTATTTTTGTCAAAATTTTAGAATGCCTTTTACATGCGGAATTGACACAAAAATCACTCAATTCGGATGAGTAACGAAGAAACTGCCGAAAAACTGCGTACTTATAATTAAATAAACGCAATTTGCAATTAATTAACAATTACGAAAATTAATCACCCCTTTTAATTCTTGCAAATTTGTAATATTTAACCATGTTCATGCAATTTAGATTATGAAAATAATAAGGGGCTCGTGATACCACTATTAGGTTATGATACATATGACATTACATAGATCATGCGGAAACAACCATTAACCCAGGAAACATATTATTTACACATAATCATTTAGCATAGTTTAGATGCATACTCTTTGTTGCGTGCCTTCCCTAGCTGCGCCCGAACCGAACAAGAACAAGTCTTTTAGGACTCCAAGTGTCGTCCCTCCGTAGATAGTCCACAGCACGTCCGGATCCGCCTTAAGATTGACCAACTAGAATCGCCCTTAAGGTACTCAGAAAATTCGGCACTTTTGGGGCAAGATGGGTGTTTGAATTTTCTCTCAAAAAACTCACTTTTGAATACTTTGAAACTTGTGTATAAATTATGACCCCTAGGCCTTTATTTATAGAGTTATGGAAAAGGAATCGTAATCCTAGTAGGATGCGAATTAATTGGAATTAGAATTCTACATGAATTCTACTTAATCAATTTATCCAATAGGAATAGACATTTAATCATACACTGACTCTTGCAGATTCAGGAATCTCGCATGAGCTCAAACTCACACACACACGGCAGCCACAAGGGCTGCCCACGCATGCGAGCAGCAGCCCACGCAGCGCGGCCCACGCATGCGTGGCCTTGTGCGCGCTGGGCTGTGGCGTGCGTGCTTGCTGGGCGATGGCCTGGCTTCGTGCTGGGCCTTCGTCCGGCAGGCCTCGTCCGATGCTAATTCGTACGATACGCTTCCGATTAAAATTCCATTTCCGGAATCTATTTCCGATACGAACAATATTCAATATTTCCGATTCCGGAATTAATTTCCGTTTCGAACAAATATTTAATATTTCCGTTTCCGGAATTATTTTCCGATTCCGGCAATATTTCCGATTCTGACAATATTTCCGTTTCCGGCAATATTTCCGATTCTGGTAATATTTCCATTTCCAACAATATTTTCCGATACGTACCATGTTTCCGTTTCCGGCAACATCTACGACTTGGATAATATTCATATTTCCGATACGATCCATATTTCCGTTTCCGGCAATATCATCGTTTCCGGAGTATTCATTTCTTGCCTGTGACGATCTTAGCTCCCACTGAAACCAAGATCCGTCGGTTCCGAATATTCATAGATGGAGTATTTAATGCCATTAAATACTTGATCCGTTTACGTACTATTTGTGTGACCCTACGGGTTCAGTCAAGAGTAAGCTGTGGATTAATATCATTAATTCCACTTGAACTGAAGCGGCCTCTAGCTAGGCATTCAGCTCACTTGATCTCACTGAATTATTAACTTGTTAATTAATACTGAACCGCATTTATTAGACTTAACATAGAATGCATACTTGGACCAAGGGCATTATTTCCTTCAGACCAATGAGTACAAATGCTAGAGGTGGTTTCAGCTACTTTATCACTTTCACTGATGACTTCAGTAGATATGGTTATGTCTACCTAATGAAGCATAAGTCTGAATCCTTTGACAAATTCAAGGAATTTCAGAGTGAAGTAGAGAATCAATTAGGCAAGAAGATTAAGGCACTGCGGTCTGACAGAGGCGGTGAATATCTGAGCTATGAATTTGATGGCCATCTGAAAGAATGTGGAATTCTATCAGAATTGACTCCTCCTGGAACACCACAATGGAACGGTGTGTCGGAACGGAGGAACAGAACCTTGCTAGACATGGTCAGGTCAATGATGGGTCAGGCCAAACTTCCATTAGAATTTTGGGGACATGCACTAAATACAGCTGCACTCACTATAAATAGAGCTCCGTCTAAAGCTGTCGAAAAGACTCCATATGAATTATGGTTTGGAAAGCCTCCAAATGTGTCTTTTCTTAAGATTTGGGGATGTGAAGTATACGTCAAACGATTAATTTCAGACAAACTTCATCCAAAATCTGACAAATGTATCCTTGTGGGCTATCCAAAGGAAACAAAGGGGTATTACTTCTACAATACATCTGAGAACAAGGTGTTTGTTGCTCGAGATGGTGTCTTTTTGGAGAAAGATCACATTTCCAAAATGACAAGTGGGAGAAAAGTAGACCTCAAAGAAATTCGAGTCAAACAACAAACTCTAGAGAATGCTCAAGATGACATTCAGGATGAAACTCAGAGATCTTTAGAAGAATCTGGTGAGAATCATGGTCAATCTAGAAATGTTACCCCGCGTAGATCGCAAAGATATAGATCTCAACCGGAAAGGTACTTAGGTATTTTGACGAACGAGAGCTATGACGTTCTATTACTTGAAAGTGATGAACCTGCGACTTACAAACAAGCTATGACGAGCCCTAGCTCCAAGCAATGGCAAGAAGCCATGCAATCTGAATTAGACTCCATGTCTGAAAACCAAGTATGGGATTTGGTCGATTTGCCAGATGGCTACCAAGCCATTGGAAGCAAATGGGTTTTCAAACTGAAAAAGGACAAGGATGGGAAACTTGAAGTTTTCAAAGCTAGATTGGTTACAAAAGGTTACAGGCAAGTCCACGGTGTGGATTACGATGAAACCTTTTCACCAGTTGCAATGCTAAAGTCTATTCGGATAATGTTAGCAATCGCTGCATATTACGATTACGAAATATGGCAGATGGATGTCAAAACTGCTTTCTTAAACGGCGTTTTAACAGAAACTGTGTTTATGACACAGCCTGAAGGTTTTGAGGATCCAAAGAATGCTAAAAAGGTATGCAAGCTAAAGAAGTCAATCTACGGATTGAAGCAGGCATCCAGGAGCTGGAATATACGTTTTGATGAAGCAGTCAGTGACTTTGGTTTCATCAAGAACGCAGACGAATCTTGTGTATACAAGAAGGTCAGTGGGAGCAAAATTGCTTTCCTAGTATTATATGTCGACGACATATTACTTATCGGAAATGACATTCCTATGTTGAACTCTGTCAAGATTTGGCTTTGGAAATGTTTTTCGATGAAAGATCTAGGAGAAACACATTACATATTGGGCATCAAGATTTACAGAGATAGATCTAAAAAGATGATTGGACTTAGTCAAAGCACTTATATCAATAAGGTGCTTGATAGGTTCAAGATGGCAGACTCCAAGCGAGGCTACCTACCCATGTCTCATGGAATAACTCTAAGCAAGACTTAGTGCCCAAAAACACTTGATGAGCGTAGACGAATGAATGGGATTCCATATGCATCATTGATTGGTTCAATAATGTATGCTATGATATGTACACGCCCGGATGTTGCGTACGCACTCAGTGCTACGAGCAGATACCAGTCAGACCCAGGAGAGGCGCATTGGACTGCTGCCAAGAATATTCTGAAGTACCTGAAAAGGCACAAAGATGACTTCCTGGTCTATGGTGGAGATGATGAATTAATTGTTAAAGGCTATACGGACGCAAGTTTCCAAACCGACAAAGATGATTTCAGATCACAGTCTGGGTTTGTCTTCTGCCTCAACGGAGGTGCAGTAAGCTGGAAAAGTGCTAAGCAAAACACCATTGCGGATTCTACAACTTAAGCGGAGTACATTGCTGCACATGAAGCAGCAAAGGAAGCTATATGGCTAAGGAAGTTCATAGGTGAACTTGGTGTAGTCCCCTCCATTAAAGGACCAATAGCCCTGTATTGTGATAATAACGGAGCTATTGCACAGGCAAAGGAGCCTAGACACCACCAGAGAGTCAAGCATGTACTTCGTAGATTTCACCTTCTACGAGAGTTCGTTGAAAGAAAAGAAGTCGAGATAAACAAGATTGGAACTGATGACAACATATCAGATCCATTGACTAAACCTCTGCCGCAGGCGAAGCACAACTCGCACACTACAGCTATGGGAATCAAGCATATTGGAGAATGGATTTGATATCCCTGTTTAATGTTTTAAAGTTTTAGAGTTTAAATCTTTTTAAAACATTATTGGTTAATCATTCACAATAAATGAAAAGAATTCATTTTTCCATTTAATTTGTGGTTTATTAAATGATGAGTCCCTTCAATTTGACGATATATTCAAGATAGACTGTCAGGACCAGTCCTGTGACTAAGAAATGTCTATCAAGTGAACTTGAATGTCAAAGGTTAAAAATGGTCCCTAGTCGGAGTTTTCTATAAAATTGGACGCATAGAAAACGTTAGACGATTAGAATGCAAGATGACTAGTAGTTCTGTTTCTTGAACTATGTGGACATGGAAATGTCATAATCATTTGCATGGATACTTACTTTGGGAAGACTAGTATCGGACAAGACCTATGAAACTTTACTGTAAGAGATGAAAATCTGTCATAAGTAAATTTCATTAAAATTATTAGACACTAAATCCTCAATACCTGAGTGATTTGAGATTACTTGTTTGAGAACTGGTTGCTTTGACGTTGACCAACCGTCGCACCGTAAAAGGAGGCTATAAAGGCAACGCTCAGGTAATCACCTATCAAACAAAGTCTAATCTCAAGATCGCAAGATTGGGATTGTCCTCCCATAAATCGGGATGAGATCCTTAAAAGTTGTACAAGGCCACTCGGAGAGCTAGAAACTGTGAAATGCATGGCCGTGCTCGGATGAATCATAGGCTATGATTATCTGTTTATTTGATCAGTTGAACTCTGAAACCGAGGAACACCTCTGGACATAATAAGGATGACAACTCTTACCTTATGTTCAAGAGCAAGCATCGAGCGACAAAGGAATTAGGAAATGCACACTTCTCCCTAAGGACAAGTGGGAGACTGAAGGAAATAATGCCCTTGGTCCAAGTATGCATTCTATGTTAAGTCTAATAAGTGCGGTTCAGTATTAATATAACAAGTTAATAAATCAGTGAGATCAAGTGAGCTGAATGCCTGACTAGAGCCCGCTTCAGTTCAAGTGGAATTAATGATATTAATCCACAGCTTACTCTTGACTGAACCCGTAGGGTCACACAAATAGTGCGTAAACGGATCAAGTATTTAATGGCATTAAATACTCCATCTATGGATATTCGGAATCGACGAATCTTGGTTTCAGTGGGAGCTGAGATCGTCACAAGCAAGAAATGAATACTCCGGAAACGATGATATTGCCGGAAACGGAAATATGGATCGTATCGGAAATATAAATATTATCCAAGTCGTAGATGTTGCCGGAAACGGAAACATGGTACGTATCGGAAAATATTATCGAAAATGGAAATATTGCCGGAATCGGAAATATTGCCGGAAACGGAAATATTGTCAGAATCGGAAATATTATCGGAATCGGAAAAATAATTCCGGAAACGGAAATATTAAATATTTGTTCGAAACGGAAATTAATTCCGGAATCGGAAATATTAAATGTTGTTCGTATCGGAAATGAATTCCGGAATCGGGAATTTAATCAGAAGCGTATCATACGAATTAGCATCGGACGAGGCCCGCTAGACGAAGGCCCAACACGAAGCCAGGACATCGCCCAGCGAGCCGCACGCAGCAACGCACGCCTCGACCAGGCCCAGCGCAAGGCCAGGCCCAGCCAAGGGCGCGCGCGCACGCAGCACCGCACATGGGATGTGCGCTTGTCGTGGGCCGCAAGGCCTGCGCGGGTGCGCGGCTTGTACGATGCGTGTGCGGGAAATCCTAATCCTGTTAGGATTCGTGCAAAGATTAAAATCCTAATCCTATTAGATTTGCTTTGTTATTTAGAGTCCTAATAAAGTTCTAATTAACAAATCCACATCCTAGTAGGATTACAATTCCTTTTCCATACCTCTATAAATAAGGGCCTAGGGTCATTATTTTAGACATACGATTCAAGTATTCAAAGTGATTTTTGAGAGCAAAAATTCAGTCATACAATTGCCTACATTAGCCGAAAATTCTAAGTACCTTAAGGGCGATTCTAGTTGGTCAATCTTGAGGCGGATCCGGACGTACTGTGGACTATCTACGGAGGGACGACACTTGGAGTCCTAAAGACTTGTTCTTGTTCGGTTCGGGCGCAGCTAGGGAAGGCACGCAACAAAGTGTATGCATCTAAATTATGCTAAATGATTATGTGTAAATAATATGCTTTCCTGGCTTTATGGTTTTTCCGCATGATTTATGAATTGTCATATGTATCATAACCTAACATGACCTTCTTGTATACACAAGATTCGTCTGCGTTCTTGATGAAACCAAAGTCACTGACTGCTTCATCAAAACGTATATTCCAGCTCCTGGATGCCTGCTTCAATCCGTAGATTGATTTCTTTAGCTTGCATACCTTTTTAGCATTCTTTGGATCCTCAAAACCCTCAGGTTGTGTCATAAACACAGTTTCTGTTAAAACGCCGTTTAAAAAAGCGGTTTTGACATCCATCTGCCATATTTCGTAATCGTAATATGCAGCGATTGCTAACATTATCCGAATAGACTTTAGCATTGCAACTGGTGAAAAGGTTTCATCGTAATCCACGCCGTGGACTTGCCTGTAACCTTTTGCAACCAATCTAGCTTTGAAAACTTCAAGTTTCCCATCCTTGTCCTTTTTCAGTTTGAAAACCCATTTGCTTCCAATGGCTTGGTAGCCATCTGGCAAATCGACCAAATCCCATACTTGGTTTTCAGACATGGAGTCTAATTCAGATTGCATGGCTTCTTGCCATTTCTTGGAGCTAGGGCTCGTCATAGCTTGCTTGTAAGTCGCAGGTTCATCACTTTCAAGTAATAGAACATCATAGCTCTCGTTCGTCAAAATACCTAAGTACCTTTCCGGTTGAGATCTATATCTCTGCGATCTACGCGGGGTTACATCTCTAGATTGACCATGATTCTCACAAGATACTTCTAAAGATCTCTGAGTTTCATCTTGAATGTCATCTTGAGCATTCTCTAGAGTTTGTTGTTCGACTTGAATTTCTTCGAGGTCTACTTTTCTCCCACTTGTCATTTTGGAAATGTGATTCTTTTCCAAAAAATATACCATCTCGAGCAACAAACACCTTGTTCTCAGATGTATTGTAGGAGTAATACCCCTTTGTTTCCTTTGGATAGCCCACAAGGATACATTTGTCAGATTTTGGATGAAGTTTGTCTGAAATTAATCGCTTGACGTATACTTCACATTCCCAAATCTTAAGAAAAGACACATTTGGAGGTTTTCCAAACCATAACTCATATGGAGTCTTTTCAACAGCTTTAGACGGAGCTCTATTTATAGTGAGTACAGCTGTATTTAGTGCATGTCCCCAAAATTCTATTGGAAGTTCGCCCTGACCCATCATTGACCTAACCATGTCTAGCAAGGTTCTGTTCCTCCATTCTGACACACCGTTCCATTGTGGTGTTCCAGGAGGAGTCAATTCTGATAGAATTCCACATTCTTTCAAATGGTCATCAAATTCATAGCTCAGATATTCACCGCCTCTATCAGACCGCAGTGCCTTAATCTTCTTGCCTAATTGATTCTCTACTTCACTCTGAAATTCCTTGAATTTGTCAAAGGATTCAGACTTATGCTTCATTAGGTAGACATAACCATATCTACTGAAGTCATCAGTGAAAGTGATAAAGTAGCTGAAACCACCCCTAGCATTTGTACTCATTGGTCCACATACATCTGTATGGATTAAACCCAATAGTTCATTTGCTCTTTCTCCGACTTTGGAGAAAGGTTGCTTTGTCATTTTGCCAAGTAAACATGATTCGCACTTACCATAATCCTCTAAGTCAAATGGTTCTAGAATTCCTTCCTTTTGAAGTCTTTCTATGCGTTTCAGGTTAATATGGCCTAATCGACAATGCCACAGATAGGTGAGATCTGAATCATCCTTTTTATCCTTTTTGGTATTTGTGTTATAAACTTGTTTGTCGTGATCTAATAAATAAAGTCCATTGACTAATCTAGCACATCCATAAAACATCTCTTTAAAATAAAATGAGCAACTATTGTCTTTTATTAAAAAGGAAAATCCCTTAGCATCTAAGCAAGAAACAGAAATGATGTTTTTAGTAAGACTTGGAACATGGAAACACTCTTCCAGTTCCAAAACTAGCCCAGAGGGCAACAACAAATAATAAGTTCCTACAGCTAATGCAGCAATCTGTGCTCCATTTCCCACTCGTAGGTCGACTTCACCCTTGCTTAACTTTCTACTTCTTCTTAGTCCCTGTGGATTGGAACATAAGTGTGAGCCACAACCTGTATCTAATACCCAAGAAGTTGAATTAGCAAGTATACAGTCTATAACGAAAATACCTGAAGATGGAACTGAAGGAAATAATGCCCTTGGTCCAAGTATGCATATAATATTAAGTCTAATAAATGCGGTTCAGTATTAATTAACAAGTTAATAATTCAGTGAGATCAAGTGAGTTGAATGCCTAGCTAGAGGCCGCTTCAGTTCAAGTGGAATTAATGATATTAATCCACAGCTTGCTCTTGACTGAACCCGTAGGGTCACACAAATAGTATGTAAAGGGATCAAGTATTTAATGGCATTAAATACTCCATCTATGGATATTCGGAATCGACGGATCTTGGTTTCAGTGGGAGCTGAGATCGTCACAGGCAAGAAATGAATACTGCGGAAACGATGATATTGCCGGAAACGGAAATATGGATCGTATCGAAAATATAAATATTATCCAAGTCGTAGATGTTGCCGGAAACGGAAACATGGTACGTATCGGAAAATATTATCGGAAATGGAAATATTGCCGGAATCGGATATATTGCCGGAAACGGAAATATTGTCAGAATCGGAAATATTATCGGAATCGAAAAATAATTCCGGAAAAGGAAATATTAAATATTTGTTCGAAACGGAAATTAATTCCGGAATCGGAAATATTAAATATTGTTCGTTTCGGAAATGAATTCCGGAACCGGGAATTTAATCGGAAGCGCATCGTACGAATTAGCATCGGACGAGGCTTGCTAGACGAAGGCCTAGCACGAAGCCAGGCCCGCGCCCAGCAAGCCGAGCGCCCAACATGGAGTTGCCATGCCTCGCCAGGCCCAGCGCAAGGCCAGGCCCAGCAAGGCCTTGGCGCGCACACGCTAGGCGTGCTGTTGGGCTGCGAGCAACGGCTGCTCGTGTGGGCCGCAAGGCCTGCGCAGGTGGTGCGATGCTCGTGGCCTTACGATGCTCATGTTCGTAACGAATCCTAATCCTATCGGAATTCGTGTATTGATTAAATCCTAATCCTAATAGGATTATATTTATTATTTTGAGTTCAAGTTGGATTCTAATTAATAAATCCAAATCCTAGTAGGATTATAATTCCTTTTCCATACCTCTATAAATAGGAGCCTAGGGTCATAATTTATAGAGACAATTGAAGTATTCTAAAGGTAAGATTTTGAAGAAAAATCAGCCATACACTTGCACCTAAATAGCCGAAATTCCTAAGCAACCTTAAGGGCGATTCTAGTTGGTCAAGCTTAAGGCGGATCCGGACGTGTTGTGGACTATCTACGGAGGGACGACACTTAGAGTCCTAAAGACTTGTTCTTGTTCGGTTCGGGCGCAGCTAGGGAGGGCACGCAACAAAGTGTATGCATCTGAATTATGCTAAATGATTATGTGTAAATAATATGCTTTCCTGGCTTTATGGTTTTTCCGCATGATTTATGTTTTGTCATATGAATCATAACCTAACAGTGGTATCAGAGCCTCTTATTATTTTCATAATCTAAATTGCATGAACATGGTTAAATTTTACAAATTTGCAAAGAATTAAAAGGGGTGATTAATTTTCGTAATTTTTAATTAATTGCAAATTGCGTTTATTTAATTATATGTACGCAGTTTTTCGGCAGTTTTTTCGTTACTCATCCAAATCGAGTGATTTTTGTGTCAATTTCGCATGTAAAAGGCATTCTAAAATTTTGACAAAAGTAGTATGTTTCGCCGAAACCCAGAATTCCCAAATTTGAAGCCTAACTATGACTTTTCGGAGGTTTTAGTTTTTCGAACGCAAAAGTTTGTAAATTTAAGATGTTAAATTAAATATTTGCGATTCTTGTTGATAAATCTTGAATTTTTGATTGACCTATAGTATATGTTTAACAAGTTTGAATGCCTAGCCTTGTTAATTATACAACCTAATTTGTAATTATGATTAATTTGTTGAAATTCGAACAATTTAGAATTAATTTGATTTTCATAATTAATTAATAATTTGATTAGGTATCCATGATTAAAATCCACCATAAAAATTGTTAATTTATGTTAATTTTTTAATTTTTATGACCTAGATTTGAATCCATGTTAATCGGAAATTAATTAATTAATAAATTTTCGATTTTTCGCCCTAAAATTATGAAATTAATATGTTTTATTAATTTGTCATTAATTTTGAATCAAAAATTTTAATTTTTTTTTGAAAACGCTCATTAATGTTGCACGCACAAAGCAATGGAAGCTACGTGTTACCCTTAAGGGGTGTTGTATAGTGCGGGCACGTGACGACGAGCAAGGGAGCTCGTCCCCCGTGCGGTTCGAATGCAACAAGCAACGATGTGTGCGGCACGCTAGGCTCAATGCCTAGGCATGCACGTAGCACAGTGGGCGAGGGCGAGGCACACAAGGCACTGCACGATGCGTGTGGGCAGCAGCACGCTGCGCCACAACGCACCATGCGCGCCAAGACAAGCAGCAGCCACGACGCAGCAATGATGCGCGCAACGTAGCCCGCAAGGGGTGCGTGTGTGCGTGGCTTTGTGCGTGGGAGTGTGTGGATGTGCTAGGGATGTGCGACGATCAATTCTCACGGGGCATGGGCCTCGTAGCTCGATGGGGCTTGGGCGCAAGCCCAAGTGCCTCATCTTGACCCGATTGATGCGTTTTGAATTTAATTTTTTAATTTTCAGTTCGGAAACAATTTTAATTAATTTTAAAATTCGTAATTTAAATTGTTTTCTTGGATTTTAATTTTGAATATTATAATTATTATAAAATTTATTTATACTAATTATTTTACAAAAATTAAATCTTGAATTAATTTAAATTCGTTTTATTCAACTGAAATAAATTAAATTAATGGATTCGATTATAAATTTGTATGAGCTTTAAATTTTAATTAAATTTGTATTTTTCCGGTTAGACTAGAAATACATTTTTATGTTTAAAATTAGTAAAGCATATGAATTTATTGGTTTAAGTGGGAGGATTTTTAGTCATAAACTCTTGATTAGGTCTATAAATCCTTTAAGGTTAAACAACTTGATTAGAATTAATAAGGACTGAATAATTGGTAGATTATTGGTGCCCTTAATTAATTGCTGCAAATATTTATGTGATGCATAACGTGTTTTACTAACCAGCTATGTGGGCCATTTATGATAATGAATGGGTGAATGGTATATATTGTATATGTACTGTTTTGCAGGTTATGGAGTGACTAGTATGGCCCAAATAGGATAGAAAATATGGTCTGCGTACCATTAATTTGAATGTAATTGGTCTAATGCACCAAATTTGTTTTTCAATTTAAATATGGTCTGTGTACCATCAAATAGTTGTAATTAGTTTAATTATAGCTTATCCTATTTGAAGAAAATGGCGCCGCCCACGGTGAAATTCAAGACGGAGTTTTCAATCCATTTTCATGACGGACTTTGAAGTTGAAGCTTCAAGATGAAGTCGGGTCATACTAGATCACATTTATCTTATGCATACTTTAAGTTATTTATTGCTTTAAATATGTCTTAATTATGCATGAGATTGTGGCTTGATTATGTTGCATGATTAAGGATTTTATTTCACTTAAAATCTAACCAACATAGTAAGAGCCTTAAGTTCCAAACTTAAAAATTGAGTTAAAAGGTGCCATGCCAAAATAAACACTTACTTGGATATCCTTTACATCAATCTAGTAATAGTTTTCGCTCAGCGAGGTGTTACTTATTGGTCCTAAAGGGGTAAGGTACACAAATAATTGTGAGTACATGTTAGTTTTGGTGAAACTCAACGATATAAGTAAGGAGTCCTTTTATGTCGTGGCAAAATCGATAGGTTTACCTAATAAGTTCTTAGACGTACCTATCAACCAAGAGTAGTTTATAGACTATTAGCAAAAGGCTTTTGCTTACCTAAAATGTTTTAGAATTGAGTCAAAATACATAATGTGCTTAATTCTTCAATGATTTTAGGGTCTTGGAATCATTTTATTCACACCTGTCGGAACAATAAATTCGAATAAAATGCCAATAACTTGTTTGAATTGCATGATTGCTTTAATTTTCAAGTTATTATTCATGATAAATGTTTAGACTTTGCATGCTTCAATGTATGTTTTAATTATTGTTTATAATTAAATATCTTGCACTGCAGTAAATCCTTTTAGAAAGGTAACTGTAAATTTCCTCGATTGGTAGTGAATCCAAGAACGATTCACAGAAATGAGAGAAAATGAGCAATTTAAAATGTACGTTTCTTTTAGCGACTTTTATGGTTGTTTTCGAATATCAAAATCGAATGACAAACCAATTGGTGCTTGTGAATTCAAAATACAATATAGTTTTGAGATCATAAAGCATTGAGTTTAAACGCTCAGCTTTACCAATGGTTAACAACCTAAAATCTTTTTCCATTTAATTCTCGAATGAGTCTAGTCCCTAGACATTCGAATAGATCGATGCTTAGAGAACTTTAGAAGCTTCTGGTAAGATCATCTAGTTGAAACTTAATATTCAACATAAAATGGTAAGAACCTTGTTGGAGTGACATTGGACATGTCTAACAAAGTATAAAAGTCAACACTAGAGAATTCAATTCTTGAGACTATAAGAAAGAGTACAAGAAATAGGAAAACATAGGAACAAATGAAAGGAATTTACAATTCTGTTTCTACCTTTAAGTTTATGTTTAAAGAGAAGTAACCTAGCAATCAAACTTCCTTGGTATCATGTACCGCTTGAGGTTCTTACTTCGGTAATAACTCAAACAATGGAAGCTAGGATACACTAATGACCTACAAGTGGGAAATGAAGCATGGCAATGCTACATTAGTTGTAGGGTCATCTAAGTTTGTTTTAAGTCCTTTCAAAGGCTGGAACTTAATGGCTATTTTGTTCCATAATCAGCATACCTAAATTTCTGCTTCAAACACAGAAAGACTCACATTCAGAAGAACGAAAACAATGCTTGTTTGTTTGTTTATTTGAATGAAATGGTCATTTACGGGTTGAGTCAATATGCTTGATTAAAACAAACAACTCTTTAAATAAAAACTTTACTAGGTTCAAATCAACCCCTTGATTTGAGTTCCACTAATCTTTGGCATTGTTGCTTAGACCATATCAACAAGTTAACATTCATAAGCTCTATTTCGATGGAATTTTGAAAGTTGATTGATTTCTAGATCAATTCAAGACAAGCTAGTCTTACTTGTTGAAAGTAACAAAAGATATAAACTATTGTTAGAACGCCTAGACAATAGAGTTCAAAGCTAATTAAAGATTTTATGACTTTATTATTTCACATGGATTTGAGTGAATATAGGTTTATTTGCTTAAAGTGATATAAATTTGAAACTGTTTGGCTAGTTCAAAGATTCAGAAGTATAAAATCCACTTGGCAAGAAATCATAAAGATCTAAGTTAGATCATGTTGTTGATTACTTATACCAAGAATGATCATCAATAATTGTGTGTTGTAATTTCATGATCTAACTCCATGAGATATGGCATATCTAAGGGGAATTATTGAAGTCAATTAGTACTTGATTCGATCAATGATGAATCATAAAGACTTTTCCTATAATTTCTAAAACAAAATGCTCAACTACCACCAAACTAAACCAAATTCGTCAAAGCTATTGAAAAGTAATTTCAGAATATCTTTTCATAATATATATCTAGAGAGTTGTTAAACTCAGTGGGAGCTTAGTGTTTGTTGTTCAACAAACTAAGGCCCAAGTATAGATATATGTTTCATTGTGATTTATTCAAATGAGACACAAGGGTATTGTTTCTACCACAAATTTTTGAGAACATAATGTTTGTTTGCTCGAAATAATGTCCTTTTGGAGATTCGTTTCCAAAATGACAAGTGGGAGAAAATAGACCTCGAAAGTCTTCGAGGCGAACAACAAACATAAACGGACATTCAGAAGGCTTTTCGAAGTTCTTTAGGAAATCCGAACATGTATTCTTTAAGGACTTTAGAAGTGGCTTTAAAGAATAGACATCTCTAAGAAGACTTTACAAGTGCTTCAAGGAGAACAGAATATTCAAAAGACTTTCAAGTGGCTATTGATATTCTATTGTTTGATGTTCTATACCCAAGTAGACATAGAGTTCAGGCCACTGAAGTTATGCGATTCTTCTATTAGATAGTGAAGAAACCTACAACTTGCAGTCAAACTTTTTATCATGTAGATTAATGAGTTTATGACTCGTAAGAAAGATATGACGAAACATAGATTCCCTAAAATGGTTAGAGGCCATATATAGACTTAATGTTTAATTGGTTAAAGGCCATAAAAACATACTCAATGTTTTGATGACAAAATTGAAATTTTGTTGATTTGCAAGAATAGTTTCACACCTATTGGTTGCAAGTTTGTTTTAAGGATAAAAACCATCAAACATGGAATTGTGTTCACACACAAAGCTATATTAGTTGCTAAAGGTTACAAGCAAATTCATGGCATGGATTGTGTTGAAACCTCATGCATAATCGTAATGCTCAAGTCTATAAAGCAAGCAATGATTGCATATGGCAATTGGATGACAAAACGTATTCCTCAATCAAATGTTGGAAGAAACTATGTACATGGTATGTCATAGGATTTGTGGATCCAAATAAATGCTTGAAAATGAAAGCTAGATTATAAAATCTAAGTACAGATTTAAGCAAGCAATTGGGAATTGGAATTGTATTTTAGTGAAGCTAATAAGTATTTTAGTTTCATAAAATGAACATGATTCTTATAGACATATAAGAAGTTTAGTGGGAGTACGTAAAAATTAATTGGTCCTATGTGTATCACACACATATCTCTCTATTGTGAAATAACATTCAAATGCTAATGACTTAGATTTGAGATTATTCATCAATGATGGACCATGGCGAAACTTAGTACATACTGGGTATTAAGATCTATTTACAAAGATCTTATGATATTGTTTTGGATTAAGTAATGGCATTTACTAAATCAAACACGAAAGACTCCATTGGAGATATTCGATCCATATGAATAAATCTAAGTAATGAATGTTTGAACTATGTATAAGCATTTACTAAGTTAAACATCAAAGAATCTAAGTAAGATTCTTAAACCTATATTATATATCAAAGAATTTAGCTGGATTCAGTATCTACTGAAATTGAATGAGCTAAAGTTAAATGAATAGAATTCAATTGGGAATTATTCTGCAAAAGAATTTATCATGTATGATATAATATGAGGATCGCCAAAAACGTATCGTATGACTTTAGGCATGACGAACATATACCAATCTCTATTGATCTAAGTGAAGATCAACTAGATTGAGATCAAGAATACTTATGGTACTTGAAAAGGTACATAGGAATAGTTCTTGATTCAAGGAAATAAAGATATGCTAAATATTGATGCTACACGCATAAACACTGGCAAAGGATCAAGAAAGCTTCCTTTGGAGTTATCCATTGACAAGGACGAGCTAAAGAGCATCGTGTTTTGAAATGGCAACATGGATTGGAGACCATGAGTTGTTGCGTGGGAAATTAAATATTAATTTCTATGTTCTAAGATACAGCTGGAAAGTCTTCCACATATCTGTGAACTGCCTGGATAAGTAAATCCAACCAAAGCATCACTAGCAACCTATACAGTTGAAGTAAAAGTACTTATTGCCTAAGAAGTAATAAAACAGGGTTGTTTATGTTAAAGAGTTCTTCACTGAACTTGGGTGGATCACATGTCTGCTGACTTGATGGTTCTTCATTGCAAAATGCGTAGAACCACTATCGAAGTAAGAAAGACTAGATCACATAATAAACAAACTCAAAAGTATTATCATCATATCTCGAAGAACATTCGATGAAAAGGATATTAAGACTGGCAAAGTATGATAACTAAACCTATGCAACAAGTGAGAAGAAACACTCACGTTGTAGCATTGGAAATCAAGCATAGCTTTGAATTCCATGAAATGTTTTAAAGATGGGTTTGAGGCCCATGGTTGTAAAACATCGGGGTTGAACATTTATCATATATGAAATGTATTTTCATATTCCATTTAATCTTGGTTTAGTATTAAATGATGAGTCCCTTCAATTTGACGATATATTCAAGATAGACTGTCAGGACCAGTCCTGTGACTAAGAAATGTCTATCAAGTGAACTTGAATGTCAAAAGTTGAAAATGGTCCCTGGTTGGAGTTTTCTATAAAGATGGACGCATAGAAAACGTTAGACGACTAGAATGCAAGATAACTAGTAGTTCTGTTTCTTGAACTATGTGGACATGGCAATGTCGTAATCATTTGCATTGATACTTACTTTGGGAAGACTAGTATCGGACAGACCTATGAAAATTTACTGTAAGAGATGAAAATCTGTCATACGTAAATTTCATTAAAATTATTAGACACTAAATCCTCAGTACCTGAGTGATTTGAGATTACTTTTTTTAGAACTGCTTGCTTTGACGTTGATCAAGCGTCGCACCATAAAAGGAGGCTATAAAGGCAACGCTCAGGTAATCACCTATCAAACGAAGTCTAATCTCAAGATCGCAAGATTGGGATTGTCCTCCCATAAATCGGGATGAGATTCTTAAAAGTTGTACAAGGCCACTCGGAGAGCTAGAAACTGTAAAATGCATGGCCGTGCTCGGATGAATCATAGGCTATGATTATCTGTTTATTTGATCAGTTGAAGTCTGAAACCGAGAAACACCTCTGGACATAATAAGGATGACAACTCTTGCCTTATGTTCAAGAGCAAGCATCGAGCGACAAAGGAATTAGGTAATGCACACTTATCCCTAAGGACAAGTGGGAGACTGAAGGAAATAATGCCCTTGGTCCAAGTATGCATATAATATTAAGTCTAATAAATGCGGTTCAGTATTAATTAACAAGTTAATAATTCAGTGAGATCAAGTGAGCTGAATGCCTAGCTAAAGGCCGCCTCAGTTCAAGTGGAATTAATGATATTAATCCACAGCTTGCTCTTGACTGAACCCATAGGGTCACACAAATAGTACGTAAACGGATCAAGTATTTAATGGCATTAAATACTCCATCTATGGATATTCGGAATCGACGGATCTTGGTTTCAATGGGAGCTGAGATCGTCACAAGCAAGAAATGAATACTCCGGAAACGATGATATTGCCGGAAACGGAAATATGGATCGTATCGGAAATATAAATATTATCCAAGTCGTAGATGTTGCCGGAAACAAAAACATGGTACGTATCGGAAAATATTATCGGAAATGGAAATATTGCCGGAATCGGAAATATTGCTGGAAACGGAAATATTGTCAGAATCGGAAATATTATCGGAATCGGAAAATAATTTCGGAAACGAAAATATTAAATATTTGTTCGAAACGGAAATTAATTCCGGAATCGGAAATATTAAATATTGTTCGTATCGGATATGAATTCCGAAACCGGGAATTTAATCGGAAGCGCATCGTACGAATTAGCATCGGACGAGGCTTGCTAGACGAAGGCCCAGCACGAAGCCAGGCCCGCGCCCAGCAAGCCGAGCGCCCAACATGGAGCTTCCATGCCTCGCCAGGCCCAGCGCAAGGCTAAGCCCAGCAAGGCCTTGGCGCGCGCACGCTAGGCGTGCTGTTGGGCTGCGAGCAACGGCTGCTCGTGTGGGCCGCAAGGCCTGCGCGGGTGGTGCGATGCTCGTGGCCTTACGATGCTCATGTTCGTAACGAATCCTAATCCTATCGGAATTCGTGTATTGATTAAATCCTAATCCTAATAAGATTATATTTATTATTTAGAGTTCAAGTTGGATTCTAATTAATAAATCCAAATCCTAGTAGGATTATAATTCCTTTTCCATACCTCTATAAATAGGAGCCTAGGGTCATAATTTATAGAGACAATTGAAGTATTCTAAAGGTAAGATTTTGAAGAAAAATCAGCCATACACTTGCACCTAAATAGCCGAAATTCCTAAGCAACCTTAAGGGCGATTCTAGTTGGTCAAGCTTAAGGCGGATCTGGACGTGCTGTGGACTATCTACGGAGGGACGACACTTGGAGTCCTAAAGACTTGTTCTTGTTCGGTTCGGGCGCAGCTAGGGAGGGCACGCAACAAAGTATATGCATCTGAATTATGCTAAATGATTATGTGTAAATAATATGCTTTCCTGGCTTTATGGTTTTTCCGCATGATTTATGTTTTGTCATATGAATCATAACCTAACAGGAACGACTGTTCTGTTCTTCTGATCTTCCTTTAGCTTCAAGCAATCTCTCTTCCAATGCCCCTTCTTCTTGCAGTAGAAGCATTCGGATTCAGAAGTGGGTTGACTGACCTTCCTCTTTTCAGATTTGGCGCCAGCTGGTTGCTTAGTCTGGTTGGCCTTGTTGCCACCTTTCTTAGCATTCCTCTTCTTTTTAGATTTCTTGAACTTGCCCCCACGCACCATAAGAACATCTTGCTTATCACTTTTGAGCGTCTTTTCAGCGGTCTTCAGCATACCGTGAAGCTCAGTGAGCGTTTTGTCCAGACTATTCATACTGTAGTTCAGTTTGAACTGATCATACCCGCTATGAAGAGAATGGAGGATGGTGTCTACAGCCATTTCCTGAGAGAATTGCTGATCTAGCCAACTCATATTCTCAATGAGTCCAATCATTTTGAGAACAAGTGGACTTACGGGCTCGCCTTTCTTAAGCTTGGTCTCAAGAATTTGCCTATGAGTCTCGAATCTTTTGACCCGAGCCAGATCTTGGAACATGTTCTTTAACTCACTGATGATCGTGAAAGCATCTGAGTTGATGAACGTTTTCTGTAGATCTGCACTCATGGTTGCAAGCATTAGACATTTCACATCCTTGTTGGCATCAATCCAACGATTGAGGGCTGCCTGAGTGACCCTGTCGCCTGCGGCTTCGGGCATCGCCTCTTCCAGGACATACTCCTTTTCTTCCTGCATAAGAACTATTTGCAAGTTCCTTTGCCAGTCAAGGAAGTTTTTCCCGTTCAACTTCTAGTATGGCCCGACTTCATCTTGAAGCTTCAACTTCAAAGTCCGTCATGAAAATGGATTGAAAACTCCGTCTTGAATTTCACCGTGGGAGGCGCCATTTTCTTCAAATAGGATAAGCTATAATTAAACTAATTACAACTATTTGATGGTACGCAGACCATATTTGAATTGAAAAACAAATTTGGTGCATTAGACCAATTACATTCAAATTAATGGTACGCAAACCATATTTTCTATCCTATTTGGGCCATACTAGTCACTCCATAACCTGCAAAACAGTACATATACAATATATACCATTCATCCATTCATTATCATGAATGGCCCACATAGCTGGTTAGTGCTTCACATAAATATTTGCAGCAATTAATCAAGGGCACCAATAATCTACCAATTATTCAGTCCTTATTAATTCTAATCAAGTTGTTTAACCTTAAAGGATTTGTAGACCCTAATCAAGAGTTTATGACTAAAATTGCTCCCACTTAAACCAATAAATTCATATGCTTTACTAATTTTTAAACATAAAAATGTATTTCTAGTCTAACCGGAAACATACAAATTTAATTAAAATTTAAAGCTCATATAAAATTTATAATCGAATCCATTAATTTAATTTATTTCAGTTGAATTAAACGAATTTAAATTAATTCAAGGTTTAATTTTAGTAAAATAATTAGTATAAATAAAATTTATAATAATTATAATATTCAAAATTAAAATCTGAGAAAACAATTTAAATTATTAATTTTAAAATTAATTAAAATTATTTCCGAACTGAAAATTCAAAATTAAATTTGAAACGACTCAATCGAGACACGACGAGGCACTTGGGCTTGTGCCCCAAGCCCCATCGAGTGCACGAGGCTTAGCGCCCCTTGATTGTTCGTACAGCAACACGCAAGCAACCACACGCAACGCAGCACTGCAGGCCACACTGCGCGCGCTTGCTCGCTCGTCGCGCCTGCAGGCCACACGCAACGCAGCACTGCAGGCCACGCTCCACGCGCCTGCTTGCTCGTCGCCTTGCATCTGCTTGCTTGCTGGGCGTGGCAGCGCGCGCTGTGGCGCAGCACGCTTGCTGCCCACACGCGTCTGCCACTGGCTTGCGCCTTACCCTTCTCCCTTGCCCACTCGCCCACATGCGCACAGCACTCGACACAGGGCAGCGTGCTGCCTTGTGTTCGTGTGCCATGGCCCTTGCTCGTTGCATCGTACCGCATGGGCGACGAGCTCCCTTGCTCGTCGTCGCATGACCGCACTATACAACACCCCTTAAAGGTAACACGTAGCGTCCATTGCTTTGTGCGTGCAAGTTTTATGAGCGAATTGCATAAAAATTAAAACTTTTATTTCCAAAATTAATGACAAATTAATAAATCATATTAATTTCATAATTCTAGGGCGAAAAATCGAAAATTTATTAATTAATTAATTTCCGATTAACATGGATTCAAATCTATGTCATAAAAATTTAAAATTTAACACAAATTAACAATTTTTATGGTGGTTTTTAATCATTGGTACCTAAATAAATTATTAATTAATTATGAAAATCAAATCAATTCTAAATTATTCGAATTTCAACAAATTAATCATAATTACAAATTAGGTTGTATAATTAATAAGGCTAGGCATTCAAACTTGTTAAACATATACAGTAGGTCAATCAAAGATTCAAGATTTATCAACAAGAATCGCAAATATTCAATTTAACATCTTAAATTTACAAACTTTTGCGTTCGAAAAACTAAAACCTCCGAAAAGTCATAGTTAGGCTTCGAATTTGGAAATTCTGGGTTTCAGCGAAAAAAAAAAATTTGTCAAAATTTTAGAATGCCTTTTACATGCGGAATTGACACAAAAATCACTCGATTTGGTTGAGTAACGAACATTCTTCCGAAAAACTGCGTACATATAATTAAATAAACGCAATTTGCAATTAATTAACAATTACGAAAATTAATCACCCCTTTTAATTCCTTGCAAATTTGTAATATTTAACCATGTTTATGCAATTTAGATTATGAAAATAATAAGAGGCTCGTGATACCACTGTTAGGTTATGATACATATGAATAAACATAAATCATGCGGAAAAACCATAAAGCCAGGAAACATATTATTTGCACATAATCATTTAGCATAATTTAGATGCATACACTTTGTCGCGTGCCCTCCCTAGCTGCGCCCGAACCGAACAAGAACAAGTCTTTAGGACTCCAAGTGTCGTCCCTCCGTAGATAGTCCACAGCTCGTCCGTATCCGCCTTAAACTTGACCAACTAGAATCGCCCTTAAGGTTACTAGGATTTTCGGCTAATAGGTTGCAAGTGTTTGGCTGATTTTTGCTTCAAAATCTTACCTTTAGAATAATTCAATTGTCTGTTAAATATGTGACCCTAGGCCTATATTTATAGAGTTTATGGAAAGGAATTATAATCCTACTAGGATATGGATTTATTAATTAGAATCCTATTAAAACTCTAAATAATAAATTTAATCTTTTAGGATTAGGATTTAATCAATGCACGAATTCCGATAGGATTAGGATTCGTTACGAACACGAGTGTCGCACGACCACGAGGGAAGCACGCACCGCGCAGGCCTTGCGGCCCACACGCGTGAGCGCTGCCTCGCAGCCCACGAGCATGCAGCCCGCGCTGCCTCGCAGCCCACGAGAATACAGCCCGCGCGCGCCTGCAGCCTTGCTGGGCCTGGCCTTGCGCTGGGCCTGGCGAGGCTGTGGCCTTTCGTGTTGGGCGCTTGGCTTGCTGGGCGCGGGCCTGGCTTCGTGTTGGGCCTTCGTCTAGCAAGCCTATTCCGATGCTAATTCGTACGATGCGCTTTCGATTAAATTCCCGGTTCCGGAATTCATTTCCGATACGAACAATATTTAATATTTCCAATTCCGGAATTAATTTCCGTTTCGAACAAATATTTAATATTTCCGTTTCCGGAATAATTTTCCGATTCCGATAATATTTCCGATTCTGACAATATTTCCGTTTCCGGCAATATTTCCATTTCCAATAATATTTTCCGATACGTACCATGTTTCCGTTTCCGGCAACATCTACGACTTGGATAATATTTATATTTCCGATACGATCCATATTTCTGTTTCCGGCAATATCATCGTTTCTGGAGTATTCATTTCTTGCTTTGTGACGATCTCAGCTCCCACTGAAACCAAGATCCGTCGATTCCGAATATCCATAGATGGAGTATTTAATGCCATTAAATGCTTGATCCATTTACGTACTATTTGTGTGACCCTACGGGTTCAGACAAGAGTAAGCTGTGTATTAATATCATTAATTCCACTTGAACTGAAGCGGCCTCTAGCTAGGCATTCAGCTCACTTGATCTCACTGAATTATTAACTTGTTAATTAATACTGAACCGCATTTATTAGACTTAACATTAAATGCATACTTGGACCAAGGGCATTATTTCCTTCACATACAGCCAAGGTATTCAATAACTGAGATTTATTATTCAAAAATTGATTTTAATAGAGTACATCTCAGCAAAAAAGAGTGTAAGATGTGGTAAAAGGAGAGTTCAGGAAATATACTGTTGACTTGAGTGGTCTTGACAAAAGACATACGAATTATAATGAATTGAAATTCTAGTACACTGTAAGGACCTACCACTGCTCCAAGACAAATGATAGCATGATATTTTCCTGATTTGCCAAGTGCCTATGTAGTGACGCCTAGCTCATACGCACCAGGAACCCAAACAACCTGACAGATTAAGAAAAGAATAAATGGATAACTACAACAACAACAACAACAACAACAACAACAACAACAACAACAACAACAAAAGCAGTCCTAATGGAATCCTTGGTGATCAATGTTACCACATACATCAATATCTTCATTGACAGAATATTTCTTGAAAGTGTCAAGAGCTCCTTCCATTAGCCGTCTTGTCACAAATTCGTTGAACCTAGCCACAACCTTAATAGAAGAAGAAAATAGAGATTAATTAGTGATGCAAGCAGACACCTATTAGCTTCTATTATGCCCCATTAAAATATGGTCATGCAACCAGTACTCATGCATGATGATTCTCAGAACCAGTAATATTCTTTCAGCAATTATGGTCATGTAATTACAAATCATGTATGATAACTCGCTAAACCGTGGGAAGGGAAAAAAATGAGTGATTAATGTTGAAGCGCCTATTGCAGGGAAGTAATCCTAGAATCTAGGTTACTCCCTTATTCTGGTAAAGCTTTCCTGCAGCAGATTAAACAGCTACATCATCACATTTGGATATTGTTAGATCTTACAAATATACTGTAGATAACTGGCTCATTGACTCACTACTGCAGCTTCCAAGAAGTTATTATCAGACTACCACTAAGCCTTATTATAAGTCTTGTTTCTTTACAAAAGTTACAGCAGTTAGTACATCCATCACGATATCCACAGCAAAAAACAACCGTTCACTTTACATATAATCTTCTTCATATAATCAGATTTCACTTGTACTAGGTATATAGCTTGCTCTTTTAACTTATATTTTTTCTTAAACTTATCAGTTACCAATCCGTCAATCACTATGCCACACAAGTAGAGTGCAAGTACACTATGCCACGACTTCTATTAATATCCCCGAACTTCATCTACAAGCATTAGTTGACAGAAAGAGCATAAACATCACAAATCCCACAATTAGAAAACACTTGCTCATTCTTTAAGATCCATCAGATCGAAGTCATCTCCCTCAATATTGAAGCCTTTCGAAATCACTCTAAAACCTTGAATCTCAATGATACCACAGGGGGTGGGGGATGAACAAGACAAATCCTGGAAAACCAATAGCATAACAACAAAAGAATGCAAGCCAAAATGCTCCAGCACTGTTGCACATATGCCTCTGGGAAAAACCATTGGTGCATACGTAATGTTTTTCAATATGAAAACCATAGGCTCAATAGAGTACTACAATCAACCAAAGAAATTTTCAACACGATCAAGTAGAGCAAAGTAGAAACTATGACGGATACATGACAACCAAAATTCCAAAGAAACCCAATTAAACCCTCTTTAAACCCTAGAAATTCCAATTCAAAAACAATATTCACAACAAAATTGCAAACTAAATTCGCAGAATTTTTAAATTACATTCACAACAAATTCGAGGAATAATTCAGCACACATTCGCACAATAATTCGTGTCTTAAATTGCATAATAAATGGAAGTAATTCGCAGCAAAATCCTCTATAATTTGTAGAAACAAATCGAGCAATAATTCAATTCGAATAATAATTTGCACACAAATTCGTGGATAACAGAAAAATTATCAAAATTAATCACAAAATTAACAAAATTGGTGATAATTAAAAAAATTCAGAAATAACCTAGCGTTGTCTAGCGGTAGGCGAGCCGGCGAAAGTGGTGGTGCGCGCGAGTCTTTGCCCAGGAGAGGAGAGGCGGCGGTTGTGGGGTGGTGGCTTCCGGAAGTAGGCGAGTTGACAGTGAGAAGCAGGGGGAGAAACGCGTAGGAGAGACGGGGTGCTTGGAATGGCATCTACAACATGCCGGTGCTTTGGGATGGATGGTGGTGGGGAAGAAGCAGTGAGAAGCAGAAGATCGAGTGAAGTGAGGGAGACAAGAGGGAGCAGCTGGGACGAGGGGTGAAATATTTTGTTTAGGATGCGCTTTTCCAAAATGAAGGGAGGAGTTTTTTTGTTTTAATTTTTTTTTTTTAACCATCACAGGTTGCACTTGTAATATAAGGGCAACCTTTGATGAGCCACCTATAAGGATTTTTCCTCTAGTGCATATTTCCGTTTCCGGCAATATCATCGTTTCCGGAGTATTCATAATTTGCCTTTTGACGATTTCAGCTCCCACTGGAACCGAGATCCGTCGATTCCGAATATCCATAAATCGAGTATTTAATTCACTTAAATACTTGATCCGTTCACGTACTATTTGTGTGCCCCTACGGGTTCAGTAAAGAGTAAGATGTGGATTAATATTATTAATTCCACTTGAACTGAAGCGGCCTCTAGCTAGGCATACAATTCACTTGATCTCACTGAATTATTAACTTGCATAATTAATTAATACCGAACCGCATTTATTAGACTTAGCATTGAATGCACTTGGACCAAGGGCATCATTTCCTTCATAATGTACTCCTTAACAAAAGTCAATTACTTGATATGCTAATTGATAGAGTATAAAACTAATCTTGGGGCTTCAACCAATCAGCTTAAGCTTTTGGTTGAATTGGTCCTTTGACATGGTATCAGAGTCAGCATGACGCAAAGGTCACGGGTTCGAATCTCATCCACCCCTCATTTCAAAGTGATATTTCGCGCTGGGTATGAGGAGGCCTATGCTGCATCCACACTTCAGGCCCAAAGGGCTTTCATGTGAGGGGGCGTGATAGAGATTAAAACTATAATCTTGGGGCTTCAACCAATCAGGTTAAGCTTTTGGTTGAGTTGGTCCTTTACTAATAAATTAACAAAAATATATATACTTTTTAATCACGTATATTACAAATTATTGTACAAGATCATAATCTGTCAGATCACATGACATATCTTAATTATGTATATTACCCACCGCTTAATCAGGTAATACGTTACTTCAAGTCTGATATTTACTTAAATATCAGACGGTTTACGGCCGTTCTCTCTCCCTCCTCTCCCTCTCTCAAACCCTAGCCTCCATTAGTGAATTTCGAAGGGGCTTCCATCGATTTTTATCGGTGGAAAGCCCCGATTTTGTTTTATTTTGTTGTTCTTTCTTTAATTTTGTTTGTTTTTTAGGATTTTAATAATACTTCCTCCTTGTGCGAGGAATTGTTCTCCTTCGAAAGAAAGGGTTTTCCTTCTCCTTTTAGGGAGAATTTTTCTTAGGTTAGAGGATCCTAGATCTCTGGTGTACGAGGGAAAATATTATTTAATTTCGCAGGAGAAATTGTTTCAGCGATGAAGATTTGTGCGGTGTCGCAATATATGTTAGTTCTACGTCTACAATCAATTGAATCTGATTTAATTCAATATCAAAATTACAACAGGACCCCCTCGTTGAAGGCTGTATCAAACAACGATGTGTTAGAGGGTATACAAGAGGTTCAATGCGCGATGATCGTAGTTTTGCAGAAAACGAGTTTTATTTCATTCGATTTGTTATGTATTTGGTAGATTCATATATCTATTGTAGATGTCGTATGACTTTTTAATTTTAGTTTTAAAAAAAATATGAGACGGTTTAATGGGAGACGAGCCCATTTTGTGTGAACAAACAACAAAAATAAATTAAAAATTCTAAACAATTGGCCATTATATTTTTTGGTGAAACAATGGGCCAATATGTAAATAGAGTACTCCATAGCAAAAGTCAATTGCTTGATAATAAATTAACAAAAGAAGTCAATATCTTAATCGCCTCTATTTTCCCGTGTTATCTTTTTGACGAAGACACACAAGCACGAAACACCCCAAAGCGGAGTATAAAATGAACAAGAAATAAACACCAATAACATAAAATCGAGAAATTGTCATTTTGTTATTTTGACGTATTAATCCACTCATTTAGATTTTCACTTTCACCTCTTTCTCTCTCTTCATCCAAGCGCAAGGGTTTTCAAATTTCTAGGGCACCAATAATGGATGCGAAGATCGGTAAATTCTTTGAATCCATCGGAAATTTCTTCGCCGCCGGTGATCAAATTCCTTGGTGCGATCCTGAAACTATTTCTGTAAGCCTTATTTTCTTTCTGTTTTCGCTTATTTTTTGTTTCTATTTTCCTTTTTAATTTACGTATTTTTTTTACAATTTTCTCACCATTCTGTATTATTAAATTATGATTCAGCACTCTTTTGGTTAATATCTTTGAATTCCGCTCCATTTGTTGTAATTTTTATATGAGATGATTGATTTTTGAGAAAATTAACCTGGTACAGTGTATTTGTACCATGAATGATGTTTTAAACGCCATTGGTTTCATCGTATTTCTGTAAAATTCTATAAGTTACTCTGGAGTTTTTAGGATATTTGTGGATGAATTTTTTTTTTAATCTGAGAGATTATATATGGATTATTGTTAAAATTTCTATCTAATTCAGCTTCAATATCCTCATTATCTATGACAGTTCTTGCTGTGTAATTTCTGAGTGGGAAAAGTGGTGTTTGTTTGTTTTAGTTATGAATCTTATGACGAAGACAGAGAAAATAGGATATATTTCTTTGATTTGATGAGGAAAATTTTGAAATGGGGCGTTGATGCCTTGTTTTTCGGTGTTTTTAGGATATTTTCTAGTGTTGTTAAGCTGTTTAATTCTATATGAGGCTATTATTAGATTTTCCTCCAATTCCACTTTGATATGTAGAGAACTGGGTTGTATTATTTCTCTTTGGGAAGTGGCATCCGTTTGGTTTAAAATAATTTAAAATAATGATAAAATTAGGACCTATGATGTCTGATTTGATCAGTTATGCTAATGTCTATCTCGAAGGAGCGTTCCAATCTTTTTTGATCTGAATAGGATTGTTAACCCATTTAACTGAAATAATGGATGGCTTTTTCCATTGAAACTTATTTGTCTATTCCTTCTCTTTTATGTGTCCCTTTTGTCTGTTCATACTTTCATGTACTCTCGTTTTTCCTTTTTGCGTATCTTGCTTTCTATTCTTGTTTGTAATGCATTTTCATTTATTTTTAGAATTGCTCCCTCTTTCCCCACAATAAACCAGAGAAGGGAAAAGGGAGAGAGAGACAGAGAGGAGTTATGATTGCTTACAATTATTTTTCAATTACTTTCAGGGACTTGAGAAGGAGGTATCAGAGGCTGCTAATGCTAGTCAAGAACAGAGAAGTGAATGTATTATGAGGCTGTCATGGGCCCTTGTCCATTCAAGGCGTCCCGAGGATGTGCAGCGAGGGATAGCTATGGTTGAAGGTACACTCAGTCCCCTTAACAACTGTTTTTCTTACACCATACTGTATACATGTTTGATGTCATGTTATAGGTTTACCTAGTTAATTTTTCTATGTGGAGTACCTCTCCCCCCAAATGAAAATCTGTTATTCTGCATGTTTTCATTGATACCTCTGCAGCCCCTTTTAGGCTTTTTTTAATAATTGGTTGTCTTTATTACCAGGGGCGATTCCTTTGTACCATTATGAAATACTTTGTATGTGTTCTTTCATCTGGAACTACTCAAAACTGTAGGCTATTCCATAAATCATTTCTTGAATGTTAAAATAGAAGTTATTTTCATCTATTCTTAAACTTCGAAGAAGTATAGCTGCCCCCAACACCCTAAAAAGGAAAGGACTAATGGTGGTACCTGGTAAAGATCCTTTGTCATTCATGAAACGTGTCATGTCTTAGTGGTAAAGACTTTATTGTTTAAACACAAGGTTGGGGGTTCAAACCTTATACAAACCATATTTGACATTTTTTTAATGTATGTGAAGATCACATGGAGTGAATGACTAATAAGCAGAACACCACGTGTCACATAAACTTCCTTAGAAACGCTTTTTAATATATAGTATATATTTGTTGCTGTTGCCTTAGCTTTTATCTAATTCATGTTTATATGTGTGAAAAACATATCAGTAATTCTTTGACATTCTGTAATTAGTGTTACAAATTAGGCTCTAAAGTTATGCTGGAAACTGGAAAGAAGTTTGCCTAACTTTGCGTTAAGGACCTTTCCTAAATTCTCCCACCCAATATTGAACGGTTGTAAAATAATTAAGGCCTTATCCTGGCGTTTTGGCAGCTTCACTTGACAATACTGGCAGTGGTCCACTTGAAAGGAGAGAGAAAATGTATCTGCTTGCTGTGGGGTACTACAGAAGTGGTGATTTTGCAAGAAGCAGGCAACTCGTGGAACAATGCTTGGAGGTACATTTGTAATTATCTATTGTAGGCTTGAATGCTTGATAGAAATGTCATGTTATTCTCCGTTTCTTTACCTTTTCTGTAATTGTATGATTTATCTTGCTTATTAAAATTGCAAGATCTTTCTCACGTTTGCTCAGCGAACAGAAATGGTATGCTTACCTATAGTTTTTTGCTGAATATGCTGATGCTGTCTATCCATTGTTGTGAGACTCCTGAGTAGAGTTGTTATTACTTCTTCCGTGTGGCAAACTGGATGTTGAGCATCTATAGTTTTTGCAGAAGTTGATTTTTTTATTGTTTTTGGGAGGGTGGAGGTCTTTTGATTGTTGTCTAGGATGACAGCATAGGATTCAACAACAAATAAGCTCATTTCACATTTGATTTAAGTATCAAACGCATCCCATCTTCCACTAAACTGGCTGACATTTTTTGTGTTTGCATAATGATGACCAATTCACCAGTAATGTTGCCATTTATAAACTATTTCAGTCATGCTTAATTTATGAGGTATATTATTAGAAAACCGTTTTAAAAATGTCGGCTACTCAGTTTATAATGAAGAGGGCATAGAATAAAACCACTATTAGCCACATCAATTATTTATTTTTTGTGCAAATTATCGCTTTTTTTTTTCTTTCTTTTCCCCCCTTATCGTGAATGCTACTGTTTGCTTGTTGCTCTGTTCTATAGCATACTGTAGCCAATGGCATAAATTGACATTTAAACCTTCTGCTTTCTTAGATTGCACCTGACTGGAGGCAAGCATTAACCCTGAAGAAGCATGTGGAAGATCGAATTGCTAGAGGTAAGAAATTTGAAATTCCACTGTTCAACTGATATGAGAGTTGTTTTCGCATTCCTCGCATGAAGGATGAAGCTATTTACTTATTGCTGTCTTGCGCTACCAAATGCAGATGGTGTCATTGGGATAGGCATCACAGCTACTGCAGTGGGACTTCTTGTTGGAGGAATTGCTGCAGCTGTGGCTCGTAAGAAGTGAGATAATCTGAATTTTGTTCAAGTCAAGTGATGACTGATGACTGCAGGAATCATATCTCGACTATATACAGTTTGTGCATGGATGGACTTGATAAATAATCTTTCAACGTAATTAGGAGTTTTCCCTTTATACATGGATGTATTGCCATCAGGCAGTTTTGATTTTACTTGGCAAACCAAATGTTATTATACAGTTGTATTACTCCCTCCGTCCCATAATATAGTGTGTTTGACCAAAATCACGGTTATTAAGATAAAGGATAACCTAAATCATTGTTTGTACTTTCAAGATAAAGTACATATTTTATTTAAATTTTAATTAAAAACAAACAAAACAGCAATTAATGAGTTTGGATTACAGCATCTCCAATGGTTATAGTTGGGGACTAGCTTGAAATTTATAAAAGTTTCTAATAGCTAGAACATTGGAGTGCAAATATTAAATTAGCTTGGCCAAGCAAATTAGCTTGTTTAGGCTAATTTGCTTGACAACTAGCTCCCAAAGTTGTCAAATAATTAATTGACAAGTGAGACAAGTGAAACTAATTTAATTAAAAAGCTAGTTGCTATCCATTAGAGTATAAATTAGCTAGACAATGAAATAGCTTGAAATCTTATGTGGCATAACAAGCTAATTGTCAAATTAGCTTACTATTGGAGATGCTCTTATAGTGCTGATATTGTAAGCCAATAACAAATGAGTAATTATTATGCCAAGTCACTAATCCGTACAAAAACTAACTGACCAATAAAATGTTTTTAATTTCTCAGCAACTTCCAATAGAATTACAGATTAGAAAAACACACATATTACTCAAATTCACATTTCTAAACTTGTGACTCACACCCACAATATAAATATAGACTTCATTTGTTAATTGTTCAGAAAAATTTCAATATAACAGAGAGAGAAAAAATCACTAAACAAAGGGGGGAGGGAAAGCAACCAGCTTTTTTAGGAGTCATCGCCTGGGTTTGATGGCTTCAGACTTGGATCTTAATCAACCATGGTTTCCGGATGAAGAACTTGAAGAGGATCAAAACCACGATTTCTCAAGTGGTGATGAAGTAGATGATGATGAGTTTGACATACTCTTTAATGGAACCAACATGAACTTGAATACGGAACATCATACAACTTACCCGTTTGATTTAAATATGGAACCACCAGAAACAGAGAAATAAGGGACAGAGCAACAAGGGACAGAGCAACATGGGACAGAAACAGAGCAACAACATACACAGGCATCAAGCAGTAATGCAGAAACAGGGCTGCATTTACAGCATTCTCAGGCAGCCACTCATCCGGAACCAAGGCAGGGAGGAAGGCGTCCTCATAAGCGCGCCAGGCTCAGCAGTGCTGATAGGCTGCATATCCTTGTTTGGATACTTAACAGAGGACTGGGAAAAGAGGGGAAAGTCAAGAAAGGCTCGATAAAGGCTGCAATACAAGAATTCGGACTGTCCAGAAGATGTTTAAGCAACTTATGGAACACATCAAAGACGCAGAGAGAAGCCAACCAGAAATACAATGTAAGTACAAAATTTCACAATTCCGGTAGGAAAAGAATTGAAGTTCCTCTTGAAAGCATCACAAGTATTAACATGGGGGGAAGAACATGTTTAAGAGATTTAGCAAAAATGCTCGGAATAAGAAAGAGTACATTCCATAGAATGGTTAAAAGGGGAATCATTAAGGCTCATACAAATTCATTACATCCCGGTTTGAATGATGAAAACATGATGGGTAGGTTGCAATGGGTTTTGGGCTTGCTAATGGGAAATACACCAGAAACAAAATAAAAATATTTCACAATGTACGGCTTTGTGCACTTGGATGAAAAACGGTTTTACTTATACAATAAATCAGAAAGATCCTACCTAGCAAAGGGGGAAAAAGACAAGTATAGATCAGCAAGTTCAAGCAAATTTATTCCAAAAGTCACGGGGGTTGTTGCAAGGCCAAGGTTTAATGAACAAGGTGAGTGCACATTTGATGGGAAAATTGGAGTCTTTCCGTTCACTTACCAAGCAGCAGCAAAAAGAAGTTCGAAAAACAGATTAAAGGGGACAATGGAGACAAAAATAGTTGAATAAGTCAACCAAAAGGTCACAAGGCACATGTTAATCAATGAAATCGTACCAGCAATCAAGGCAAAATTGCCAAAGGATGGAAGGCACAAAACGATTTTCATTCAACAAGATAATGCAAAAGCACACATAAGCCAAGAGGATCCAGAATGGCAGCAAGTTTATCAACAAGAAGGTTTTACTTTCATTTTAATCAACCAAGCACCAAACAGTCCCGATTTGAACATACTAGACCTCGGACTTTTCAGAAGCATACAATCACTCATGCACAAAAAAATGCCCAAAGATGTTGACAAGATGATGGAAGCTGTGAATGAAGCATTCTATGAACTTGAGCCTATAACACTAAGCCATGTGTGGACTACTCTACAATATGTGATGAATGAGATATTGAAGGCTAAAGGTTCAAACAACTACGATCTACCACATGTAAACAAGAAAAAGCTAGCTGCAGAGGGAAAATTGGAAGAACAAGTTGTTAGGTTATGATACATATGACAATTCATAAATCATGCGGAAAAACCATAAAGCCAGGAAAGCATATTATTTACACATAATCATTTAGCATAGTTTAGATGCATACACTTTGTTGCGTGCCTTCCCTAGCTGCGCCCGAACCGAACAAGAACAAGTCTTTAGGACTCCAAGTGTCATCCCTCCGTAGATAGTCCACAGTAGGTCAGGATCCGCCTCAAGATTGACCAACTAGAATCGCCCTTAAGGTACTTCGAATTTTCGCCTAATGTAGGCAATTGTATGACTGAATTTTTGCTCTCTAAAATCACTTTGAATACTTGAATCGTATGTCTAAAATAATGACCCTAGGCACTTATTTATAGAGGTATGGAAAAGGAATTGTAATCCTACTAGGATGTGGATTTGTTAATTAGAACTTTATTAGGACTCTAAATAACAAAGCAAATCTAATAGGATTAGATTTTAATCTTTGCACGAATCCTAACAGGATTAGGATTTCCCGCACACGCATCGTACAAGCCGTGCACCCGCGCAGGCCTTGCGGCCCACGACAAGCGCACAGCCCATTTGCGGTGCTGAGCGCGCGCGCGCCCTTGGCTGGGCCTGGCCTTGCGCTGGGCCTGGTCGAGGCGTGCGTTGCTGCGTGCGGCTCGCTGGGCGATGGCCTGGCTTCGTGCTGGGCCTTCGTCTAGCGGGCCTCGTCCGATGCTAATTCGTACGATACGCTTCCGATTAAATTCCCGATTCCGGAATTCATTTCCGATACGAACAACATTTAATATTTCCGATTCCGGAATTAATTTCCGTTTCGAACAAATTTTTAATATTTCCGTTTCCGGAATTATTTTCCGATTCCGATAATATTTCCGATTTTGACAATATTTCCGTTTCCGGCAATATTTCCGATTCCGGCAATATTTCCATTTCCGATAATATTTTCCGATACGTACCAAGTTTCCGTTTCCGGCAACATCTACGACTTGGATAATATTTATATTTCTGATACGATCCATATTTCCGTTTCCGGCAATACCATCGTTTCCGGAGTATTCATTTCTTGCTTGTGACGATCTCAGCTCCCACTGAAACCAAGATCCGTCGATTCCGAATATCCATAGATAGAGTATTTAATGCCATTAAATACTTGATCCGTTTACGTACTATTTGTGTGACCCTACGGGTTCAGTCAAGAGTAAGCTGTGGATTAATATCATTAATTCCACTTGAACTGAAGCGGCCTCTAGCTAGGCATTCAGCTCACTTGATCTCACTGAATTATTAACTTGTTAATTAATACTGAACCGCACTTATTAGACTTAACATAGAATGCATACTTGGACCAAGGGCATTATTTCCTTCAGTCTCCCACTTGTCCTTAGGGACAAGTGTGCATTTCCTAATTCCTTTGTCGCTCGATGCTTGCTCTTGAACATAAGGTAAGAGTTGTCATCCTTATTATGTCCAGAGGTGTTCCTCGGTTTCAGAGTTCAACTAATCAAATAAACAGATAATCATAGCCTATGATTCATCTGAGCACGGCCATGCATTTCACAGTTTCTAGCTCTCCGAGTGGCCTTGTACAACTTTTAAGCATCTCATCCCGATTTATTGGAGGACAATCCCAATCTTGCGATCTTGAGATTAGACTTCGTTTGATAGGTGATTACCTGAGCGTTGCCTTTATAGCCTCCTTTTACGGTGCGACGGTTGGTCAACGTCAAAGTAACCAGTTCTCAAACAAGTAATCTCAAATCACTCAGGTATTGAGGATTTAGTGTCTAATAATTTTAATGAAATTTACTTATGACAGATTTTCATCTCTTACAGTAAAGTTTCATAGGTCTTGTCCGATACTAGTCTTCCCAAAGTAAGTATCTATGAAAATGATTATGACATTGCCATGTCCACATAGTTCAAGAAACAGAACTACTAGTCATCTTGCATTCAAATCGTCTAACGTTTTCTATGCGTCCAATTTTATAGAAAACTCCGACTAGGGACCATTTTCAACCTTTGACATTCAAGTTCACTTGATAGACATTTCTTAGTCACAGGACTGGTCCTGACAGTCTATCTTGAATATATCGTCAAATTGAAGGGACTCATCATTTAATAAACCACAAATTAAATGGAAAAATGAATTCTTTTCATTTATTGTGAATGATTAACCAATAATGTTTTACAAAGATTTAAACTCTAAAACTTTAAAACATTAAACAGGGATATCAAAGCCATTCTCCAATATGCTTGATTCCCATAGCTGCAGTGTGCGAGTTGTGCTTCGCCTGCGGCAGAGGTTTAGTCAATGGATCTGATATGTTGTCATCAGTTCCAATCTTGTTTATCTCGACTTCTTTTCTTTCAACGAACTCTCGTAGAAGGTGAAATCTATGAAGTACATGCTTGACTCTCTGGTGGTGTCTAGGCTCCTTTGCCTGTGCAATAGCTCCGTTATTATCAAAATACAGGGCTATTGGTCCTTTAATGGAGGGGACTACACCAAGTTCACCTATGAACTTCCTTAGCCATATAGCTTCCTTTGCTGCTTCATGTGCAGCAATGTACTCCGCTTCAGTTGTAGAATCCGCAATGGTGCTTTGCTTAGCACTTTTCCAGCTTACTGCACCTCCGTTGAGGCAGAAGACAAACCCAGACTGTGATCTGAAATCATCTTTGTCGGTTTGGAAACTTGCGTCCGTATAGCCTTTAACAATTAATTTATCATCTCCACCATAGACCAGGAAGTCATCTTTGTGCCTTTTCAGGTACTTCAGAATATTCTTGGCAGCAGTCCAATGCGCCTCTCCTGGGTCTGACTGGTATCTGCTCGTAGCACTGAGTGCGTACACAACATCCGGGCGTGTACATATCATAGCATACATTATTGAACCAATCAATGATGCATATGGAATCCCATTCATTCGTCTACGCTCATCAAGTGTTTTTGGGCACTGGGTCTTGCTTAGAGTTATTCCATGAGACATGGGTAGGTAGCCTCGCTTGGAGTCTGCCATCTTGAACCTATCAAGCACCTTATTGATATAAGTGCTTTGACTAAGTCCAATCATCTTTTTAGATCTATCTCTGTAAATCTTGATGCCCAATATGTACTGTGCTTCTCCTAGATCTTTCATCGAAAAACATTTCCCAAGCCAAATCTTGACAGAGTTCAACATATGAATGTCATTTCCGATAAGTAATATGTCGTCGACATATAATATTAGGAAAGCAATTTTGCTCCCACTGACCTTCTTGTATACACAAGATTCGTCTGCGTTCTTGATGAAACCAAAGTCACTGACTGCTTCATCAAAACGTATATTCCAGCTCCTGGATGCCTGCTTCAATCCGTAGATTGATTTCTTTAGCTTGCATACCTTTTTAGCATTCTTTGGATCCTCAAAACCTTCAGGTTGTGTCATAAACACAGTTTCTGTTAAAACGCCGTTTAAGAAAGCAGTTTTGACATCCATCTGCCATATTTCGTAATCGTAATATGCAGCGATTGCTAACATTATCCGAATAGATTTTAGCATTGCAACTGGTGAAAAGGTTTCATCGTAATCCACGCCGTGGACTTGCCTGTAACCTTTTGCAACCAATCTAGCTTTGAAAACTTCAAGTTTCCCATCCTTGTCCTTTTTCAGTTTGAAAACCCATTTGCTTCCAATGGCTTGGTAGCCATCTGGCAAATCGACCAAATCCCATACTTGGTTTTCAGACATGGAGTCTAATTCAGATTGCATGGCTTCTTGCCATTGCTTGGAGCTAGGGCTCGTCATAGCTTGTTTGTAAGTCGCAGGTTCATCACTTTTAAGTAATAGAACGTCATAGCTCTCGTTCGTCAAAATACCTAAGTACCTTTCCGGTTGAGATCTATATCTTTGCGATCTACGCGGGGTAACATTTCTAGATTGACCATGATTCTCACCAGATTCTTCTAAAGATCTCTGAGTTTCATCCTGAATGTCATTTTGAGCATTCTCTAAAGTTTGTTGTTCGACTCGAATTTCTTCGAGGTCTACTTTTCTCCCACTTGTCATTTTGGAAATGTGATCTTTCTCCAAAAAGACACCATCTCGAGCAACAAACACCTTGTTCTCAGATGTATTGTAGAAGTAATACCCCTTTGTTTCCTTTGGATAGCCCACAAGGATACATTTGTCAGATTTTGGATGAAGTTTGTCTGAAATTAATCGTTTGACGTATACTTCACATCCCCAAATCTTAAGAAAAGACACATTTGGAGGCTTTCCAAACCATAACTCATATGGAGTCTTTTCGACAGCTTTAGACGGAGCTCTATTTATAGTAAGTGCAGCTGTATTTAGTGCATGTCCCCAAAATTCTAATGGAAGTTTGGCCTGACCCATCATTGACCTGACCATGTCTAGCAAGGTTCTGTTCCTCCGTTCCGACACACCGTTCCATTGTGGTGTTCCAGGAGGAGTCAATTCTGATAGAATTCCACATTCTTTCAGATGGTCATCAAATTCATAGCTCAGATATTCACCGCCTCTATCAGACCGCAGTGCCTTAATCTTCTTGCCTAATTGATTCTCTACTTCACTATGAAATTCCTTGAATTTGTCAAAGGACTCAGACTTATGCTTCATTAGGTAGACATAACCATATCTACTGAAGTCATTAGTGAAAGTGATAAAGTAGCTGAAACCACCTCTAGCATTTGTACTCATTGGTCCACATACATCTGTATGGATTAAACCCAATAGTTCATTTTCTCTTTCTCCAACTTTAGAGAAAGGTTGCTTTGTCATTTTGCCAAGTAAACATGATTCGCATTTACCATAATCCTCTAAGTCAAATGGTTCTAGAATTCCTTCCTTTTGAAGTCTTTCTAAGCGTTTCAAGTTTATATGGCCTAATCGACAATGCCACAGATAGGTGAGATCTGAATCATCCTTTTTGGCCCTTTTGGTATTTATGTTATAAACTTGTTTGTCGTGATCTAATAAATAAAGTCCATTGACTAATCTAGCAGATCCATAAAACATCTCTTTAAAATAAAACGAACAACTATTGTCTTTTATTAAAAAGGAAAATCCCTTAGCATCTAAGCAAGAAACCGAAATGATGTTTTTAGTAAGACTTGGAACATGGAAACATTCTTCCAGTTCCAAAACTAGCCCGGAGGGCAACGACAAATAATAAGTTCCTACAGCTAATGCAGCAATCCGTGCTCGATTTCCCACTCGTAGGTCGACTTCACCCTTGCTTAACTTTCTACTTCTTCTTAGTCCCTGTGGATTGGAACATAAGTGTGAGCCACAACCTGTATCTAATACCCAAGAAGTTGAATTAGCAAGTATACAGTCTATAACGAAAATACCTGAAGATGGAACGACTGTTCCGTTCTTCTGATCTTCCTTTAGCTTCAAGCAATCTCTCTTCCAATGCCCCTTCTTCTTGCAGTAGAAGCATTCGGATTCAGAAGTGGGTTGACTAACCTTCCTCTTTACAGGTTTGGCGCCAGTTTGCTTAGTTGGGCTGGCCTTGTTGCCACCTTTCTTAGCATTCCTCTTCTTTCCAGATTTCTTGAACTTGCCCCCACGCACCATAAGCACATCCTGCTTATCACTTTTGAGCATCTTTTCAGCGGTCTTCAGCATACCGTGAAGCTCAGTGAGCGTTTTGTCCAGACTATTCATACTGTAGTTCAGTTTGAACTGATCATACCCGCTATGAAGAGAATGGAGGATGGTGTCTATAGCCATTTCCTGAGAAAATTGTTGATCCAGCCGACTCATATTCTCAATGAGTCCAATCATTTTGAGAACATGTGGACTTACGGGCTCGCCTTTCTTAAGCTTGGTCTCAAGAATTTGCCTATGAGTCTCGAATCTTTCGACTCGAGCCAGATCTTGGAACATGTTCTTCAACTCACTGATGATTGTGAAAGCATCTGAGTTGATGAACGTTTTCTGCAGATCTGCACTCATGGTGGCGAGCATTAGACATTTCACATCCTTGTTGGCATCAATCCAACGATTGAGGGCTGCCTGAGTGACCCCGTCGCCTGCGGCTTCGGGCATCGCCTCTTCTAGGACATACTCATTTTCTTCCTACATAAGAACTATTTGCAAGTTCCTTTGCCAGTCAAGGAAGTTTTTCCCGTTCAACTTCTCCTTTTCGAGAATTGATCGAATGTTGAATGAATTGTTGTTTTCCATATTTAAAACTACAATTGAAAAGAATAAACAAATAAATAACCATTCACAGTTTCTCTTAATAAACTTAAATTCTAGCATACACGCATAATTCAATGTTCATTAAGCATTTTATTCAAGTTATGTGTTCCGGCAGGTGTGAATAAAATGATTCCAAGATCCTAAAATCATTGAAGAACTAAGCACAGTTTGTCGACTTAATCCTAAAACATCTTAGGTAAGCAAAAGCCTTTTGCTAATAGTCTAGAAACTATTCTTGGTTGATAGGTACGTCTAAGAACTTATTAGGTAAACCTATCGATTTTGCCACGACATAAAAGGACTCCTTACTTATATCGTTGAGTTTCACCAAAACTAACATGTACTCACAATTATTTGTGTACCTTGCCCCTTTAGGACCAATAAGTAACACCTCGCTGAGCGAAAACTATTACTAGATTGATGTAAAGGATATCCAAGCAAGTGTATATTTTGGCATGGCACCTTTTAACTCAATTTTTAAGTTTGGAACTTAAGGCTCTTACTATGTTGGTTAGATTTTAAGTGAACTAAAATTCTTAATCATGCAACATAATCAAGCTTTGACCTCATGCATTTTAAGACATATTTAAAAGCAATAAATAACTTAAAACATGCATAAGATAAATGTGATCTAGTATGGCCCGACTTCATCTTGAAGCTTTAACTTCAAAGTCCGTCTTGAAAATCTCCATGGGAGGAACCATTTTCTTCAAATAGGATAAGCTATAATTAAAACTAATTACAACTATTTGATGGTACGCAGACCATATTTGAATTGAAAAACAACTTTGGTACTTTAGACCAATTACATTCAAATTAATGGTACGCAGACCATATTTTCTATCCTATTTGGGCCATACTAGTCACTTCATAACCTGCAAAACAGTACAAATACAATATATACCATTCACCCATTCATTATCATGAATGGCCCACATAGCTGGTTAGTAAAACACATTATGCATCACATAAACATTTGCAGCAATTAATCAAGGGCACCAATAATCTACAAATTATTCAGTCCTTATTAATTCTAATCAAGTTGTTTTAACCTTAAGGATTTGTAGACCTAATCAAGAGTTTATGACTAAAAAGGGCTCCCACTTAAACCAATAAATTCATATGCTTTACTAATTTTAAACATAAAAATGTATTTCTAGTCTAACCGGAAACATACAAATTTAATTAAAATTTAAAGCTCATATAAATTTATAATTGAATCCAAAAAGTTTAATTTAATTTCAGTCATATTTAAATTAATTCATGATTTTTAATTTTAGTAAAATAATTAGAATAAATAAAATTTATTATAGTTACAATATTCAAAATTAAAATCCAAGAAAATAATTTAAATTATTAATTTTAAAATTAATTAAAATTACGTAAACTGAAAATTTCAAATTAAAATTTCAAAACGATCTAATCGCAACGCAACAATCCCACGCAACGCACGCCCATGGGCCACACGCACACAGCCATCGCTGGCCATGTGCGCGCAGCCCATGCGCTGCGTCGCATCGCTGCTGCTCACCATCGCAAGGCATCAATCGAACACGCGAGCTGGTGCTCGCTGCGCGCGCCAGCGCTCGATGTACGCGAGCCATCGCTCGCTGCGCGCCCCAACGCTCGATTTATGCGAGCCATCGCTCGCTGCGCGCCTGCCTTTCCCGCACGCGAGCTTGCGCTCATCGCACGAGGCAGCAGTATGTGAGCTGGCGCTCGCTGCGCGCGAGCCATCGACGCTGTGCGTAACGCTCGTGGCACGCGAGCTTGCGCTCGCTGCGCGCGAGGCTCCGCATGCTTGCGCGAGGCAGTGCGCGCTGTGGCGCAGCACGCTTGCTGCCCACACGCGACTGCTCGTGCCTTGCTCTCGCCCCTGCACATGCGCCCATTGCTCACAGCCCACGACACAAGGCAGGGCTGCTGCCTTGTGCTCGTGCACCATGCCCTTGCTCGCTGCATTCGTACCGCATGGGCGACGAGCTCCCTTGCTCGTCGTCGCATGCCCGCACTATACAACACCTCTTAAGGGTAACACGTAGCGTCCATTGCTTTGTGCGTGCAAGTTATATGAGCGAATCGCATAAAAATTAAAAATTTATATTCAAAATTAATGACAAATTAATAAATAATATTAATTTCATAATTTTAGGGCGAAAAATCGAAAATTTATTATTTAATTGATTTCCGATTAACATGGATTCAAGTCTAGGTCATAAAAATTTAAAATTTAACACAAATTTACAATTTTTATGGTGGTTTTTAATCATAGGTATCTAATTAAATTATAACTAATTATGAAAATCAAATTAATTCTAAATTATTCCAATTTTCAACAAATTAATCATAATTACAAATTAGATTGCATAATTAACAAGGCTAGGCATTCAAACTTGTTAAACATATACAGTAGGTCAATAAAAAATTCAAGATTTATCAACAAGAATCGCAAATATTTAATTTAACATCTTAAATTTACGAAATTTTGCATTCGAAAAACTAAAACCTTCGAAAAGTCATAGTTAGGCTTCGAATTTGAGAATTCTGGGTTCGGCCGAAAAATACAAATTTTGTCAAAATTTTAGAATGCCTTTTACATGCGGAATTGACACAAAAATCACTCGATTTGGATGAGTAACGAAGAAACTGCCGAAAAACTGCGTACGTATAATTAAATAAACGCAATTTGCAATTAATTAACAATTACGAAAATTAATCACCCCTTTTTAATTCTTGCAAATTTGTAATATTTAACCATGTTCATGCAATTTAGATTATGAAAATAATAAGAGGCTCGTGATACCACTGTTAGGTTATGATACATATGACAAAACATAAATCATGCGGAAAAACCATAAAGCCAGGAAAGCATATTATTTACACATAATCATTTAGCATAGTTTAGATGCATACACTTTGTTGCATGCCTTCCCTAGCTCCGCCCGAACCGAACAAGAACAAGTATTTAGGACTCCAAGTGTCGTCCCTCCGTAGATAGTCCACAGTACGTCCGGATCCGCCTCAAGATTGACCAACTAGAATCGCCCTTAAGGTACTTAGAATTTTCGGCTAATGTAGGCAATTGTATGACTGAATTTTTGCTCTCAAAAATCACTTTGAATACTTGAATCGTATGTCTAAAATAATGACCCTAGGCCCTTATTTATAGAGGTATGGAAAAGGAATTGTAATCCTACTAGGATGTGGATTTGTTAATTAGAACTTTATTAGGACTCTAAATAACAAAGCAAATCTAATAGGATTAGGATTTTAATCTTTGCACGAATCCTAACAGGATTAGGATTTCCCGCACACGCATCGTACAAGCCGTGCACCCGCGCAGGCCTTGCGGCCCACGACAAGCGCACAGCCCATGTGCGGTGCTGCGCGCGCGCGCGCCCTTGGCTGGGCCTGGCCTTGCGCTGGGCCTGGTCGAGGCGTGCGTTGCTGCGTGCGGCTCGCTGGGCGATGGCCTGGCTTCGTGCTGGGCCTTCGTCTAGCGGGCCTCGTCCGATGCTTATTCGTACGATACGCTTCCGATTAAATTCCCGATTCCGGAATTCATTTCCGATACGAACAACATTTAATATTTCCGATTCCGGAATTAATTTCCGTTTCGAACAAATATTTATTATTTCCGTTTCCGGAATTATTTTCCGATTCCGATAATATTTCCGATTCTGACAATATTTCCGTTTCCGGCAATATTTCCGATTCCGGCAATATTTCCATTTCCGATAATATTTTCCGATACGTACCATGTTTCCGTTTCCGGCAACATCTACGACTTGGATAATATTTATATTTCCGATACGATCCATATTTCCGTTTCCGGCAATATCATCGTTTCCGGAGTATTCATTTCTTGCTTGTGACGATCTCAGCTCCCACTGAAACCAAGATCCGTCGATTCCGAATATCCATAGATAGAGTATTTAATGCCATTAAATACTTGATCCGTTTACGTACTATTTGTGTGACCCTACGGGTTCAGTCAAGAGTAAGTTGTGGATTAATATCATTAATTCCACTTGAACTGAAGCGGCCTCTAGCTAGGCATTCAACTCACTTGATCTCACTGAATTATTAACTTGTTAATTAATACTGAACCGCACTTATTAGACTTAACATAGAATGCATACTTGGACCAAGGGCATTATTTCCTTCACAAGTGAGTGCTTCAATGTGGGCAGTGATAGAGGCATGGAAGGCATTGTACGGGGAAGAGGAAGATAACACACACATTGCATCCATGTCTAATGCACACACAAACATTGCATCAACATCAAATGCACATGATTAGGTCCCATTGTAATAGACTAAAGTCGTAATGTTGTTGATTTAATTAGCTTAAGTGGTAATGAATGGATTGAATTGAAGTAATATAACAAAGTATTTTAGTTCAAGTTAAAAACTTTCTGAAATCATGAATGAAATAATATTTTGTTTTAGTGTCCTCAGTTGTCCCCAAGCATCATCGAACACATGCCCTAACCACAAACCGCTAGCACACAAAAGCCACAATTCAGCCAACAATGGCTGGTTGCTTATGGCGCACTTCGGTTTGTGGTAATAAAGGCATGTATCCTCAGCAAATAAAGACTCATCATTGGAAAAATTAAAGAACGCTTTGAAACAGTTCACCAATAACAGGATCATCACATAAAAACCTCAAATTAGTCAATGGCAACCGATTACTTATGGCACAATAAAGACATATTATTGATCAAAACATAGAACAATTTAGGCATGCCAAGGCTTGTGTGATCTCAGATGTCCCCAAGCATCATTGAGCAAATAACCTAACCATAAACCGTTAGCACACAAAAGCCTCAATTCAACCAACAAGGACCAGTTGCTTATGGCACACTTCGGTTTATGGTTATAAGGTAATGTGTTCTCAGCAAATAAAGACTCATCATTGATCAATATAGGACATTAAAGAGGACATTATTTTGTAAAACGGACATTATTAAAAACTCATCATGGATTAGGGGGCATCATCATCATCATCATCAAATATTAACAAGGCACCAAGATCACAAGTATTAACAGGGGCATCATCATCATTAAATATTAACAGGGCATCATCATCATCAAATAAATATTAACAGGTGTATCATCATCAAATATTAACAGGGCATCATTATCATCAAATATTAACAGGGGCATCGTCATCATTAAATATTAACAGGAGATCATCATCATCAAATATTAATTTTAACAGGCATCATCATCATCAAAAATTAACATCATAAATATAAAAATTAACAGGGGCATCATCATCACCAAAAATTAACAGGGCATCATCATCAAATAATCATCATCATAAATCAACACCTAATTCCTCCAACTACTCATCATCAACAACAATCACATAAATCAATAATACCACTGGCCAGCAACAGATCACAGTTGTTGGTATCACAACAGGTAATCCTCCAACTACTCCAACATGACTTAAATTAAAAAGACAAGAAAAAGAAAGAGAGGGTACTTAGCTTTAGTTACAACACGAACCAACACCACCAGAAACATCATCAACATCGTCACCATCATTAACAATATCAGGATCAACAGGCTTAGCACCAGTAGGAACCTCTTGATCATCAACCGTAACCGGATCAGCAGGGGCAACAGGGACAGAGGGGACTTGATCAACTTCTTGATCTTCAATTAGTGGTTTAGTAAGGGACGACGGTGAAGGAAATAATGCCCTTGGTCCAAGTATGCATTCTATGTTAAGTCTAATAAATGCGGTTCAGTATTAATTAACAAGTTAATAATTCAGTGAGATCAAGTGAGCTGAATGCCTAGCTAGAGGCCGCTTCAGTTCAAGTGGAATTAATGATATTAATCCACAGCTTACTCTTGACTGAACCCGTAGGGTCACACAAATAGTACGTAAACGGATCAAGTATTTAATGGCATTAAATACTCCATCTATGAATATTCGGAACCGACGGATCTTGGTTTCAGTGGGAGCTAAGATCGTCACAGGCAAGAAATGAATACTCCGGAAACGATGATATTGCCGGAAACGGAAATATGGATCGTATCGGAAATATGAATATTATCCAAGTCGTAGATGTTGCCGGAAACGGAAACATGGTACGTATCGGAAAATATTATTGGAAATGGAAATATTACCAGAATCGGAAATATTGCCGGAAACGGAAATATTGTCAGAATCGGAAATATTGCCGGAATCGGAAAATAATTCCGAAAACGGAAATATTAAATATTTGTTCGAAACGGAAATTAATTCCGGAATCGGAAATATTAAATATTGTTCGTATCGGAAATAGATTCCGGAAATGGAAATTTAATCGGAAGCGTATCGTACGAATTAGCATCGGACGAGGCCTGCCGGACGAAGGCCCAGCACGAAGCCAGGCCATCGCCCAGCAAGCACGCACGCCACAGCCCAGCGCGCACAAGGCCGCGCATGCGTGGGCCGCGCTGCGTGGGCTGCTGCTCGCATGCGTGGGCAGCCCTTGTGGCTGCCGTGTGTGTGTGAGTTTGAGCTCATGCGAGATTCCTGAATCTGCAAGAGTCAGTGTATGATTAAATGTCTATTCCTATTGGATAAATTGATTAAGTAGAATTCATGTAGAATTCTAATTCCAATTAATTCGCATCCTACTAGGATTACGATTCCTTTTCCATAACTCTATAAATAAAGGCCTAGGGGTCATAATTTATACACAAGTTTCAAAGTATTCAAAAGTGAGTTTTTTGAGAGAAAATTCAAACACCCATCTTGCCCCAAAAGTGCCGAATTTTCTGAGTACCTTAAGGGCGATTCTAGTTGGTCAATCTTAAGGCGGATCCGGACGTGCTGTGGACTTTCTACGGAGGGACGACACTTGGAGTCCTAAAAGACTTGTTCTTGTTCGGTTCGGGCGCAGCTAGGGAAGGCACGCAACAAAGAGTATGCATCTAAACTATGCTAAATGATTATGTGTAAATAATATGTTTCCTGGGTTAATGGTTGTTTCCGCATGATCTATGTAATGTCATATGTATCATAACCTAACAGTGGTATCACGAGCCCCTTATTATTTTCATAATCTAAATTGCATGAACATGGTTAAATATTAAAAATTTGCAAGAATTAAAAGGGGTGATTAATTTTCGTAATTGTTAATTAATTGCAAATTGCGTTTATTTAAATATATGTACGCAGTTTTTCGGCAGTTTCTTCATTACTCATCCGAATTGAGTGATTTTTGTGTCAATTCCGCATGTAAAAGGCATTCTAAAATTTTGACAAAAATAGTATTTTTCTGCCGAACCCAGAATTCTCAAATTCGAAGCCTAACTATGACTTTTCGAAGGTTTTAGTTTTTCGGATGCAAAATTTCGTAAATTTAAGATGTTAAATTAAATATTTGCGATTCCTGTTGATAAATCTTGAATTTTTGATTGACCTACTGCATATGTTTAACAAGTTTGAATGCCTAGTCTTGTTAATTATGCAATCTAATTTGTAATTATGATTAATTTGTTGAAAATTAGAATAATTTAGAATTAATTTGATTTTCATAATTAATTGTAATTTAATTAGAAACCTATGATTAAAAACCACCATAAAAATTGTAAATTTACGATAAATTTTAAATTTTTATGACCTAGACTTGAATCCATATCAATCGGAAATCAATTGGATAATAAATTTTCGATTTTTCGCCCTAAAATTATGAAATTAATAATATTTATTAATTTGTCATTAATTTTAAATATAAATTTTAAATTTTATGCGATTCGTTCAAATAACTTGCACGCACGAAGCAATGGACGCTTCGTGTTACCCTTAAGGGGTGTTGTATAATGCGGGCATGCGACGACGAGCAAGGGAGCTCGTCGCCCGTGCGGCACGAATGCAATGAGCAAGGCCGTAGTGCACGAGCACAAGGCAGCAGCCCTGCCTTGTGTCGTGTGCCACGAGCAATGAACGTATGGGCATGGGCGAGGGGCGAGCCAAGGCAGTCGCGTGTGGGCAGCAAGCGAGCTGCGCCACAGCGCGCGCTGCCTCGCACAACAGCGCGCAGCCTCGTGCGCAGCGAGCGCAAGCTCGCGTGCCACGAGCGCTGCGCCCAGCATCACTCGCGCGCACCAGCGAGCGATCTCGCGCGCCAGCGCGCGATCTCGCGCGCCAGCGAGCGATGCAGCGCCCCAGCGAGCGATGGCTCGCGCGCACCAGCGAGCGATCTCGCGCGCCAGCGCGCGATCTCGCGCGCCAGCGAGCGATGCAGCGCCCCAGCGAGCGATGGCTCGCGCGCACCAGCGAGCGATCTCGCGCACCAGCGAGCGCGGTAACGCGCGCGCGCTGCGAGCGATAGCTCGCGTGCGGTGGGCGCTGTGCGGAGGCTTGCGTTGGGACAGCAGCAGCTATGCTACGAGCGCATGGGCTGCGCGCACATGGCCAGCAATGGCTGTGTGCGTACGGCCCATGGGCGTGCAACGCGTAGGGTGTTTGCGTTTCGATTAGATCGTTTTGAATGTTTAATTTGAAAATTTCAGTTCACGTAATTTTAATTAATTTTAAAATTAATAATTTGAATTAATTTCTTGGATTTTAATTTTGAATATTATAATTATAATAAATGGAATTTATTCTAATTATTTTACTAAAATTAAAATCATGAATTAATTTAAATGCGACTGAAATTAAATTAAATTTTGGATTCAATTATAAATTTATATGAGCTTTAAATTTTAATTAAATTTGTATGTTTCCGGTTAGACTAGAAATACAATTTTATGTTTAAAATTAGTAAAGCATATGAATTTATTGGTTTAAGTGGGAGCGCTTTTTAGTCATAAACTCTTGATTAGGTCTACAAATCCTTAAGGTTAAAACAACTCGATTAGAATTAATAAGGACTGAATAATTGGTAGATTATTGGTGCCCTTGATTAATTGCTGCAAATGTTTACGTGATGCATAATGTGTTTAACTAACCAGCTATGTGGGCCATTCATGATAATGAATGGGTGAATGGTATATATTGTATATGTACTGTTTTGCAGGTTATGAAGTGACTAGTATGGCCCAAATAGGATAGAAAATATGGTCTGCGTACCATTAATTTGAATGTAATTGGTCTAAAGTACCAAAGTTGTTTTTCAATTCAAATATGGTCTGCGAACCATCAAATAGTTGTAATTAGTTATAGCTTATCCTATTTGAAGAAAATGGTGCCTCCCACGGAGATTTTCAAGACGGACTTTGAAGTCAAAGCTTCAAGATGAAGTCGGGCCATACTAGATCACAAATATCTTATGCATGTTTTAAGTTATTTATTGCTTTAAATATGTCTTAAAATGCATGAGATCAAAAGCTTGATTATGTTGCATGATTAAGGATTTTAGTTCACTTAAAATCTAACCAACATAGTAAGAGCCTTAAGTTCCAAACTTAAAAATTGAGTTAAAAGGTGCCATGCCAAAATATACACTTGCTTGGATATCCTTTACATCAATCTAGTAATAGTTTTCGCTCAGCGAGGTGTTACTTATTGGTCCTAAAGGGGCAAGGTACACAAATAATTGTGAGTACATGTTAGTTTTGGTGAAACTCAACGATATAAGTAAGGAGTCCTTTTATGTCGTGGCAAATTCGATAGGTTTACCTAATAAGTTCTTAGACGTACCTATCAACCAAGAGTAGTTTCTAGACTATTAGCAAAAGGCTTTTGCTTACCTAAAATGTTTTAGAATTGAGTCGACAAACTGTGCTTAATTCTTCAATGGTTTTAGGATCTTGGAATCATTTTATTCACACCTGCCGGAACAATAAAATCGAATAAAATGCTAATAACTTGTTTGAATTGCATGGTTGCTTTAATTTCAAGTTATTATTCATGATAAATGTTTAGACTTTGCATGCTTCAATGTATGTTTTAATTATTGTTTATAATTAAATATTTTGCACTGCAATAAATCCTTTTAGAAAGGTAACAGTAAATTTCCTCGATTGGTAGTGAATCCAAGAACGATTCACGGAAAAGAGAGAAAGTGAGCAATTTAAAATGTACGTTTCTTATATCGACTTTTATGGTTGTTTTCGAATATCAAAATCGAATGGCAAACCAATTGGTGCTTGTGAATTCAAAATACACTGTAGTTTTGAGATCATAAAGCATTGAGTCTAATACGCTCAGCTTTACCAATGGTTAACAACCTAATATCTTTGTCCATTTAATTCTCGAATGAGTCTAGTCCCTAGACATTCGAATAGATCGATACTTAGAGAACTTTAGAAGCTTCTGGTAAGATCATCTAGTTGAAACAAAATATTCAACATAAATTAAAATGGTAAAGAACCTTGTTGGTGACATTGGACATGTCTAACAAAGTATAAAAGTCAACACTAAAGAATTCAATTCTTAAGACTATAAGAAAGGGTACAAGAAATAGGAAAACGAGGAACAAATGAAAGGAATTTACGATTCCGTTTCTACCTAAAAGTTAATGTTTAAAGAGAAGTGACCTAGCAATCAAACTTCCTTGGTATCATATACCGCTTGAGGTTCTTACTTCGGTAATAACTCAAATAATGGAAGCTAGGATACACTAATGACCTACAAGTGGGAAATGAAGCATGGCAATGCTACATTAGTTGTAGGGTCATCTAGTTTGTTTTAAGTCCTTTCAAAGGCTGGAACTTAATGGCTATTTTGTTCCATAATCAGCATACCTAAATTTCTGCTTCAAACACAGAAAGACTCACATTCAGAAGAACAAAAACAATGCTTGTTTGTTTGTTTATTTGAATGAAATGGTCAATTACTGGTTGAGTCAATATGCTTGATTAAAACAAACAACTCTTTAAAGAACTTTACTAGGTTCAAATCAAACCCTTGATTTGAGTTCCATTAAATCTTTGGCATTGTTTCTTAGACCATATCAACAAGTTAACATTCATAAGCTCTATTTTGATGGACTTTTGAAAGTTGGTTAATTTCTAGATCAACTTAAGACAAACTAGTCTTACTTGTTGAAAGTAACAAAGAATATGAACTATTGTTAGAACGCCTAGACGATAGAGTTCAAAGCTAAAGAAAGGTTTTATGACTTTATTATTTCACATGGATTTGAGTGAATATAGGTTTATTTACTCAAATGTGATATAAGTTGAATCTATTTGGCTAGTTCAAAGATTCAGAAGTATAAAATCCACTTGGCAAGAAATCATAAAGATCTAGGCTAGATCATGTTGATGATTACTTGAGACCAAATATGATCATCAATGATTGTGTGTTCACAATCTAGGTCCATAAGATATGGCATATCTACGTTGGAATGATCGAAGTCAATTAGTACTTGATTCGATCAATGATGAATCATAAAGACTTTTCCTATAATTTCTAAAACAAAATGCTCAACTACCACCAAACTAAACCAAATTCGTCAAAGCTATTGAAAAGTAATTTCAGGATATCTTTTCAATTATATATATCTAAAGAGTTGCTAAACTCAGTGGGAGCTTAGTGTTTGTTATTCGACAAACTAAGGCCCAAGTATAGATATATGTTTCATTGTGATGAGACACAAGGGTATTGTTTCTACCACGAATTTTTGAGAACATAATGTTTGTTTGCTCGAAATAATGTCCTTTTGGAGATTCGTTTCCAAAATGACAAGTGGGAGAAAATAGACCTCGAAAGTCTTCGAGACGAACAACAAACATAAACGGACATTCCGGAGGCTTTTCGAAGTGCTTCAGAAAATCCGAACTTATTCTTTAAGACTTTAGAAGTGGCTTTAAAGAATAGATATCTCTTAGAAGACTTTACGAGTGCTTCAAGGAGAACAGAATATTCAAAGGACTTTCAAGTGGCTATTGATATTCTATTTGTTTGATGTTCTATACCCAAGTAGGCATAGAATTCAAGTCACTGAAACTATGAGATTCTTCTATTAGATAGTAAAGAAACATAGAGATCAGGTCAATGAAACTATGAGATTCTTCTATTAAATAGTGAAGAAACCTACAACTTGCAGTCAAACTATTATCATGTAGATTAATGAGTTTGTGACTTGTAAGAAAGCTATGACGAAACCTAGATTCCCTAAAATGGTTAGAGGCCATATATAGACTCAAATGTTTTAAATGGTTAGAGGCCATAAAACATACTCAATGTTTTGATGACAAAATTGAAATTTTGTTGATTTGCAAGAATGGGTTCACACCTATTGGTTGCAAGTTTGTTTTAAGGATAAAAACCATCAAACATGGAATTGTGTTCACACACAAAGCTAGATTAGTTGCTAAAGGTTACAAGCAAATTCATGGTGTAAATTGTGTTGAAACCTCATGCATAATCGTAATGCTCAAGTCTATAATTCAAGCAATGATTGCATATTGGTACATATAGCAATTGGATGACAAAACGTATTCCTCAATCAAATGTTGGAATAAACTATGTACATGGTATGTCATAGGATTTGTGGATCCAAATAAATGCTTGAAAAGGAAAGCTAGCTTATAAAATCTACGTATAGATTTAAGCAAGCAATTGGGAATTGGAACTGTATTTTAAATGAAGCTAATAAGCATTTTAGTTTCATAAAATATACATGATTCTTATAGATGTATAAGAAGTTTAGTGGGAGTACATAAAAACTTATTTGGTCCTATGTGTATCACACACATATCTCTCTATTGTGAAATAACATTCAAATGCTAATGACTTAGATTTGAAATTATTCATCAATAATGGACCATGGCGAAACTTAGTACATACTGGGTATTAAGATCTATTTACAAAGATCTTATAATATTGTTTTAGATTAAGTAATGGCATTTACTAAATCAAACACGAAAGTCTCCATTGGAGATATTCGACCCATGTGAATAAATCTAAGTAAAGGATGTTTGAACTATGTATAAGCATTTACTAAGTTAAACATCAAAGAGTCTAAATGAGATTCTTAACCTATATTATATGTCAAAGAATTTAGCTGGATTCAGTATCTACTAAAATTGAATGAGCTAAAGTTACATGAATAGAATTCAATTGGGAATTATTCTGCATGATATAATATGAGGATCGCCAAAAACGTATCGTATGACTTTAGGCATGACGAACATATACCAATCTCTATTGATCTAAGTGAAGATCAACTAGATTGAGATCAAGAATACTTATGGTACTTGAAAAGGTACATAGGAATAGTTTTTGATTCAAGGAAATAAAGATACGCTAAATATTGATGCTACACGCATAAACACTGGCAAAGGATCAAGCAAGACCCTTTGGAGTTAACCATTGATAAGGACGAGCTATATAGCATCGTGTTTTGAAATGGCAACATGGATTGGAGACCATGAGTTGTTGCGTGGGAAATTAAAATATTAATTTCTATGTTCTAAGATATAGTTGGAGAGTCTTCCACATATCTATGAACTGCTTGGATAGGTAAATCCAAACAAAGCATCACTAGCAACCTATACAGTTGAAGTAAAAGTAATTATTGCCTAAGAAGCAATAAAACAGGGTTGTTTAAAGTTCTTCACTGAACTTGGGTAGATCACCTATCTGCTGGCTTGATGGTTCTTCATTGAAAAATGCGTGGAACCACTCTTGAAGCAAAAAAAAACGTCTGCTAACTTAATGGTTCTTCATTGCAAAATGCGTAGAACCACTAATGTAGTAAGAAAGACTAGATCACATAATAAACAAACTCGAAAAGATCTTATCATCTATCTCGAAGAACATTCGATGAAAAGGATATTAAGATTGGCAAAGCATGATAACTAAACCTATGCAACAAGTGAGAAGCAACACTTACATTGTAGCACTGGAAATCAAGCATAGCTTTGAATTCCATGAATTGTTTTAGAAGATGGGTTTGAGGCCCATGCTTGTAAAACATTGGGGTTGAACATTTATCATATATGAAATGTATTTTCATATTCCATTTAATCTTGGTTTAGTATTAAATGATGAGTCCCTTCAAATTTGACGATATATTCAAGATAGACTGTCAGGACCAGTCCTGTGACTAAGAAATGTCTGTCAAGTGAACTTGAATGTCAAAGATTGAAAATGGTCCCTAATCGGAGTTTTCTATAAAGTTGGACGCATAGAAAACGTTAGACGATTAGAATGCAAGATGACTAGTAGTTCTGTTTCTTGAACTATGTGGACATGGCAATGTCATAATCATTTGCATAGATACTTACTTTGGGAAGACTAGTATCGGACAAGACCTATGAAACTTTACTGTAAGAGATGAAAATCTGTCATGAGTAAATTTCATTAAATTATTAGACACTAAATCCTCAATACCTGAGTGATTTGAGATTACTTGTTTGAGAACTGGTTGCTTTGACGTTGACCAACCGTCGCACCGTAAAAGGAGGCTATAAAGGCAACGCTCAGGTAATCACCTATCAAACGAAGTCTAATCTCAAGATCGCAAGATTGGGATTGTCCTCCCATAAATCGGGATGAGATGCTTAAAAGTTGTACAAGGCCACTCGGAGAGCTAGAAACTGTGAAATGCATGGCCGTGCTCGGATGAATCATAGGCTATGATTATCTGTTTATTTGATCAGTTGAACTCTGAAACCGAGGAACACCTCTGGACATAATAAGGATGACAACTCTTACCTTATGTTCAAGAGCAAGCATCGAGCGACAAAGGAATTAGGAAATGCACACTTGTCCCTAAGGACAAGTGGGAGACTAAAGGAAATAATGCCCTTGGTCCAAGTATGCATTCTATGTTAAGTCTAATAAATGCGGTTCAGTATTAATTAACAAGTTAATAATTCAGTGAGATCAAGTGAGCTGAATGCCTAGCTAGAGGCCGCTTCAGTTCAAGTGGAATTAATGATATTAATCCACAGCTTACTCTTGACTGAACCCGTAGGGTCACACAAATAGTACGTAAACGGATCAAGTATTTAATGGCATTAAATACTCCATCTATGAATATTCGGAACCGACGGATCTTGGTTTCAGTGGGAGCTAAGATCGTCACAGGCAAGAAATGAATACTCCGGAAACGATGATATTGCCGGAAACGGAAATATGGATCGTATCGGAAATATGAATATTATCCAAGTCGTAGATGTTGCCGGAAACGGAAACATGGTACGTATCGGAAAATATTATTGGAAATGGAAATATTACCAGAATCGGAAATATTGCCGGAAACGGAAATATTGTCAGAATCGGAAATATTGCCGGAATCGGAAAATAATTCCGAAAACGGAAATATTAAATATTTGTTCGAAACGGAAATTAATTCCGGAATCGGAAATATTAAATATTGTTCGTATCGGAAATAGATTCCGGAAATGGAAATTTAATCGGAAGCGTATCGTACGAATTAGCATCGGACGAGGCCTGCCGGACGAAGGCCCAGCACGAAGCCAGGCCATCGCCCAGCAAGCACGCACGCCACAGCCCAGCGCGCACAAGGCCGCGCATGCGTGGGCCGCGCTGCGTGGGCTGCTGCTCGCATGCGTGGGCAGCCCTTGTGGCTGCCGTGTGTGTGTGAGTTTGAGCTCATGCGAGATTCCTGAATCTGCAAGAGTCAGTGTATGATTAAATGTCTATTCCTATTGGATAAATTGATTAAGTAGAATTCATGTAGAATTCTAATTCCAATTAATTCGCATCCTACTAGGATTACGATTCCTTTTCCATAACTCTATAAATAAAGGCCTAGGGGTCATAATTTATACACAAGTTTCAAAGTATTCAAAAGTGAGTTTTTTGAGAGAAAATTCAAACACCCATCTTGCCCCAAAAGTGCCGAATTTTCTGAGTACCTTAAGGGCGATTCTAGTTGGTCAATCTTAAGGCGGATCCGGACGTGCTGTGGACTTTCTACGGAGGGACGACACTTGGAGTCCTAAAAGACTTGTTCTTGTTCGGTTCGGGCGCAGCTAGGGAAGGCACGCAACAAAGAGTATGCATCTAAACTATGCTAAATGATTATGTGTAAATAATATGTTTCCTGGGTTAATGGTTGTTTCCGCATGATCTATGTAATGTCATATGTATCATAACCTAACAGACGGTGGTGGCTTACCCTTGACAGACTTTTCTGAATATTCTGATGACTGATTCTAGCCCATTTTTTCCAAAGATACTCATGGCTGTAGCTGTGTTAACCTTCACGAAGATCTCCAAGATCACAATGACAAGAACCTGAGCAATGATAAGGCCCAGAATACGGAATATCATCCCCACTATCAGTGAAACCATGAAAACTCATTTTCAACCTCAAACCTAGAAAACACCCAAATATGCGAACAACTCAACCCCAAAATGCAACTCAACCCAGAAATGCAACTCAACCCCAACCCGGAAAGATCTGAAACACAACCCCACAAAAAAAACGATTAACCGGATAATTTGTGTTCGAAAATACCAGTTGAACACACTCAATTTCCCCAACGAATATGAAAAACCCAAATGAATACAACCAGATCAAAAACGAAAAAAGTAACTCGAGCCCAGATTATAACATGCACCAACCCAGAATTTACAAGAAACCAGAAAATGATGGAAAAAAACAAACAATAGAAAACCCAGATCGGAAAATGAAAGAGAAAACCCAAAAAAGAGATAAATACCTTTTTTGTGTAAAATGATCGAAAAACAATTGCCCAGGAAACACCAAAGAATCCAGATCTTAACACGAACCACCAGGAACGAGTAAAAAAAATTGCCCAGAAAACACCAAGAACCCAAATGTTAAACGCGAATGAAGAATAAAAGTATGGATCTGATTAATTTATCAAACAAATTCAAAAAACGGAAGAGAGAGGGGGAGTATTTTAGGGTTTTCTTGAGAGAGAGAGAGAGAGAGATGGATGATGAACATGGATGGGGATGGTTTTTATGGAGAGACAGAGCTTTAGGGTTTGGTGTGTGAACATAGAAGTATTAATTGGGCCAAAGGAAACGGATCAGGGGTTACATAAAAAACACAAAAAGTGCAATTTTCAAAGTACATATTTCTGACTTTTTTAAGGACAATGTTGACATTATAACATCTTTGTGAGGGTATTATGGGCAGAAATAATTGGTTTTAAATAGAAACAGGCACATCTTTCAGGGACGTCGGATTAGGGAAACAGACACTATATTATGTGACGGAGGGAGTATGTGGATTTAATAGCCTCATTATGTGCCAATTTTACTTAAAAGTGTTAACCATTTTTAGTACTTCCTCCGTTCCGTAAATATCGCACCATTTGTCCTTTACACTATTCACACTCCAACTTTGGCCATTTGTTGTGATTCGTACATAAGGATATTTTAGTTGTGTGAGGTCATGTTAGATTCGTATCGATATATATTTTCTAAATATATATTTTTTTATAATTTTTACGTGCAAACAATTTGAGATATTAAGAGTCAAAGTAATGGTTAGAGGAGTAAAAGTCAACCATGGTGCGATATTTTCGTAACGGAGGAAGTATTAGATGAGTACCCAGGTAGTCGAAGTTCTGTTTTTAATCTAAATTTGGTAGGAAAATCATAGCAAGGCAGTTCTAGTGATTATGACCCATTCCAAAGCATGACCTAAACCAACCCATTTGAACAGAAAATGGACTGTTAGAGACGGGTGATATACTGCTTTTAGTAGCCAATGTAAAAGATTTGAGAGCGACCCGACAACCGCAAACTTCACCCCACGACCGAAGTTGCCAACTTCATTAAGATATGCATCAAGAAAGGGCAACTTCAAGAATCTAGCTACAAAGTATGCAAAAGAGAGAGAATTAGGTATATACATTATACAGTGTAAATAAATAACTAATTATAAGATGGTAATAAAACCGAGGCCAAATAGCTATTTGGCCTCGTTTGTTATCATTTTTTGTTTTAAGTTTTCTGTTTTCAGAAACCTATAAATAAAAATTGGAAACCACAAAAAGTAGGGTGTGTTGGCGCCGTTTTTGTTTTGTGTTTTTTGGTTTTTTGAAATAATACTCCCTCCGTCCCAGATTAGTTGTTACACTTATCTTTGCACAAAGTTTTAGGTGATAAGTGGTTGTTTGGTTATCAATTGTTATTTTATTGAAAAAGTGAATGTGATAGGAGTTAGTGGGGTATTTTTTTAATTGAATGAGAGAGGGTGTGAGGACCAAAAAAGTTTTAGTGGGAAGAGAGAGACAATATAATAATATTGTGGGGTCATTCCTAATTTAGAAGTGTAACAACTAATCTGGGACGGACGAAAAAGGAAAGTGTAACAACTAATCTGGGACGGAGGGAGTAATAAAAAAAACCAGTTCGATCGGTGGGTTGAAATAAACAAATTTCGTGTTGTTTTATGGAAACAAAAACAGAAATAGGCATTACCACAAAAAGTGTTTTAGATTTTACGTTATTAAAATCTACCCTCAGCTTCCTCGTTCCTATCCTTATGGCGGTAGAAGTGCACTCACCTTCTGGCCTTCCTTGCGTGGTAACACTAGGGATGGACATGGTCCGTATTTGGGCCGGGTCTGTTGAGACCCAGACGCAGACCCATATTTTTTAGGTGGACTCAGACCCGCCCCAGATCCACTGGGTTTGAAAAACCCAGACCCTTACCAAGATTCAATGGGTCTCGGGTAAAAAATGAGTCTAGTGTTATTTTTTTTTTTTTTAACATTTTTGTCTCAGAAATTTCCCCGTCACATTAATTTAACCGTCATTTACCATCACATATTCACATACAATACATAAATATCACAATTCGTAAATTAGTGCCAAAATGCTAATAAAGGCATGTATGTAATTAAACTATTTCTAATTTTCTACCCTCACTGCCGCCATCCTCATTATGTAAGAAAGAGAAGGTGGGATTTTGGTAGTGACGGCTGTGAGTATAGTACCAAATTACTAACATGTGAACTCATTTTTAAAAAATTAAAAATTATATATTTGATTACTTAAATAATTGATCGGGTTTATGGGTTGGATCTGGACCAGGTCTGGGTCTGAGAATATTGGACCCACACTCAGAACCGTTTTTAAACCAATGGATCCAGATCCGCCCCAATTTCATTGGATCCCAATTAATTAGACCCAACCAGGTCTGGGCCGGGTGCTGGACCCATGCCCATCCCTAGCTAACACCCCATTGGCACCCACTACCTCCACCACCAAGGAACCATCTCTACTTGCTATTCGGTCTAACTAGTGGATGAGTGAATGGAGAATGTTGCGTATCGGCATTTATCTCCGAAGAACCATTGGTGGCCTGACATTGGTTTGGCGGAGGAGACAGAGAGTAGTCGGAGGGCCGGGGCCCTGATCATGACCGACGGGACATGGTGAGTCACTTATGCCACAAAATAAGAGAATAAGGGGTAAGTATCATAGGGGGATTCTACATTGTACCCATGTATTTATTTGATTTCTATGCTGTAGCTGTAGGATAATATAGATGCATAAAGAGGAATTTCACAATTTCCTAACATCTATGATAGGATCACATGCATAACAATAATATGAATCATATTTATGGTTCAAGAATAATAACCTTTGTAGCATGTTCTCCCGTTTGTATGCAAGCTTCGAAGATATGAGAGCCCCACTCGTTGGTCCTCAACTTAGTCCACATGCACCAATTGAATCTCACGTATGCTAGTAAGAAAGAGAACGATCACAATCAATCTCTTTCTTTGTTTGGGAAGAACGACGTTTCAGATAGTGGTTAGGGTTTTGTGTTTTTCCTTTTGTGTCAGATATTGAAGGAACGTATATTCTAAATTCCTGACATTATAACTCTTATAATGTGAGAAGCTTTAGGTTAACAGGAAAACTAAGCCCAACCTGCTTTCTCTTTATAGGACGGATTCCATAGGGCCTTTTGTGCCCATTCCAATTAATGCTTATATGTGTGACCTCATAGGAATTAAGTTAAATTAGTTGCAGGCCCAATCAATTGTAACTTACTATCATAATTATTCTCTAGAAAGTAATTATGAATTACTAATTTAACATAATATTTATCTCCATAATATTTCTTATTTATATTTAGTAATTGTCGGAAATGTCTTAGGACATAATTCCTTCAATCTCCTATTTGTCCGAAGACAAGAACGAAATGCTAAATTCCTTAAGTCTCTTAATGCCAAAATTTGATAACACAATTTTATTCTCAAATTCTTGTTTCTTGATTGTTGAGTTCGAACTGTTCAAATAAAGATTAACATTTTAATCTCATTCCGCATAGCCATGCAATTTTTCAGTTCTCGCTCATCAAGAGAGCCAGACACCATTCCTATCTAATAGGAGGACTTATTCACTCTTGTATGACCATAAATCCCACTCAATTCTTAGCCACCTGATCACTGCCTTTATAACCTCCTTTTACGACACGGTGTTTAACAACGTCAAAGTTAAACTAATTGTCTCATGGTTATTAAGACATGCTCATGTCTAAGGAATCCACTAAATATAGAAGTTTGATTCTACTTTTAGAATCTAGTTAGGTCATGTCTCAGTGCATCAAATACACATCCATATAATTAATTAGACATCTCTATGTCTCCATAGCCCATGGAACTACGCTATCAATTAGTTATATGCTAGTCTTTACATAAATCACTTATGTCCAATTTAGTGATTTAGTCTAGGGACTTTAATAAGTTATGATTTAAGTTTACTTTATAGGGTCCCATTATCAAAACGTTTTCGATAATTCTATTTGAAAACACAAGTTATTTGGACATTTTATTTAATACTAAACTAAGCAATTAAATAAGAATGAACTTTTATTTATAAACATTCAAAGCATAATAAATGTCTCTACAATTGTAAACATGAAGTAAAAAACCTAAAGCCATTCTCCCATATGCCTAACCCCCATAGACCTAGTATGACTCTCATGCTTAGGTTGACCAAGCGATTTAGTCAGAGGATCAGCCACGTTATCCTCACTATGAACCTTGCTTACTTTCACATCCCCTCTTTCAACGATCTCTCGAATAAGATGGAATCTCCTGATCACATGTTTGGACTTTTGGTGTGATATGGGTTCCTTGGACTAAGAAATGGCACCATTGTTGTCACAATAAAACTCAATGCCATTTTTAATGCTAGGAACTACACCAAGTTCACTAATGAACTTTTGATCCAAGCAACTTCTTTTGCTGCATCACTTCCTGCAATATACTCAGCTTCTGTTGTAGAATCTGCGATGGTACTCTGCTTAGAACACTTCCAGCTCACAGCTAATCCATTGAGACAAAATATGAAACCAGATTGTGATCGGAAGTCATCTTTGTCACTCTGGAAGCTTGCATCGGTGTATCCAGTGAACCAACTCATTATCTCCACCGTAAACTAAGAAATTATCCTTAGTCCTTCGCAAGTACTTAAGGATATTCTTTGCTTCCATCCAGTGCGCCTCTCCTGGGTTTGACTGGTATCTACTGCACATACTCAAAGCATATGCAACATCCGGTAGAGTGCATACCATGGCATACATAATGGATCCTACTACAGAGGCATAAGGAACATTACTCATACGCTTGACCTGATCAGGTATCGAAGGACACTGAGTCTTGCCAAGTGATATGCCATGTTTCATGGGAATGAAACCTCTTTTGGAGTTTTCCAGCTTGAACCTTGCAATAACCTTATCAACATAAGTCTCTTGGCTAAGTCCGATCAGCCTTTTGGCTCTATCTCTATGGATCCTAATTCCCAAGATGTACTCAACTTCTCCTAGGTCTTTCATGGAGAAACAACTTTTAAGCCATTCCTTGACTGACTCAAGCATGGTTTTTTCGTTTCCTATGAGAAGTATGTCATCCACATACAAGACCAAGAAAACAATACTACTCCCACTCAACTGCTTATATATACAAGATTCCTCTTCATTTCTAGGAAAGCCAAAAATTTTTACTGCCTCATCAAATCTGAGGTTCCAACTCCGGGATGCTTGTTTTATCCCATAAATGGACTTCTTAAGCTTGCAAACCTTCCTTGGACTGTTTGGATCTTCAAAACCTTATGGTTGTGTCATGTACACATCCTCTTTCAAGAACCCATTCAGGAAAGCGGTTTTGACGTCCACCTGCCAAATCTCATAGTCATGAAAGGCAACAATTGCAAGGATTATCCTAATGGATTTCAACATGGATACTGGTGAGAAAGTTTCATCATAGTCAATACCATGAATTTGTCTAAAACTTTTTTCCACTAGCCTTGCCTTAAAAACATCAATGTTTCCATCTTTATCCTTTTTCAGTTTGAAAATCCATTTGCAACCAATGGGTTTAACCCCATCAGGCAAAACAACCAAGTCCCATACTTGATTTTCAAACATCGAATCCATTTCGGATCTCATGGCTTCGAGCCATTTCTCGGAGTCTTGACTCGTCAAAGCATCTATATATTATACTAAAAGAGAGGAAATCAATGTGGTGGTGACAAATGTTACTCATTGACTGGCCTCTCTTTTAATATAAATTAATTAATAGAAATTTATTTTGTCATATTTAACTTACTGTATTTATAAATAATGAATATGGAAAAATCGCACATTAATATTACTATTTCCATATTGTGCTGTGATATTCCTGTTTACAAGAATGTATCAATTGAAAGATATTATATGAATAACTTATATGCAAAATTTGCACAATTATTAGATAAATATTTTGGAAGATATTATTTGGAAGCTACGTAGTATATATTTGTCCACAAAATTATTGTTGCAATTTGCATAAAATCTTATTTGGAAGATATTTGATTATACTAAGTTTTTGTGTCGTTCGATTTATTTTGACTTATTTCAGATAAAATAAGTTCAGATAAGCTTATTTAGGTTCAGTTAGGTTCAAATAATATAAGTTAAGAAAAATAAGTTTTTTTTTTTCACATACAAATAAGTTTATTTCAAAAAAGATAATTTGATAAGTTAAGATAAGTTCAGTTAAATACGGATAAGTTCAGATAATATAAGTTCAAACCACAAAAGTCGTATAGAACATAGCATAATAGAGAGGATCAATGTAGATCTGACAAATGGCACTCTCTGATTTCCCTCTCTTTTAATATAAATAACTAGTTCATAAGCCCGTTCTAAGAACGGGCAATTAGTGGTTGTTAAACTGTCTTTTAAAATTCAATTTTTTTGGAGGGCTAGCTTGTATTTGAGTAGGAATATATGATCTAAAAGAGGTGAGAAATTTGAAGGTTAAAAGAATATACTTCATAAAATTAAATTAAATGATGAAATTAAAATTAAGTGTTAAAGAAAGAGATGAAATGGAAAACATTGAATAATTATATATGAATTAAAATGGTAAACCGATGTTGAATGAAGAATATGAAGTGGAAAAGGTGTTAGAGTCGTAAAATATAAGAAACAATTGGAAAAAAATGATGAATTAAAAAAGGGGATGCCACATGTCAAAAAATGATGCATGAAAAAAGGAGATGCCACATGTCATCTATAGATTTATGGTTTTGCTTTTTAAATTCTAGGTATAGATTAAACTTGTAATATAAATAATTAATATATCACATATTTTTACTTATGGAAATTTATTATTGTTCATAAAATTATATTTATTGTGCCATGTAGGCTCTTTCATAAGAGACAAACTTACATAATTAGAATTCATTATAAACTATCATTTCGACTAAATATGTCGAAGAATATATAAGTCATATATGTTAATATTTTAACATAATTAGAAACTCTAACAAAGCTATAAAAGAAAATAAAAATGCAGTACTCCGTAGATTACAAAATTAGAACTCATAACATGATAGAAAGTTTATAGTTCATACAGTCATACTCAATACATGTCAATTTATCACATAATTAGGAGTCTAATAAGTAACAAAAACTATAAATCAACTCAATGTGTAGATTTCTTGCAGATGAATAAAAATTACCATATATTTTTAATTTTTATAAATTGGTAACAGTTAAAAAATATACGTCGTGTAATGTAAATATAACATTAACCTTACAAAATGAATTGAGTTACTAATATAAATTATTCTTTTATCATCCCTCAAGAAAATATAAAGTATTCCTTTAAATATCTGAAACTTAATGATGAAAGTTAAGGCAAAATTTAATGATGAAATTTATCCAAAAAAATGGAAGAAGTTGTAAACAAGAAAAATGATGCGCGACTACGTAGTCCTCTCCATCTAAAAAAGCTCCTCTAAATATTTTAGGCTAATCAATTGACTTACTCCATATACGATTTTTAACAAACATTTGTATACGGAGTACTATACTAAAAGCTAGGCAAATTGATGTGGAGATGACAAATATAATACAACTCTGATTTGCCTCTTTTATAATATTGGTAAATAACCTATAATAAGATAATTAATATACTTTGTATATATTTTATCTAAAATCTTCTAATTACTTATGGTAATAATCGATTTATACTACGAATTACTTATTTACTCATATTAATAAATTTCTTAATTTTAAATCTATATACTCCGTACTATACTAAAAGAGAGGCAAATCGATGTAGAGATGACAAATGTCTCTCTCTGATTTGCCTTTCTTATAACATAAATGATGACTAATTGTAAGTACTATCAAGTTTCGTTTAGAAATTGTGTCATATATTGAGTACGAATATGTTCAAACGTTCCTTTGATCGGTTATTATTTGTAATCCAATGAAAAATCTTCGCATACAATTCCTGATAACCGTATAGAAAATCTTATAATAGTTTAACTTGGACTATCAATTATATTACTGTAATACTATCAACTTTTTATAAATTTGTGTCATATAATGAATACGAATTTCACAACAAAAGTTAACTATTAATTTAATGTATTTAGCAAGGTCGTCTAAAACATTTTATAGGCCCTTTGTTAACTAACAAAATGAGCCCCTAGCCATATACTTTGTTTCGTACGAAACATATACTTAATCTTAAATATCAAAAATAACTTTGCCACATTCTTATTATCGTAATATTTTTATACGGAGCACGGGTAATAATTTATTCGCTTATATTATTGAAATGTTAAGAGCATATTGATTGAAAATTTGACTAATATATCGTAATCAACTATATCCAAAGTCATAAGATCTAGATGATTAAGTTTCCTTATTATTAATATGTTTGGAATAACAAAATATTTTTTATATATTAATGTAAATGATTTGAATATCACTTTAATATTTCGTGCAAAATATAATTTATATATGTAAATGGTGAATCACATTTGATGATGGGATGAGTTTAGGTTTTAGATTGATCTGAGGACAAAGTTAAACGTAGATGATTGACTAATGTTGACTAACAAAAAGAGATTTTTGGTGGATGGCTATAAGGATAACATGTATCCACCTTGGTGATGGGGAGAGTTTGAATTGATCGGATTTGAGAATACTCACGCAATCCTAATTATGTATGTCACTTTTAAATATTTTTTTTCAATATTATAGCTACTACAATCAATTTTGATGGTTTGTAATAAACTTATGTCAATATATTTAAAATTTAGTTGAAAGGAAAATTGGATTTTTATTGAACATAGTGATGTCAGAGTGTCAGTGGGCGAGTTTTTTGGGAGATCCCCCTGTGCATCCGCCCCAAATGGGCGGCGATGGAGGAAAGTTTATTGGGTGATGGGGTTAAAAATATAATTGTCACGGGTGAAGGGGTGATTATGGATTTTAGATTGGACCCGCGTGAGTCGTTAATCCTTAATCTGATTGATTATGAATATATAAAAAATGTACTATTAACTTATAATGTTTTGTTTATTTACTCAGTAACACTAATCAGACAAACGAATTTTCAGATGCTCTATAATAGAGTTTTAAAATTCAAAACTCTTTTACCAAAAAAAAAAAGTCGAGTCTAGGGGTGGGTGTGGATACACGGGAAGGGAGGGGATGAATTTTATTTTATACCTCTCGAGACGGAGGTTGGGAGGAGTGGGTATCGTTCCAATCGTAGATGGAGGGGATGAAGATGAGAATTATACGCGGTGCGGGTGTGCAGGCTCTATTCCATCTCAAAGTTATCTCTAACTCAATAAAGGAAATGGTCTAGATAGGTGTTAAGTGATCGGGTAATGAGGTTGACGGGATGACTGTGCGAGTATTAAGTGGGTATTACTATCGAAGTGAATGATGGGTGAGATAACTTTATGTTAGACACAAGTACTGGTGAATGAGAATGAAAATAATTTTATCTATGTACCCTTATTTGTTTTAATTGCTTAAGACACCGAATGAGCAATACCAAATTTATCCATCATTAATTATTTTGTATTTGGAGAATATCTATAAACTCTATTTTGATAATAATTGTATACCAGATTTCATATAATTTATATTTAGATTATAAATCGTGCATCGCACGGGTACTATACTAGTTTGTGTAGCTAGTAGGTTCCTCATGTTCTAAAATATCTATTCTAGAACTTTCGGTCAAAAGGAAATCAATATATCTCTTTGACATAATGACGATCCTACTAGACCTACATTGGGGAACAATAGAAGAAGTTTCTACCTCATTAGGTTGAGGGACTTCGCATGGATTATCTCCAAGTGGGACGGTAGAAGGCGCGTGAATGGAATGCACAGCCTCCTGAGCATTTTCCTGCTGGGTCGTCTATGACGAGGTGTGAACCTCATTCATTTGTTTCTCATCTCGAATTTCTTCGAGATATACATTACTCCCACTTGTTTTTCTGGAAATGAAATCCTTTTCCAAAAAGACACCATTGCGAGCAACAAACACTTTGTTTTCTCTTTGGTTGTAGATGTTAGGTTATGATTCATATGACAAAACATAAATCATGCGGAAAAACCATAAAGCCAGGAGAGCATATTAGTTACACATAATCATTTAGCATAGTTTAGATGCATACACTTTGTTGCGTGCCCTCCCTAGCTGCGCCCGAACCGAACAAGAACAAGTCTTTAGGACTCCAAGTGTCATCCCTCCGTAGATAGTCCACAGCACGTCCGGATCCGCCTTAAGCTTGATCAACTAGAATCGCCCTTATGGTTACTAGGAAATTCGGTTAAGTGTTTGCAAGTGTTTGGCTTATTTTTCTTTCAAAACTTACCCTTAGAATACTTCAATCCCGTATATCATAAATTATGACCCTAGGCCCTTATTTATAGAGGTTTGGAAAGGGAATTGGAATCCTAGTAGGATACGATTTAATTAAACTTAGAATCCTACAAGGACTCTAATTAATTAAATAATCCTTTTAGGAATAGGAATTTAATCATACACCAAATCCTAATAGATTTAGGAATTGTGCATGGACACAAACACACACACGCACGGAGCCACGAGGGCGCCCGCACGCGTGCGCTCGGCCCACGCAGCCCACGCTGCGCAGCCTTGCCTTGGCGCGCTGGGCCTGCCTTGCGGTGGGCCTGGCGCTGCCTTGGGCTGGGCGTTGGCGCACGTCTTTGCTTGCTGGGCGATGGCCTGGCTTCGTGCTGGGCCTTCATCCGACTGGCCTCGTCCGATGCTTATTCGTACGATACGCTTCCGATTAAATTCCCGGTTCCGGAATTTATTTCCGATACGAACAATATTTAATATTTCCGATTCCGGAATTAATTTCCGTTTCGAACAAATATTTAATATTTCCGTTTCCGGAACTATTTTCCGATTCCGATAATATTTCCGATTCTGACAATATTTATGTTTCCGGCAATATTTCCGATTCCGGCAATATTTCCATTTCCAATAATATTTTCCGATACGTACCATGTTTCCGTTTGCGACAACATCTACGACTTGGATAATATTTATATTTCCGATACGATCCGTATTTCCGTTTCCGGCAATATCATCGTTTCCGGAGTATTCACTTGCTTGTGACGATCTCAGCTCCCACTGAAACCAAGATCCGTCGATTCCGAATATCCATAGATAGAGTATTTAATGCCATTAAATTTTTGATCCGTTTACGTACTATTTGTGACCCTACGGGATCAGTCAAGAGTAAGCTGTGGATTAATATCATTAATTCCACTTGAACTGAAGCGGCCTCTAGCTAGGCATTCAGCTCACTTGATCTCACTGAATTATTAACTTGTTAATTAATACTGAACCGCATTTATTAGACTTATCATTGAATGCATACTTGGACCAAGGGCATTATTTCCTTCAGTCTCCCACTTGTCCTTAGGGACAAGTGTGCATTTCCTAATTCCTTTGTCGCTCGATGCTTGCTCTTGAACATAAGGTAAGAGTTGTCATCCTTATTATGTCCAGAGGTGTTTCTCGGTTTCAGAGTTCAACTGATCAAATAAACAGATAATCATAGCCTATGATGCATCCGAGCACGGCCATGCATTTCACAGTTTCTAGCTCTCCGAGTGGCCTTGTACAACTTTTAAGCATCTCATCCCGATTTATGGGAGGACAATCCCAATCTTGCGATCTTGAGATTATACTTCGTTTGATAGGTGATTACCTGAGCGTTGCCTTTATAGCCTCCTTTTACGGTGCGACGGTTGGTCAACCTCAAAGTAACCAGTTCTCAAACAAGTAATCTCAAATCACTCAGGTATTGAGGATTTAGTGTCTAATAATTTTAATGAAATTTACTTATGACAGATTTTCATCTCTTACAGTAAAGTTTCATAGGTCTGTCCGATACTAGTGTTCCCAAAGTAAGTATTTATGCAAATTATTATGACATTGCCATGTCCACATAGTTCAAGAAACAGAACTACTAGTCATCTTGCATTCTAGTCGTCTAACGTTTTCTATGCGTCCAATTTTTATAGAAAACTCCGACCAGGGACCATTCTCAACCTTTGACATTCAAGTTCACTTGATAGACATTTCTTAGTCACAGGACTGGTCCTGACAGTCTATCTTGAATATATCGTCAAATTGAAGGGACTCATCATTTAATAAACCACAAATTAAATGGAAAAATGAATTCTATTCATTTATTGTGAATGATTAACCAATAATGTTTTACAAAGACTTAAACTCTAAAACTTTAAAACATTAAAAAAGGACATCAAAGCCATTCCCCAATATGCTTGATTCCCATAGCTGCAGTGTGCGAGTTGTTTTATTGTGAATGATTAACCAATAATGTTTTACAAAGACTTAAACTCTAAAACTTTAAAACATTAAAAAAGGACATCAAAGCCATTCCCCAATATGCTTGATTCCCATAGCTGCAGTGTGCGAGTTGTGCTTCGCCTGCGGCAGAGGTTTAGTCAATGGATCTGATATGTTGTCATCAGTTCCAATCTTGCTTATCTCGACTTCTTTTCTTTCAACGAACTCTCGTAGAAGGTGAAATCTACGAAGTACATGCTTGACTCTTTGGTGGTGTCTAGGCTCCTTTGCCTGTGCAATAGCTCCGTTATTATCGCAATACAGGGCTATTGGTCCTGTAATGGAGGGGACTACACCAAGTTCACCTATGAACTTCCTTAGCCATATAGCTTCCTTTGCTGCTTCATGTGCAGCAATGTACTCCGCTTCAGTTGTAGAATCCGCAATGGTGCTTTGCTTAGCACTTTTCCAGCTTACTACACCTCCGTTGAGGCAGAAGACAAACCCAGACTGTGATCTGAAATCATTTTTGTCGGTTTGGAAACTTGCGTCCGTATAGCCTTTAACAATTAATTCGTCATCTTTACCATAGACCAGGAAGTCATCTTTGTGCCTTTTCAGGTACTTCAGAATATCCTTGGCAGCAGTCCAATGTGCCTCTCCTGGGTATGACTGGTATCTGCTCGTAGCACTAAGTGCGTACGCAACATCCGGGCGTTTACATATCATAGCATACATTATTGAACCAATCAATGATGCATATGGAATCTCATTCATTCGTCTACGCTCATCAAGTGTTTTTGGGCACTGAGTCTTGCTTAGAGTTATTCCATGAGACATGGGTAGGTAGCCTCGCTTGGAGTCTGCCATCTTGAACCTATCAAGCACCTTATTGATATAAGTGCTTTGACTAAGTCCAATCATCCTTTTAGATCTATCTCTGTAAATCTTGATGCCCAATATGTACTGTGCTTCTCCTAGATCCTTCATCGAAAAACATTTCCCAAGCCAAATCTTGACAGAGTTCAACATAGGAATGTCATTTCCGATAAGTAATATGTCGTCGACATATAATACTAGGAAAGAAATTTTGCTCCCACTGACCTTCTTGTATACACAAGATTCGTCTGCGTTCTTGATGAAACCAAAGTCATCGACTTCTTCATCAAAACGTATATTCCAGCTCCTGGATGCCTGCTTTAATCCGTAGATTGATTTCTTTAGCTTGCATACCTTTTTAGCATTCTTTGGATCCTCAAAACCTTCAGGCTGTGTCATAAACACAGTTTCTGTTAAAACGCCGTTTAAGAAAGCGGTTTTGACATCCATCTGCCATATTTCGTAATCGTAATATGCAGCGATTGCTAACATTATCCGAATAGACTTTAGCATTGCAACTGGTGAAAAGGTTTCATCGTAATCCACACCGTGGACTTGCCTGTAACCTTTTGCAACCAATCTAGCTTTGAAAACTTCAAGTTTCCCATCCTTGTCCTTTTTCAGTTTGAAAACCCATTTACTTCCAATGGCTTGGTAGCCATCTGGCAAATCGACCAAATCCCATACTTGGTTTTCTGACATGGAGTCTAATTCAGATTGCATGGCTTCTTGCCATTGCTTGGAGCTAGGGCTCGTCATAGCTTGTTTGTAAGTCACAGGTTCATCACTTTCAAGTAATAGAAGTCATAGCTCTCGTTCGTCAAAATACCTAAGTACCTTTCCGGTTGAGATCTATATCTCTGTGATCAACGCGGGGTTACATCTCTAGGTTGACCATGATTCTCACCAGATTCTTCTAAAGATCTCTGAGTTTCATCCTGAATGTCATCTTGAGCATTCTCTAGATTTTGTTGTTCGACTCGAATTTCTTCGAGGTCTACTTTTCTCCCACTTGTCATTTTGGAAATGTGATTCTTCTCCAAAAAGACACCATCTCGAGCAACAAACACCTTGTTCTCAGATGTATTGTAGAAGTAATACCCCTTTGTTTCCTTTGGATAGCCCACAAGGATACATTTGTCAGATTTCGGATGAAGTTTGTCTGAAATTAATCGTTTGACATCCCCAAATCTTAAGAAAAGACACTTTTGGAGGCTTTCCAAACCATAACTCATATGGAGTCTTTTCGACAGCTTTAGATGGAGCTCTATTTATAGTGAGTGCGGCTGTATTTAGCGCATGTCCCCAAAATTCTAATGGAAGTTCGGCCTGACCCATCATTGACCTAACCATGTCTAGCAAGGTTCTGTTCCTCCGTTCCGACACACCGTTCCATTGTGGTGTTCCAGGAGGAGTCAATTCTGATAGAATTCCACATTCTTTCAGATGGTCATCAAATTCATAGCTCAGATATTCACCGCCTCTATCAGACCGCAGTGCCTTAATCTTCTTGCCTAATTGATTCTCTACTTCACTCTGAAATTCCTTGAATTTGTCAAAGGATTCAGACTTATGCTTCATTAGGTAGACATAACCATATCTAATGAAGTCATCAGTGAAAGTGATAAAGTAGCTGAAACCACCTCTAGCATTTGTACTCATTGGTCCACATACATCTGTATGGATTAAACCCAATAGTTCAGTTGCTCTTTCTCCAACTTTAGAGAAAGGTTGCTTTGCCATTTTGCCAAGTAAACATGATTCGCACTTACCATAATCCTCTAAGTCAAATGGTTCTAGAATTCCTTCCTTTTGAAGTCTTTCCATGCGTTTTAAGTTAATATGGCCTAATCGACAATGCCACAGATAGGTGAGATATGAATCATCCTTTTTGGCCTTTTTGGTATTTATGTTATAAACTTATTTGTCGTGATCTAATAAATAAAGTCCATTGACTAATCTAGCAGATCCATAAAACATCTCTTTAAAATAAAACGAACAACTATTGTCTTTTATTAAAAAGGAAAATCCCTTAGCATCTAAGCAAGAAACTGAAATGATGTTTTTAGTAAGGCTTGGAACATGGAAACACTCTTCCAGTTCCAAAACTAGCCTAGAGGGCAACGACAAATAATAAGTTCCTACAGCTAATGAAGCAATCCGTGCTCCATTTCCCACTCGTAGGTCGACTTCACCCTTGCTTAACTTTCTACTTCTTCTTAGTCCCTGTGAATTGGAACATAAGTGTGAGCCACAACCTGTATCTAATACCCAAGAAGTTGAATTAGCAAGTATACAGTCTATAACGAAAATACCTGAAGATGGAACGACTGTTCCGTTCTTCTGATCTTCCTTTAGCTTTGAACATTCTCTTTTGTAATGGCCTATTCCATTACAATAAAGACAGCTTGATGTGGACTTGTCCTGCTTTGATTTAGTATTGCCCTTGGACTTTCCACTTTTCTTGAACAGTCTCCCTCTAGCCTTGAGTAAACCTTTGGCTTCACAGTCCAGTATTATCTCAGCCTTTCTGACAAAGTGAACAAATTCTGCAACTGTTTCTTCTCTTGGTTCACTTAGGTAGAGTTGCTTGAAGCGACCAAACCCACTGTGTAGTGAATTGAGCAAGATAGAGACTGCCATCCTTTCGCTTATTGGTGTTCCTAGTAGACTTAGGCGATCAAAATATGAACGCATAAGATCCACATGGAGCCTCAGTGGGACGCCTACCCTCTGTTTAGTGCGAAGGAGCTGAACATGTGTTTCTTGGACTTCCATCCTATAACACCTGTTGGGAGAACTGACCTTTAGTCCAGACATTGATTCAATCAACTCATGGACGTTCAGGTCTCTGTCCTCCGTGCTTCCACGACAGATATCCCTCAGATTGTTGATGAGCGTAAAAGGTTCATAAGCTACAAACCTTCTAGCCCATTCATCAGGGATATTGTTCAGCATGAGACTCATAACCTTTTTGAGATCCGCATCCCAGGCGGAAAATCTTTCAGGGGTCATGTCTCTGGCATAGTAGCTTGGCATGGGATGTAATAGTACATACTCAAGTCCATTGAGTCTGACTATTTCAACTAGCTTAGCTTCCCATTCAAGAAAATTTGCCAGGTTCAGCTTGACCATAAGCTCAGAACCCATGATGATGATTTGATTGTTGTTTGCCATAATTAAAACTACAATTGAAAAGAATAAACAAATAAATAACCATTCACAGTTTCTCTTAATAAACTTAAATTCTAGCAAACATGCATAATTCAATGTTCATTAAGCATTTTATTCAAATTATGTGTTCCGGCAGGTGTGAATAAAATGATTCCAAGATCCTAAAACCATTGAAGAATTAAGCACAGTTTGTCGACTCAATCCTAAAACAGTTTAGGTAAGCAAAAACCTTTTGCTAATAGTCTAGAAACTATTCTTGGTTGATAGGTACGTCTAAGAACTTATTAGGTAAACCTATCGATTTTGCCACGACATAAAAGGACTCCTTACTTATATCGTTGAGTTTCACCAAAACTAACATGTACTCACAATTATTTGTGTACCTTACCCCTTTAGTATCGACAAGTAACACCTCGCTATGGCGGAAAACTATTACTAAGATCGATGTAAAGGATATCCAAGTAAGTGTTATTTTGGCATGGCACCTTTTAACTCAATTTTTAAGTTTGGAACTTAAGGCTCTTACTATGTTGGTTAGATTTTAAGTGAAATAAAATCCTTAATCATGCAACATAATCAAGCTTTGATCTCATGCATATTTAAGACATATTTAAAGCAATAAATAACTTAAAGCATGCATAAGATAAATGTGATCTAGTATGGCCCGACTTCATCTTGAAGCTTCAACTTCAAAGTCCGTCTTGAAAATCTCCGTGGGAGGCGCCATTTTCTTCAAATAGGATAAACTATAATTAAAACTAATTACAACTATTTGATGGTACGCAGACCATATTTGAATTGAAAAACAATTTTGGTACTTTAGACCAATTACATTCAAATTAATGGTACGCAGACCATATTTTCTATCCTATTTGGGCCATACTAGTCACTTCATAACCTGCAAAACAGTACATATACAATATATACCATTCACCCATTCATTATCATGAATGGCCCACATAGCTGGTTAGTAAAACACTTTATGCATCACATAAATATATATTTGCAACAATTAATCAAGGGCACCAATAATCTACAAATTATTCAGTCCTTATTAATTCTAATCAAGTTGTTTTAACCTTAAGGATTTGTAGACCTAATCAAGAGTTTATGACTAAAAGGGCTCCCACTTAAACCAATAAATTCATATGCTTTACTAATTTTAAACATAAAAATGTATTTCTAGTCTAACCTGAAACATACAAATTTAATTAAAATTTAAAGCTCATATAAATTTATAATTGAATCCACATATTTAATTTATTTTCAGTCGTATTTAAATTAATTCATGATTTTAATTTTAGTAAAATAATTAGAATAAATGAAATTTATTATAATTATAATATTCAAAATTAAAATCCAAGAAAACAATTTAAATTATTAATTTTAAAATTAATTAAAATTACATAAACTGAAAATTTCAAATTAAAATTTTAAAACGAACTAATCGTAACACAAAGTACGCAACATCACCATACAACGCATAGCCATAGGCCACACGCACGCAGCCATCGCTAGCCATGTGCGCGCAGCCTATGTGCTGCGTCGCATCCATCGCTGTACACCATCGCAAGGCATCACCGAAGCACGCTCGCTGCTCACCATCGCTGGGCGCGCGCCAGCGCTCGCTGTGCGCGAGGCTTCGATGCAGGCGTAGCGCTCGTCGCACGCGAGCCAGCGCTCGCTGCACGCGAGGCTTCGATCGCTGCGCGAGGCAGTGCGCGTTGCACGCGACTGCTCGCTGCCTTGCTCTCGCCCTTGCCCACTCGCCCATCGCATATAGAACACGACACAAGGCAGGGCTGCTGCCTTGTGCTCGTGCACCATGGCCTTGCTCGCTGCATTCGTACCGCATGGGCGACGAGCTCCCTTGCTCGTCGTCGCATGCCCGCACTATACAACACCCCTTAAGGGTAACACGTAGCGTCCATTGCTTTGTGCGTGCAAGTTATATGAGCGAATCGCATAAAAATAAAAAATTTTATTTTCAAAATTAATGACAAATTAATAAATCATATTAATTTCATAATTTTAGGGCGAAAAATCGAAAATTTATTAATTAATTAATTTCCGATTAACATGGATTCAAGTCTAGGTCATAAAAATTTAAAATTTAACACAAATTAACAATTTTTATGGTGGTTTTTAATCATAGGTATCTAATTAAATTATTAATTAATTATGAAAATCAAAATAATTCTAAATTATTCGAATTTTCAAGAAATTAATTATAATTACAAATTAGATTGCATAATTAACAAGGCTAGGCATTCAAACTTGTTAAACATATACATTAGGTCAATCAAAAATTCAAGATTTATCAACAAGAATCGCAAATATTTAATTTAACAACTTAAATTTACAAACTTTTGCGTTCGAAAAACTAAAACCTCCGAAAAGTCATAGTTAGGCTTCGAATTTGAGAATTGTGGGTTCCAAAAAGTCAAAATTTTAGAATGCCTTTTACATGCGGAATTGACACAAAAATCACTCGATTTGGATGAGTAACGAAGAAACTGCCGAAAAACTGCGTACATATAATTAAATAAACGCAATTTGCAATTAATTAACAATTACGAAAATTGATCATCCCTTTTAATTCTTGCAAATTTGTAATATTTAACCATGTTTATGCAATTTAGATTATGAAAATAATAAGAGGCTCGTGATACCACTGATAGGTTATGATACATATGACAAAACATAAATCATGAGGAAAAACCTTAATGCCAGGAAACATATTATTTACACATAATCATTTAGCATAATTTAGGAGCATACACTTTGTAGCGTGCCCTCCCTAGCTGCGCCCGAACCGAACAAGAACAAGTCTTTAGGACTCCAAATGTCGTCCATCCGTAGATAGTCCACAGTACGTCCGGATACGCCTCAAGTTAGACCAACTAGAATCGCCCTTAAGGTTACTAGGAAATTCGGTTAAGTGTTTGCAAGTGTTTGGCTTATTTTTCTTTCCAAACTTACCCTTAGAATACTTCAATCTCGTATATCATAAATTATGACCCTAGGCCCTTATTTATAGAGGTTTGGAAAGGGAATTGGAATCCTAGTAGGATACGATATAATTAAACTTAGAATCCTACAAGGACTCTAATTAATTAAATAATCCTTTTAGGAATAGGAATTTAATCATACACAAAATCCTAATAGATTTAGGAATTGTGCATGGACACAAACACACACACGCACGGAGCCCCGAGGGCGCCCGCACGCGTGCGCTCGGCCGACGCAGCCACGCTGCGCAGCCTCGCCTTGGCGCGCTGGGCCTGCCTTGCGGTGGGCCTGGCGCTGCCTTGGGCTGGGCGTTGGCGCGCGTCTTTGCTTGCTGGGCGATGGCCTGGCTACGTGCTGGGCCTTCGTCCGGCAGGCCTCGTCCGATGCTTATTCGTACGATACGCTTCCGATTAAATTCCCGGTTCCGGAATTCATTTCCGATACGAACAATATTTAATATTTCCGATTCCGGAATTAATTTCCGTTTCGAACAAATATTTAATATTTCCGTTTCCGGAACTATTTTCCGATTCCGATAATATTTCCGATTCTGACAATATTTCTGTTTCCGGCAATATTTCCGATTCCTGCAATATTTCCATGTCCAATAATATTTTCCGATACGTACCATGTTTCCGTTTCCGACAACATCTACGACTTGGATAATATTTATATTTCCGATACGATCCATATTTCCGTTTCCGGCAAAATCATCGTTTCCGGAGTATTCACTTGCTTCTGACGATCTCAGCTCCCACTGAAACCAAGATCCGTCGATTCCGAATATCTATAGATAGAGTATTTAATGTCATTAAATACTTGATCCGTTTACGTACTATTTGTGTGACCCTACGGGTTCAGTCAAGAGTAAGCTGTGGATTAATATCATTAATTCCACTTGAACTGAAGCGGCCTCTAGCTAGGCATTCAGCTCACTTGATTTCACTGAATTATTAACTTGTTAATTAATACTGAACCGCATTTATTAGACTTATCATTGAATGCATACTTGGACCAAGGGCATTATTTCCTTCAAATTCTTCAATGATTTTAGGGTCTTGGAATCATTTTATTCACACCTGCCGGAACATTAAATTCGAATAAAATGCTAATAACTTGTTTAAATTGCATGAATGCTTTAATTTTCAAGTTATTACTCATAATAAATGTTTAGACTTTGCATGCTTCAATGTATGTTTTAATTATTGTTTATAATTAAATATCTTGCACTGCAGTAAACCCTTTTAGAAAGGTAACAGTAAATTTCCTCGATTGGTAGTGAATCCAAGAACGATTCACGGAAATGAGAGAAAATGAGCAATTTAAAATGTACGTTTCTTTTAGTGACTTTTATGGTTGTTTTCGAGTATCAAAATCGAATGGCGAACCGATTGGTGCTTGTGGATTCAAAATACAATGTAGTTTTGAGTTCATAAAGCATTGAGTTTAAACGCTCAGCTTTACCAATGGTTAACAACCTAAAATCTTTGTCCATTTAATTCTCGAATGAGTCTAGTCCCTAGACATTCGAATAGATCGATGCTTAGAGAACTTTAGAAGCTTCTGGTAAGATCATCTAGTTGAAACAAAATATTCAACATAAATTAAATGGTAAGAACCTTGTTGGAGTGACATTCGACATGTCTAACAAAGTATAAAAGTCAACACTAAAGAATTCAATTCTTAAGACTATAAGAAAGGGTACAGAAATAGGAAAACAAGGAACAAATAAAAGGAATTTACGATTCCGTTTCTACCTATAAGTTTATGTTTAAAGAGAAGTAACCTAGCATTCAAACTTCCTTGGTAGAATATACCGCTTGAGGTTCTTACGTCGTTAATAACTCAAACTATGGAACCTAGGATACACTAATGGCCTACAAGTGGGAAATGAAGCATGGCAATGCTACATTAGTTGTAGGGTCATCTAGTTTGTTTTAAGTCCTTTCATAGGCTGGAACTTAATGTCTATTTTGTTCCACAATCAGCATACCTAATTTCTGTTTTCAAACACAGAAAGACTCACATTCAGAAGAACAAAAACAATGTTTGTTTGTTTATTTGAATAAAATGGTCATTTACGGGTTGAGTCAATATGCTTGATTAAAACAAACAAATCTTTAACAATAAAACTTTACTAGGTTCAAATCAATCTCTTGATTTGAGTTCCACTAACCTTTAGCATTGTTGCTTAGACCATATCAACAAGTTAACATTCAAAAGCTCTATTTTGATGGACTTTTGTAAGTTGATTGATTTCTAGATCAATTTAAGACAACTAGTCTTACTTGTTGAAAGTAACAAAAGATATGAACTATTGTTAGAACGCCTAGACAATAGAGTTCAAAGCTAAAGAATGATTTTATGACTTTATTATTTCACATGGATTTGAGTGAATATAGGTTTATTTACTCAAATCTGATATAAGTTGAATCTGTTTGGCTAGTTCAAAGATTCAGAAGTATAAAATCCACTTGGCAAGAAATCATAAAGATCTAGGTTAGATCATGTTATTGATTACTTATACCAAGAATGATCATCAATGATTGTGTGTTGTAATTTCACGATCTAGCTCCATAAGATATGGTATATCTAAGTTGGAATGATCGAAGTCGATTAGTACTTGATTCGATCAATGATGAATCATAAAGATTTTTCCTATAATTTCTAAACAAAATGCTCAACTACCACCAAACTAAACCAAATTCGTCAAAGCTATTGAAAAGTAATTTCAAGAATATCTTTTCATAATTGTATATCTAAAGAGTTGCTAAACTCAGTGGGAGCTTAGTGTTTGTTATTCAACAAACTAAGGCCCATGTCTAGATATATGTTTCATTGTGATTTATTCAAATGAGACACAAGGGTATTGTTTCTACCACGAATTTTGAGAACATAATGTTTGTTTGCTCGAAATAATGTCCTTTTGGAGATTCATTTCCAAAATGACAAGTGGGAGAAAATAGACCTCGAAAGTCTTCGAGGCGAACAACAAACATAAACGGACATTCCGGAGGCTTTTCGAAGTGCTTCAGAAAATCCGAGCTTATTCTTTAAGGACTTTTAGAAGTGGCTTTAAAGAATAGACATCTCTTAGAAGACTTTACAAGTGCTTCAAGGAGAACAGAATATTCAAAGAACTTTCAAGTGGCTATTGATATTCTATTGTTTGATGTTCTATACCCAAGTAGGCATAGAGTTCAAGTCACTGAAACTATGCGATTCTTCTATTAGATAGTGAAGAAACGTACAACTTGCAGTGAAACTATTATCATGTAGATTAATGAGTTTGTGACCTGTAAGAAAGCTATGACGACACCCAAATTCCCTAAAAATGGTTAGAGGCCATATATAGACTCAAATGTTTTAAATGGTTAGAGGCCATAAAACATACTCAATGTTTTGATGACAAAATTGCAATTTTGTTGATTTGCAAGAATAGTTTCACACCTATTGGTTGCAAGTTTGTTTTAAGGATAAAAACCATCAAAAAATGTGTTCACAACACAAAGCTAGATTAGTTGCTAAAGGTTACAAGCACATTCATGGCATGGATTGTGTTGAAACCTCATGCATAATCGTAATGCTTAAAGTCTATAATTCAAGCAATGATTGCATATTGGTACATATGGCAATTGGATGACAAAACGTATTCCTCAATCAAATGTTGGAATAAACTATGTACATGGTATGTCATATCACTACTACAAAAATAGGCAAAGAGATCTTCAATAAAAGACCCTTTAGTCGAGATGACGGGTCTCTTTAATATAAGAGATCTAATTTTAAAGTTAACAGGTCTCTAATGAAACTAAGGTCCCATCATTTTTCCGCTGAAAATAGAATGAGAGAATCCAGAGATCCGTTATTTGATTTAACGGGTCTCTTTTATGTCAAAGGGCCCACCATTCATTTTCGAAAAATAAAGAGAAATAAACTAAAGACCCGTTAAAAACAACAGGTCTCTTCCATTAAATGGGCCCATGTACATACAAATGCGGAAAAGGGAAAGACCCTTATTTGTGTTACCGGGTCTCTTTCCCAACTATTTTTCATTAAAAAAAACCTCTCTCTTCTCTCCATCTCTCTTCCTCTCCCAATTTCCCCACCGCCCCTCTCAATCAGAGAAACAAGAGAGTGAACTCGTCGATGTAGGCTCTTCAGTACTGGATAAACTCAAAGATCTGTACCTGAAGAAGTTATGGCATCAACCTTCTCGAGCTACAAAAGTTCATTGCTCTCATAAGTTCCAGGTTGGTAATTTTTTAGATTCAATCATTGATTTTTGTTATTCTTTTTGTTTATTTCGTGTGAACATTTTGTTGATTTTTCCGCATTTGTGTTGCTTTTTTCTTATATGTTCTGTATTTCGCGGAATTTAGGGTTTGTTTTACCACCTCCGCCGCCGCCCAACACCGCCCTACCCAGGTAATCCACCTCCTTTGTCGCCGCCATACCGATTTGTCCACTCTCGTTAATAATACTCAATCGACAATTAAGGTTGTAGAAGACTAATTCAGAGTCTACTCTCACCGCCTCTCACCGCCTCCAAGGAAGCTCAGGTATCCCGATCTCATCTCTTTAATATAATGTTTTAATTTTTTTTACATTTTTTTGTAGAAATGTTAATTAGGGTTCGAATTTGGTTTTGTTTGTTTTGATTTGACATGATCTATGTGTTTAGATTGCTTAAATTGATGCTCTTAGGACAATTTTCACTATTTGTGAAATCCTTTGGATCTTTTTGGATCAAACTGGTAACTTTTGGCATATTTTACTGGAATTCGGTAAATTTCAGAATAATCAAGGTACTAAAGGTGTTCCTTTGTTTGTTACGATTTTCTCATTTTGAAGAAATTTGGAATGTAGACATTGAATTAGGATATTATGCTTTGGATATTTGTAGATGTTAATAGACTAAGGCATTGAAGGCTTCAGTTTTTGTAATTTTCTCAATTAGGTTTAAATGGACTTTTAGAAATCTTGAGTTATTTGGTTTTCTATGACAGTAGAACCCAGATATGCGCTAGTACTTCCTTATTGATGACATTAACATTCTTGACGTAGGATGTACTCAAGGGTAAATGCTGGATTGAAATTTTGAATTTTGGTTGTATTTTTGGGGTTGAGTTAGCCTGAAACTGTGATCTACAGTTAGGTAAAGGTGAATGTATGGTGAAATTAAGCTCTTGAGTCTTGAGGATATTTAGGTTAATGTGATAATCAAGCTGGAACTCAAAATGTTTGGAAGAGTTTCACTTGGTCTTCAGCTTGTAGATGTGTTTTATAGTCATTCTCAGGCGTCGGAGAGCTAATTCTTTAACATATTTTAGCCCCTGTCCTTTTCTTCAGTCAGATTATCTCTTCATCGATAACAATGCTTTCTTGATTTTGGTGACGGGTTCAATCAGACATTGCACTCCTGTGCAAGTAGAGGTGCAGGTACACGACTAAAGAAACTTAGGGAAGCCATCAGTATATGAGGATGAGGAGTAATGATCTGTATTTATGGCTAGTCTACTTTCTAGAAGACGTCTGATGGTAAGAAGTATCCAGTATCTGTATTTTTAACATAGATCTGAAAGCCATTTGGTGTACCCCCCAAAACCAAGATAACAGATTTTTCAATTTGCTTACATTTGTGCTGAATTCTGCTGTGAGCTCAAGACTGGTTTTATTTGTTGGGTTGATATAACTTCTGCAGCCTGATATATTTGTAGCGTGACTAGCGTCTTTCTGTTGTTATAAATGGATGTGTATTTAGGAAATCTCGTAGAAAACTCGACTTATTATGGATAGTAATATTGTTCAAGTTTGTGTTTGAATACCTGGTTGAATGTATGTTCCTCCTATAGGATTACAAGTTTTGTCGTAACATCATAACTTTTGTCACTCTTGTTTTTGGATAATCTATTACTAAAAGCAGATGAAATGTTAGTTTAGCTATGGTTTATTGTCCACTTGATCTTTAATGGAATAAACAACAGAAAAAGGTGCAATTTTGCTAATTTGCTTCAATCAGACGCGGTTCTTGGTCATTCGGATAATTATTGCTGGTTTATATTGCTGATTGCTTGGTTTCAAACTCCAGACCTCCATTTATATGTTGACTAATCTTGTTGTTGGTTAACTGCCCGGAAGTTATTGTGAATATAATTATAGAAGGTGGGGAAGTTTTGTATCTATTTTCTGTATTTTTTTTAGCAATAGGTGCCAATGGTATTTCACTTATTTTGTTGATGTCCACCACTTATAGAGAATATAATAGAGCTGATCCATCTTGCACATTTAATTTGAAGATTTGCCTATGAACTTTCTAATAATTTCTTTTTATTTGGTATTCTTACAGTAATGAAGAACCCATTAAATATGTCCAAGTATCAAGAAAATTTCAAGTGAAGCTAGGTACTAACCTTTGGCTCTGATATTCTTTTTAGTTCTTGTGTACATTCCAACATTTGTCAAGCTTAATTTATATATTGCATTCAAATATCTAGTTGAATATCATACATTGATTTACACAAATCTTGTATCTTTAGGTAGAGCATATTTCATAGGATGGTTATATAGAATAATGTTGTTAATGTTGCATATTGTCAGCATGAGTTTTATGATTTTTTATCGAACTCCCCAAAGTTGTGCGGTTGTTTCACTTTATTTTCTTTATAGTGGAGCTCCAAATACTGGTATTTTTATTGCACATATTGTTCTAGTATTTCTAGGAGAACTCTGCATACTGTTTTGCAGTTCTCAGGATGAGCATTTCCCTGAAGTTCTCTTCTCCCCCTGTACTTGCGCCAATAAGTCTATTGGCCACTGAAAGTAAACTTGATTGTTTGGATATCTATTAGAGAATCATATGTTAAAGGTGCTCATTTTCTCTTTTAGATTCATTTATATGACAGGAGTTATGTGATCATTACTCTGAAGTTTGCTTGTATTCGAAGAAAAATTCAAGCTTGATTTTATGGCTCCCCATTTGTTAATTTTTCTGAAATAAAAAGTAGTTTGTTTGAATGAACTCTTACAGTATCTAGCTTGTAACATGCTCAAATCAGAAATCAGTATAACTACTAATCCCTTCTTGTTTCTAGAAGCTCATTTTGCGACATATGATTTTGTGCGTCTCCAGTCTATTGGATTCTAATATTGCATGAATACCTGAATATGACCCCGGAGAAAACTATCGACTAAAAAATGAGTATAATATAGGAATACCTGACAGAATATCAGGTCAAATTAAGTCCATTTTTATTAGACCTTAGTTGTACTATACTAGTATTATATCAGTCCTACAGTTACAGCTGAAAAACTAGCCAAATCCTGTTTAGCATTTCAATTTTCTCTTGTAGTACTTCCGTGCACTTTCAGATAGTGCTTCTTATAAAATTTTCTTTGATTCATAAGTTCAACCACGCTGAATCTTTTCTATACTGGAGACCATCATTTGATTCCCGGTTAAATCATCATCTAATCAAAGTCTTAATTGTAAACAACATAAAATTTCTAGTAAACATTGTTGGTGGACTTCCTGATTCTCTTTCATTTGCGCGCATTCCTGTGTGATTTTTTGTTTCTTTGAACTCTTCTAATTTGGCGAGTTGACAAACTGTTTGACTTCTTGGGTGTGGGTTTGTAGAAGTTTTACCAATATTCGGATGTGCTCCTACTTAGTCCTAGTACTATAGAAGCTTGATTCTTGTGCTGAAAGTGGGATTAATTTGTGTAGAAGATTAAGAATTTCCAATGTTTCAAAATATATTGACTCATTCTACATAATTTGGATTAGACAGTGACAAATCTACCTAGTTTCTACCCCACCAACGAGTCAAATACCATGACTTTGACTTGCCTAAGCATCGCAAATTTTCATTTTGCAACCACAGTCCACAACCAGCGCTTATGGTCTTTGTAGCTTTACTTTGCTTCAGAATACTAGTATGTGTGTATGGCAACTGTGTCAGTCGTGTGTGGCTCGGTTTTTCTTAATCATCATTATGACCTTCATTTGTTGATATTAGTGGCTTAGTATACGGACAGAGTGAGTATTTTTTAGGAAAATAATAATCCACAGTCAATGAGTCATATCGCTTTCTGCATGTTTCTTGATTCTCTAGCTATTTTCATCCTCCAAAGTCCAAACATGCCTTTATTGCATTTTATACAAGAAAAACAATTTATGTCTTTTCTCTTATTACCTCTTATGACATTGTCTGCTGCTTTTAACTCAGGTGCATAGAGATGGATATAGAAGCTCTTCTTTAAATACAACCCAACTGCAAAACCTAATAGTGCCGGATGACCCTGATAACTTCCTTGACTGCTGCAAATGGTCCGATGTCTACTGCAATAACTCCACAGGTCGAATTCACAGGCTTGATTTTGATGAATTTATATCTGGTTGTGAAGACAGTGATAGGTTTTTGATGCAGCGGTTCCATTTATGCCCTTCACTGCTTGTCCTGGAGGACTTGCTCTACCTACTTACCTAGACCTCAGTGAGATATCCGTCGATCACTCCTCAGCTTGGCGTATCCCTGTCTTCCTAGGGTCCTTCTCCCACTTAAGGTACCTGTATAACGAGCCAGTTAATAATTCATTAGTGAGGTATTATTCATATGCTTGTTATTAATTAAGGAATATTAGATTTGGCTTAAAGAAACTTTTACTGCTTATGTAAAATAAGAGTAGTGAATCATGTCGTAGTTTAAATGTCATCTACTAATCACTTGGGCACTTAACGACCAAGACAATAATAAATCTTTTTGGTATGTTCAGTGAAAAGGATAGGTGTAAGAGGGAGGGAGAGGTGTTAAGAAATGAGAGTAGAGAGGTAAGAGAAAGAACAACTGTGTGGCAATAAAACATGGTCCTTTTCATCATTCATGTTGTCGTAAATCGGTAAATGAGTTGATTTTCTTAAATTTTCCTTTGTTTAACTACTAAATATGCTACTTATTACAGTTTTCTGAAGAAATGAGAGTAGAGAGGTAAGAAATGAGAGTAGAGAGGTAAGAGAAAGAACAACTGTGTGGCAATAAAACATGGTCCTTTTCATCATTCATGTTGTCGTAAATCGGTAAATGAGTTGATTTTCTTAAATTTTCCTTTGTTTAACTACTAAATATGCTACTTATTACAGTTTTCTGAAGAAACTTCGTCGGGAAATGTGGATGAGGTTAGAGACATGTGGGTCGCGTATTTGCTCAAGCAAGAAGCGGATGAAGAAAACCAAGTTGATGGTATGAAAATAACTCCATGAGTTTCGGTTCCAAATGTTGGTAAATTGACATGAATGATTATATTTTGAATTGATTTTTGTTTTACGTTTTTGGAAATTGCGATGTAAAGCTTTAACGTTTATGCAAATTACAATTTATGTAAAGTTTGTGTTTTGAGCAGTACTTGTGGGAAATATATTTTTTTGGTAATGTATGGATTATGGAATTGTTCTCGAATTATTACAAATTATGTATTATAGCAGGTGTAATATGTATGTTAATTCTGAATTGGCGCAGTTGACCTGAATTCTGCTATTATCGATTTTTTTTTTAAATAAAAAGGTTGCAAAGAGACCCGTCAGGTGTAATAAAGGCTTTCTAGTTATAATAATAAAAAATTCAAAGAGACCTCATATCTAAGATACTAGCTCTTAGTTTGTTAAAAAAAAAAAAAATAACAAAGAGACCCCCTATCTATATATGAGGTCTTAACTACTTTAATAATAAAAAAAAAATATTCAAAGAGACCTCCTATCCTACTTATGGGGTCTGAACAATTTAAAAAACAAATCTCCCATCTCTAATAAGGGGTCTCTTTCCCTTCTAAATTATTTTCACCAGCTTTTACATAAGAGACCTTCTTTCTTACGTGGGAGGTCTCTAGATTTAACAAACAGACCCCCTCTCGATGAGGGGGTCTCTTTATCAAAGAGACCTGTGAGATAGAGACCCCCTTGAAAGGAGATCTCTTAAGCCATTTTGGAAGGGTCTCTTTGCCCTTTTTTGTAGTAGTGTATGACTTGTGGATCCAAATAAATGTTTGAAAAGGAAAGCTAGCTTATGAAATCTAAGTACAGATTTAAGCAAGCAATTGGGAATTAGAACTGTATTTTAGTGAAGCTAATAAGAATTTTAGTTTCATAAAATGTACATGATTCTTATAGATATATAAGAAGTTTAGTGGGAGTACATAAAACTTAATTGGTCCTATGTGTATCACACACATATCTCTCTATTGTGAAATAACATTCAAATGCTAATGACTTAGATTTGAAATTATTCATCAATGATGGACCAAGGCGAAACTTAGTGCATACTGGGTATTAAGATCTATTTACAAAGATCTTATATTATTGTTTTGGATTAAGTAATGGCATTTACTAAATCAAACACGAAAGACTCCATTGGAGATATTCGACCCATGTGAATAAATCTAAGTAAAGAATGTTTGAACTATGTATAAGCATTTACTAAGTAAGATTCTTAACCTATATTATATGTCAAAGAATTTAGCTGGATTTAGTATCTACTGAAACTAGATGAGCTAAGATTGCATGAATAGAATTCAATTGGGAATTATTCTGCAAAAGAATTTATCATGTATGATATAATATGAGGTCGCCAAAAACGTATCGTATGGCTTTAGGCATGACGAACATATACCAGTCTCTATTGATCTAAGTGAAGAACAACTAGATTGAGGTCAAGAAAAACCTATGGTACTTGAAAAGGTACATAGGAACAGTTCTTGATTCAAGGAAATAAAGATATGCTAAATATTGATGCTACACGCATAAACATTGGCAAAGGATCAAGCAAGATTCCCTTGGAGTTAACCATTGGCAAGGACGAGCTATAGAGCATCGTGTTTTGAACATGGCAACATGGATTGTAGACCATGAGTTGTTGCGTGGGAAATTAAAATAATAATTTCTATGTTCTAAGATACAGATGGAAAGTCTTCCACATATCTATGGACTGCTTGGATAAGCAAATCCAAACAAAGCATCACTAGCAACCTATACAGTTGAAGTAAAAGTACTTATTGCCTAAGAAGCAATAAAACAGAGTTGTTTATATTAATGAGTTCTTCATTGAACTTGGGAAGATCACATGTCTGTTGACTTAATGGTTCTTCATTGTAAAATGCGTAGAACCACTAATGTAGCAAGAAAGACTAGATCACAAAATAAACATACTCAAAAGATCTTATCATCTATCTCGAAGAACATTCGATTAAAAGAATATTAAGATTGGCAAAGCATGATTACTAAACCTATGCAACAAGTGAGAAACAACACTCACATTGTGGCACTGGAAATCAAAGCATAGTTTTGAATTCCACTAGTTGTTTTAAAGATTGGTTCGAGGCCCATGGTTGTAAAACATTAGGGGTTGAACATTTATCATATATGAAATGTATTTTCATATTCCATTTAATCTTGGTTTAGTATTAAATGATGAGTCCCTTCAATTTGACGATATATTCAAGATAGACTGTCAGGACCAGTCATGTGACTAAGAAATGTCTATCAAGTGAACTTGAATGTCAAAAGTTTAAAATGGTCCCTGGTCGGAGTTTTCTATAAAGATGGACGCATAGAAAACGTTAGACGACTAGAATGCAAGATGACTAGTAGTTCTGTTTCTTGAACTATGTGGACATGGCAATGTCGTAATCATTTGCATAGATACTTACTTTGGGAAGACTAGTATCAGACAGACCTATGAAACTTTACTGTAAGAGATGAAAATCTATCATAAGGAAATTTCATTAAAATTATTAGACACTAAATCCTCAATACCTGAGTGATTTGAGATTATTTGTTTGAGAACTGGTTGCTTTGACGTTGACCAACCGTCGCAACGTAAAAGGAGGCTATAAAGGCAACGCTCAGGTAATCACCTATCAAATGAAGTCTAATCTCAAGATCACAAGATGGGGATTGTCCTCCCATAAATCGGGATGAGATGCTTAAAAGTTGTACAAGGCCACTCGGAGAGCTAGAAACTGTGAAATGCATGGCCGTGCTCAGATGAATCATAGGCTATGATTATCTGTTTTATTTGATCAGTTGAACTCTGAAACCGAGAAACACCTCTGGACATAATAAGGATGACAACTCTTACCTTATGTTCAAGAGAAAGCATCGAGCGACAAAGGAATTAGGAAATGCACACTTGTCCCTAAGGACAAGTGGGAGACTGAAGGAAATAATGCCCTTGGTCCAAGTATGCATTCAATGTTAAGTCTAATAAATGCGGTTCAGTATTAATTAACAAGTTAATAATTCAGTGAGATCAAGTGAGCTGAATGCCTAGCTAGAGGCCGCTTCAGTTCAAGTGGAATTAATGATATTAATCCACAGCTTACTCTGGACTGAACCCGTAGGGTGACACAAATAGTACGTAAACAGATCAAGTATTTAATGGCATTAAATACTCCATCTATGGATATTCGGAATCGACGGATCTTGGTTTCAGTGGGAGCTGAGATCAAGCAAGTGAATACTCCAAAAACGATGATATTGTCGGAAACGGAAATATGGATCGTATCGGAAATATAAATATTATCCAAGTCGTAGATGTTGCCGGAAACATGGTACGTATCGGAAAATATTATCGGAAATGGAAATATTGTCGGAATCGGAAATATTGCCGGAAACGGAAATATTGTCAGAATTGGAAATATTATCGGAATCGGAAAATAATTCCGGAAACGGAAATATTAAATATTTGTTCGAAACGGAAATTAATTCCGGAATCGGAAACATTAAATATTGTTCGTATCGGAAATGAATTCCGGAACCGGGAATTTAATCGGAAGCGTATCGTACGAATAAGCATCGGACGAGGCCTGCCGGACGAAGGCCCAGCACGAAGCCGGGCCATCGCCCAACAAGCCAAACGCACGCCACACGCCCAACCAAGGCAGCGCCCAGGCCCACCGCAAGGCAGGCCCAGCGCGCGCCAAGGCCACGGCTTTGTGGGCCTCGTGGCGTGGGCTGCTGCTCGCACGCATGCGCATGGGCGACCCTCGTGGCTGCCGTGTGTGTGTGTGTTTGTGTTCATGCACGATTCCTAAAGCTATTAGGATTTGGTATATGATTAAATTCCTATTCCTAAAAGGATAAATTAATTAATTAGAGTTCTTATAGGATTCTAAGTTTAATTAATTCGTATCCTACTAGGATTCCAATTCCCTTTCCATACCTCTGTAAATAAGAGCCTAGGGTCATAATTTATAGACACGGGATTGAAGTATTCTAAAGGTAAGTTTTTGAAAGAAAAATCAGCCATACATTTGCAAACACAAAAGCCGAAATTCCTAGTAACCTTAAGGGCGATTCTAGTTGGTCTAACTTGAGGCGGATCCGGACGTACTGTGGACTATCTACGGAGGGACGATATTTGGAGTCCTAAAGACTTGTTCTTGTTCGGTTCGGGCGCAGCTAGGGAGGGCACGCTACAAAGTGTATGCTCCTAAATTATGCTAAATGATTATGTGTAAATAAAATGTTTCCTGGCATTAAGGTTTTTCCGCATGATTTATGTTTTGTCATATGTATCATAACCTAACATGGCCTTGGCTGTTCGTGTGGCGCGCTTGGCTTGCTGGGCGATGGCCCGGCTTCGTGCTGGGCCTTCGTCTGGCAGGCCTCGTCCGATGCTAATTCGTACGATACGCTTCCGATTAAATTCCCGATTCCGGAATTTATTTCCGATACGAACAATATTTAATATTTTCGATTCCGGAATTAATTTCCGTTTCGAATAAATATTTAATATTTCCGTTTCCGGAATTATTTTCCGATACCGATAATATTTCCGATTCTGACAATATTTCCGTTTCCGGCAATATTTCCGATTCCGGCAATATTTCCATTTCCGATAATATTTTCCGATACGTACCATGTTTCCGTTTCCGGCAACATCTACGACTTGGATAATATTTATATTTCCGATACGATCCATATTTCCGTTTCCGGCAATATCATCGTTTCCGGAGTATTCATTTCTTGCCTGTGACGATCTCAGCTCCCACTAAAACCAAGATCCGTCGATTCCGAATATCCATAAATGGAGTATTTAATGCCATTAAATACTTGATCCGTTTACGTACTATTTGTGTAACCCTACGGGTTCAGTCAAGAGTAAGCTGTGGATTAATTCCACTTGAACTGAAGCGGCCTCTAGTCAGGCATTCAACTCACTTGATCTCACTGAATTATTAACTTGTTAATTAATACTGAACCGCATTTATTAAACTTAATATTATATGCATACTTGGACCAAGGGCACTATTTCCTTCAGTCTCCCACTTGTCCTTAGGGACAAGTGTGCATTTACCAAATTCCTTTGTCGCTTGATGCTTGCTCTTGAACATAAGGTAAGAGTTGTCATCCTTATTATGTCCAAAGGTGTTTCTCGGTTTCAGAGTTCAACTGATCAAATAAACAGATAATCATAGCCTATGATTCATCCGAGCACGGCCATGCATTTTACAGTTTCTAGCTATCCGAGTGGCCTTGTACAACTTTTAAGCATCTCATCCCGATTTATGGGAGGACAATCCCAATCTTGTGATCTTGAGATTAGAATTCGTTTGATAGGTGATTACCTGAGAGTTGCCTTTATAGCCGCCTTTTACGGTGCGACGGTTGGTCAACGTCAAAGTAACCAGTTCTCAAACAAGTAATCTCAAATCACTCAGGTATTGAGGATTTAGTGTCTAATAATTTTAATGAAATTTACTTATGACAGATTTTCATCTCTTACAGTAAAGTTTCATAGGTCTATCCGATACTAGTCTTCCCAAAGTAAGTATCTATGCAAATGATTGCGACATTGCCATGTCCACATAGTTCAAGAAACAGAACTACTAGTCATCTTGCATTCTAGTCGTCTAACGTTTTCTATGCGTCCAATTTTATAGAAAACTCCGACCAGGGACCATTTTCAACCTTTGACATTCAAGTTCACTTGATAGACATTTCTTAGTCACAGGACTGGTCCCGACAGTCTATCTTGAATATATCGTCAAATTGAAGGGACTCATCATTTAATACTAAACCAAGATTAAATGGAATATGAAAATATATTTCATATATGATAAATGTTCAACCCCGATGTTTTACAACCATGGGCCTCAAACCCATCTTTAAAACAGTTCATGGAATTTCAAAGCTATGCTTGATTTCCAGTGCTACAATGTGAGTGTTGCTTCTCACTTGTTGCATAGGTTTAGTTATCATGCTTTGCCAATCTTAATATCCCTTTCATCGAATGTTTTTCGAGATAAGATGATAAGATCTTTTGAGTTTGTTTATTATGTGATCTAGTCTTTCTTACTACAATAGTGGTTCTACGCATTTTGCAATGAAGAACCATCAAGTCAACAGACATGTGATCCACCAAATTTCAGTGAAGAACTTTTTAATGTAAACAACTCAGTTTTATTGCTTCTTGGGCAATAAGTACTTCTACTTCAACTGTATAGGTTGCTAGTGATGCTTTGGTTTGGATTTACTTATCCAAGCAGTTCACAGATATGTGGAAGACTTTCCATCTGTATCTTAGAACATAGAAATTAATATTTAATTTCCCACGCAACAACTCATGGTCTCCAATCCATGTTGCCATTTCAAAACACGATGCTCTATAGCTCATCCTTGCCAATGGTTAACTCCAAAGGGATCTTGCTTGATCCTTTACCAGTGTTTATGCGTGTAGCATCAATATTTAGCATATCTTTATTTCCTTGAATCAAGAACTATTCCTATGTACCTTTTCAAGTACCATAAGTATTCTTGATCTCAATCTAGTTGATCTTCACTTAGATCAATAGAGATTGGTATATGTTCGTCATGCCTAAAGTCATACGATACGTTTTTGGCGATCCTCATATTATATCATACATGATAAATTCTTTTGCAGAATAATTCCCAATTGAATTCTATTCATGTAACTTTAGCTCATTCAATTTCAGTAGATACTGAATCCAACTAAATTCTTTGATATATAATATAGGTTAAGAATCTCACTTAGATCCTTTGATGTTTAACTTAGTAAATTCTTATACATAGTTCAAACATTCATTACTTAGATTTATTCATATGGATCGAATATCTCCAATGGAGTCTTCCGTGTTTGATTTAGTAAATGCCATTACTTAATCTAAAACAATATTATAAGATCTTAAATAGATCTTAATACCCAGTATGCACTAAGTTTTGCCATGGTCCATCATTGATGAATAATTTCAAATCTAAGTCATTAGCATTTGAATGTTATTTCACAATAGAGAGATATGTGTGTGATACACATAGGACCAATTAAGTTTTACGTAATCCCACTAAACTTCTTATATATCTATAAGAATTATGTACATTTTATGAAACTAAAATACTTATTAGCTTCACTAAGATACATTTCCAATTCCCAATTGCTTGCTTAAATCTGTACTTAGATTTTATAAGCTAGCATTCATTTCAAGCATTATTTGGATCCACAAATCCTATAACATGCCATGTACATAGTTTCTTCCAACATTTGACCGAGGAAGATGTTTTGTCATCCAATTGCCATATGTACCAATATGCAATCATTGCTTGAATTATAGACTTAAGCATTACGATTTTGCATGAGGTTTCAACACAATCCACACCGTGAATTTGCTTGTAACCTTTAGCAACTAATCTAGCTTTGTGTGTGAATACAATTTCATGTTTGATGGTTTTTATCCTTAAAACAAACTTGCAATCAATAGGTGTGAAACTATTCTTGCAAATCAATAAAATTTCAATTTTCTCATCAAAACATTGAGTATGTTTTTATGGCCTTTAACCAATTAAAACATTTGAGTCTATATATGGCCTCTAACCATTTTAGGGAATCTGGGTTTCATCATAGCTTTCTTACAGGTCACAAACTCATTAATCTACATGATAATAGTTTGACTGCAAGTTGTAGGTTTCTTCACTATCTAATAGAAGAATCTCATAGCTTCAGTGACCTGAACTCTATGCCTACTTGGGTATAGAAGATCGATCAAACAATAGAATATCAAAAGCCACTTGAAAGTCCTTTGAATATTCTGTTCTCCTTGAAGCACTTGTAAAGTCTTCTAAGAGATGTCTATTCTTTAAAGCCACTTCTAAAGTCCTTAAAGAATACATGTTCGGATTTTCTAAAGAACTTCGAAAAGCCTCCTGAATATCCGTTTATGTTTGTTGTTCGCCTCGAAGACCTTTCGAGGTCTATTTTCTCCCACTTGTCATTTTGGAAATGAATCTCCAAAAGGACATTATTTCGAGCAAACAAACATTATGTTCTCAAAAATTCGTGGTAGAAACAATACCCTTGTGTCTCATTTGAATAAATCACAATGAAACATATATCTATACTTGGGCCTTAGTTTGTTGAATAACAAACACTAAGCTCCCACTGAGTTTAGGAACTCTTTAGATATATTATGAAAAGATATTCTGAAATTACTTTTCAATAGCTTTGACGAATTTGGTTTAGTTTGGTGGTAGTTGAGCATTTTGTTTTAGAAATTATAGGAAACGCCTTTATGATTCATCATTGATCGAATTAAGTACTAATTGACTTCGATCATTCCACTTAGATATGCCATATCTCATAGAGCTAGATTGTGAAATTACAACACACAATCATTGATGATCATTTTTGGTCTCAAGCAATCATTAACATGATATATCCCAGATCTTTGTGATTTCTTACCAAGTGGGACTTATACTTCTGAATCTTTGAACTAGTCAAACAGATTCAAACTTATATCACGTTGAGTAAATAAACCAATATTCACTCAAATTTAGGTGAAATAATAAAGTCATAAAATCTCTCTTTAGCTTTGAACTCTATTGTCTAGGTGTTCTAACAATAGTTCATATCTTTTGTTACTTTCAACAAGTAAGACTAGCTTGTCTTGAACTGATCTAGAAATCAATCAACTTTCAAAAGTCCATCAAAATAGAACTTTAGAACGTTAACTTGTTGATATGGTCTAAGCAACAATGCTAAAGATTAGTGGAACTCAAATCAAGGGGTTGATTTGAACCTAGTAAAGTTTTTATTGTTAAAGAGTTGTTTGTTTTAATCAAGCATATTGACTCAACCCGTAAATGACTATTTCAAATAAAAAAACAAACATTGTTTTTGTTTTCCTTGAATGTGAGTCCTTCTGTGTTTGAAGCAGAAATTTAGGTATGTTGATTATGGAACAAAATAACCATCAAGTTCCAGCCTTTGAAAGGACTTAAAACAAACTAGATGACCCTACAACTAATGTAGCATTGCCATGCTTCATTTCCCACTTGTAGGTCATTAGTGTAGCCTAGCTTCCATTGTTTGAGTTATTACCGAAGTAAGAACCTCAAGCGGTATGTGATACCAAGGAAGTTTGATTGCTAGGTCACTTCTCTTTAAACATAAACATATAGGTAGAAACGGAATTGTAAATTCCTTTTCACTTGTTCCTTGTTTTCCTATTTCTTGTACCCTTTCTTATAGTCTTAAGAATTGAATTCTCTAGTGTTGACTTTTATACTTTGTTTAGACATGTCTAATGTCACTCCAACAAAGTTCTTACCATTTATGTTGAATATTCTGTTTCAACTAGATGATCTTACCAGAAGCTTCTAAAGTTCTCTAAGCATCGATCTATTCGAATGTCTAGGGACTAGACTCATTCGAGAATTAAATGAAAAAAGATTTTAGGTTGTTAACCATTGGTAAAGCTGAGCGTTTAAACTCAATGCTTTATGATCTCAAAACTACATTGTATTTTGAATTCACAAGCACCCATTGGTTTGCCATTCGATTTTGATACTCGAAAACAACCATAAAAGTCGCTATAAGAAATGTACATTTTGAATTGCTCATTTTCTCTCATTTCCATGAATCGTTCTTGGATTCATTACCAATCGAGGAAATTTACTGTTACCTTTCTAAAAGGATTTACTGCAGTGCAAGATATTTAATTATAAAAAATAATTAAAACATACATTGAAGCATGCAAAGTCTAAACATTTATCATGAGTAATAACTTGAAAATTAAAGCAATCATGCAATTCAAACAAGTTATTAGCATTTTATTCGAATTTATTGTTCCGGCAGGTGTGAATAAAATGATTCCAAGACCCTAAAATCCATTGAAGAATTAAGCACATTATGTATTTAGACTCAATTCTAAAATCGTTTAGGTAAGCAAAAGCCTTTTGCTAATAGTCTAGAAACTACTGTTGGTTGATAGGCACGTCTAAGAACTTATTAGGTAAACCTATCGATTTTGCCACGACATAAAAGGACTCCTTACTTATATCGTTGAGTTTCACCAAAACTAACATGTACTCACAATTATTTGTGTACCTTACCCCTTTAGTATCGATAAGTAACACCTCGCTATGGCGGAAAACTATTACTAAGATCGATGAAGAAAGGATATCCAAGTAAGTGTTATTTTGGCATGACACCTTTTAACTCAATTTTTAAGTTTGGAACTTAAGGCTCTTACTATGTTGGTTAGATTTTAAGTGAACTAAAATCCTTAATCATGCAACATAATCAAGCTTTGATCTCATGCATATTTAAGACATATTTAAAAGCAATAAATAACTTAAAACATGCATAAGATAAATGTGATCTAGTATGGCCCGACTTCATCTTAAAGCTTCAACTTCAAAGTCCATCTTGAAAATGTCCGTGGGAGGCGCCATTTTCTTCAAATAGGATAAGCTATAATTGAACTAATTACAACTATTTGATGGTACGCATACCATATTTGAATTGAAAAACAACTTTGGTACTTTAGACCAATTACATTCAAATTAATGGTACGCAGACCATATTTTCTATCCTATTTGGGCCATACTAGTCACTTCATACCCTGCAAAACAGTACATATACAATATATACCATTCACCCATTCATTATCATGAATGGCCCACATAGCTGGTTAGTATAACACGTTATGCATCACATAAATATTTGCAGCAATTAATTAAGGGCACCAATAATCTAACAATTATTCAGTCTATATTAATTCTAATCAAGTTGTTTAACCTTAAGGGATTTGTAGACCTAATCAAGAGTTTATGACTAAAATTGCTCCCACTTAAACCAATAACTTTATATGCTTTACTAATTTTAAACATAAAAATGTATTTCTAGTCTAACCGGAAACATACAAGTTTAATTAAAATTTAAAGCTCATATAAAATTATAATTGAATCCATTTATTTAATTTATTTTCAGTTGAATTAAATGAATTTAAATTAATTCAAGGATTTAATTTTAGTAAAATAATTAGTATTAATTAACATTTATAATAATTATAATATTCAAAATTAAACTCCTAAGAAAACAATTTAAATTATCAATTTTAAAGTTAATTAAAATTATTTCCGAACTGAAAATTCAAAATTAAAATCAAAACGTACCAATCGTCGCAAGACGAGGCACTTGGGCTTGCGCCCAAGCCCCATCAAGCCACGAGGCAGCGCGCCCCGCTCGATCGATCGTTGCACAAGGCACACACAGCCACACGCCACAGGCAGCCACACGCCACACGCACACGAAGCCATTGCTGGCCACGCTGCGCGCAGCCTTGTGCTGTGTCGCGTGTTGCTGCGCAGGCTAGCGCGCGCCGAGCGAGGGGTCGCTCCCTGCTCACGCGTTCTGCTTGCTTGCTGGGCGTGCCAGGCGCGCTGTGGCGCGGCAGCATCGCTGCCCACACGCGTCTTGCTCGTCGCTCGTGCCTTGCATCGTCGCTCTCGCCCATCGCTTAGCACACACGGCACACATGCAAAGGCTCCCTTGCCTCGTGCGCGCGCCATGCGCTATGTTGCTCGCTGCATTCGTACCGCACGGGCGACGAGCTCCCTTGCTCGTCGTCGCGTGCCCGCACTATACAACACCCCTTAAGGGTAACACGTAGCTTCCATTGCTTTGTGCGTGCAACATTAATGAGCGTCTTTATAAAAGTTTAATTTTTTTTAAGGAAAATTTGGTAATATTAATCCAACCTTTGGCCGGTTTTCTTTTATTAATCCCATCTACGACATATTTTTTAATAATCCCACCTTTACTACCCAACGACTTTTATTGGGCTTAAGTGACCGATAACCGGTGAAAAAATCATCGAGATGGTGATGAATTGATGATGATGACTGAATATATCAAGAGAGAGTACTTCCACTTAGGGACATATTACCGCCTACAATAGGTTTATGACGTGTTGGGCCCAATAAAAGGCGTTGGTGGTAAAGGTGGGATTATTAAAAAATATGTCGTAGGTGGGCATAATAAAAGAAAATCGGCCAAAGGTTGGATTAATATAACCAAATTTTCCTTTTTTTAACTCAAAATTAATGACAAATTAATAAAACATATTAATTTCATAATTTTAGGGCGAAACATCGAAAATTTATTAATCAATTAATTTCCGATTAACATGGATTCAAATCTAGGTCATAAAAATTAAAATTTTAACATAAATTAACAATTTTTATGGTGGATTTTAATCATAGATACCTAATTAAACTATTAATTAATTATGAAAATCAAATTAATTCTAAATTATTCGAATTTCAACAAATTAATCATAATTATAAATTAGGTTGTATAATTAACAAGGCTAGGCATTCAAACTTGTTAAACATATCTGTAGGTCAATCAAAAATTCAAGATTTATCAACAAGAATCGCAAATATTTAATTTAACATCTTAAATTTACAAACTTTTGCGTTCGAAAAACTAAAACCTTCGAAAAGTCATAGTTAGGCTTCGAATTTGGGAATTCTGGGTTCGGCCGAAAAGTACTTTTTTTGTCAAAAATTTAGAATGCCTTTTACATGCGGAATTGACACAAAAATCACTCGATTTCGATGAGTAACGAAGAAACTGCCGAAAAACTGCGTACATATAATTAAATAAACACAATTTGCAATTAATTAACAATTACGAAAATTAATCACCCATTTTAATTCCTTGCAAATTTGTGAAATTTAACCATGTTTATGCAATTTAGATTATGAAAATAATAAGAGGCTCGTGATACCACTGTTAGGTTATGATTCATATGACAAAACATAAATCATGCGGAAAAACCATAAAGCCAGGAAAGCATATTATTTACACATAATCATTAGCATAGTTTAGATGCATACACTTTGTTGCGTGCCCTCCCTAAATGCGCCCGAACCGAACAAGAACAAGTCTTTAGGACTCCAAGTGTCGTCCCTCCGTAGATAGTCCACAGCACGTCCGGATCCGCCTTAAGCTTGATCAAATAGAATCGCCCTTAAGGTACTTGGAATTTTCGGCTATTTGTAGGCAATTATGTGACTGAATTTTGCTCTCAAAATCACTTTGAATACTTGAATACTCTGTTGTAAATTATGAGCCCTTAACTCATATTTATAGGTCATGGAATAAGTAATCGAATCCTACTAGGATACGAATTAATTAAATTAGAATCCTAGTAGAATCCATATTTAATTAATTTATCTTTTAGGATTAGGAATTTAATCATTAAACAAATCCTATACTCTTTAGGCTTCGTATGTGAACACAAACTCTACACGAGCATGACCCGCAAGCGTGCAGGCCATGCCCGCGCACAGCCCACACGGCCGCTCGGCCCACGCGAGCTACAAGCCCACGCGAGTTGTAGCAATGCTCGCAGCCCACTGCTCGCAGCTGCGCGCTGCCACGGCCTGGCCTTGCGCTGGGCCTGGCGTGGCCTTGGCTGTTCGTGTGGCGCGCTTGGCTTGCTGGGCGATGGCCCGGCTTCGTGCTGGACCGTCGTCTGGCAGGCCTCGTCCGATGCTAATTCGTACGATACACTTCCGATTAAATTCCCGATTCTGGAATTTATTTCCGATACGAACAATATTTAATATTTTCGATCGGAATTAATTTCCGTTTCGAACAAATATTTAATATTTCCGTTTCCGGAATTATTTTCCGATTCCGATAATATTTCCGATTCTGACAATATTTCCGTTTCCGGCAATATTTCCATTTCCGATAATATTTTCCGATACCTACCATGTTTCCGTTTCCGGCAACATCTACGACTTGGATAATATTTATATTTCCGATACGATCCATATTTCCGTTTCCGGCAATATCATCGTTTCCGGAGTATTCATTTCTTGCCTGTTACGATCTCAGCTCCCACTGAAACCAAGATCCGTCGATTCCGAATATCCATAGATGGAGTATTTAATGCCATTAAATACTTGATCCGTTTACGTACTATTTGTGTGACCCTACGGGTTCAGTCAAGAGTAAGATGTGGATTAATATAATTAATTCCACTTGAACTGAAACGACCTCTAGTTAGGCATTCAGCTCACTTGATCTCACTGAATTATTAAGTTGTTAATTAATACTGAACCGCATTTATTCGACTTAATATTATATGCATACTTGGACCAAGGGCACTATTTCCTTCAGTAGAAGTAGTATCCCTTAATCTGTTTTGGGTAACCCACAAAAAGACATTTATCGGACTTGGGTGAAAGCTTATCAGAAAGTAAATGTTTTACATAAACTTCACAACCCCATGTCCTTAGAAAATACAATTTTAGAAATTTTCCAGTCCACATCTCATATGGCGTCTTCTCTACCGCTTTGGACGGTGCTCTGTTGAGTGTGAATGTCGTTGTTTCAAGCGCAAATCCCCAAAATTAGACAGGAAGGTCAGCAAGACTCACCATGGAACGAACCATATCTAATAGAGTTCGATTCCTTCTTTCGGAAAACCCATTCAATTGTGGTGTCCCTGGTGGTGTCAACTGCGAAAGTATTCCACAATCTTTCAAATGATCACCAAACTCTTTAGATAATTATTCACCACCACGATCGGATCGCAGTGCTTTAGTTTTATTCCCAATTGGTCTTGTACTTCATTTTGGAATTCCTTGAACTTTTCAAAGGATTCCGACTTATGCCGCATGAGGTAAATATATCCGACTGCTCACATCATCAGTAAAAGTAATGAAATACCCGTACGCTACCCTAGCCATAGTACTCATAGGTTCACATACATCAGTATGTATGAGGGCTAAAATATCGTTGGCCCTTTCACTTGAACATGTGAAAGGAGACTTTGTCATTTTTCCCATTAAGCAAAACTCAAATACTTCAAATGATTCAAAATCAAGTGATTTGAGAATTCCATCATTTTGAAGTTTCTCTATGCGCTTTGAGCTTATGTGGTCTAATCGACAATGCCATAGGTAAGTAAGGTTCAAATCATTTGGTATGTGTTTCTTGTTTTATACGTGACATATATGGTTTTTTAAGTCTAGTACATATAAACCATTTACTAATTTAGCAGAGACATAAATGTTAGGTTATGATTCATATGACAAAACATAAATCATGCGGAAAAACCATAAATCCAGGAAAGCATATTATTTACACATAATCATTTAGCATAGTTTAGATGCATACACTTTGTTGCGTGCCTTCCCTAGCTGCGCCCGAACCGAACAAGAACAAGTCTTTAGGACTCCAAATGTCGTCCCTCCGTAGATAGTCCACAGCACGTCCGGATCCGCCTTAAGCTTGACCAACTAGGATCGCCCTTATGGTACTTAGAATTTTCGGCTATTGTAGGCAATTGTGTGACTGAATTTTTGCTCTCAAAAATCACTTTGAATACTTGAATTGTTTCTATAAATTATGACCCTAGGCACCTATTTATAGAGGTATGGAAAAGGAACTGGAATCCTATTAGGATACGAATTAATTAAACTAGAATCCTAATAGAATTCTTATTTAGATAATTTATCCTTTTAGGTTTAGGAATTTAGTCATATGTCGAAACCTGATAGCTTTAGGATTCGTATAGCACACAAACACACACACGCACGCACAGTAGCCCACGAGGGGTGCCATGCGCGCGCGCGCAGCCCGCGAGCTCGCAGCCCATTGCCACGAGGCCCACACGCTGCAGCAGCCTTGGCGCGCGCTGGGCCTGCCTTGCGGTGGGCCTGGCGCAGCCTTGGCTGGTGCGTTGTGGCGCGCTGGCTTGCTGGGCGATGGCCCGGCTTCGTGCTGGGCCTTCGTCTGGCAGGCCTCGTCCGATGCTAATTCGTACGATACGCTTCCGATTAATTTCCCGATTCCGGAATTCATTTCCGATACGAACAATATTTAATATTTCCGATTCCGGAATTAATTTCCGTTTCGAACAAATATTTAATATTTCCGTTTCCGGAATTATTTTCCGATTCCGATAATATTTCCGATTCTGACAATATTTCCGTTTCCGGCAATATTTCCGATTCCGGCAATATTTCCATTTCCGATAATATTTTCCGATACGTACCATGTTTCCGTTTCCGGCAACATCTACGACTTGGATAATATTTATATTTCCGATACGATCCATATTTCCGTTTCCGGCAATATCATCGTTTCCGGAGTATTCATTTCTTGCCTTGTGACGATCTCAGCTCCCACTGAAACCAAGATCCATCGATTCCGAATATCCATAGATGAGTATTTAATGCCATTAAGTACTTGATCCGTTTACGTACTATTTGTGTGACCCTACGGGTTCAGTCAAGAGTAAGCTGTGGATTAATATCATTAATTCCACTTGAACTGAAGCGGCCTCTAGCTAGGCATTCAGCTCACTTGATCTCACTGAATTATTAACTTGTTAATTAATACTGAACCGCATTTATTAGACTTAATATTATATGCATACTTGGACCAAGGGCACTATTTCCTTCAATAAAACATACCATTCAAATATGCTAAACAACAATTATTCATAATTTGAAAAGAAAAACCTTCTGAATAAAAAATCGGAATCGAAATTATATTCTTGGTTATAACTGGAACGTAATAACAATCATATAGTTCTAATATTAAACCAGAAGGCAAGCGTAAACTATAATCTCCTACGACTAAAGAAACAACTCTTTCTCCATTTCCTACTCGGAGATCCACTTCGCCTTTGCTCAAGCTTCTACTTCTTTTTAGTCCTTGCACATCACCAATAATGTGAGACCCACAAGCGGTATCAAATATCCAAGAAGTAGTTGTAGCTAAATTAACTTCTATGACATAGATACTCTTGAACTCCTTACCTTTCTTGACCATTAGAAAATCCTTATGTTCAGGTTCACTAGGAAAGTTCCCCTCATCATGAACCATCATACTATGAAACCTCCCTAATCTAACATTCTCCTGAAACAAAGTTTTCAGTTGTTGGATTATCAAGTAGGCATCCAGACCATGAAAACATTTTTGATACTCTGGTTCCATGCAAGCAGGCATCAAACATGTTACTTGCAGGGGGTTATCCTGGAAAGTTTTTCTAGCTTGACATTGAGCTTCAGTAGCATTTTCTGGCAGGGGTTCATGAGGGAGTGGATTGTCAAGAACAATTTCTTTTACTTCTGCTCTAAGAACAATTCTCATAGCTATTTCCCATTGTAGGAATTTGTGTGCATTCAGTTTGTTTTCAATTAAAGGGCGCAAGTAAAAAAGTAGAGTTGTTGTTTGCACCATACATGATAACTACAAAAAAATAGTAAGCAAGATTCAATGAAAGTTTATCAAAAGTAGCAATTAAACAAATTTAATTAGCAACTACCCTTTATTCAAAATTAGAAGTTCCCATTGAATAAAGAAATAACCAAGATCCCCTCCCACTGCAATCAAACGGACTTTGGCCCTACTACTTTAATTTATGGTAGTTGAGGTAAGTGAACATTTTACGAACTATAACTAATTATAACGCTTAGTAGACATGTTAAGAACTCTTTGTATTTTCCTATCTCTTAGCTTCAAAACCCCAAACTTTGTCTTTTGATGGTTTTGTTGAGTTAAACCAAACATTAACATGTAAAGTTTTAATAACCTACCCTACTATCCCCCGAATTATAAGCAACACCGTTCTTTGGCAGTACCTATTATTTATGATCTAAGGGTTGATAGGTGTTGTATGGAAAAACACTTAAACTCAATATTATTTTGGGACCTAAGTTTACTATGTTGGTTACTTAAAATTGAACACATAGCTTAAATAACAACATACATAAACTTAATAAGCATTTAAGATATATTCAATGCATAAAATTAAATATGATCCTAGTATGGCCCCTAAAATGTAAGCTCAAATCTTCTTGGGTTCCTGTTCACCTTTCTTGGATCTCCATCCTTGTTTTTCTGATTGAACCTTCTTACTCCATTGTGCTTACAATAGTAACTATAGAATTTAATTTGAACTTTTAAAATTAAATTACAATAATACACAACGATGCGCATATCGTATTTAAAATTTACAAGTATAAAAAACGATACGCATATTGTATTTTCTATCCTATTTTGGTCATACTAGTCACTTGTTGTAACAAAAATCATATATTACATACACGCATATAATATCAAAATATAATAAACAAAAATTACTTATTAACTTTTCATAAGTAAATAACCTTTCCAAAATAATTATAAAAACTTAAACAATTTAAGTTTAATATAATTTAGGAAATTAACTTTATTATTTTAATTCAATAGCTATTTAAATATGGCTAGAATAATCTCATTAATCAAGAATTTGCATTTAAAGAAACATATCAATTTATGCTCAACTTAGAAGATCATATTTTCCAAAAAAAAAAATTATTTTTCAAATTACTCAAACTGATTTTCCAAAATAAAATAAAAACTAATTTCCTTACAAATCTGATTTAGGAGAATATGAGGAAGTTTTTGTTTGTTTTTTTTTGTTTTTTTAATAAGTCAAACGCAGCAGCAAGGCTGCTACCCAAAACCTCTGACGCACCTCACCAGGAAATACTACCCAAGACGACGCCGGGAAGCACTCCCCTGTAGCACGCCGGCCATCCTGCGGCTGACAATCTCACCCCCGGTCGACCTCAGCCATTAGCTGAAGCTGGCAGCCAAAACAACCAGTGAGCCAGGCCGCAACAATGGAGTTGTTGCTATGGGACAGCGTAACACCGCCCTAATTCAACCTCCACCGTGGCTCCACCATCGCAGGTGGGGCCACCTAGCCATGGTGGGAAAGTTCATTTAAATTGTGCAACAATTACCCAATTTAAACTAATCTTTATCCGACCTTAGTTTAAAGATTCAAAACAATTTAATTAGGGTTTAATAATCCGAAAATTATGCTTGAAATTTTGAATAAATTAACAAACCTTAAACTGAATTTTAGGTTGTTAAGAATTAGATTTCAATTGGAATCTTTATTAAAATTAAATCTAACAAGAATTCAAAATTTAGGGCATAATTATCTTATTTTATTCAAAATATTAAGAAAAATAACCATTATTTTCCGAAAAATTCGAATTTAATTATGTGGCTGTTCTATTGAATTTTCTTAGAAATTTTAATTGTAATCCTTAAATTTTATGATTAATCGAATTAAACATAAAAATTAACTAGTGAAACATTTATAAAAATTTCGGCTATTGTATAAAAAATAGGGGATGATCAGTATATTTATTTAACAAAATAAAGTCAAATATTTAATTGTAACAAATTATTATCTTGATTAATATAATTAACCAACAAATAATTTAAAATCTAACGAGTTTAATTTTAAAAAAGCCGAAAATTTTTGTATGAAATTAACAGTTTATTTCGGCCCTATATTAAAAAATATGGAATTTTTATAAATTAATTTTGAGCATATATTAAATAAATTACGATTTATAAATTCCAATAAATTAATATCATATACTCCCTCCGTCCCAGATTAGTTGTTTCACTTTCCTTTGTCAGCCGTCTCAGATTAGTTGTTACACTTCTAAATTGGGAATGACCCCACAATTATTATATTGTCTCTCTCTTCCCACTAATTTTTTTGTCCCCACACCCTCTCTCATTTAATTAAAAAAAATACCTCACTAACTTCTATCACATCTACTTTTTCAATAAAGTAACAATTGATAACTGTTGTGTGATCTTTTACGGTGATGATGTGTCACGCGTTCCTCGGAGGTATCAAGTATGAGCTGGCACGAACTTCTGCCAACCTGCAAAACAAGAATATTCCCGTAGGAATATTCCCTCCGATGCTTAAGTAAGTATAGGCTAGAGAGAGAAGTAATTTAGAGAGAAGGCAGAGCAAAGATGGTTTAAGGTAGGTGGGAATGAATTGATTACCCTTCTACCTAGGGATCTGTACTATTTATATTGCTAGGGTTTCTTGGGAAGTGGTCCCTCATAGCTGCATGATTGGATGCTTTGCAAGATCGGGATGTTAGGTTATGATACATATGAATAACATAAATCATGCGAAAGAACCTTAATGCCAGGAATCATATTAATTGCACATAATTATATAATTAGTCTAGGATGCATACACTTTGTAGCGTGCCCTCCCTAGCTGCGTCCGAACCGAACAAGAACAAGTCTTTAGGACTCCAAGTGTCGTCCATCCGTAGAAAGTCCACAGCACGTCCGGATCCGCCTTAAGATTGACTAACTAGAATCGCCCTTAAGGTACTTAGAATTTTCGGCTAATAGGGCAATAATATGACTGAAATTTTGCTCTCAAAATGTCACTCTGAATACTTGAAAACTCATCCATAAATTGTGAACCTAGGCACATATTTGTAGGGCTATAGAAAGGGATTTAGAATCCTATTGGGATACTAATTAGTTTAATTAGAATTTCATTAAAACTCTTTTAAACTAATTCTATCTATTAGGATTAGGAATTAATCATAGAACGAATTCCATTAGCTTTCGGATTCGTATCGAACACAAACGTTGCACGAGCACGAGCACCGCACAGCCCGCGCAAGCCATGCGGCCCACACGAGTAGGCGCAGCTCGCAGCCCACGAGCATCAGCGCACCCGCGTGCGCGCGCCTTGGCCTTGCTGGGCCTAGCCTTGCGCTGGGCCTGGCGTGGCCTTGGCTACGTTGGGTTGGGCGCTTGGCTTGTTGGACGCGGGCCTGGCTTCGTGCTGGGCCTTCGTCTAGCAAGTCTCGTCCGATGCTAATTCGTACGATGCGCTTCCGATTAATTTCCCGATTCCGGAATTCATTTCCGATACGAACAATATTTAACATTTCCGATTCCAGAATTAATTTCCGTTTCGAACAAATATTTAATATTTCCGTTTCCGGAATTATTTTCCGATTCCAATAATATTTCCGATTCCGACAATATTTTCGTTTCCGGCAATATTTCAGATTCCGGCAATATTTCCATTTCCGATAATATTTTCCAATACGTACCATGTTTCCGTTTCCGGCAATATCTACGACTTGGATAATATTTATATTTCGGATACGATCCATATTTTCGTTTCCGGCAATATCATTGTTTCCGGAGTATTATTTGTTTGCCTTTGACGATCTCAGCTCCCACTGAAACCAAGATCTATCGATTCCGAATATCCATAGATGGAGTATTTAATGCCATTAAATACTTGATCCGGTTACGTACTATTTGTGTGACCCTACGGGTTCAGTCAAGAGTAAGCTGTGGATTAATATCATCAATTCCACTTGAACTGAAGCGGCCTCTAGCTAGGCATTCAGCTCACTTGATCTCACTGAATTATTAACTTGTTAATTAATACTGAACAGTATTTATTAGACTTAACATTAAATGCATACTTGGACCAAGGGCATTATTTCCTTCACGGGACACATGTCCTCTATATTGGAGACTTGGTTTAGGCCTGGTGGGCCTCTTGAGCGTTTGGGCTTTTTAGGGTATAGCGGATCAGGATCTTCCTGAGCAAGTGGGTCTCATGACCTACTGATGGGTTTTGGACCTGGATGTGTATGCGCGTTTATGAGACGATTCGGGGTATGCCTGCTGGTGGGCCTTTGGGCCTTCTTTCTGGGTTATCATAGTACAGCCAGGTGACGCTCTCTAGGCCAAATCATTTGCCCCTCAAGGAGGGTGCCCCTCGCCCATGTGGGGTAGGATGCTTGACATGGTGGAGTGCCACGTGTGGTTTCTTTTCAGAGCTTAATTTCCCCTTTAAAACCTTCAGAAATCTCTCATTTTCCTTTTGTTATTTCAAAGTGATTTTGTAGAGAGAGAAAGCGAATTCTTTGCCAAAGATTTGTTGTGCTTGCATTTGGTGTTCTTGGATTCTTCATTTAGTGTTCTTGGAGCTTGGACGATTTTGTTTAGTCATTTCTGTCAGTTTGATCACTCTTTGGTAAGCATTTTTACTTACTTCTTGTTTCTGCATGTTTATGGAATTTCCTTTTTTGATGTTTATGATTTATTGGGGAGGCGTCCTGTTAGTTGTAGCGCTCTTTTTTCTTCCTTTTTGCTAAAGTCAGAAGTCCTGTTCCTTATGTAGGACGGCATGGCTCGAATTAGGCAAACAACCAATGTGGGTGCATGGGTAGCGCCACGAGAGAGGGAAAACAGGGTTCCTTTTTCGAGGCTGTCCCAGGGAAATAGGAGTGGAGTCAGCTCCTCCCATCATTCGGGAGACGGGGCTGTAAGGGCGGCACGTTCTTCAAGGAGAAGAAAGAGCGTGGATCGCCGTCCTCGTGTTCCACATGAGGATTTTGAGGATGACTCCTCTAGTTCTTCTGACGAGGAGTTTGCAAAAAACCTTCCTCCTATGTGTGAGGGGGTCGAAAAAGCGCGAGGCTAATGCGTGACCTCGTCCCTCGTGGGTGTGACGATTCTTTTTATTCAATCAAGTGTAATTGGATTTCCTGTGAGTTTACACCCAATTGACTAGTAATATAGGAGTCGCCATTCAGTTTTTAACGACAATGAGAAAAACTGACAAAACCCGGTTATCGTGACATAAAGGGAGTGCAATTATGTTTGACCACGACGGCCGGATGTTCCCTTGCGATCCCTGGTGTGGGGATCTCTCAACATACACCCGCAAGGTAGAGATTGAGGGTTCGGGGGACTGTAACTACCGAGAGGAGTACTCGCTCTTCGATAACTCCAGAGGCAGGATATCCTTACTAGCTCAGCATAAATAATTGAAGGGACATGCGTTAACTATTAAACTAATCTGAGTTGATTTTAGCAATATGCAACATATAATACTAGATCGATCGCGATTATCTGATATAAATAGCATTAAGGTTCCTAGCATGATAATCCAATTTCCCAAAAATATTATATTTGTTAGGCGTGGTAGAACAATCAGATTTAGTTAGTTTAACAGTTCATAAAAGGGGCGAGGAAAGCAATTAAATCATCGAAAAGGGACACATTACGACGCACCCTTGAGAGGTGCGTCACGGTTCTCAGAAAACTAACCACTTTGACTTTGCTATTTCTCCTTTTTATTTAACGAATCTCAAATTATGGGACAGGATACGTTCTGTTCGATTTATGGATCGATTGCGACAGAACGCGTGAACAGTTTCGCAGCGTGAGGCTTAGGCTAAGGGTTGGAGTCAATACTCAGAATATAATTGTGTGTTGTGTGTGTGTCCTTTTCACGTCGAATTTGGGGCTGTATTTATAGGGAAGAGTTCGTGGAAAGATAGAATTGCAGAGTTCTAATCCACAAAGAATTAGGAAAAAACACGTACCCAGGTATTTTCAGCGCCCAAGCCTGGGCGCCGAAGATTTCGGCGCCCAGAGCTAGGCGTTGAAAATAGGGTCTGGGTTGTTTTCTTAGTCAGATTCGGATTCCTGAAATCCGTAGAGTTTGAGACTTAACCGAGTCTTTTAGTGCGTATCAATCTTGTGACGGGATGTGTCTGAGCCCGTTACGAACTCTAGGCTCGTTAGGATTTTAATTAATACGTAACTCTTATTTCCGAATCATATTAGGAATAGGATTCTCGAAGTTTTCTATCTCATTTAGGTTTTATGTTGGAATGCAACACCTAAATCTGTCAGGTTTCTATCCTTTATGATTTGCCACTTTTAGAAGCTACCTTTTACGGCAGTTACTATTTTTAGAAGGTTTCCATAAATAGCAGTTTTCTATAAATATCAGGTTTCGGGTGAAATGAAAAGGGGAATTGAGATTCGTTTATTTTATAGGAGATGCGTTGTCAAGTGGAGATTTATGCTTTCATCATCGAACCTTTCCCTTTCGGGAATGGGGACAAAAGTAGGTGTCTACAGTTAGCCCCCACTTTGACTGAGTCTTGGAGTAAGACGATGGTCAAAGTATCGGACGGAGTGCGTCACACAAGCCATGGTGTATGTGACCTGTTTTGCGAGGGTCTCACGAGCCCCCGAGTGATAACATTTGACTTAAGGGTCATCACTTGAAATGTCGACATATCCCTCACGTGTCATTGGGATTTGTCAACTGATAGTATATAAACTTCCTCACTTTGCAATTGGAAGGATCTAAAGGTGCGTAGAAACTCCCTCACTTTGTCATTGGGAATTGCTACAGATGTTTTCGAAATCAAAGCTATAAAGTGTAATTGGGCCTGGCCAAGCCCAACCACGAGGTAAAAATGTTTTTAAAGATTCTCATTTTCAGGGCTAGCTGAACGAGAAAAACCCCCTTGTTTTTATGGGACGTAAAATGAAGGAAAATCCAGCACATCGCTCTTTTTTGGAAAAAACGGAAAACCAATCCTTTTATTTTTTGGAAAAGGGAAAACCAGAAAAAGTTATCGCTGCAACGACTAAGGACCTGCACGGTTAGTGATGCAGACCCCGCCGGCTAAATATGGCGAGCCTGTCCGCTAAGGGTGGACGCCCCGTCCGATAGAAGTGGACGAATCTGTTTTTGAAATTTGTTTGCTTTTTTGAAAATAAGAACCTACGTGGTTTGTGACGTAGACCCCGCCGGCTAAAGATGGCGAACCTGTCCGCTAAGGGTGGACACCCCGTCCGATAGAAGTGGACGAATCTATTTTGAAATTTGTTTGTGCTTTTTGAAAATAAGGACCTACGTGGTTTGTGACGTAGACCCCGCCGGCTGAAGATGGCGAGCCTATTTTAAATTTGAAGACTTTATTTTTCGAAAATTGAGGACCTGCGCGGCTAGTGACGCAGACCCCGCCCGCTGAAGGTGGGCGAGCCCTGTCCGCTAAGGGTGGACGTCCCTGAATTCGTGTTTTTTGATTTGGGAACTCGCGCAGTTTGTGACGCGATTTTGCCGACTGAAGATGGGCAAGTTCCTATTTCTTTGGTTTTTTGTGATTTCTTTTGAGAATCTCTTTTTATCCATTCTTGCAAGAGCGAATTATTTCGAGGGATGCTCGAATTTAGTTGTAACCTGAACGTGGGATGACAACGTGTTCAGACGGACCTTTGTCTTGCGACCGTCTGGTTTCGTGGTTTGAGCTAGTCTTTACGGCTCAATTTTGCCATTACTTGGTCTTTGATCAGAGGACCGTGCACAAGTGTCAATGACGACCTTTCCTGAGGCCGAACCTGTTTTTTTTTGAGATATCCAAACATGATATGGTGTATGGCGCAGTCCGAGAATGTGATTTCGATTGTGCGCTCCTTGTTGGAGTCTATTTTCCGCGAGCCCCCAAGCACTGGGGCTCGTCGGTCGTTTTTCGCATCTTGTAATCATGTTTGGGGTCATGCTCGTATGTGCGAGCGACCTTTTATAGTAGTGTGCTACTTTAGCGAAGCCGTGGAGTGCGACTTTAGTTTTCAGGCGACATCCGGCTTTAGCTTGGCCCGGGTTAATCCTTTAACACACAAACATTTTTTTATTTGGAAAACCAACGACTTAACGATACAGATTTTTGGTGTTTCGAAGAATGACCATGATATTTAATTTGTTTTTTTGAAAAGTGTACATAAGCATTTTCTGAGACGAGTCTAAGTTTCGACCAAGTTTTTAATGTTTATTTTTTTTGCTTATTTGGGAGCTAAAGGTGCTTTGGGCACGATCCTACTTGCAATAGGGCCTCGTGTTTAGCAACACGGTTTTAAGTCCTTTCCTGTTCCGCGTTTTGGGAAATCTGGGCCTTGGGCTGCATTTTCAGCGCCCAAGGCCAGGCGTTAAACATTTCGGCGCCCAGCCGTGGGCGCTGAAAGTCTTTTCCTGGTGATATTTGACTTTCGGATTTCCTAACACGTTTCCGAATAGGATCAGGATGTCACTGGGTGCGTCCAGCTATATATAGGGGCTAGATACGTACCTATTTTCCACCACTCTCAAATTCTTTCTCTCTTTTTGCTGTGTTTTAATTACTCATTGCTTTGGCCATGTCGATCTCTACTTTCTCACTCCAACGGACTGTTAGGCGTTGGCTACGGGCCCTTACTCCCACAGAAAAGGCTTTGTTAAAAGAATACCACTTAGAGGCACTTTTAGGATTACAACAAATTAATATTGATTATAACTTTCTGCATGCTGCCCTAAGCTTTTGGGACTCTGATCATCATGTTTTTGCCTTTCGGGGCAACAAAATATGTCCTTTGCCCGATGAATTTGCTGCAATCCTTGGTTATCCTACTAATGCTACTCCTGTTACCCCTGGCACTATTGAAGAGGGTAAAACAACCATAAGGGCTTTCCTAGGACTAGATGATAACATGTTTGCTGAAATTGTTGTAGATGATAAGGTTAACTTGGCAAAACTTGTAAAACATCACTTTAGGCCTAGTAAGAATATGACCGAACAGAAATTGAATATTCGAGCCCTTGTATTTTGCTTGTTGAATCACTATTTGCTATCGAATAACAATGATGAGTTCGGTGACATAAGGTTGATCCCCTTGATTAGCCAGATGGAAAGTTGCTATTCTATCATGCCGTTGGTTGTTGCCGAGACTTTGCTGAGTGCGGATGAGCTGAAGAAGGATGCCAAATCTGAACATTTTAAGGGAAGCCCCCTATTACTGCAGGTAATCAATTTTCTTCTTTGCGCACGCATACGCCACTTTTGCATATATTTCTTTTGCCTGGGGCTGACTTTCAGCGCCCAGGGCTGGGCGCTGGAGTTTTCGGCGCCTGGTCCTGGGCGTTGAAACTGCGCCCCAGGGACCGTTTTTTTTTTCATTCTTTTGATTCGATTGTACCTATTTTCGCAGATTTGGCTTGCGGAACGGCTTAGACTTTTTGAAGCTCCTGCCGATCCTAAACATTATCGACCTATAGCCTTGGGTAACCGAAAATACTTGCACCAAGCCTTTTTTACTTATGGCATTTGTTCTATTAAGTGGGTGGTACCATGGTGGGGTTTGACTACTATGACAGGGGGTTCTGATGTATCGGTTTATGTTTCTTTGTTGGGGCTATCTCGTCCCATTTATATTTTCCCTTACCGAGTCATGCGTCAATATGGTTTAAGGCAGACTATCCCCTTTTCTGATACGGTACCACCTAAGGTAGCGGCCTTTTCACAAACACGGGTCCTAGCGTGGGCTAAGTATTATGATGGTCTCCCGCGTTGGGCCGTAGCTACAAATGGCTTTGTGGGTCTTTCTGAAAACTACAAGTTGTGGATGAGCTCCGATGATAAAGATGTGAGGACCGAGGCTCGAAATGGGGAGCCGGCTGAGCTTTTGATACCTCGTATTCGTGTTAAGTATGAGGGTCCTGATTATGCCAAACCTCGTACCTATAGTATTAAGACTATGAAAGCTCGTCCTGATCGAAAGCGAAAGGAAGTTCCTCCCCATTCCAGTTTCAGGCCTAAAAAGATGCCTAACATGAAGGGGCCTGCTGTTGTTAAAAGAAATGTAAGCTCTCGCGGAGATCGTCGCCGGAACAATGTATGGGTTAGGAAGGCTCAGCCGCCTGTAGAAACAGTGGCTAGTCTAGTTGATGATAACAATCCTTCTCCCACCATTGTCTGTGCCCTTGAGGCTGAGCGGGCTATAACTGAGAATGTTTCTGAAGCCTTGGCATCTTTGGAAGTTAGTGTCCAGGAGCCGGTTCTTATGGAGATTGACATTGGGGCAGCGCAGAAGACTGTGGGGGTGGATCCTGCGAACATTGCCCTCTACAAGACTTTATTTGATGATCCGGAAGAACTAGAGTAGTGTAGTTCTTGCTAGGGTGTAGGTGCCCTTTATTTATTTCAGTTGTGTTTGTTTTTATTCCTAGCACTTTGTTTTCCTTCTTATTATTTTTTAATAAAGACGTATTTTTATTTTTCATTTTCATTTATTTTGTTTCTCCTCTTTTTTATGTATTTTATATGTCTAACACTTTTTGCACAAAGAATATTTGTTTTTTTTTATTGGACCGAATCCTTGGTAAGGATTGCCTACGTATCTTGTCAGAATCAGGTCGCGCGTAGTTCTAGATTTTGAATAAGTTCTAGGATGCCAGATTTTAATAGATATGCCCTGCGGTGGTAGCATATTACTTAACCGGTCAAATGAGTGAAGTATTATCACTATTTCCGTCTGCCGTCTTTTTTTGCCATAGGTCGCGTAAAATTCTACTAATTTGTATAGCTATATTCTTGGTAAACCTATTTGGATACGTACTGTACCCCCCAAGTGTTCGTTATTTTTCCGTTGTGTGCAGATAAAATAACGAGCACTTTCGAAAAGAAAATTTTGGCAGGTAGAGAGTTTCAACGCCCAGGCTGGGGCATCAGAAATTTCGGCGCCCAGCCCTGGGCGCTGAAAATTACTTGGGCGGTCAATTTTTGACGCTTTGCTTCACATGTTCTTGCATTTATTTCTTTTTTTGTGCCTTGATATTTTGCTTGTATTTAAAGCCAATTTTGAGGATATTTTGGAGGTTTTTTCGACTGTTAGCGTGAAATGCGTTTTTGTCCGGATTAATTTTTTCTATTCGTGACCCGAAACAGTTTTGAAAATGGGGTTAGGGTGCGGAAGTTATGAAGATCTTTGTGTAGGCTTTTGAGGTGGGTTGAAGTGCGTGTTGATGCCGGGGGCGGCGTTTATTTTTGTGAGTTATTTTTTTTGAGCAACATTTGTATTGTTTGAATTTTGACTTCCTTTTGATTTCTTTGGGTTGCATGGGTTAGACCCTCATGTTGTGGCAATATTATAATGTGGTTCTTTTGGGGTTTGATGAATTTTGATGTCACGATTCAAGACCGAGTGGGCCTTGTTTATTAGGCCTAGAGTGGGCCGCCTCTTTGCAAGTACGTTTGGTGCTTAGTGTTAGAAATAAAGTTTTTAGGAGGAATATTACGCCTTTATTAATTCCGAAAGTAAGGAAAACACACTGAAATAAAATTAACCTATATTCTAAGGGGTCTTAGGACCATCTAAAGTCTCTATTATTTTTTTCTATCAATCTAAAGAACTACTAGGCGCTTTTTGCTAATGGTGCTCTATATGGCTCAAGCCTGGGGTTTAGTCTCAAAAAACTTCGGTCCTTCACCGGTACTCAACTTGAATTCCATTCCTTTTTCATTGACCCACTGATATGTCTTCACCGATCCGTTCTCGACCTCTTCTAGTGTTGATGCAGGAGAGATTAACCGGGTTGGATCGAAACCTTCATCTTGTAAAGCTAGGGTAGTCATCACAGTCTCGTTCTACATAGGCCTCGATTCGTTAAACAATGTCCATAGAGCCTGGTTGTCCAATATTTCAGCTGTTTTAGTCTTGGTGAGGTGGGGTGCCTCATCCAAGGTGTGGCAGTCATGGAAAATTTCAAATCCGGGTTTTAGCAAGCCATCCTGAACGAACGGTTCAGGGAAATCACAGCATGGGTGTTTTTCTCCTTCTCGAACGAACATCCCGTTAAGGGTCCTTTGATACGGGGGAAGGAGGGTGGTTTGTTTGGCTTTGTTAAGGCGTAGCCTAGACAGGCGGTCAGCAATATCTTCCTCCGTTGGTTCATAGCCTAAGCCAAAGGGAGTAGATTTTTTGGGAAAAGGATGGAATGTGTTTTCCTTCTTCCTTATACCCAATGGGGTTCCTAAGAAATAACCTTGAGCTAACAGCATTCTAGGGATGACTCGGGATGCATGCGGGTCTAGGAATGCCGGATCATAATCTTCGATGAACTGGATTGCTTCTTCCATTTGAAACCCATAAAGGTCGTCTGCAGTTTCGGCCGTTCCAACCATAGTGCAACTGACGTCGAGAGGAGGGGCGCGGATTTCTAGTATTACCCCGTTATGGTTAAGTTTAACCATTTGGTGCAAGGTAGAAGCCACACCTCCTAAGTCATGGAGCAAAGGTCGCCCCAAGAGGAGGTTGAAAGTGGGCTTGATGTCGATTATTTGAAACTTCGTGGTGCGTGCCACAGGCTCGGTTTGTATGGTAAGGTTGATTTTTCCCAATACAGGCCTTCGGGAGGTTTGGAAGTCATCGTTTCCTAGCCCCAAGCAATGGGCGGTTCGCAATGGGCAGACATTAACCGCCGAACCATTATCTACGAGCGCTAGGGGGGTGTTTTGTCCTTTGCATCCAACCACTAGGTAAAGGGCTTTATTGTGAGCACCCCCCTCTTTGGGTAAGTCTTTGTTAGTGAAAACTATGGCTTTTTCTCCGGCATCTCTCGTGACATGGCTAACCAACGAGTCAGGTGTGGTATCTTTAGGTACTGAGATGAGGTCAAGTGAGCGAATAAGCTTTTCGCGATGTTCCTTTGAAGTACACATGAGATCCCAGATGGTAATCTCGGCCTTGGTTCTTTTTAATTGTTTCAGGAGAGGATTTTCAATGACTTCTGCGACGGTGGCGTGCCGTCCATTCTCAGGAGTTTGCCTAACCGGGATGTCGTCCATAGGAGGTGGGTGAATATCCGGTTGGTATATTCTTCCGGATCGGGTGAGGTTGTCGACCTCGGGCTCCTGAGGGGTGGTGTCAATGAGAGCATACCCGGGCCAAGTTTCAGTGAAGAGGTCCTGGCCCGACACTTGAGATAGGTAAATATCTTCAGCATCATCATTCCACACACCGCACACTTCTCTCTCGATTCGATCCATAGGGACCACAGCGAGTGGTGCACCTTGAGGCGTAATATACACCGTGGGGTCGAAATTCTCTGGTTGGTCGAGAGAGATGTGACAAGAGCCGAGTGGGCTCTTGTTGTTGTTGGGTTTGCCAACGTTAGGGAGAGGTATCACTTCATCCTCTATCATGTCCTGGATCGTATGTTTTAGATTCCAGCAGTTTTCAGTATCATGCCCATTTCCTTGATGGAATTTGCAGTAAGTACCTTCGACCCAATATTTGCTTTTGACAGGAGGGTCACGGGTGGGGCCTATAGGTCTCAACTTTCCTTGATTGGTTAGTCTTTCAAAGGCTTGTACCAAAGTCGACCCGAGTGGGGCAAACTTTCGGTCTCGGACCCATCTTCCAGGGCTTCTTCGGGCGGGAGTCTCTTCTACAACATGGACTTCTTGGGCTTGGGATGTGTTACCCCGATTATCGGTGTTGTTCTTATATGTGGGTTTGCTTTGTATGGTTTTGGCGAGGTCGTCCTCGATCTTTATTCCCACATCATAAACTCTTTTGAAAGTGTCAAGTCCTAGGTACCTAAGGTGTTGTCTGTAAGCCGGGTCCAGGTTGTCAATCAATTTTTGGACCAATTCTTTTTCGGGAGGCCTATTGAGTAGCTGGGCCGCCTGGTCCCTCCATCTAGCAAAGTAGGTCGTGAAACCATCATTTTTCTTTTGGAAGAGAACTTCCAGCTCGCGCATGGTGACTTGGAAATCCATGTTCGAGGAGTATTGCTTGATGAAGACATTGACAAAGGCTTCCCAAGTGGGGAAGAGCTTAGGGTCCTGGTGATAGTACCATTTGAGCGGCACAGGTTCCAAGGACAAAGGAAAGGTAGGTAAATACATGGACTTGTCCACGCCTTTCAAGTTCATGGCATTCACAAAGCTCAGTAGATGATCACGGGGGTTGTCCGTGGCCTTGAACTTTGGTAAGTCAGATGAACTGAACTTTTCTGGTAGTTTGCCAGGAAAAGGTTCAGGATCGAGGGAGAAGTATTTGCTCCCCATGGTTTTCTGTAGGACCATTTTTTCAATCCTCTTCTCGTTACCGAGGTCATTTTTGGCTTGCGCATCCGCTAAAGCTTCATTTTCCATTTTCATTTGGCCCATAAGTTGGGTCATTTGGACCATCTGGTCTCGCAAATCTTCGATGGACATGTTTGAAGGTGCGAATCGAGGTTGGGGAAGCGGAGATCCTTGAAATGAGGGACGACGGACGGAGCTTGGAGTCACTAAACCTGATGTTGGTGATGTATCTTCGAGACGCACTAACCGTTGATTCCCTGATCGACACCAAGTGGCAGGACCAGTCCTAGGCATAAGATAAGCTAAAGTTTAGGTTCCCAAAGTTTCAAGCATTACTTAGTCTAGACTTCGACTCTCTCTATTGGTTCTTCACTCTTTCTTTTTGTTGGTTACACTTTTGGTCTTTTTTTTGGTCATTCTTTGGATTTTCGAAACACTTGCCCGTGTGACATTCATAGTTGTTAGCATGTTCGGCCTTGGTGCCGAGCATTGTCGTCGTAAGAGGCCTAACAACGACACAAAGAGTTATTAATTTTTTTCGAGTCGCTTTTGAAATCGAGTGCTTTTCTTACGCCCTCGTAACAATTCTTTTTATGAACATTTTTTTTTGCGCTACGTATTTTCCTTTCGCACGGGCACCGAGGCTGCTGCGCCTGACCAGAAGGCCAAGCAGCAACTTCAGCGCCCAGCGAGGGGCGTGAGAAATTATGGCGCCCAGCCAGGGGCGTTGAAAATGCGTCCCTGGCTGGTTCTCGTTTTCTGTCTTCTGTTTATGCGACTTCGATTTGCGTGCTTGCCTAATAACGTCATTTACGCGTAGCAGCGTTTGTGGGATTCGTTACAGGCCATCCCGAACGTCGCTTATTTTTGTGGCGATCATTCGGGTTTGCGGAACACGTGTTTCGGTATAACTCTTTGGCAAATTAGTCTATGAATGTTTGGGCAATTTTTAAGGTCGTTGGTTTTCTAGGATAGTTTGTCACACACAATCACATATTTCGCTACACATAACTACATTACAAACATGGATTCGAAAATTAAATATGTCACGTAGTTTATGATAGGCTTCTATGGGTAGTTTATTTGTGCCTGGCTTGGTACCGCTTCTATCGTAGATCCAACACATGCCCCGGTCGAGGTAGTGTCTTCAACAGACGAATTTCGCCCAAGAGGCCAACCCGCAAGTGCAAGCCAAGGGGGCATGCAAGCGAGAGGGACCTAATGAGCGAGCGATTGGGTTCGGGATAGGTGTACTACCTGCACAAGTACCGAGTGGGCAACATGCGCGGCGTATGCACCCCCCTATTGGCGGAAAAAGGTATCCTTAGTCCCAACTCCCGAGGGAGCCGAGATTCGTTATGCGGTTCTGCCCGTTCACATTAATATGCTGATTTTCGGGTCGTCCCAACTTGATGGGGAAATAAACGCGGGGTAGGATCGTTTCACCCTTCGGCTATTTTGATTACCTACAAGCACGAGTATTAACTTCACTATCCCCAGTGGAGTCGCCACTGTGAGGGGGTCGAAAAAGCGCGAGGCTAATGCGTGACCTCGTCCCTCGTGGGTGTGACGATTCTTTTTATTCAATCAAGCTAGTGTAATTGGATTTCCTGTGAGTTTACACCCTATTGACTAGTAATATAGGAGTCGCCATTCAGTTTTTAACGACAATGAGAAAAACTGACAAAACCCGGTTATCGTGACATAAAGGGAGTGCAATTATGTTTGACCACGACGACCGTAGGTTCCCTTGTGATCCCTGGTGTGGGGATATCTCAACATACACCCGCAAGGTAGAGATTGAGGGTTCGGGGGACTGTAACTACCGAGAGGAGTACTCGCTCTTCGATAACTCCAGAGGCAGGATATCCTTACTAGGTCGGCATAAATAATTGAAGGGACATGCGTTAACTATTAAACTAATCTGAGTTGATTTTAGCAATATGCAACATATAATACTAGATCGATCGCGATTATCTGATTTAAATAGCATTAAGGGACCTAGCATGATAATCCAATTTCCCAAAAATATTATATTTGTTAGGCGTGGTAGAACAATCAGATTTAGTTATGTTTCTTTGTTGGGGCTATCTCGTCCCATTTATATTTTCCCTTACCGAGTCATGCGTCAATATGGTTTAAGGCAGACTATCCCCTTTTCTGATACGGTACCACCTAAGGTAGCGACCTTTTCACAAACACGGGTCCTAGCGTGGGCTAAGTATTATGATGGTCTCCCGCGTTGGGCCGTAGCTACAAATGGCTTTGTGGGTCTTTCTGAAAACTACAAGTTGTGGATGAGCTCCAATTATAAAGATGTGAGGACCGAGGCTCGAAATGGGGAGCTGGCTGAGCTTTTGATACCTCGTATTCGTGTTAAGTATGAGGGTCCTGATTCTGCCAAACCTCGTACCTATAGTATTAAGACTGTGAAAGCTCGTCCTGATCGAAAGCGAAAGGAAGTTCCTCCCCGTTCCAGTTTCAGGCCTAAAAAGATGCCTAACATGAAGGGGCCTGCTGTTGTTAAAAGAAATGTAAGCTCTCGCGGAGATCGTCGCCGGAACAATGTATGGGTTAGGAAGGCTCAGCCGCCTGTAGAAACAGTGGCTAGTCTAGTTGATGATAACAATCCTTCTCCCACCATTGTTTGTGCCCTTGAGGCTGAGCGGGCTATAACTGAGAATGTTTCTGAAGCCTTGGCATCTTTGGAAGTTAGTGTCCAAGAGCCGGTTCTTATGGAGATTGACATTGGGGCAGCGCAGAAGACTGTGGGGGTGGATCCTGCGAACATTGCCCTCTACAAGACTTTATTTGATGATCCGGAAGAACTAGAGTAGTGTAGTTCTTGCTAGGGTGTAGGTGCCCTTTATTTATTTCAGTTGTGTTTGTTTTTATTCCTAGCACTTTGTTTTCCTTCTTATTATTTTTTAATAAAGACGTATTTTTATTTTTCATTTTCATTTATTTTGTTTCTCCTCTTTTTTATGTATTTTATATGTCTAACACTTTTTGCACAAAGAATATTTGTTTTTTTTATTGGACCGAATCCTTGGTAAGGATTGCCTACGTATCTTGTCAGAATCAGGTCGCGCGTAGTTCTAGATTTTGAATAAGTTCTAGGATGCCAGATTTTAATAGATATGCCCTGCGGTGGTAGCATATTACTTAACCGGTCAAATGAGTGAAGTATTATCACTATTTCCGTCTGCCGTCTTTTTTTGCCATAGGTCGCGTAAAATTCGACTAATTTGTATAGCTATATTCTTGGTAAACCTATTTGGATACGTACTGTACCCCCCAAGTGTTCGTTATTTTTCCGTTGTGTGCAGATAAAATAACGAGCACTTTCGAAAAGAAAATTTTGGCAGGCAGAGAGTTTCAACGCCCAAGCTGGGGCGTCAGAAATTTCGGCGCCCAGCCCTGGGCGCTGAAAATTACTTGGGCGGTCAATTTTTGACGCTTTGCTTCACATGTTCTTGCATTTATTTCTTTTTTTGTGCCTTGATATTTTGCTCGTATTTAAAGACAATTTTGAGGCTATTTTGGAGGTTTTTTCGACTGTTAGCGTGAAATGCGTTTTTGTCCGGATTAATTTTTTCTATTCGTGACCCGAAACAGTTTTGAAAATGGGGTTAGGGTGCGGAAGTTATGAAGATCTTTGTGTAGGCTTTTGAGGTGGGTTGAAGTGCGTGTTGATGCCGGGGGCGGCGTTTATTTTTGTGAGTTTTTTTTTTTGAGCAACATTTGTATTGTTTGAATTTTGACTTCCTTTTGATTTCTTTGGGTTGCATGGGTTAGACCCTCATGTTGTGGCAATATGATAATGTGGTTCTTTTGGGGTTTGATGAATTTCGATGTCACGATTCAAGACCGAGTGGGCCTTGTTTATTAGGCCTAGAGTGGGCCGCCTCTTTGCAAGTACGTTTGGTGCTTAGTGTTAGAAATAAAGTTTTTAGGAGGAATATTACGCCTTTATTAATTCCGAAAGTAAGGAAAACACACTAAAATAAAAGAACTACTAAAGAACTACTAGGCGCTTTTTGCTAATGGTGCTCTATATGGCTCAAGCCTGGGGTTTAGTCTCATAAAACTTCGGTCATTCACCGGTACTCAACTTGAATTCCATTCCTTTTTCATTGACCCACTGATATGTCTTCACCCATCCGTTCTCGACCTCTTCTAGTGTTGATGCAGGAGAGATTAACCGGGTTGGATCGAAACCTTCATCTTGTAAAGCTAGGGTAGTCATCACAGTCTCGTTCTCCATAGGCCTCGATTCGTTAAACAATGTCCATAGAGCCTGGTTGTCCAATATTTCAGCTGTTTTAGTCTTGGTGAGGTGGGGTGCCTCATCCAAGGTGTGGCAGTCATGGAAAATTTCAAATCCGGGTTTTAGCAAGCCATCCTGAACGAAAGGTTCAGGGAAATCACAGCATGGGTGTTTTTCTCCTTCTCGAACGAACATCCCGTTAAGGGTCCTTTGATACGGGGGAAGGAGGGTGGTTTGTTTGGCTTTGTTAAGGCGTAGCCCAGACAGGCGGTCAGCAATATCTTCCTCCGTTGGTTCATAGCCTAAGCCAAAGGGAGTAGATTTGTTGGGAAAAGGATGGAATGTGTATTCCTTCTTCCTTATACCCAATGGGGTTCCTGGGAAATAACCTTGAGCTAACAGCATTCTAGGGATGACTCGGGATGCATGCGGGTCTAGGAATGCCGGATCATAATCTTCGATGAACTGGATTGCTTCTTCCATTTGAAACCCATAAAGGTCGTCTGCAGTTTCGGCCGTTCCAACCATAGTGCAACTGACGTCGAGAGGAGGGGCGCAGATTTCTAGTATTACCCCGTTATGGTTAAGTTTAACCATTTGGTGCAAGGTAGAAGCCACACCTCCTAAGTCATGGAGCAAAGGTCGCCCCAAGAGGAGGTTGAAAGTGGGCTTGATGTCGATTATTTGAAACTCCGTGGTGCGTGCCACAGGCTCGGTTTGTATGGTAAGGTTGATTTTTCCCAATACAGGCCTTCGGGAGGTTTGGAAGTCATCGTTTCCTAGCCCCAAGCAATGGGCGGTTCGCAATGGGCAGACATTAACCGCCGAACCATTATCTACGAGCGCTAGGGGGGTGTTTTGTCCTTTACATCCAACCACTAGGTAAAGGGCTTTATTGTGAGAACCCCCCTCTTTGGGTAAGTCTTTGTAAGTGAAAACTATGGCTTTTTCTCCGGCATCTCTCGTGACATGGCTAACCAACGAGTCAGGTGTTATATCTGTAGGTACTGAGATGAGGTCAAGTGAGCGAATAAGCTTTTCGCAATGTTCCTTTGAAGTACACATGAGATCCCAGATGGTAATCTCGGCCTTGGTTCTTTTTAATTGTTTCAGGAGAGGATTTTCAATTACTTCTGCGACGGTGGCGTGCCGTCCATACTCAGGAGTTTGCCTAACCGGGATGTCGTCCATAGGAGGTGGGTGAATATCCGGTTGGTATATTCTTCCGGATCGGGTGAGGTTGTCGACCTCGGGCTCCTGAGGGGTGGTGTCAATGAGAGCATACCCGGGCCAAGTTTCAGTGAAGAGGTCCTGGCCCGACACTTGAGATAGGTAAATATCTTCAGCATCATCATTCCACACACCGCACACTTCTCTCTCGATTCGATCCATAGGGACCACAGCGAGTGGTGCACCTTGAGGCGTAATATACACCGTGGGGTCGAAATTCTCTGGTTGGTCGAGAGAGATGTGACAAGAGCCGAGTGGGCTCTTGTTGTTGTTGGGTTTGCCAACGTTAGGGAGAGGTATCACTTCATCCTCTATCATGTCCTGGATCGTATGTTTTAGATTCCAGCAGTTTTCAGTATCATGCCCATTTCCTTGACGGAATTTGCAGTAAGTACCTTCGACCCAATATTTGCTTTTGACAGGAGGGTCACGGGTGGGGCCTATAGGTCTCAACTTTCCTTGATTGGTTAGTCTTTCAAAGGCTTGTACCAAAGCCGACCCGAGTGGGGCAAACTTTCGGTCTCGGACCCATCTTTCAGGGCTTCTTCGGGCGGGAGTCTCTTCTACAACATGGACTTCTTGGGCTTGGGATGTGTTACCCCGATTATCGGTGTTGTTCTTATATGTGGGTTTGCTTTGTATGGTTTTGGCGAGGTCGTCCTCGATCTTTATTCCCACATCATAAACTCTTTTGAAAGTGTCAAGTCCTAGGTACCTAAGGTGTTGTCTGTAAGCCGGGTCCAGGTTGTCAATCAATTTTTGGACCAATTCTTTTTCGGGAGGCCTATTGAGTAGCTGGGCCGCCTGGTCCCTCCATCTAGCAAAGTAGTTCGTGAAACCATCATTTTTCTTTTGGAAGAGAACTTCCAGCTCGCGCATGGTGACTTGGAAATCTATGTTCGACGAGTATTGCTTGATGAAGACATTGACAAAGTCTTCCCAAGTGGGGAAGAGCTTAGGGTCCTGGTGATAGTACCATTTGAGCGGCACAGGTTCCAAGGACAAAGGAAAGGCAGGTAAATACATGGACTTGTCCACGCCTTTCAAGTTCATGGCATTCACAAAGCTCAGTAGATGATCACGGGGGTTGTCCGTGGCCTTGAACTTTGGTAAGTCAGATGAACTGAACTTTTCTGGTAGTTTGCCAGGAAATGGTTCAGGATCGAGGGAGAAGTATTTGCTCCCCATGGTTTGCTGTAGGACCATTTTTTCAATCCTCTTCTCGTTATCGAGGTCATTTTTGGCTTGCGCATCCGCTAAAGCTTCATTTTCCATTTTCATTTGGCCCATAAGTTGGGTCATTTGGACCATCTGGTCTCGCAAATCTTCAATGGACATGTTTGAAGGTGCGAATCGAGGTTGGGGAAGCGGAGATCCTTGAAATGAGGGACGACGGACGGAGCTTGGAGTCACTAAACCTGATGTTGGTGATGTATCTTCGAGACGCACTAACCGTTGATTCCCTGATCGGCACCAAGTGGCAGGACCAGTCCTAGGCATAAGATAAGCTAAAGTTTAGGTTCCCAAATTTTCAAGCATTACTTAGTCTAGACTTCGACTCTCTCTATTGGTTCTTCACTCTTTCTTTTTGTTGGTTACACTTTTGGTCTTTTTTTTGGTCATTCTTTGGATTTTCGAAACACTTGCCCGTGTGACATTCATAGTTGTTAGCATGTTCGGCCTTGGTGCCGAGCATTGTGGTCGTAGGAGGCCTAACAACGACACAAAGAGTTATTAATTTTTTTCGAGTCGCTTTTGAAATCGAGTGCTTTTCTTACGCCCTCGTAACAATTCTTTTTATGAACATTTTTTTTGCGCTACGTATTTTCCTTTCGCACGGGCACCGAGGCTGCTGCGCCTGACAAGAAGGCCAAGCAGCAACTTCAGCGCCCAGCGAGGGGCGTGAGAAATTATGGCGCCCAGCCAGGGGCGTTGAAAATGCGTCCCTGGCTGGTTCTCGTTTTCTGTCTTCTGTTTATGCGACTTCGATTTGCGTGCTTGCCTAATAACGTCCTTTACGCGTAGCAGCGTTTGTGGGATTCGTTACAGGCCATCCCGAGCGTCGCTTATTTTTGTGGCGATCATTCGGGTTTGCGGAACACGTGTTTCGGTATAACTCTTTGGCAAATTAGTCTATGAATGTTTGGGCAATTTTTAAGGTCGTTGGTTTTCTAGGATAGTTTGTCACACACAATCACATATTTCGCTACACATAACTACATTACAAACATGGATTCGAAAATTAAATATGTCACGTAGTTTATGATAGGCTTCTATGGGTAGTTTATTTGTGCCTGGCTTGGTACCGCTTCTATCGTAGATCCAACACATGCCCCGGTCGAGGTAGTGTCTTCAACAGACGAATTTCGCCCAAGAGGCCAACCCGCAAGTGCAAGCCAAGGGGGCATTCAAGCGAGAGGGACCTAATGAGCGAGCGATTGGGTTCGGGATAGGTGTACTACCTGCACAAGTACCGAGTGGGAAACATGCGCGGCGTATGCACCCCCCTATTGGCGGAAAAAGGTATCCTTAGTCCCAACTCCCGAGGGAGCCGAGATTCGTTATGCGGTTCTGCCCGTTCACATTAATATGCTGATTTTCAGGTCGTCCCAACTTGATGGGGAAATAAACGCGGGGTAGGATCGTTTCACCCTTCGGCTATTTTGATTACCTACAAGCACAAGTATTAACTTCACTATCCCCAGTGGAGTCGCCACTGTGAGGGGGTCGAAAAAGCGCGAGGCTAATGCGTGACCTCGTCCCTCGTGGGTGTGACGATTCTTTTTATTCAATCAAGCTAGTGTAATTGGATTTCCTGTGAGTTTACACCCTATTGACTAGTAATATAGGAGTCGCCATTCAGTTTTTAACGACAATGAGAAAAACTGACAAAACCCGGTTATCGTGACATAAAGGGAGTGCAATTATGTTTGACCACGACGGCCGTAGGTTCCCTTGTGATCCCTGGTGTGGGGATCTCTCAACATACACCCGCAAGGTAGAGATTGAGGGTTCGGGGGACTGTAACTACCGAGAGGAGTACTCGCTCTTCGATAACTCCAGAGGCAGGATATCCTTACTAGCTCAGCATAAATAATTGAAGGGACATGCGTTAACTATTAAACTAATCTGAGTTGATTTTAGCAATATGCAACATATAATACTAGATCGATCGCGATTATCTGATTTAAATAGCATTAAGGGACCTAGCATGATAATCCAATTTCCCAAAAATATTATATTTGTTAGGCGTGGTAGAACAATCAGATTTAGTTAGTTTAACAGTTCATAAAAGGGGCAAGGAAAGCAATTAAATCATCGAAAAGGGACACATTACGACGCACCCTTGAGAGGTGCGTCACGGTTCTCAGAAAACTAACCACTTTGACTTTGCTATTTCTCCTTTTTATTTAAAGAATCTCAAATTATGGGACAGGATACGTTCTGTTCGATTTATGGATCGATTGCGACAGAACGCGTGAACAGTTTCGCAGCGTGAGGCTTAGGCTAAGGGTTGGAGTCAATACTCAGAATATAATTGTGTGTTGTGTGTGTGTCCTTTTCACGTCGAATTTGGGGCTGTATTTATAGGGAAGAGTTCGTGGAAAGATAGAATTGCAGAGTTCTAATCCACAAAGAATTAGGAAAAAACACGTACCCAGGTATTTTCAGCGCCTAGAGCCAGGCGTTGAAAATAGGGTCTGGGCTGTTTTCTTAGTCAGATTCGGATTCCTGAAATCCGTAGAGTTTGAGACTTAACCGAGTCTTTTAGTGCGTATCAATCTTGTGACGGGATGTGTCTGGGCCCGTTACGAACTCTAGGCTCGTTAGGATTTTAATTAATACGTAACTCTTATTTTCGAATCATATTAGGAATAGGATTCTCGCAGTTTTCTATCTCATTTAGGTTTTATGTTGGAATGCAACACCTAATTCTGACAGGTTTCTAGCCTTTATGATTTGCCACTTTTAGAAGCTACCTTTTACGGCAGTTACTATTTTTAACAGGTTTCCATAAATAGCATTTTTCTATAAATATCAGGTTTCGGGTGAAATGAAAAGGGGAATTGAGATTCGTTTATTTTATAGGAGATGCGTTGTCAAGTGGAGATTTATGCTTTCATCATCGAACCTTTCCCTTTCGGGAATGGGGACAAAAGTAGGTGTCTACACTATGGTTCGGGGGAAAGAAGATATAGATTTGCTTCCTTCTGACATCTTTCCCAGCATGAAATGGTTGAGGTATCTGAGGGAGCAGGGGCGTGACTTCGAGCGCTTCTTACTCCTGCCTCGAGGTTTTACTTTTAGATGCCCTCGTCCTCACCATTCTGTAGACCACTCTCTCTGGGTGAGGTCGCTGTCTACACACCTGCTTTTAGATTGGGTCTTAGGTTTCCTCTGCATCCTTTTGTGATGGACGTCTTGGAGGGATATGACATTGGTCTAGCTCAGCTGACCCCTAACTCTTGGGCGAACGTCTTTCGGTTCATTTCCAAGTGTGCATTGAGCGGCGTCACTCCTTCTTTTCCTGCTTTCATTAGGCTTGTAGATATTACCCCCTCCTCTCGTTTTCCCCAGGGGTGGTTCACCCTATATAACCGGCGGGGGTATAAAACGGTGGTGGGTAAGACCTCTAGCTGGGTTTGGTGGAGGAAGAAGTGGTATGTTATCCAAATGGAGGACCACTCCCTTTCAGGGCGTTTTTCCCGGTGGAATTGCCGTCCCCGTTATTTGTCTAGAGGTGACGCTTACCCTCGTCTTTTGTCAAGGGATTGGAGGCTCATAAAGCCTTTATTTCAAGCCGAAATGTATCGGCTGTCTTCAAAGAGTCACGCGTGGGTTCCCAATACTTGGCTTCCCCATGTGGGTCAATTTACCAACATGGTTTTTCTCGCGGCCGTCGGTCTCTGTCCTTATTTGAGTAGAGGTAGTTCTTATAGACTTTTTACCAAAACCTTTTTTTCTTTTATTTCACTAACCCTCTTAGTTCTGTGTAGATTCCGCCATGGATCTTCTGTCCCCTGAAGACAAGGGTTTGGTGGACGTGCCTACCTGGTTGTCCCAGGTGTATACAAATGATATTTTCAAGGTCATGGAGGCTAAGAAGAAGGACTCCTCGAAGAAGTGCGATGAGGGTGCCTCTGGTGACGCTGCCAAGGTATGTTCTGTTTATTTTTTGATATACTTCTGTATTTCTCTAAGGCCTATGTTCGGTGGTTCACCTGTTGCATTTTATAGGAGCCCACTTCGTCGGCTACGAAGAAACTTCCTGCGTCTTCGACGGTGGCTCCTAAGCTCAAGCGCCCCTTTTTCAAGAAACTGGGCATCGCTGATGTTGCGGCGAAGCCGTCACTGGTGAAGCCGTCCACCCCATTGGCTGGGGGAGAAGGAGTCCCTCTTCCTCAGGCGTCCAGCCTTCCCCCTGAGCACAAAGAAGCATCTCCCCATGTGGCCGCTGAGGAAGATTCCGCGGTCAAAGTGGCCGTGGACGAGGTGGTCGCCGACCAGGTTGCCGCCCCTGGCGCTGCTGCGAAGGTTGGAGGGGCTTCTTCGTCCTCATCCAGAGAGGAGGAAGGCATGGAGTCTCAAGGTCCTTCTGCCGGGGACGCCCCCATTCCTCCACCAGCTCCATCGATTGGTTAGTGGTTTAGTACTTAAGGTGTCATGATTGGTAGTTTTTTGGTACTACATTTGATATTTTGATGTTTGTTTAGTTGACATGTTCAAACGGATGCGGCGTGCTGAAGTGGCGAACATTCCCCCATCAGGTGGATATAGTTCGGAGGAAAAGGACAAAATCCTTCGGACGTCTACGCTGCAATTCATGAGGAGTATGTGAGCTCGCTTCCTGGAATTGATCTGGGGTATTTTGGGGCCATGCAGTCCCTCGTTTTTGATGTAATATATACTTTATTGTTTTCTTTCTCTCTCTCTATGTTTTTTTTTGTGGGACTAAGTCCATTTTTGGCTATGGCAGCTCTTCATCCGTTGTGCCGAGAGTCGGCATTATCGCTTTGACATGCATAAAGAGATGCTAAAGCATAAAGATTAGATTGAAAATCACGAGAGATATGCTGAGAAGAAAGCTAGGCTGATCAATCTTGACACGGATAAGAAGATGAAGTCTGAGGCAGAGGATTTGAAGAAGGCTGAGGAAGACGCCCATGATTATGAGAGAAAGCTGCTGGAGCATGAGGAGAGGTTGGCTGCGCTGAGAAAGGAGTATTCCTTAGTCTCGGAGCGAGTAACTAACTTCTCTTCCAAAGTGGACGCCTTAGAGAAAAAACTCAAGGCTACCCAGGATGAGATTGAGGAGAAGGGCCTAGATCCTGGGTAGCCTTCTCAGGAAAAAACTTCTCCTGAGAAGGCCTTCTCAGGAGAAGCCCTTCTCATCCTGGGTAGCCTTCTCAGGAGAAGCCCTTCTCGTCCATTGATTGATGGCCTCAATCTCATCCTGGGTAGCCTTCTCAGGAAAAAACTTCTCGTCCATCTAGGCCACTTCTCAGGCTATCAACCGATTAGTCTCTTTGAGACGCCTTCAAAGGAGAAGGTGTCATCTTAAGTATCTGCTCTTGTTTGAGCTTTGTTTTGCGCTTTCTATGTCTTTGTTAATACAGGCCACTTTTCAGGCCGTCATTTATTTTAGCCACTAGTGATGTCGCGCCTTAGGGTTTGTTTAATGTGGGGGTGTTTCACCCTTTAGTTTTTGAGTGACTTTATTGAGCCATTAGTTCATCAGGTAGGGAAATATTATCATAGAGATTATCATTTCACTAAGTAGCAAAACTAAATTGGCTGCTTTATAGGCAGGCATTACATGCCGTTTTGTAGGCTCTGGCACGATTGTTAGGCCGTTTAGTAGGCTCGAGTTACATAAGTTATACTAATCTAATGACATTCTATTTCTAGCCACTTTTCTCTATCTTGGCTGGTATATTCTCATTGGTGGCAGGTAGTTCCTCCTCAAGTTTTCTCTTGGTTCTCGCTTCGGCCAAATCTTTCATCCATGCTGACGGGTTGAGGGTTGTGAGGTAGCAGTCTCTTGCTTGCTGTTGGTCTCCATGTATAGTTCCTATTTCCCCATCATCACATACAAACTTCAGGAGCATGAGATAAGTGACAACTACTGCTTTAATCTTGTTCAGGGTGGGACGTCCCAAGATGACATTGTATGCTGTCAAGTCCTTGACAATTAAGAAGTTTACTCCCATCTTTCATCCATCTTTTCGATCCCCGATCCGAACCGGCAAGTTGATGACGCCTACAGGATGTATAATGCTTCCTCCAAAGCCGATGATGGGATAGTGTATGCTTTCAATGGTCTTTGGATCGTGGGCTAGGCGGCTGAGGCACTACATGCTCATTATGTCGGACGAGCTCCCAGTGTCTATCAGGATACGCTTGACTCTCATATTGGAGATTTTGATTTCGACCACCAGAGGATCATCATGTGGGGTGGCTACTCGTCCGCCATCCGACTGACATATCTCTATCCGAGGGAATGGGTCTACAGGTGACTTTCCTGACAGCATCACTTGTCCCAGGTGGCGGGCATAGTCTTTCTGTCCCCTCATGGTGGGTCCTCCAGCAGCTGGCCCCCCCAGAAATGACGGCTACAAATCCTCGTTCGCTATGGTTTCCCTCTGTAGATGAGACAGGTGACTTGTTCTTCTTGTATTGGCTCTTTCCCGAGCCGTGAGCATTTCTCTGTAAGTAATTTTTGAGATGTCCTTTGGAGGCTAGGCCGTCTAGGGCTCTCTTTAAGCTTCTACAGTTCTTAGTGTCATGCCCTATATCCTCGTGGAACTGGCAATATAGCTTAGGGTCTCGACTCTCAGCAGGTGACTTCATAGGAAAAGGCCGTTCAAGATCAAACCTAGTCCCAACGTCTTTCAGTATTGTGAGGAGATCTGTGTTATACTCGAAATATTCTCTTTCTTGCGGACGCTCTCTCTTGTGCCCAGGAGATTTGGTATCATGCTCTTTTGAAAGAGCCCAAGTGCCATTTACCCGTGGAGCCTTTCGGTCTATCTTATCCTTCTTTCCTGAGGAGTCTGTTGCTTCACCCATCTTTCCATCCTTGGACGCGCTGCATATTTCCGTTGCGTGAATGAATGCTTCAGCCTCATCTAGAACTTCGGCCATAGTCCGCACACTCTTCTTGACTAAGTCAAACTTGAAGGATCCTTTCTTCAGCCCCCTGATAAAATTATCGAAAGAGACGCCGTCGGGTAGGTCTGGGATCTGCCTGGCCTCTAGATTAAAACGTTTCACATAGCTTCTTAATGATTCATCTTTCCACTGTTGAATGCGCCCCAAAATGCATGCTCGTTTTCCTTTCTTCCTTGTGTGCCATGAACCTGGTGGAGAACAGGGTTTGCAGTTCGTTGAAGGAGGCAATTGATCCTGGGGGTATTCGTTCAAACCATTTGGACGCTACTCCTTTAAGGGTGGCAGGGAAGTATTTGCACCAAGTGGCTTCATTTGTTCCTTGAACATACATGTGGTGACGGTAAGCAACTAGGTGCATATCTGGGTCAGTAGTACCATCATAGGCTTCAATGGTAGGAGTCTTAAACTTGGGTTCTTTTGGGGTGTTCATTATCTCCTCAGAAAAAGGAGTACTCATGGGCCTTAGCGTCAGATTATTAAGCCCTTGTTGGATGTGGTAAGTTGGTTCACGGCGGCTGGAGAACATGCGGGGGCGCATGCTTACTCTGTTAGGCGTCATCTGGGTCTGTCCTCGAGCAGAGGGGTACAATAGAGGGTCTTCCATCACTGGGGTGGACCCAGTGTCTGACAGTTCAGATTCATCTTCATAGTGCTCTTGACGTCTCGAGGAGGGTCGCAAGACGGCCTGTGGGTTTCCCCTAGACGGCGGTCGCGTGGTTTGTTCCCTTCGAGGAAAAAAGGTTTGGAAGCCGCGGTCAATCTCTGAGCGCTCGGCCACAGGACTGATTCCACGGCTGGCTTGCGAACGAGAGCTTTCTCCGGCTCTCCACACATTGGATCTAAGGGGCATTCTGCTTATCCGATTGACGCCTAGACTGAGGGGCCTCTGCGGGGCCGTCCTTTCAGTGCCGTAGATCAGCATGTTTTTTCGAATTTCGTCCTGCAATGTGGTACTCATCTGCTGTCGAAAGGTTTGATTCATTTGCTGTTGAAATCCTGCTAAAATCTCGCGCAGCGATCCCACTGAAACTGGCAAGTCCAAATTCTCGTCCAGCACGGCATCTCGGACGCTAGGGCTTAGGTGGCCACCCGGCGGAGATGCTTCCAGGGTTGGTTCTTCCTCTACGATTACCTCAACTTCCTGCACCCGACGTGGTGTGTTTCCGGCATTTGCGACTCGATTGGCTTCTTCTATGTGACGCTGACTCCTTTCGCGAGGCCGTCTCTCTTCCCCTCCACTACACTCTACTTCGGACTGCGGTTCGGCCATGATACTATACCTCCCCATAGATGGCGCTAAATGTTGTGGGATCTTTTACGGTGATGACGTGTCACGCGTTCCTCGGAGGTATCAAGTATGAGCTGGCACGAACTTCTGGCAACCTGCAAAACAAGAATATTCCTGTAGGAATATTCCCTCCGATGCTTAAGTAAGTATAGGCTAGAGAGAGAAGTAATTTAGAGAGAAGGCAGAGCAAAGATGGTTTAAGGTAGGTGGGAATGAATTGATTACCCTTCTACCTAGGGATCTGCACTATTTATAGTGCTAGGGTTTCTTGGGAATTGGTCCCTCATAGCTGTATGATTGGATGCTTTGCAAGATCGGGACACGTGTCCGCTATATTGGAGACTTGGTTTAGGCCTGGTGGGCCTCTTGAGCGTTTGGGCTTTTTTGGGTATAGCGGATCAGGATCTTCCTGAGCAAGTGGGTCTCATGACCTACTTGTAATCCCCCGTAATTTTATACATTTTATTAATATATTTTAACGTATAGTTAATTATATTCAAATAGAATTTACGAATTTTAGAAATAAATATTTAAGTTACGAATATTTATTTTTATACGTTCTAAATATTTCAACGATTTATGAAATTAAAATAATTTTAAAATTTTTGTTGAAAAGAAATCGAATTACGAAAACCGTTTGAATTTGGAAAACAATCCTAATTGGTTTTGGGTTCAAACACTTAAACTTAATCCTAGTTCTAGCCCAAATTGGTAAAGCCCAAAATAATAAAACCTAAGTCTCTCCTCCCTTCCTATTCTATTTCACGTGAAATCAATTAGCAAAGCAAAGCTCTCCTCTCTCCTTCCCTCCTTCACGTGTAACCCTACTGGCTGTTGTACCAGCCACCGCCGTCGACCCAGCCACCGGACCACCGTCATCCCTCGTCGGTAAACTCCTCTCCTTCTCTTCCCTCTTATTCTTCTTCCTTTCCCTCTCTTTTGGTTTCTCTCATTAATCAATGGCCCTGTTATGATGTATATGTTGCTCGACAGCCACCTCACGCAACCACCACCACCACCGAGTCGATGCTGGTGCGCCACCCTTGTCGCGCCGCCTTGCTGCACGGTAGTCTCCCCTCCATTCTTTGTCCTTTCTCTTTCTCTTTCGGTATCTTTTCCTTACTCCCAAACCGTGCCTTGCTTGTGTTCACAGCCGCACCATCTCTCTGACACCACGCACCGCTGTGTGCCGACCACCCACGCCGCTGCCGCGCTGCCATTGCCGCCGGCTAGCAGTCCTTGTCTCCACTTTTGGTTATTTCTTCCCCTTCAATTTATTTAAATTACTATTTATGTTTTAATAAATTAATTAAAGTTTTCATGATTTAAATTTGTAGTTTTGATAATTTATATTTAAAATTTAGAATTTAAATTAAATGTTGATATTATAAACTAATTTATTTTCAGATTTGTTAATCTTGTTTAAGTTAGGGCTTTAATTATGTTTATTAATTTAATTCATGTTTCTTGAATTTAAATTATAAGGTTTATTATTTGATTATGAATTTCAAGAATTATATGTTTGCATAATTAAATTATTAATTTTCAGATTATACAAATGCATTGAAATATTGATTTTTAATTATTTAAAGTATGAATTTTAAGGTTTTTAATGATTTTAAATCGTGGTAGGATGTTTAGGAATTATTAAAGTTATTGTTTTTATGATTTCAAACATGTTAATTATGTTTTGGAGTAGTTTGAAATTAGTTTATGTTGCTGGAAAGTTAAAGTATGATGCTTTGAAGAGTTTCAACGAATTTCAATCATTAATTTAATAATTATGATGCTAGAAAATCGAATACTCAAGTTTTGATATTTGAGAAGGTTCTAAATATGTTTAGGATGTATTTAGAATGCTTTATTAGGGTTGCAAATGATTAGGAATTGATTGGGAATATTTGTTGGTTTTGTTAGGCGGAGATTGGGAATATTTGTTGGTTTTTGTTAGAATTCTCCTTAGGCGACTTGTGAAAGTGTTAAAGTGGCCTATCAGTTTGTCTACACAAGGTACGTACATACCTGTGTGCTTGGAATGTGTGTTATCTGTTGAAACCAAGTTGAAATTTGTTGATGAACTTGATTATGTTGGAATTTCATTTCATGTTTGATATTGTTGGATGGACATGTTGAACATATATATTTCGTTATGAGAATTATAACATGTTAGTATGGATGATTGTGAAGGAAATATGTCCTTCACCCAGGGTGCATTAAGTCTAATACCAAGGTTCAGATTAATTGCGAACAATTAATTCAGTGAGATCAAGTGATCGGAACAGCTAGCTGGAGCAATGCTTCCGATCAATGAGTTCTAATGGATATTGAACTCACAACTTATTCTTGACTGAACCTACAAGGTCACACCAATGACACGTAACAGATCACCGGATTAAATGAATCGGAAATTCATTTAATAGCTTTTCGGGATTTATGTTGGAAACGTATTATACGATACGACCTTGCATCGGAATCGTATATCGTATCGCGAATATTCGTAAGCTAGGCGAAATGAATAAATCGTATCGTACGACGGTGATTCGTCGTATACGAAACGATAAATAATATATCGGAAATATATTAAACGCGAATACGAAGAGCGGACCACTAGCCGAGTGCACGAAGCACTCGAGGCCCATGGGCGCGCGCTAGGCTAGCAAGCAAGGGCCAAGGCAACACGGCAGCGCTGGCCCATGGCCGAGCGGAGCTGCGTGTGTGCGCTCGGGCCTATGCAGCGACACAGCCACAGCAGCGAGGCCCATGGCCCAGCGCGCTGTGCTTGTCTCACGCGTGGCTTGCTAGCCGGCCTTGCCTCCGGGCTTGGTCGGTTAGTAAGGTTATGTAAATAACCTTATGACCTAATTTCCAAGTTACTGCAATCACAATTCAGATTACTCAAAACCCTAGAGACACAGAGAACCCTAACTCTTTCTGTGCCTCCAAAGTGAGTTCTTCCCAAAAAGCAAAGTATCTTGATTAATTGTCTAAGCTACGATTATCAAGACGGATCTGATCGTGTCGGTGAACCAAGTAGAGGAACGACAATTGGAGTTCTTTGTTCGTGTTCGTTGACGGATTATTGTGGAAAACACGCTTCGAATATAAGTATGCTTAATCTGTGCTTTATACATGTTTCCTGGCTTTGGGGATTGTTCCCCACATGTTATTATGTTTAACTGTATTCCCCTACAGATTGATGCAAACATGTTTGATTGGGAACACTAGATTATTTTGTATATATTGATTCCGATCGATTAATCGTTGTTCCCTTTTAGCTTTTCACTACTTTATGAGGGCCGAGGACCTTGTTTAGTAAGTTGAAACCTTATACCCATATAGAGGGGTTGATCATTATTAAAGGAAAGGTTGAATTATTTGGAATGAGTCTTGATTGATACCTTTGTGATCACTTACTTAATTCCAAGATAAAAACAGTTGTGAATAAATGTGGATTGTATGCCTTATGTGATTGTTGAGTCATAACAGGGTTTCAATTTGTAAATCATGTAAAGTGAAACTGAGTAGCAATAGCTTTAGACTGTGCACGTCTAAAGTGACGGACAAACAGAAGTTGGGGTTCATGGTGGTAGCCCATGGCCTTTATCTCGGACCGGATTGATCACCGTGTCCTATTTTTATTCAAACGTTCCTCGATATCGCAGGTCACTGAGGTTACGGAGTCGCGCCCGTACCTCGTCTTCCTTAGTGAAGCTTCTAGCTAGAAAACTCGGTCCATTGTCTATTTCAACCAAAATAATATTATTGTTATAAGTCTAGCCTAGTCTAGTAAAGTATGGTCGTCAAATTATCATGTTTTGTCTGCCCTTATGTATGTACATTAGTATCATGTTAGGATTGTTCGTTTAATAGTATGATGTTAGGATTATTATTGTTTTAGTATGTAGTACTCAGCTTTGCTGATTACGTGCTTTGTTTGTGTGTGTTGATCATGGGTATGCCTTATTGATCCTGTGATGACCCATCTTTGGTGAGCAGTCTCTAAGGATCAATAAGCGTTGCCCATCTACAGGTTTGAAGATGATGCATCATTGGGATCGGGATTGGAGAGTTTGTAGTTAATTTGATTTTCTAAGTTGGATTTGGTTTGTTTAAGTGGACTTTAAAACTTATTGAATTAGTAACATTAACTTTGTTTTTCGTTGATTGGTTTTTGGGATTTATTCTGTAATTGATTTTTTATAAACCTAAAGTTAGATTTATGTTTTCCGCTGCAAAATTCTGAATAAGCCGTTACGTTTTCACACGGGCGATAATGCCTTGTTAATTCTCTACGTTTTATATTAAAAAGTTATTTTAGAAAAGATAGAATTGTCGGGGTGTTACAGGTCTTGGACCTGGATGTGTATGCGCGTTTATGAGACGATTCGGGGTATGCCTGCTAGTGGGCCTTTGGGCCTTCTTTCTGGGCTATCATAGTACAACCAGGTGGCGCTCTCTAGCTAAGCCACATCAATAACCAAACAACCACTTATCACCTAAAACTTTGTGCGAAGGTAAGTGTTACAACTAATCTGGGACGGAGGGAGTATCAATTATGAAAATTCAAGCCATAAATAAACCTGCTCTTGATTGAATCAAAATAAAAACGTCGCATACAATCATGATCATAAAATATTATGCAAGAGGCTAAAACTGATACCATTGTAGGATAACATTGAAGGAAATATGTCCTTCACCCAAGGTGCATTAGTCCAATACCAAGGTTCATATTAATTACAAACAATTAATTCAGTGAGATCAAGTGATCGGAATAGCTGGCTGGAGCAATGCTTCCGATCAGTGAGTTCTAATCCTAATTAGGCTCACAACTTACTCTTGACCGAACCTATAAGGTTACACCATTGGCATGTTACATATCACCGGATTAAATGAATCGAAAATTCATTTAATAGCTTTTCGGGAAATTAGATCGGAAAACATAATTATAGGATTTAACATTGGATCGTGAAATTGTATATCGTGTTGCGTATATTTGTAAGTTAGGCGAAACGAATAATCGTATCGTACGACAATGGATCGTCAAGTACAAAACGATAAATAAATTGTCGAAGGATAATTTAATCGCAAACATGAAAGAAAACCCACGAGCCAAGCAAATGAGGCGCAAGGCCCATGGTCGCAGCACACATGATTGCAGCGCTGACCCATGGCCTTGGCTGCTTGGATGCGCGTACAAGAAGGCAGCAGCTGCTGCGTTGTGGCCCGCGGCCCATCAGCAAGCCAACTGTGTTTGCTCGCACTCCTCGTGGGCCTTGCTGGCCGGTTGAGCCTTGTCCTTGGATGGTTAGCTTGGTCCATTGGAAAGGTTATTTTAGTAACCTATTCTACATGTTTTCCTAACTAATGCAAACATAATATTCTCACCTAAGGCAAGAGAAACCCTAATTCCCTCTGTGCCTCCATCAGAGTGTTCATCCCAAAATCTAAACAATCTTGAGTGAGGTTTAAGCAATCAATCTCAACACGGATCTGAACGTGTCCCTGAACCAAGTAGAGGAACGACATTTGGAGTTCTTGTTCGTGTTCGTGATCCGTTGAACTAGGGAAAACACGCTACACACGTAAGTAATCCTTGATATGTACTTTATACATGCTTCTTGGCATTAGGGTTATTCCGCTATCATGTTATGTATTTAACTGTAAACCCCTACAGTGGTATCAGAGCTACATTTATTCAAAGTACTTATTAGCAAGTTATTATGTTTGTGATTATGTCGAAATTTTTAGAATTAATTCGTAACTTTTCCAATGTTTTTCTTAATAATTGGATGAATCGTTGAAAAGCTGTTGTATTCTTAAAGTGTCAAAATTTTGACTTTCCTGACCCTAATTTGATTGAAAACGGCGTTTTAAGATCAATCTTGTGAACAGAATCTCAAAAATCTGATTGAAAACAGGCCCCGAAGTGTGAGATTTTGGGTGATTTTGTTAATTAACGAATTAAAACATTAATTTCGGAAACTTTTTCAGTTATTTGCCCGACCTAATGAAATCAGAATTATTTGAATTTTTTCCATACTGTTGTTTTGTATATTATGAACATATGGTTATTTTTTGGTTCATAAATATTGAATATAATTCCTAATTTCATCTTTACCTAAATTAATGAATTTTAGATCGAACATTAATTTTATTAATTGTTTAGATCTGAAAATTTATTTCGGTGAGAAGGGGAATATGATTTCATGTTTAAATGGCATGTTTAAAAATTCACGGATTAAAATTTTGGTTGGATTCATTAATTTTAATCATTCACCTAAACCAAATTTGATAAAATCTGAAATTTAAATGTTTAGAACGATTTAAAGTTTTGGATGGGATTATCAAAATCATTCAAATTTTTGTTGATGTTCATCGTTCGTCAAATTTGAATATTTGTTAGCCAAGATTTATAAATTTCACGAATTGGATTGTTTGAAATTTAATAAAATCACCCACATTATTATTTTTCGTAATTAAAACGATTGGTTTTGTTAATATTATGAAAAATAATTTTCGTGCAATTTTCGTTTCGGATATAAAAAATTTAATTTTTTTTTAATACCGGACGAGCAAGCCACTTGCACGAAGCGAAGGCGCGCACACGAAGGCAGCAATGGGCGTCGGCCTTGTGTGCGGTGCCTGCTTGGTGCGAGATAGGGCGTGGTTGTGCGCAAGAGTTGGGCGAAGCCTTCGGGCGAGCTCGCGGTATGCCACACGCCAAGGCCAGCGACGCTGCACAAGCAAGCAAGGTCGCGTGCCAGCGCGCGCTGGACCAAGTGCACCAAGCAAGCGACGACAGCAGCAACAACAAGGGTGCGAGTGCATGTGCGCTGCAGGGCCTTCGTGCCTGCGCGTTGGGCCTTGTGCCTTCTCGTGGGTGAGTTGGTGCGTTGCACTACGCGTCCATGAGTTGGGTGCTTGCCTAGCCCACGATGCATCCGCTTGTGCAATTTTGCTTCGTTTTATTTCAAGGCCTAATTTTTGGGCTTTGGGCTTAATTTTGCACGAAGGGGCTAACGGTGGACTTTTTTATTATTTTATTTTGTTTGACTTGGGCCGGGCCGCGAGTTTAAATATTTAAAATTACAAGGTCCAAATTAAATATTGGTTTAAGTTGGAGTCGTTTAAATGAAATTATTTAAAATAATTAATTTTAATTATTTTCCTAAGCCACCTTTATTTTAATTAAATTAATTTTTTATTAGAATAATTCTAAGGACTAATAATTCGGAATTGATTAATCTTTTAGGACGCATTTACGTGAACATGATTTTTTATTAAATCATGTAAATACTTGAATATTTTACTTGGGCCATTCGTTTTAGGCCACGAATGAATGAATGCATAGATATTATTATTATGATTATGTACCGCAGGTATTGAAGGTGACTAGTATGGCCAATATAGGATAGTTAAATGCGGTTTGCGTACCGTTTTATCTTTGAATGTAACGTTTTAAATACGATCTGCGTACCAATGAATTTTTTATGTAATAATTAAATTATTAGGTTCAAGTACTTCTAGAATATTGAAAATTTTAAGTTAGTTAGCTTTTGAATGGAGTTCAAGACGATGCCAAGCTAACAAGGTGAAGGGAAGATTAGATGCTTCAAGACCAAGTTTTTGGGCCATCCTAGTTAACCAAATTATTTATGCTTTTATATATTGGTATATGTGTATTATGCATGAATGCGCTGTTTGTATTTTTGTTTAAGATTTAGTTCACTAAATAATCAAACCAACATAGAAACAACTAGGTCCAAAGTAATATTGAGTTTATAATTGCCTTCCGAATCAAGCACTTACAAAAGTCTAAGGACCTAAGATAGTAGGTTTCCGCCAAAGCGATGTGCTATTTTAGTATACTTAGATCGTAAGGTATCCCAAAGGAACACGTTGATTGTGGTTTCAACTCAAACAATATTGGTATATGTTGTGGGAATAGAATAAATTATGGCATTAGTTTATTAATCAAGAGTAATGTGGAATTACTAGCATAGGTTTTCTTACCTAAAATCTTAAAAGACTTAAGACAAGCCAAAGCATGCTTAAGGATTTAAGACTTTTAGGGTCTTGGATTCGTTTCATTCATTATGGACCTTGTTTTATTGCATGAATGAAATGTTTAATAGCTTTAATGATTGCATGAATGCTTTATTCAAGTTATTAAAGTATGATAAATATTTTCTTTGCTATTTCATTTTGTAAAAATAAATGCATATAATTGTAAATCTTCAACTTTATTGCGTTCGGATAATAGAACAACGATATTTCCTTGATCGATTGGTAACTAATTTTGAGAGAAATTCTCAAAGGAAAGGAGACTGAGAGCGTATCTTGGATGATATTTTTCTTATAGTGAACTTCATGGTTGTTTTCAAGCTAAAACTTGAATGGTAGACTAATTGGACCTCATATATTCAAAATACTGGGTAGTTTTGGAATAAGAAGTATTGAGCTAAAGGCTCATGTATCACCAATGGTTAACAACCAATTTTCTTTTGATTCAATAATGAACTAGACTCATCGGACGTGGTAATTCAAAGTGAATAAAAGAAAAGGGACTTTGTAGGCGCAACAAAGTAAGAAGATCAAGCAAAGAGTAAAATATTTAGGACTATAAGAAAATGTGCTAGAAAGGATAATAAACGGGAACAAAAGAAATGAATTCAAGATTCAATTTCTACCTAAAAGTTTGCGTTAAAGAGAAACGACTTAGCAAGTAAACTCCTATGGTATTGGATTACCGCTTGAGGTTCTAACTTTTGTTAAGAACTCAAATTCCGGGAGCTAAGTCTAGTTATTGACCTACAAGTGAGAAATGAAGCAAAGTTGTGCTACATTAATTGTAGGGTCATCTGTTTGTTTTAAAGTCCTTCTAAAGGTTGGAACTTAATGGCATTTTGTTCCATTAATCATCATAATCAATTTCTGTTTGGACAACAGAAAGACTCACATTCAAGGTAAACAAGAACATTCGTTGAGTGTTTATTTGAATGAAATGGTCATTTAAGGGTTGATTCATATGATTGATTAATAAACAAACAAATCTCTTAACATTGAAACTTCAGAAGGTTGAAATCAAATATTTTGATTTTTGTTCCACATATCTTTGGCAATGTCAAATGACCATATCAACAAGACAACATTCTAAGATTCCATTGCTTGGATTTTTGAAAGTTGACAAATTTAAGACACATGGGTCTTACTTGTTGAACAAGACATAGAAATGGACTATTGTTAAAAGGTTCTAGATAATTACGTTCATGGGCCTAAGATGGATTTTATGACTCACCTATTTCACAAGAATTTGAGAAAATATGGCTATATTTACTCAAAGTGAAATATGTGAAATGCTTCAATGCGATTCACATAAAAGGTATAAAATTAACTTGGCAAAATTTTTGGAAAATCTAGACTGGTTCAAGGTGATGTTTGCATGAGCCAAAAATGATTATCAAGATTGTTTATATGGCATTATAATAATCAAAGCTCCATAAGAATATAATATGTCAAAATGGGGAAATCGAATTTTATTCGATCAATGATAATCACGACTACTTTCCTATATAGTTTCTAAATGATACTCTCAAGTGACTATCACACTAAACAAAGTGTTAGGTTATGACAAATATAAAGCATATATATTTCATGCGGAAAAACCATTAAGCCAGGAATCCAAATTAATTGCCACATAACAATTAGCATAATTTAGGATACATACTTATGTAGCGTGCCCTCCCTAGCTGCTCCCGAACCGAACAAGAACAAGTTTAGGTCTACAAGTGTCGTCCCTCCGTAGATAGTCCGCAGCACGTTCGGATCCTCCTTATATTTAATTAACTAGAATTCAACCTAAGGTTTTAAGTTATTCGAATATAATTTGTGGCAAATTAACTTTAGTTTTAATCCTTAAAACTATATGAATACTTGAATTGATGTGTTTATAAATTGTGAATGCCATCACCTATTTATAGGGTAGGATTATCGGAACTAGAAGCCTACTAGGTTTCAATTAATCTAATCTTATTAGAATTAGATATTAATTAAAACTATTAAGTTAATGTTTAATTCAACAACTAACTCTAGTAGCTTTAGGAAATTAATCTTTAATCTAATCTTAATCGCTGAAGGATTCGATGCATGCACGAACTCAACGCACACACGCACGCATAACCCACAAGGGGCACTGGGCGCATGCGCGCGCTGAGCCCATGCTTTGGCGCGCCAGCCTGCTCGCCTCGCTGGGCCTGGCCTTGCGCTTTTCTTGGCTGGGCCTTGCGGTGCTTGCGGGCTGCTTGCTGCCACGCTGCGTGCGAGCTTTGCTAGGCGCAGGCCTGGCTGCGTGCTGGGCCTTGCGTCTAGCAAGCTCGTCCGATGTTTATTTCGTACGACGCGCTTCCGATTAATTTTCCGATTCCGGAATTCATTTCCGATTCGAACAACATTTAATATTTCCGATTCCGGAATTAATTTCCGTTTCGAACGAATATTTAATATTTCCGATTCCGGAATTATTTTCCGATTCCGATTATATTTCCGATTCCGGCAATATTTCCGATTCCGGCAATATTTCCGATTCCGGCAATATTTCCTTTTCCGATAATATTTTCCGATACGTACCATGTTTCCGTTTCCGGCAACATCTACGATTTGGATAATATTTATATTTCCGATACGATGCATATTTCCATATCCGGCAATATCATTGTTTCCGGAGTATTCATAATTTGCCTTTTTGACGATTTCAGCTCCCACTGGAACCGAGATCCGTCGATTCCGAATATCCATAAATGGAGTATGTAATTCACTTAAATACTTGATCCGTTTACGTACTATTTGTGTGACCCTACGGGTTCAGTCAAGAGTAACCTGTGGATTAATATTATTAATTCCACTTGAACTGAAGCGGTCTCTCGCTAGGCATACAGTTCACTTGATCTCACTGAATTATTAATTAATACTGAACCGCATTTATTAGACTTAGAATTGAATGCATACTTGGACCAAGGGCATTATTTCCTTCAGTCTCCCACTTGTCCTTAGGGACAAGTATGCATTTCCCAATTCCTTTGTCTCTTGATGCTTGCTCATGAACATAAGGTAAGAGTTGTCATCCTTATTATGTCCAGAGGTATTTCTCGGTTTTAGAGTTCAACTGATCAAATAAACAGATAATCATAGCCTATGATTCATCTGAGCACGGCCATGCATTTTACAATTTCTAGCTCTCCGAGTGGCCTTGTACAACTTTCAGCATCTCATCCCGATTTATTGGAGGACAATCCCAATCTTGTGATCTTGATATTAGACTTCGTTTGATAGGTGATTACCCGAGCGTTGCCGTTATAGCCTCCTTTTATGGTGCGACGGTTGACAACGTTAGAGTAACCAGTTCTCAAACAAGTAATATCAAATCACTCAGGTATTGAGGATTAGTGTCTAATAATTTCAATGAAATTTACTTATGATAGATTTTCATCTCTTACAGTAAAGTTTCATAGGTCTGTCCGATACTAGTCTTCCCAAAGTAAGTATCTATGCAAATGATTGCGACATTGCCATGTCCACATAGTTCAAGAAACAGAACTACTAGTCATCTTGCATTCTAGTTGTCTAGCGTTTTCTATGCGTCCATCTTTATAGAAAACTCTAACCAGGGACCATTTTCAACTTTTGACATTCAAGTTCACTTGATAGACATTTCTTAGTCACAGGACTGGTCTTGATAGTCTATCTTGAATATATCGTCAAATTGAAGGGACTCATCATTTAATAAACCACAAATTAAATGGAAAAATGAATTCCATTCATTTATATGAATGGTTAACCAATAATGTTTTACAAAGTATTAAACTCTAAAAAATTTAAAACATTAAATAAGGACATCAAAGCCATTCTCCAATATGCTTGATTCCCATAGCTGCAGTGTGCGAGTTGTGCTTTGCTTGCGGCAGAGGTTTAGTTAATGGATCTGAGATGTTGTCGTTAGTTCCAATCTTGATTATCTCGACTTCTTTTCATTCAACGAACTCTCATAGAAGGTGAAATCTACGAAGTACATGCTTGACTCTCTGGTGGTGTCTAGGCTCCTTTGCCTGTGCAATAGCTCCGTTATTATCACAATATAGAGCTATTGGTCCTTTAATGGAGGGGACTACACCAAGTTCACCTATGAACTTCCTTAGCCAAATAGCTTCCTTTGCTGCTTCATGTGCAGTAATGTACTCCGCTTCAGTTTTAGAATCCGCAATGGTGCTTTGCTTAGCACTTTTCCAGCTTACTGCACCTCCGTTGAGGCAGAAGACAAACCCAGACTGTGATCTGAAATCATCTTTGTCGGTTTGGAAACTTGCGTCCGTATAGCCTTTAACAATTAATTCATCATCTCCACCATAGATCAGGAAATCATCTTTGTGCCTTTTCAAGTACTTCAGAATATTCTTGGCAACAGTTCAATGTGTCTCTCCTGGATCTGACTGGTATCTGCTCGTAGCACTGAGTGCGTACGCAACATCCGGGCGTGTACATATCATAGTATACATTATTGAACCAATCAATGATGCATATGGAATCCCACTCATTCGTCTACGCTCATCTAGTGTTTTTGGGCACTGAGTCTTGCTTAGAGTCATTCCATGAGTCATGGGTAGATAGCCTCGCTTGGAGTCTGCCATCTTGAACCTTTCAAGCACCTTATTGATATAAGTGCTTTGACTGAGTCCAATCATCCTTTTAGATCTATCTCTGTAAATCTTGATGCCCAGTATGTACTGTGCTTCTCCTAGATCCTTCATCGAAAAACATTTCCCAAGCCAAATCTTGACAGAGTTCAACATAGGAATATCATTTCCGATAAGTAATATGTCGTCGACATATAATACTAGAAAAGAAATTTTGCTCCCACTGACTTTCTTTTATATACAAGATTCGTCTGCGTTCTTGATGAAACCAAAGTCACTGACTGCTTCATCAAAACGTATATTCCAGCTCCTAGATGCTTGCTTGAATCCGTAGATTGATTTCTTAAGCTTGCATACTTTCTTAGCATTATTTGGATCCTCAAAACCCTCAGGTTGTGTCATAAACACAGTTTCTGTTAAAACGCCGTTTAAGAAAGCGGTTTTGACATCCATCTTCCATATTTCGTAATCGTAATATGCAGCAATTGCTATCATTATCCGAATAGACTTTAGCATTGCAACTGGTGAAAAGGTTTCATCGTAATCTACACCGTGGACTTGCCTGTAACCTTTTTCAACCAATCTAGGTTTGAAAACTTCTAGTTTCCCATCCTTGTCCTTTTTCAGTTTGAAAACCCATTTTCTTCCTATGGCTTGGTAGCCATCTGGCAAATCGACCAAATCCCAAACTAGGTTTTCAGACATGGAGTCTAATTCAGATAGCATGGCTTCTTGCCATTGCTTGGAGCTGGGGCTCGTCATCATAGCTTGTTTTTAAGTCGCAGGTTCATTACTTTTAAGTAATAGAACTTCATAGCTCTCGTTCGTCAAAATACCTAAGTACCTTTCCCGTTGAGATCTATATCTTAGTGATCTACGCGGGGTTACATTTCTAGATGGTCCTTGATTCTCACCAGATACTTCTAAAGATCCTTGAGTTTCATCCTGAATGTCATCTTGAGAATTCTCTAGAGTTTGTTGTTTGACTCGAATTTCTTCGAGGTCTACTTTTCTCCCACTTGTCATTTTGGAAATGTGATCTCTTTCCAAAAAGATACCATCTCGAGCAACAAACACCTTGTTCTCAAATGTATTGTAGAAGTAATACCCCTTTGTTTCCTTTGGATAGCCGACAAGGACACATTTGTCAGATCTTGGTTGAAGTTTATCTGAAATTAATCGTTTGACATATACTTCACAACCCTAAATCTTAAGAAAATACACATTTGGAGGCTTTCCAAACCATAACTCATATGGACTCTTTGCGACAGCTTTAGACGGAGCTCTATTTATAGTGAGTGCAGCTATGTTTAGTGCATGTCCCCAAAATTCTATTGGAAGTTCGTCCTGACCCATCATTGATATAACCATGTCTAGCAAGGTTTTATTCCTCCGTTCTGATACACCATTCCATTGAGGTGTTCCAGGAAGAGTCAATTCTGATAGAATTCCACATTCTTTCAGATGGTCATCAAATTCATAAATCAGATATTCACCGCCTCTATCAGTCCGCAGTGCCTTAATCTTCTTGCCTAACTGATTCTCTACTTCACTCTTAAATTCCTTGAATTTTTCAAAGGATTCAGACTTATGCTTCATTAGGTAGACATAACCATATCTACTGAAGTCATCCGTGAAAGTGATAAAGTAGCTGAAACCACCTCTAGAATTTGTACTCATTGGTCCACATACATCTGTAAGGATTAAACCCAATAGTTAATTTTCTCTTTCTCCAACTTTAGAGAAACGTTGTTTTGTCATTTTGTCAAGTAAACATGATTCGCACTTACCATAATCCTCTAAGTCAAATGGTTCTAGAATTCCTTCTTTTTAAAGTCTTTCTATGCGTTTTATGTGTATATGGCCTAATCGACAATTCCACAGATAGGTGAGATCTGAATCATTCTTTTTGGCCTTTTTGGTATTTATGTTATAAACTTGTTTATCGTGATCTAATAAATAAAGTCCATTGACTAATCTAGCAGATCCATAAAACATCTCTTTAAAATAAAACGAGCAACTATTGTATTTTATTAAAAAGGAAAATCCCTTAGCATCTAAGCAAGAAACGGAAATGATGTTTTTAGTAATACTTGGAACATGGAAACATTCTTCCAGTTCCAAAACAAGGCCAGAGGACAACGACAAATAATAAGTTCTTACAGCTAATGCAGCAATCTGTGCTCCATTTCCCACTCGTAGGTCGACTTCACCCTTGCTTAACTTTCTACTTCTTCTTAGTCCCTGTGAATTGGAACATAAGTGTGAGACACAACCAGTATCTAATACCCAAGAAGTTGAATTAGCAAGTATACAGCCTATAACGAAAATACCTGAAGATGGAACGACTGTTCCATTCTTCTGATCTTCCTTAAGCTTCAAGCAATCCCTCTTCCAATTCCCCTTCTTCTTGCAGTAGAAGCATTCGGATTCAGAAGTGGGTTGGCTCATCTTCTTCTTTTCAGACTTGGTGCCGCCAGCTTGCTTAGTTGGGCTGGCCTTCTTGCCACCTTTCTTAGCATTCCTCTTCTTGCCAGATTTTTTGAACTTGCCCCCACGCACCATAAGCACATCTTGCTTATCACTTTTGAACTTCTTTTCAGCGGTCTTCAGCATACCGTGAAGCTCAGTGAGCATTTTGTCCAGACTATTCATACCATAGTTCTGCTTGAACTGATCATACCCGCTATGAAGAGAATGGAGGATGGTGTCTATAGCCATTTCCTGAGAGAATTGCTGATCCAACCGACTCATATTATCAATGAATCCAATCATTTTGAGAACATGTGGACTTACGGGCTCGCCTTTCTTAAGCTTGGTCTCAAGAATTTGCCTATGAGTCTCGAATCTTTCGACTCGAGCCAGATCTTGGAACATGTTTTTTTAATTCACTGATGATCGTGAAAGCTTCTGAGTTGACAAACGTTTTCTGTAGATCTGCACTCATGGTTGCAAGCATTAGACACTTTACATCCTTGTTGGAATCAATCCAACGATTGAGGGCTACCTGAGTGGCCCGGTCGCCTGCGGCTTCGGGCATCGCCTCTTCCAGGACATACTCCTTTTCTCCCTGCATAAGAACTATTTGCAAGTTCCTTTGCCAGTTAAGGAAGTTTTTCGCGTCCAACTTCTCCTTTTCGAGAATTGAGCGGATGTTGAATGAATTGTTGTTTGCCATAGTTAAAACTACAATTGTAAAAGAATAAACAAATAAATAACCATTCATTGTTCTCTTAATAAACTTAAATTCTAGCATACATGCATAATTTATCATTTATTAAGCATTTTATCCAAGTTATGTGTTCCGACAGGTGTGAATAAAATGATTCCAAGACCCTTAAATCATTGAAGAATTAAGCACATTATGTATTTAGAGTCAATTCTAAAATATTTTAGGTAAGCAAAGCCTTTGCTAATAGTCTAGAAACTACTCTTGGTTGATAGGTACGTCTAAGGATTTATTAGGTAAACCTATCTCATTTGCCACGACATAAAAAGACTCCTTACTTATATCGTTGAGTTTCACCAAAACTAACATGTACTAACAATTATTTGTGTACCTTACCCCTTTAGGATCAATAAGTAACACCTCGCTAAGGCGGGAAACTATTACTAAGATTGATGTAAAGGTTATCCAAGTAAGTGTTATTTTGGTATGGCACCTTTTAACTCAATTTTTATAGTCTGGAACTTAAGGCTCTTACTATGTTGGTTAGATTTTAAGTGAACTAAAATCCTTAATCATGCAACATAATCAAGCCATAATCTCATGCATATTTAAGACATATTTAAAAGCAATAACTTAAAATATGCATGAGATATAAATGTGATCTAGTATGGCCCGACTTCATCTTGAAGCTTCAACTTCAAACTCCGTCTTGAAAATGGATTGGAAACTCCGTCTTGAATTTCATCATGGGAGGCGCCATTTTCTTCAAATAGGATAAGCTATAATTTAAACTAATTACAACTATTTGATGGTACGAAGACCATATTTAAATTAAAAACTTTGGTGCATAAGACCAATTACATTCAAATTAATGGTACGCAAACCATATGCCCGAAGCCGCAGGCGACGGGGTCACTCAGGCAGCCCTCAATCGTTGGATTGATGCCAACAAGGATGTCAAATGTCTAATGCTTGCAACCATGAGTGCAGATCTACAGAAAACGTTCATCAACTCAGATGCTTTCACGATCATCAGTGAGTTAAAGAACATGTTCCAAGATCTAGCTCGAGTCGAAAGATTCGAGACTCGTAGGAAAATTCTAGAGACTAAGCTTAAGAAAGGCGAGCCCGTAAGTCCACATTGAGAATATGAGTCGGCTGGATCAGAAATTCTCTCAGGAAATGGCTGTAGACACCATCCTCCATTCTCTTCATAGCGGGTATGATCAGTTCAAGCTGAACTACAATATGAATAGTCTGGAAAAAACACTCACTGAGCTTCACGGTATGCTGAAGACCGCTGAAAAGACGCTCAAAAGTGATAAGCAAGATGTGCTTATGGTGCGTGGGGGCAAGTTCAAGAAATCTGGCAAGAAGAGGAATGCTAAGAAAGGTGGCAACAAGGCCAGCCATACTAAGCAACCTGGCGGCACCAAATCTGAAAAGAAGAAGGTGAGCCAACCCACTTCTGAATCTGAATGCTTCTACTGCAAGAAGAAGGGGCATTGGAATAGAGATTGCTTGAAGCTTAAGGAAGATCAGAAGAATGGAACAGTCGTTCCATCTTCAGGTATTTTCGTTATAGACTGTATACTTGCTAATTGAACTTCTTGGGTATTAGATACTACTTGTGGCTCACACTTATGTTCCAATTCACAGGGACTAAGAAGAAGTAGAAGGTTAAGCAAGGGTGAAGTCGACCTACGAGTGGGAAATGGAGCACGGATTGCTGCATTAGCTGTAGAAACTTATTATTTGGCGTTTCCCTCTGGGCTAGTTTTGGAACTGGAAGATTGTTTCCATGTTCCAAGTCTTATTAAAAACATCATTTCTGTTTCTTGCTTATATGCTAAGGGATTTTCCTTTTCAATTAAAGACAATAGTTGTTTGTTTTATTTTAAAGAGATGTTTTATGGATCTGCTAAATTAGTCAATGGACTTTATTTATTAGATCGCGACAAACAAGTTTATAAAATAAATACCAAAAAGGCCAAAAAGGACAAAAAGAATGATTCAGATCTCACCTATCTGTGGCATTGTCGATTAGGCCATATTAACTTGAAACGCATAGAAAGACTTAAAAAGGAAGGAATACTAGAACCATTTGACTTAGAGGATTATGGTAAGTGCGAATCATGTTTACTTGGCAAAATGACAAAGCAACCTTTCTCTAAAGTTGGAGAAAGAGCAAATTAACTATTGGGTTTAATTCATACAGATGCATGTGGAACAATCATGTTTACTTGGAAAAATGACAAAGCAACCTTTCACTGATGACTTCAGTAGATATGGTTATGTGTACCTAATAAAGCATAAGTCTGAATCCTTTGACAAATTCAAGGAATTTCAGAGTGAAGTAGAGAATCAATTAGGCAAGAAGATTAAGGCACTGCGGTCTGACAGAGGCGGTGAATATCTGAGCTATGAATTTGATGACCATCTGAAAGAATGTGGAATTCTATAAGAATGGACTCCTCCTGGAACAGCTTAATGGAACGGTGTGTCGGAACGGAGGAATAGAACTTTGCTAGACATGGTTAGATTAATGATGGGTCAGGACGAACTTTCAATAGAATTTTGGGGATATGCACTAAATACAGCTGCACTCACTATAAATAGAGCTCCGTCTAAAGCTGTTGAAAAGACTCCATATGAGTTATGATTTGGAAAGCCTCCAAAAGTGTCTTTTCTTAAGATTTGGGGATGTGAAGTATACGTCAAACGATTAATTTCAGACAAACTTCATCCAAAATCTGACAAATGTATCCTTGTGGGCTATCCAAAGGAAACAAAGGGGTATTACTTCTACAATACATCTGAGAACAAGGTGTTTGTTGCTCGAGATGGTATCTTTTTGGAAAGAGATCACATTTCCAAAATGACAAGTGGGAGAAAAGTAGACCTCGAAGAAATTCGAGTCGAACAACAAACTCTATAGAATGCTGATGAGGAAATTCAGGATGAAACTCAGAGATTTTTAGAAGTATCTGGTGAGAATCAAGGACCATCTAGAAATGTAACCACACGTAGATCGCAGAGATATAGATCTCAACCGGAAAGGTACTTAGGTATTTTGACGAACGAGAGCTATGAAGTTCTATTATCGGAAATGGAAATATTATCGGAATCGGAAAATAATTCCGGAAACGGAAATATTAAATATTCTTTCGAAACGGAAATTAATTCCGGAATCGGAAATATTAAATATTGTTCGTATTAGAAATGAATTCCGGAATCGGGATATTAATCGGAAGCGCGTAGTACGAATTAGCATCAGACGAGCTTGCTAGACGAAGGCCAAGCACGAAGCCAGGCCCACGTCCAGCAAGCATGGCGCACCGCACAAATAGCCTAAGGCCACGCCAGGCCCAACGCAAGGCAGGCCCAGCGCACGCCTTGGCTGCGGTAGCTTCGTGGGCTTCGTCGTTGCGTGGGCTCAGCGCGCGTGCGCATGGCGCTCCTCGTGGGCTGCTGTGAGTGCGTGTGTGTTTGTGCTCGCGTACGAAACCTAAATCTTGTAGGATTCGTTTAATGATTAAATTCCTATTCCTCAATGGATAAATTAATTAATAGAGTTTTAATTAAATTCCAGTTAACTAATTCGTTTCCTAATAGGATTCCAATACCTTTTCCATACCCCTATAAATAAGTGATTAATGCTCACAATTTATAACGAGTTTTCAAGTATTCAAAAAGAGAGAATTTTAAGCAAAAATTCAGTCACTTACTTGCCTCATATCAGCCGAAAATTATAGTACCTTACGGGTGATTCTAGTTAATCAAACTTAAGGAGGATCCGGACGTGCTGTGGACTTTCTACGGAGGGAAGACACTTGGAGTCCTAAAGACTTGTTCTTGTTCGGTTCGGGCACAGCTAGGGAGGGCACGCTACAAAGAGTATGCATCCTAAATTGTGCTAATTGTTATGTGGCAATTAATTTAAATTCCTGGCTTTAATGGTTTTTCCACATGATTTATATTCAGTTATATGGTTTTTCCGCAAGCATCGAGTGAAAAAGGAATTAGGAAATGCAAACTTGTCCCTAAGGACAAGTGGGAGACTGAAGGAAATAATGCCCTTGGTCCAAGTATGCATTTAATGGTAAGTCTAATAAATGTGGTTCAGTATTAATTATACAAGTTAATAATTCAGTGAGATCAAGTGAACTGTATGCCTAGCTAGAGGCCGCTTCAGTTCAAGTGGATTAATGATATTAATCCACAGCTTACTCTTGACTGAACCCGTAGGGTCACACAAATAATACGTAAACGGATCAAGTATTTAATGGCATTAAATACTCCATCTATGGATATTCCGAATCGACGGATCTTGGTTTCAGTGGGAGCTGAGATCGTCAAAGGCCAATAAATGAATACTCCGGAAACGATGATATTGCCGGAAACGGAAATATGAATCGTATCGGAAATATATATATTATCCAAGTCGTAGATGTTGCCGGAAACGGAAACATGGTACGTGACGGAAAATATTATCGAAAATGGAAATATTACCAGAATCTGAAATATTGCCGGAAACGGAAATATTGTCGGAATCGGAAATATTATCGGAATCGGAAAACAATTCCGGAAACGGAAATATTAAATATTCGTTCGAAACGAAAATTAATTCCGGAATCGGAAATGTTAAATATTGTTCGTATCGGAAATAAATTCCGGAATCGGGAAATTCATCGGAAGCGCGTCGTACGAATTAGCATTCGACGAGCTTGCTAGACGAAGGCCCAACGCGAAGCCAGGCCCACGTCCAGCAAGTATGGCGCGCCACACAAACAGCCCAAGGCCACGCCAGGCCCCGCGCGCGCCTTGGCTGCGGCAGCTTCGTGGGCTTCGTCGATGCGTGGGCTCACCGCGCGCGCGCATGGCGCCCCTCGTGGGCTGTTGTGCGTACGTGTGTGTTTGTGCTCGCGTACGAAACCTAAATCGTGTAGGATTCGTTTAATGATTAAATTCCTATTCCTAAATGGATAAATTAATTAATAGAGTTTTAATTAAATTCTAGTTAACTAATTCGTTTCCTAATAGGATCCCAATACCTTTTCCATACCCTATAAATAAGTGATTGATGCTCAAAATTTATAAGGAGTTTCAAGTATTCAAAAAGAGAGAATTTTAAGAAAAAATTCAGTCACTTACTTGCCTCATATCAGCCGAAAATTATAGTACCTTAAGGGCTATTCTAGTTAGTCAAACTTAAGGCGGATCCGGACGTGCTGTGGACTTTCTACGGAGGGAAGATACTTGGAGTCCTAAAGACTTGTTCTTGTTCAGTTCGGGCGCAACTAGGGAGGGCACGCTCCAAAGAGTATGCATCCTAAATTGTGCTAATTGTTATGTGGCAATTAATTTGAGTTCATGCCTTTAATGGTTTTTCCGCATGATTTATATTCAGTTATATGTATCATAACCTAACATTTTACAAGGCCGGATGTTTCGTTCGCACTCAAAGCAACGAGCAGGTATCAGTCAGAACCAGGTGAGGTGCATTAGACTGCTGCCAAGAATATCCTAAAGTACCAGAAAAGGACTAAGGATCAGTTTTGGGTCTATGGTGGTACAGGTGAGTTGGTTTTTAGAGGCTATACGGACGCATATATTGTGAATGAATGTATATTATGCATGAATGTTGTTTGTATTCTCGATTAGATTTAGTTCACTAAATAATCGAACCAACATAGAAATAACTAGGTCCAAAGTAATATTGACTTTAAAATTGTCTTCCAAATCAAGCACTTAGAAAAATCTAGGGATCTAAGGTAGTAGGTTTCCGCCAAAGCGAGGTGCTATTTTAGTTGACGTAGATGGTAAAGTATCCCAAAGGAACACATTGATTGTGGTTTTATTAACTCAAACAACAATGGCATATGTTGTGGCAAAGGGATAAATTATGGTATTAATTTATTAACCAAGAGTAATTTGGAGATTACTATCAATAGGTTTTGCTTATCTACAATCTTAAAAGACTTAATACATGCCAAAGCTACTTAAGGATTTAGGACTTTTAGGGTCATGGAATCGTTTCATTCATTTTGGACCATGTTTTTCTTTTGCATGAATGAAATGTTTAATAGCTTTAATGATTGCATGTTCGCATTTATCTCAAAGTTATTAAAGGTGATGAATGGTTATTTATTGTGAATTCTTTTCAAATGTAGAATGTCTAAAACAACAATCAAATCATCGGAAATTCTGGATGTCGAGTTAAACATGACTAACTTTCTTGAATGGGAAAGGAAACTTATCAAAGTTTTAAATGTTAACGACATGCGCTATGGCATCGAACAACCTTTTCCTAGCTATTATGCGTGGGGTATGACTTCAGAAAGGTACAGAAATTGGGCACATCACAAGTACCTTGTCTCGGAGTTTATCCTAATGTCTATTCCCAGAAAATTGGAGAGGGAGGTTCATTACCTATGAGCCTCATGCACTCCTAAGTCAACTAAGGGATAGATGTCGTGTGAGGTATCAACCCAAGGTCCAAACTGTTGCCAACAGGGTTGATACATTGGCTAATTCAATGAGCAATCTCAAACTCATTACCCCACATAGACCGTGCCTGGAGGTCGAGCTCCTAGAGGCACAAAAGCGCATTTACAAGGCTAAGATGGATAGAAACACACCAATTTGGTCTCATGTGAATATGATGACTAGATTATTCTTCACAATTGAGAGACTTGGTGGTTCCATCAAAGAGCCAATAGCTATTGCACTTGTGCTAAATTCTGTTCATAGGGATTATGAGGGGTTTAAGATGCACTATCTCTTTAATCAGAAAGAGAACACATTCAGTGAACTTGCGGAATTGCACGAGGAATTCGAGAGAATCCTTAAGTTCAAGCAAGACCCTTTGAATTTGAAGTGCACTAAATTCAAGAAAGTGTGCAAGGGGAAGAAAAGCAAGGCTGCATCTTCATCCACTCCCGGAGGGCAATTGGCGCCTTCCAAGAGAAAGATGAGGAAGAACACTTTTCCTTCTACATTGCAATGCTTCAATTGTAATGAAATTGATCATTATAAAAGAGATTGCCCCAAACTAAAGGAAGGAAAGAAGGACGGAAACGTTGCTTCACCTTCAGGTATGTATTTTATACATTGTATTAGATACTGGTTGTGGCTCACACTTATGTTCCAATTCGCAGGGACTAAGGAGAAGTAGAAAGCTTGATAAAGGCGAGATGGATCTACGCGTGGGAAATAGAGCATGCATTGCTGCATTAGCCGTAGGATCTTATTTTATATCTTTGCCTAGTGGTTTTGTTTTGGAACTAGAAAACTGTTACTATGTTCCTAGTATCACCAGAAACATTATTTCCGTTTCAAATTTGGATTCTAAAGGTTTTAGTTTTCAAACACAATAGTTGTTCTTTTTCTTTGAATGGAATGTTTTATGGTTCAGCACAACAAGAAAATACGAGCAAACACATTTATAACATAAATACCAAAAAGGCTAAAACTGGTGAGTCTGATCTCACATATCTGTGGCATTGTCGTTTGGGTCATATAAACACAAAACGGATGGAAAGACTTTAAATGAAGGGAATTCTAGAATCATTCGAGTTAGAGAAGATTGATCAATGCAAATCTTGTTTACTTGGCAAAATGACAAAGCGACCTTTCTCAAAGGTGGGAGAAAGAGCAAGAGAACTACTAGGGCTAATACATACAGACGTATGTGGGCCTATGAGTACGAAAACTAGAGGTGATTTCAGCTATTTCATAACGTTTACGGACGATTTCAGTAAATATGGCTATATTTACTTAATGAAACACAAGTCTGAATCGTTTGAGAAATTCTGAGAATTTCAAAACGAAGTAGAGAATCAACATGGCAAGAAAATCAAAGCTCTAAGATCAGATTAAAGAGGTGAATGTCTTACCCACGAGTTTGATGACCATCTAAAAGAATGCGGTATTCTTTCTGAATTGATTGCTCTGGGGCCACCTCAATGGAATGGAGTGTCGGAACGGAGAAACAGGACCTTACTCGATATGGTCAGGTCAATGATGGGTCAAGCCAAACTTCCTTTACAATTTGGGGACATGCGTTGCAAACAGAAGTACTCACACTGAATCGTGCTCCGTCAAAATTTGTTGAAAAGACTCCATACGAATTATGGACTGGGAAACTTCCAAAGTTCTCTTTTCTGAAGATTTGGGGTTGCGAAGCATATGTCAAGCCATTATTTCGGACAAGCTCGAACCAAAATCTGACAAATGTTTCTTTGTTGGGTATCCAAAAGAAACAAAGGAGTATTACTTCTACAACAAGTCAGAGAACAAGGTACTCGTTGCTCGTGACAGTGTCTTTTTGAAAAGAAATCACATTTCTAAAATGACAAGTGGGAGAATAATAGACCTCGAAGAGATTCGAGACGAACAACGAACCAAGAACTCTTTAGAAGCAGTTCAAGGTGAAGAACCTTCAAGGCCTTTAGAAGAGCCAGTGGGAGTAGTTCCTCAAGACGTTGTTGCCCCTCGTAGGTCACATAAAACTATGGTTCAGCCGGACAGATGGACAGGCGTCCTCTTGACTGAAAACTTAGATGTTCTCATATTAGATAGTGATGAACCTATGATCTACAAGCAATTTATGACGAGCCCAAGCTCCACTAAATGGTTAGAGGCCATGAAATCAGAGATAGACTCCATGTCTGAAAATCAAGTCTGGGATTTGGTAGATTTGTCGGATGGTTTTACACTATCGGATGCAAATGGGTCTTCAAATTGAAGAAAGACAAGGATGGAATTGTATACATATACAAGGCTAGATTGGTAGCAAAAGGTTACAGGCAAGTTCACAGCGTTGACTACGATGAAACCTTTTCTCCAGTCGCTATGCTTAAGTCTATTCGGACAATCCTTGCGATTGCCGCGTTTCATGACTATGAAATATGGCAAATGGATGTAAAAACTGCCTTCTTAAATGGTGTTCTTGAAGAGAGTGTGTTTATGACACAGTCGGAGGGTTTTATCGATCAAAAGAATCAAGAAAAGGTATGCAAGCTTAAGAAATCCATCAATGGATTAAAGCAGGCTTCAAGGAGCTGGAATAAACGATTTGATGAAGCAGTCAATAAGTTTGGCTTCATCAAGAATCAGGACGAATCTTGTGTATACCAGAAAGTCAGTGGGAGTAAAATTGTATTCCTAGTCTTGTATGTAGACGACATACTGCTTATTGGAAACGACATTCCTATGCTGGAGTCTGTAAAGACTTGGCTTGGAAAGTATTTCTCAATGAAAGAATTAGGAGAGGCACAGTACATATTGGGGATCAAGATTTATAGGGATAGATCTAAGAGGATGATTGGACTAAGCCAAAGCACTTACATTGACAAAGTTCTAGCTAGGTTCAATATGATGGGAGCCAAAATAGGCCATCTACCCAAGTCACATGGCACATATCTAAGCAAGACTCAGTGTCCCAAGACATGTGATGAGCGTTGAAAGATGAGTGAGACTCCATACGCTTCAGCTATTGGATCCATCATGTATGCTATGATTTGTACAAGGCCGAATGTTTCGTTCGCACTCAGTGCAACGAGCAGGTACCAGTCAGACCCAGGTGGGCATTGGACTGCTGCCAAGAATATCCTAAAGTACCTGAAAAGGACAAAGGATCAGTTTCTGGTCTATGGTGGTACAGATGAGTTGATTGTTAAAGGCTATACAGACGCAAGCTTTCAAACCGATATAGATGATTTCAGATCACAATCTGGTTTTGTGTTCTGCCACAATGGCGGAGCAGTAACCTGGAAAAGTGCTAAGCAAAGCACTATTGCAGATTTTACAACTGAAACCGAGTACATTGCTGCCTCAGAAGCAGCAAAGGAAGTTGTTTGGATTCGGAAGTTCATCAAAGAACTTGGGGTTGTCCCCTCTATTGAAGGACGAATGGATTTGTATTGCGACAATAGTGGAGCCATTTCCCAGGCAAAGGAGCCTAGGAGCCACCAGAAGTCCAAGCACGTACTGCAGAGATTTCACATACTTCGAGAAATCGTTGAAAGAAAAGAAATCGTGATTTGCAAGGTTGGAACTGATGACAACGTCGCGGATCCATTGATTAAACCGTTTCCACAAGTGAAGCACAACTCACATGTAGCAACCATGGGAATCAAGCATGTTGGAGAATGGCTTTGATTTTCTAAGTTTTGTTTTAGAACATCTGTTAGATCTGTGTTTAAAATAGTTGGTTTAACCATTTAGTATTTATGAAATTCTTTATTTCATATTCATTTAATTTGGTTTAGTATTAAATGAAAAGTCCAAGTGATTCAAAACATTAAAATGGGATGTCAAGATGGATTCTTCGACAAAGAAACACCCATAAGTGAACTTGAATATTGAAGTCACAAAGGATCCCTAATCCAGGTCATTTAAAGGTGCACAACCAATGACTAATGAAGATTAGATTACAAGTAGATTTGTAGTTCGGTTTCTTGAACAAAATTGACTGAATGTCAAAATCTTTTGCATAGATACTTATTGGATCTTATATCGGATTGACCATAAGAACAATTCAAGAGATTAAAGTCATGTCATAAGGAGTTCTCATTAATGGTGATTAGAAACATTAATGGTAATTATGATTGCTCGTTTGAAGATTAGTTCACTCTAACGCTCGCAAAACGTCGCACCGTAAAAGGAGGCTATAAAAGCAGTTATTGGGCGTACTATGAATCAAAGTGAGTGTTCATAGATTGCATGAATGAATTGTCCTCCTATCTTGATAGGATATGGTGTTGTTGTGTAACAAGGCCTCTTGGAGAGTTAGATACTGTGAAAATGCATGGCCATGCTCAGAATGGTTAAGGCTTAACCTTCTGAAAATATTTAACAGTTGAACTCAGTAATCCGAGAAATACTTCTGGACCTAATAAGGATGGCTTAGATCTTACCTTATGTTGAGCAAGTAACACTAAGCGACAAAGGAATGCGAATGCACACTTGTTTGAATGACAAGTTGGAGACGAAAGGAAATGTGTCCTTCACCCAAGATTTATTAGTCTAATACCAAGGTTTAATTACGAAAAATTAATTTAGGAAGATCAAGTGATCGGAACAACTAGCTGGAGCAATGCTTTCGATCAGTGAGTTCTAATCTATATTAGGATCACATCTTACTCTTGACTGAACCTATAAGGTCACACCAATGGCATGTAACAGATTACCGGATTAAATGAATAGGAAATTCATTTAATATCTTTTCGAGAATTAGTTCAGAAAAACATAAATATACGATATGAAGTTGGATCGGAATCGTATATCGTATCGCGAATATTCGTAAGCTAGGAGAAACGAATAACCGTATCATACGACGGTGATTCGTCAAGTACCATACGATAAACAATAGCCGTAAGGCGTTGGTCGCGAATACGAGCGAGATGAGGCTACCGGTCAATCGAGCCAAGCGCGCAAGCGCCCAAAGGCCCAACGAGCCAGCAGCTTGCCAGCAGCGAGAGCAAGCCCACAAGACCGGATGGGCGCGCACGGATAGCAGTGATGGCAGCAAGCAAAGCAGCGAGGCCCAAGGCCCATGGCTGCGTTCCCTTGTGCGAGCTGCTCGTGGGCTTGGTGCGTGTGTTGGCCGGTTGAGGCTTCATGCCTTGGCTGGTCATGTTATAACCTTAGGGTTATAACACACCACCATTCATTATGTTTTTCTCTAACAACACAACAATTCTAATTCTACGTACATTCAGTAAAACCTAATCAAAGAGAAACCCTAATTCTCTCTTTGCCTCCGTTAGTATTGTTCTTCCCTAAAAGCTAGAAACTCTTTAGTGACGTCTAAGATACGAATCTCAAGACGAATTTGAACGTGTCGGTGAACCAAGTAGATGAACGACTATTGGAGTTCTTTGTTCGTGTTCGTGAATCGTTGAACTAGGGAAAACATGCTTCGAATGTAAGTTTGCTTAATCTGTACTTTATGCCGCCTCCACATTTAGACGGGGGCAAACCCCCAAACTGGAAGGAAATATGTCCTTCACCCAAGGTGCATTAAGTCTAATATCAAGGTTCAGATTAATTGCGAACAATTAATTCAGTGAGATCAAGTGATCGGAACAGCTAGCTGGAGCAATGCTTCCGATAAGTGAGTTCTAATGGATATTGATCTCACAGCTTACTCTTGACTGAACCTACAAGGTCACACCAATGACACGTAACAGATCAACGGATTAAATGAATCGGAAATTCATTTAATAGCTTTTCGGGAATTAGTTGGAAAACGTATTATACGATACGACCTTGCATCGGAATCGTATATCGTATCGCGAATATTCGTAAGTTGGGCAACACGAATAAATCGTATCGTACGACGGTGATTCGTCGAATACAAAACGATAAATAATATATCGGAAATATATTAAATCACGAATACGAAGGGCATCGGAGTTGCTCGCCCGTCGAGCCAAGCACGTAAGTGTGCAAGGCCCAACGAGCCAGCAAGCTCGCGAGCAAAGGCGAGCAAGGCCAGCCCATTGGGCGCGAGCACGCAACAGCGCAAGCAACGCAGCGACGAGCGAGCAGGCCCAAGGCCCAGCTGCTCGGCGCGCGCGCTGTGCGCTTCGGCCTGCAGTGTGTCGCTGGGCGCGGGCTGTGTGGTCCGTGTGCTTATGCGATGTGGCCGGTCAAGGCTCTTTAGTCTTGGCCGGTTACATCTTTAATACAATAGGTTAATTGTATTATTCCAACACACAATTCATACTACTCAAACCCTAGACACAGAGAATTCTAATTCTCTATGTGCCTCCAAAGTGAGTTCTTCCCAAAAGCAAAGTATCTTGATCGATTGTCTAAGCTACGATAATCAAGACGGATCTGATCTTGTCGGTGAACCAAGTAAAGGAACGACAAGTGGATTTCTTTGTTCGTGTTCGTTGACAGATTATTGTTGAAAACACGCTTCGAATGTAAGTTTGCTTAATCTGTGCTTTATACATGTTTCCTGGCTTTGGGGATTGTTTCCGCACATGTTATTATGTTTAACTGTATTCCCCTACAGTGGTATCAGAGCCTTATGTATTCAAAGCTTGAATTAGCATGATTATTATTGTTTTTGCATCCGTCGAAAATTTGGGATTTTTGTTGATTTTTCGGAATTTTTACGAATTATTGGATGAATTGCGTAATAATCAGGTCCGAAATCAAAAATGTTCGTTTTTCGAGTTTTAAAACCCTAATTTGATTGAAAACGATTTTCTAAGATCAACTCATGTGAACGGAATTGCAAAAACAGGCCTCGAAGTGTCATGTTTTGGGCGTTTTTGTTAATTTTTCATTAAAAATTAAAAGTGTCGAACAGTAATTCAATGAAAAGGTCGACCTATACTACTCGGATTTTTCCGATAAGTATAAACCCTAATTTTTCCTTTCCCCAATTCGTCAAAATTTGAAACCCTAATTGAATTTTAATTAATTTTGGTTTAATAATTCGGTTAATTGGGAAAGGGGATATAATTTCATGGGTCAGTGCCTAATTTTAAAAATTATTGGATTAAAATTTTGAATGGTTTCGTTAATTTTAATCGCACTTAAACCAAATTATTAAAAATCTGAAAATTAATTATTTATGAACGATTTAAAGCTTCGGATTTTATTAATTAAATGTCCAAACTTTAAAGGTTGATTCGTTCGTTCTTAAAAGTTTGAATATTGTTAGCCCCTTATTTAATAATTTTACGAAATTGGATTGTCGTTGGAATTTATTAAATCGTTTTTTTTCGAAAATAAAAATCGTAACTTTTTGAAAAATAAATTAATGAAATTCGTGAAATTAAATTTAATTTTAATTAAGTTGGTCTGTATCACGAACCAAAGGCACGAACATGAGCATGGTGGACGTATGACTCGTCGAGCCATGCGTTGCTATTGTGCTTAGGCCGAGCCGCATGCGACAAGGGCAGCAACAGATACGCTGCGTGCCTCATGCGCGCTGGGCGAGGAAGGGGCAGGCGGCATTTCTTGCGGGGCTGCGACGAAGCAAGGCGCGAGCCATGCGACGTCCAGCATACACACGAAGCACAACACGCACGCAGGGGCAGCATAGCTGCGGGGACGCGATGCGCGCGCGCGGGGCTGGGGTGTGCGAGTCTTGCTCGTGCGCTCTTGGGCCTCACGCAAGGCATGGGGCTGAGCGCAAGCCTAGCCCGACTACGTAATTTGACTTTTTCGTTGAAAATTGTTTATTTCGTTGGGCTTCGTATATTTGCATTAATTTGGGCTAACGGGATATTTAATTTTAATATTTTATTTGCTTGGGCCGGGCCGCGAGTTTTAATATAATTAATTATCCGGAATAATTATTGGTTTGAGTGGGAGCCACTAAATGAAATTAAAATGAAATAATTATTTTTAATTATTTTCGTAGGTCGCATTATTTTAATTAAATTCAATTTTAATTAGAATAAAGTCTAAGGATTAATAATTTGGAAATTGATTAATCTTTTAGGACGCGTTTATGTGAACGTGAATTTTAATTAATTCACGTAAATACTTGCATATTTACATGGGCCATTCGTTTTAGCATACGAATGGGTGAATGCATAGAATGTATATTTTATGTAATGCAGGTAGTCCAAAGTGACTAGTATGGCCAATTTAGGATAGCTAAATACGGTCTGCGTACCGTTCTATCTTTGAATGTAAAGTTTTAAATATGGTCTGCGTACCATGGAAATTTTGATGTAATTTATTATTTTCAAGTATTTCTAAGTTTAGAACTTTAAGTTAGCATTTGAACGAAGATTCAAGACGATGCCAAGCTAACAAGGAGGTGATGAAGATTGGATGCTTCAAGACAAGATGTTTTGGGCCATACTAGATCACCATTTCTTTATGCAATTTCATATATATATATATATTATGCGTGAATGTATAATTGTATGTATGCTTTGCATGAACAGGTTGTTTCATATGAATCGATTAGATTAGGTTCACTAAATAATCGAACCAACATAGAAACAACTAGGTCCAAGTAATATTGAGTTTAAAAAAAAATTGCCTTCCAAATCAAGCACTTAAAAAAATCTAGAGATCTAAGATAGTAGTTTTACGCTAAAGCGAGGTGCTATTTTAGTTGACTTAGGTGGTAAGGTATCCTAAAGGAGCACGTTGATTGTGGTTACAACTCAAACAACAACGGCATTTTGTTGTGGCAATGGGATAAATTATGGCATTAATTTATTAACCAAGAGTAATTTGGAGATTACTAGCAATAGGTTTTGCTTACCTAAAATCTTAAACTACTTAAGACATGCTAAAGCTGCTTAAGGATTTAGGACTTTTGGGGTCTTGGAATCGTTTCATTCATTTTGGACCATGTTTTTGCTTTTTGCATGAATGAAATGTTTAATAGCTTTGATGATTGCGTGAATGCTTTTATTTCAAGTTATTAAAGTATGATAAATGGTTTTCTTTGCTAGTTAATTTTGTAGAATAGTAAATCTTCAACCTTATTGCGTTCGGACAATAGAACTGCGATATTTCCTCGATCGATTGGTAACTATTTTGAGAGCGATTCTCAAAGAAAAGGAGAGTGAGAGCGTATCTTGAATGCTATTTTCTTATAGTGATCTTCATGGTTGTTTTCAAACTAGAATTTGAATGGTAGACCAATTGGACCTCATATATTCAGAATACTGGGTAGTTTTGAAATAATGAAGTATTGAGTTAAAGACTCATGTATAACCAATGGTTAACTACCAATTTTCTTTTGATTCGATGATGAATTAGACTCATTGGATGTTGTCATTCAAAGTGAACAAAAGAAAGGGACTTTGTAAGCATAACAAAGTAAGAAGATCAAGCAAAGAGTAAAATCTTTAGAACTATAAGAAAACGTGCTAGAAAGGATAGGAAAGGGGAACAAAAGAAATGAATTCAATATTGAATTTCTACCTAAAAGTTTGTGTTAAAGAGAAACGACATAGCAAATAAACTCCTATGGTATTAGATTACCGCTTGAGGTTCTAAACTCTTGTTAAGAACTCAAATTCCGGGAGCTAAGCCTGGTAATTGACCTACAAGTAGGTAATGAAGTAAAGTTGTGCTACATTAATTGTAGGGTCATCATGTTTGTTTTAAAGTCCTTCTAAAGGCTGGAACTTAATGGTATTATGTTCCATTAATCATCATAATCAATTTCTGTTTGGACAACAGAAAGACTCACATTCAAGGTAAACAAGAACATTCGTTGAGTGTTTATTTGAATGAAATGGTCATTTAAGGGTTGAGTCATATGATTGATTAATAAACAAACGAATCTATTCACACTTAAACTGCAGAAGGTTCAAATCAAACATTTGGATTTGTGTTCCACATATCTTTGGCCATGTCATACGACCATATTAACAAGTCAACATTCTAAGATTCCATGGCATGGATTTCTGAAAGTTGGTTAATTTAAGACACGTGGGTCTTGCTTGTTGAACATGACATAGAAATGGACTATTGTTAGAAGTTTCTAGACAATGAAGTTCATGGGCCAAAGATGGATTTTATGACTTACCTATTTCACAAGAATTTGAGAAAATATGGCTATATTTACTCAACGTGAAATATGTGAAATGCTTCAATGCGATTCACAAAAGGGTATAAAATCAACTTGGCGAGAATTTTGGAACATCTAAGCTGGGTCAAGGTGATGTTTGCATGAGCCAAGAAAGATTATCTAGATTGTTTATATGGCATTATAACAATCGAAGCTCCATAAGAATATGGTATGTCCAAATGAAGATATCGGAATCTATTTCGATTAACGATAATCACGAATATTTTCTTATATAGTTTCTAAATGATACTCTCAAGTGACTATCACACTAAACAAAGTTGTCAAAGCTAAGGATAAGATGTCATAAGGATTGAACTTCGGCTCAGTACATCTTTTCAGTACATAAATATCTAGGGTTGTCGAACCCAGTGGGAGTTAATGTTTACATCAAACAATAACTCAAGGATAGATATATGTTTCTTTATAAGCGACTCATAGAAACAAAAGGTATTGATTCTACCACAAATCTTAGAACATATGGTTGTTGCTTAAGATAATGTCTTTTATGAAACCATCATATTTCCAAAAAGGCAAGTGGGAGAAAAATGACCTCGAATGGACTTCGAGCCAAGCAACAAACAAATGTAGGATACTTAGGAGTCTTTGGAAAAGCTCCGTACTTAGAAGCCTTTGGAAGAGCTTCATGAAGACTTTAGAAGTGCTTCAAGAGAATCCTAATACTCAAAGGACTTGAGTAATGTCTTTATAGACACTAACGTTTGATGTTCAATACCTAGCTTAATCGTATAAGGAATAGAATTCAACCAAGATAGATATCTTGAGGAATGAAAACTATGAAGACTTTGGAAAGTGCTTCAAAAACATACGACTTACAGGTTAGCTACGACGAATTAAAAATTCCCAAGTATGGTTTGAGGCCATCAGAAACATAAGTATGGTTCGAGGCCATACAAAATGGTTTGAGGCCATTTCATCCAAAGTACCTTCATCTTGAAGAATCAAATCTATGATTTGGTTGATTTGCATAAAGGGTTCACTCCTATTGGTTGCAAATATGTTTTCTAAACATACAACGTTGATTTGCATAAAGGGTTTACTCCCATTGGTTGCAAACATGTTTTCAAAACATACAGAGATGATATTGTATACACATACAAAAGAGAAGATAGATTGGTGGTTAAAGATTGTAAACAACTTCACGGCGTTGATAATGTTGAAATCTTTTTCACCAAGTCGGAATGCTTGAACTATTTTGGATAAATCTAGCAATCATTGCATATGGCAATATGGCAATTGGAAAACGAAACACCTTACTCAATTGGACTTGTAGAAAGGAATTGTGTACATCACACAATGTAAAAGTTTTGGATGCTAGATAAAAGAGCAAGCTTAAGAAATCTATTCGTAGATTAAAGCATGCAAGTGGGAATTGGACCATATTTGTCTAAAAGGCTATTGAGCAATCATAGCTTTATGAAAATATGGATCATCTTATAGATGAGGAGTTTAGTGGGAGCTAGGTCAAGTTTATTGATTCTATATATGAGATACATATCTCTCTATTGAAAAATGACATTCAAATGGTTAGATTTGAAAGTATTTGTCAATATTAGAACCATGGCGAAACTTAGAACATACAAAGATCTATTGGATAGGATCTAAAGCGTTGTTTGGATTTCGTAAAAGTGATTACTAAATCAAACACAATGGAGAGACTCAAAAGAGACTCTCAACCCATATGAGTAAGTCTAAGTTATGAATGCTTTAACTAAGTATAAAGCTAGGCTGTTATCACTAAAGTTAAGCATGAAGGACCTTGAAGAGGTGCCTTCACCTTATATCACATGGCAATGCCAAGATTTTAGCAAGATTTAGTGTCTCTTGAAACAGAATGAAGCTAAAAGTTACATGGATGGATTTTAAAATGCGAATGGTTTTTGCATTACAATCAATCATGTATAATGTGATATATAAATCGCCAAGATAACTCGTGAACATTGGATCGTGACGAGTTTATACCAATCTCTATTGATCTGGATCAAAGATCATTGGAACAGTATCAAGAATATCCAATACATTTGGAGATGTAGGATGAGAACTTGATAAGAGGAAGTGAAGATAACTAAAGTTTTGATGCTACATGCATTTGCCTAAGCAAAAGTTGATTCTGGTTGTTAAGCAAACCACAAACATACACGGGCAATTAGGCGTCGTGATTAAAAGGTGGTAACATGGGTTCTAAACCATATGTGATGCATGGGAAACTGAATCAATGATTAGTTTCCAAGTTCTCAGTTGAAAGATGTATCTCCCACATCTATGTGAACTGGTTGGAGCATTCCAAAAGGGAAGCATCATTTGAAATTCTACATAATTGAAATGAATTAATTATTGCCTAAGAAGCAATAAAAGGGAATTGTTTTTAGTGGGAGATCTTCAATGAACTCAGGTTGATCACAAGTCTGCTACCTGGATGATTTTCTATTTTAGATATGATTATCATTCACTACTACAAATCCCGCGTTTTAGCGACGCCTTTTAGGCCTTTTTTCGACAGCCAAAGGCGTCGAGAAATTTACCCTCGACGCCTACCCAAGTGCGTCGTTAAAATGTTAGTCGATATTTCTCGACGCCTTTTGTGTCAATAGAGTAGACGCTTTTTATCGTCCCTCTTCAGTTAAGGCGTCGATATTCTCGACGCTTTAAGGCGTCTAGAAATTTTGTTTTCGCATCGAGAATGTCAACTGACCCGCCTCATCCAAATTCACCTATGTAATATTCTTGACGCTTAAAGGCGTCGAGAAATTTGTGTTTCCTGGAAATTTTAATTTAATTCAGCCTAATTTTTTGTATAATTTTTTTTCCACCTATATAAATGCAAAAATAAATATATAAATAAACTTTATTCATCAATGAAACCTGGGTTCTGAATAATTGGTATCCAATCAATTATGTAACATTGAAATTGCCTTATACAAATGTAGAAGTACATAATTAAAATCCATCGTACACGATAATGTTACTAATTAACCAAAATCCATAGTACATGATAATGTTACTAACCAAATTCCATCGTATATAAATGTTACTAACTAAATATTCCAAAAGATCATCAAAGATACAAATTGTATCTACTAAACAGAATAACTAAAACCTAGAAAAACTAGGATCTATAATAGTGGTAGTAGTAGCTTATATGAAACTCAAGTGGGTCTTTTCCTTCATTCTCATCTTGCTCCTTATCACGTTGGACGATCTGAAAAGAAAAAAACAAAATGAAGTATAGAGAGAAAGGAAGAGAGAGATGTAGATAGAGTTACATACCAATAGGAAAATGGAAGTAGACATGGTCAAACAGAGAAGCGGTTTCCTTCCATACTCATCCAAAAGTTCACACAAGAGCGGAAGTACATGAATAATTTGAAGCCAGGAAACCTGCAAAGTAAAATGTTATATCAAAATAACATAATTCCATTCCCAACACTGCTTATAGAAACAACTTATTCAGCCAAGAACATGCTGGAAATGGATAAACCCTCAATTTATTCAGTCAAAACCACAAAATCAGTACACCAAACCCCGAAAATCAAATCTGCAGCCAACGGAATTTAATTCAAAAGCAAAGAATCCATATCAAGCATCATTTTAAGAGGGAAATGGGGGAGAGAAATCTGTGCAAGTATAATAGAATATAATTTTAATCAAATTAAACTATATCTTGCTAAAACATAATCCATGTTAATATCTGCACCAGGTCCCCACCAAAGTTTGTCTTTAGAACTAATAAAGGAGCATGGATGTGGCCCAACCAAAATCTATTGAATTCTTTAGGTATAAACTACTTGAGGTAAAATTTACCACAACCTGAAACCTAACAGCTATTGTCTACTGCTGGTTGAAAGTTAGACTATTTTCATATATTGTACAACATGCAACTAAGATGCATCAAAAACTCCAGCATCCAATAACAGATAAAAACCAGTTACTTTGTTAAATAAAAGTTAGAATCATAACACCAGTATGAAAACTTATTTGGCATAGGAAATGAGAAATTCAAACTTTTCCTTCTTCTAAAAGAAGTCATGTTAACAACTTCTTCGGCAAATTTCTTGAAGGAATAATAAACCTCATGCTGCACTTTTTGTGAATTAGAAACTCCGGAAAACTAACTTTTTGTCAGAGTTAATTGGGCTTAAGAGAACACCTGAAAATTGCAAAATGAAATACAATATCAACTCAAATTCTGTAATAAGTATGTAAATTTTAGAACCTAAATCACACATGATTGAATGGCATGAGAATTCTCAAAGAGGTCAAACAACACATGGTACTCAAAGAAGAGAAAAATGAAAGAAAACATGTAAAACTCAACAGGACTGAAGTTGCTAATACTCAACCAAGACTGAAGAAGGTGCAACAAACCTAAATAAAAGTAATTTGTAGGTGATAAATCACTAAAGCTTATACTAATAGCATCTAAAATAACAAATGAGTTGCTTTTGTGCAGCTTGAGTCATAACAGGATGCGAGGCTCTCTCAAGTCTGCGAAGAACAGAGGTAAAGAAGGGAAAAGATATAGAAAACGGGAAATTAGAAAGACTAAAAATTTACAGGCTATAATTTCATCCCAAATTAAGTAAACCAAGCTATTGACTACCTCTTACAAGCAACGCGACTGCTCAAAGACGGTACCAGGCCCTAGACAAGCAATTAAGGCCAATAGTTTGAAGTCCCCTTGGGGTAGAGGCACCTTCATTCGAGAAACATAAAGGTACAATAACACCTAACTAAGTTCTTGACAGAAAGCAATTCGAAAAGGTTGAAAAGTGAACTTATAAGTTGTAGTTTGGCATACCCGCCCTCTTAAATCACCTAATTGAATATGCTCTTGTAAACACCTAATACAAGCACTTTTTAGCAAATCAGTCATTCTTTCTAGGAATTCAAAAAGATTCAAGTTTTATATAGAAATATCAAATGCTTGACCAGAGGGGTGAAGTAATGGTATTAAGATAACACACACACACTTATGAAACGGCACCCCCAATAATTTACTATTACTACTACTGGAATCTTCTTTAACCCCTTTTGATTCCATTATAACATTCAATTAGATAGTTAATGATAAAAGGCCAAATATAAATATGAAGGCCTAGATAAATTACCAATACCAATCTAGATAGTTAATGATAATAAGTCCTACATAAATTAGATACTCAAAATTTTCAAAAAGAGTGCAACTTTGTGAGATTTATATAACTCAGGAATGGTGTTTTATTATATGGAATAGACTATCTCTTCCCAGACATTGTTTCATAAAATGGTTGAGTAGTTCAAACAGACTGCAAAGAACTCTTATGGTCGGTAATGTTTGTTTACTGATGGTCTAATGATTTAAGAAGTTTGACAGAAATATGGACTAGTAACAGGCTAACACAAAGTAGTAAGAAAATCACCTTTCCGGCAGCACCAGACACACAGAGACAAATACCTAATATCCTTTATGAGGAGATCCAACCTCATAGAAACCAGTATTTTGATCATCTTCTAAAAAAATAGGGACATGGATTGCAACATTATTAGCCTTTAAGGGAAACATGGTTATCGGATCAAACTAGAAGAGGGCAAAGTTGCTTAGTAGTAATATGTTTTATAACCAATGAAGTATTAGCGATAGTTTTTTTTTTGGTAAATAAGATATATTTATTACCAAAAGGTAGAAACCACACAATATTCAACCAACGAAACAAGAAGCAAAGGGCGCACAAACCCGCAACCCAAGCTAAAACGCAAAGCAAAAAACAACAGTCAAAACTACAAACAAGCCATCCGCAGCTACAACAAAGACGCAGCAGCAGCAGCAGCAAGAGTAGCAGCAGAACCTAGCAAAGAAAGCAGCAGTGCAACCAGAAAAGAAGCAAAGCACCAGAACCACGCTTCAGCAAAGAGGACAGCAACAACAATAGAGAAGCACAGACCAGAACTTGCAACAGAGTGAGGCTGAAGTATTAGCGATAGTTGATGACAAGGATACTTCATATTATTATGTATTTCCGGATATTAGGCTTATGATACTTCTACCATTATATATAAGATAATACCTACATTTTTAACAAAACAAAAATTAAAGAAACAAGAGGAAGAGATAATGTACCTAATTGCCACACAATAGCAAATCTCGCCAAAAAAGTCTCAAATGTTGCAAAGTACTGGTCATTTACACGCATTTTCACACACTAATGAAAGATATGCAATTCTAAAAACTCAAAAGTATCGTCTAAAAGAGGGCATGAAGCTAAATACCCTTGATAAGATGGTTAAAGCATATATCTCCAGCTATACCTGAAATTTGCAAAATAAAAATGACAAATAACAGGTCTGCCTGTATATATCTACAATAAGCACGTAAACATGACCACTTGAATCCTATATAAAGGGCTTAAGAGATACAATTGAGAAAGGCAGACATGTAATAATTCTATTCAAGCAGGAATCTGAAATTTAGCTAACTAGTAAAACAAAGAATGTGATCCCAGAAAAAAAATGAAGGATCAAGCCACAAAAGATTTTGTAGCATAACATGTAAAACCCAAACGAAAAATATTAAAATTCAAGTATACAATGAAAATACTCCATGTAACATCTGCATTTTATTATTTTTATGTACTCAAAAGTCAGAATGATCCCTGAGAAGTATATTTTTATGACCTAACTTATTTCATAACTTCATATCAACCCCACACAGCCACACATATATGCTAAAATACATGAAAAATTATCATTAAGTTTGTATCCAGCAAAAACAAGTCAAAAAAGCTAAGAGAAAGGATGCCATCAATTCCCATGATACCCTTAAAATGGATTCACTACATTAGATATTACACCAAAAACCTAAATCAGATGTCCAATGCTCAAATCATCTAACGAATTAAATATGTTACATTCGACCAAAAACAAAATAAAATTCCATTATGAAAACCCTGAATCAAAATCTAAGTTATAGACCAAAAATTCCTAATTGACATATAGTTAGGGGTGTTCAAAATCTGAAACTATGCTCAATTAAACGTAGATGCCACACAGGTACAGAAGTAAAGAAAATTGACAAAGTATAGAAGATTTATCATTTCAGCAATTGACATAAGAGAGAATATAGAAACTAACGCATAAAACCAAAGAATTCTGAACTGGATAGAAATTTCATACCTTAAAATCGAGATGGAATTTTCGGCAAAGAATTTTGTTTTGTTAGATAGATCTGGAACAAAAATTCATTAACTAGAACAAGATATGGAACAAAAATTATAACTTGAGGAAATAACCTAACATCTCAACAAATTCAGAACATGGGAGACAATTAATACCTCAAAATGTTTGAATTTTGTTTACAGCTTGTTGTAATTCTTATAATTGCGGCAAATTCTTCGAGCGCGGAGTAGATCGAGAACTTTTGAGGCTGAGAAGGGAGAGAGTTGTTGGGGGTTAGGGTTGAGAGAAAAGTAGAAGATGATTAAGAAAGAGAAAGAGGAATGGGGCGGGTTTCTTTTCCTTGGCCATGTGCAGAGCAGGTGGTATTTGGCTGAATTGTCGACGCCAGAAGTAGACGACAATTAGGTGGACATCAAATGGCGTCGACAAAACACGGATACTGCAATCTTAGCCTAACGCTATACGGCAGGTGTCGAGGCCTAGGCGTCGAGATAACACACATTTTGTAGTAGTGATTCTAAACAGCAACGAAACACTAGATCATTTTAGAAAGATATTCAAAGATCTTTTCATCTTACATCGAAAGGCTTTCGATAGAAAAGATGCTAAGGACAACAAAGTATGATAAACTAAACCTCTGCATTGAATGATACACAACATTCATATGCAGATGTGGAATCAAGTTTGAGTTACATGAATGTTTTAAGTATTGGGTGAAAGGCCTATATCTGTAAAACATTAAATGCTTAATTTTGGGTTTGAGGCCCACAAATTGGTAAGCATTTGGTTTAAACATTTATCATTTATGAAATTATATTTCATAGTTCATTTAATCTTGATTTAGTATTAAATGTTAAGTCCATGTGATTCAAATCATTCAAATGGGATGTCAAGATGGATTCTTCGACAAAGAAATACCCATAAGTGAACTTGAAAATTGAAGTCACAAAGGCTCCCTAATCCATGTCATTTAAAAGTGGACGACCAATGACTAATGAAGATTAGATTGCAAGTAGATTACTTAGTTCTGTTTCTTGAACTAGAGTGACTGGATGTCAGAATCTTTTGCATAGATACTTATTGGATCTTGTATCGGATTTACCATAAGAACACTTTAAGAGATTAAATTCATGTCATAGGTAGTTCTCATTAATGGTGATTAGAAACCGTTCCTCAGAACATGAGCGATTATGTCTGCTCGTTTGAGAATTAGTTCGCTTTGATACTAGCTAAACGTCGCACCGTAAAAGGAGGCTATAAAAGCAGTTATTGGGCGTACTATGAATCAAAGTGAGTGTTCAGAGATTGCAAGAATGGATTGTCCTCCTATCTTTGATAGGATATGGTGTTGTTGTGTAACAAGGCCTCTCGGAGAGTTAGATACTGTAAAATGCATGGCCGTGCTCAAAATTGTTAGGCTTAACCTTCTGCAAAAGTTCGACAGTTGAACTCCGAGAAACACTTCTGGACCTAATAAGGATGGCTTAGATCTTACCTTATGTTCAGTAAGTAACACTAAGTGACAAAGGAATGTGGATGCACACTTGTCTGAATGAAAGTGGGAGATTGAAGGAAATATGTCCTTCACCCAAGGTGCATTAAGTCTAATACCAAGGTTCAGATTAATTGCGAACAATTAATTCAGTGAGATCAAGTGATCGGATCAGCTAGCTGGAGCAATGCTTCCGATCAGTGAGTTCTAATGGATATTGAACTCACAGCTTACTCTTGACTGAACCTACAAGGTCACACCAATAACACGTAACAGATCAACGGATTAAATGAATCGGAAATTCATTTAATAGCTTTTCGGGAATTAGTTGGAAAACGTATTATACGATACGACCTTGCATCGGAATCGTATATCGTATCGCGAATATTAGTAAGCTGGGCGACACGAATTAATCGCATCGTACGACGGTGATTCGTCGAATACGAAACGATAAATAATATATCAGAAATATATTAAATCGCGAATACGAAGGGCATCGGAGTTGCCGGCCCGTCGAGCCAAGCACGTAAGCGTGCAAGGCCCAACAAGCCAGCAAGCTCGCGAGCAAAGGCGAGTAAGTCCAACCCATTGGGCGCGAGAACGCAACAGCATGCAACAGCACACGCAACGCAACGACGAGCGAGCAGGCCCACGGCCCAGCTGTTCGGCGCTCGCGCTGTGGGCTTCGGCCTGCTGTGTGTCGCTGGGCGCGGGATGTGTGGTCCGTGTGCTTATGCGATGTGGCCGGTCAAGGCTCTTCAGTCTTGGTTGGTTACATCACTAACACAATAGGTCAATTGTATTATTCCAACACACAATTCATACTACTCAAACCCTAGACACAGAGAACCCTAATTGTCTCTATGCCTCCAAAGTGAGTTCTTCCCAAAAGCAAAGTATCTTGATCGATTGTCTAAGCTACGATAATCAAGACGGATCTGATCGTGTCGGTGAACCAAGTAGAGGAACGACAAGTGGAGTTCTTTGTTCGTGTTCGTTGACAGATTATTGTGGAAAACACGCTTCGAATGTAAGTTTGCTTAATTTGTGCTTTATACATGTTTCCTGGATTTGGGGATTATTTCCGCACATGTTATTATGTTTAACTATATTCCCCTACAAAACTATCCGTTCATCTAAAACGAACGTCTTTTTAAACGCACTTAGGATAACAATCCATTGTGCTACGACATGAATGTTCCACCTCCACATTTAGACGGGGGCAAACCCCCAAACTATCCGTTCGTCTAAAACGAACGTCTTTTTAAATACACCTAATATAACAATCCTTCGTGCTGCGGCATGAATATCACACTAAACACACAGGAATGCGAATGCACACTTGTTTGAATGACAAGTTGGAGACGAAAGGAAATGTGTCCTTCACCCAAGATGTATTAGTCTAATACCAAGGTTTAATTACGAAAAATTAATTCAGGAAGATCAAGTGATCGGAACAACTAGCTGGAGCAATGCTTTCGATCAGTGAGTTCTAATCGATATTAGGATCACATCTTACTCTTGACTGAACCTATAAGGTCACACCAATGGCATGTAACAGATCACCGGATTAAATGAATAGGAAATTCATTTAATATCTTTTCGAGAATTAGTTCAGAAAAACATAAATATACGATATGACGTTGGATCGGAATCGTATATCGTATCGCGAATATTCGTAATCTAGGAGAAACGAATAACCGTATCATACGACGGTGATTCGTCAAGTACTATACGATAAACAATAGCGGTAAGGCGTTGGTCGTGAATACGAGCGAGACGAGGCTACCGGTCAATCGAGCCAAGCGCGCAAAGGCCCAACGAGCCAGCAGCTTGCCAGCAGCGAGAGCAAGCCCACAAGACCGGATGGGCGCGCGCGGACAGCAGCGATGGCAGCAAGCAAAGCAGCGAGGCCCAAGGCCCATGGTTGCGTTCCCTTGTGCGAGCTGCTCATGGGCTTGGTGCGTGTGTTGGCCGGTTGAGGCTTCATGCCTTGGCTGGTCATGTTATAACCTTAGGGTTATAACACACCACCATTCATTATGTTTTTCTCTAACAACACAACAATCCTAATTCTACGTACGTTCAGCAAATCCTAATCAAAGAGAAACCCTAATTCTCTCTTTGCCTCCGTTTGTACTGTTCTTCCCTAAAAGCTAAAAACTCTTTAGTGACGTCTAAGATACGAATCTCAAGACGAATCTGAACGTGTCGGTGAACCAAGTAGATGAACGACTATTGGAGTTCTTTGTTCGTGTTCGTGAATCGTTGAACTAGGGAAAACATGCTTCGAATGTAAGTTTGCTTAATTTTTACTTTATGCCGCCTCCACATTTAGACGGGGGCAAACCCCCAAACTTAAAGGAAATATGTCCTTCACCCAAGGTGCATTAAGTCTAATACCAAGGTTCAGATTAATTGTGAACAATTAATTCAGTGAGATCAAGTGATCGGAACAGCTAGCTGGAGCAATGCTTCCGATAAGTGAGTTCTAATGGATATTGAACTCACAGCTTACTCTTGACTGAACCTACAAGGTCACACCAATGACACGTAACAGATCAACGGATTAAATGAAACGGAAATTCATTTAATAGCTTTTCGGGAATTAGTTGGAAAACATATTATACGATACGACCTTGCATCGGAATCGTATATCGTATCGCGAATATTCGTAAGCTGGGCAACACGAATAAATCGTATCGTACGACGGTGATTCGTCGAATACGAAACGATAAATAATATATCGGAAAGATATTAAATCGCGAATACGAAGGGCATCGGAGTTGCCGGCCCGTCGAGCCAAGCACGTAAGCGTGCAAGGCCCAACGAGCCAGCAAGCTCGCGAGCAAAGGCGAGCAAGGCCAGCCCATTGGGCGCGAGCACGCAACAGCACGCAACAGCGCAAGCAACGCAGTGACGAGCGAGCAGGCCCACGGCCCCGCTGCTCGGCGCGCGCGCTGTGGGCTTCGGCCTGCAGTGTGTCGCTGGGCGCGGGCTGTGTGGTCCGTGAGCTTATGCGATGTGGCCGGTCAAGGCTCTTTAGTCTTGGCCGGTTACATCATTAATACAATAGGTTAATTGTATTATTCCAACACACAATTCATACTACTCAAACCCTAGACACAAAGAACCCTAATTCTCTTTATGCCTCCAAAGTGAGTTCTTCTTAAAAGCAAAGTATCTTGATCGATTATCTAAGCTACGTTAATCAAGACGGATCTGTCGTATCGGTGAACCAAGTAGAGGAACGACAAGTGGAGTTCTTTGTTCGTGTTCGTTGACAGATTATTGTTGAAAACACGCTTCGAATGTAAGTTTGCTTAATTTGTGCTTTATACATGTTTCCTGGCTTTGGGGATTGTTTCCGCACATGTTATTATGTTTAACTGTATTCCCCTACGGTGGTATCAGAGCCTTATGTATTCAAAGCATGAATTAGCATGATTATTATTGTTTTTGCATCCGTCGAAAATTTGGGATTTTTTTTGATTTTTCGGAATTTTTACGAATTATTGGATGAATTGCGTAATAATCAGGTCCGAAATAAAAAATGTTCGTTTTTCGAGTTTTAAAACCCTAATTTGATTGAAAACGATTTTCTAAGATCAACTCATGCGAACGGAATTGCAAAAACAGGCCTCGAAGTGTCGTGTTTTGGGCGTTTTTGTTAATTTTTCATTAAAAATTAAAAGTGTCGAACAATAATTCAATGAATAGGTCGACCTATACTACTCGGAATTGATTGAAATTTTGACACAATCTTTCTGGGTATATTCTTGATCTATGGTAAAAAGTTCGGATTTTTCCGATAAGTATAAACCCTAATTTTTCCTTTCCCCAATTCGTCAAAATTTGAAACCCTAATTGAATTTTAATTAATTTTGGTTTAATAATTCGGTTAATTGGGAAAGGGGATATAATTTCATGGGTCAGTGCCTAATTTTAAAAATTATTGGATTAAAATTTTGAATGGTTTCGTTAATTTTAATCGCACTTAAACCAAATTATTAAAAATCTGAAAATTAATTGTTTATGAACGATTTAAAGCTTCGGATTTTATAAATTAAATGTTCAAACTTTAAATGTTGATTCGTTCGTTCTTAAAAGTTTGAATATTGTTAGCCCCTTATTTAATAATTTTACGAAATTGGATCGTCGTTGGAATTTATTAAATCGTTGTTTTTCGAAAATAAAAATCGTAACTTTTTGAAAAATAAAATTAATGCAAATTCGTGAAATTAAATTTAATTTTAATTAAGTTGGTCCGTATCACGAACCAAAGGCACGAACATGAGCATGGTGGACGTATGACTCGTCGAGCCATGCGGGGCTATTCTGCTTAAGCCGAGCCGCATGCGACAAGGGCAGCAGCAGATACGTTGCGTGCCTCGTGCGCGCTGGGCGAGGAAGGGGCAGGCGGCATTTCTTGCGGGGCTGCGACGAAGCAAGGCGCGAGTCATGCGACGTCCAGCACACACACGACGCACAACACGCATGCAGGGGCAGCATAGCTGCGGGGACGCGATGCGCGCGCGCGGGGCTGCGGTGTGCGAGCCTTGCTCGTGCGCTCTTGGGCCTCACGCAAGGCATGGGGCTGGGCGCAAGCCTAGCCCGACTACGTAATTTGACTTTTTCGTTGGGCTTCGTATATTTGCATTAATTTGGGCTAACGGGATATTTAATTTTAATATTTTATTTGCTTGGGCCGGGCCGCGAGTTTTAATTTAATATTTCATAATTAATTATCCGGAATAATTATTGGTTTGAGTGGGAGCCACTAAATGAAATTAAAATGAAATAATTATTTTTAATTATTTTCTTAGGTCGCATTATTTTAATTAAATTCAATTTTAATTAGAATAAAGTCTAAGGATTAATAATTTGGAAATTGATTAATCTTTTAGGACGCGTTTATGTGAACGTGAATTTTAATTAATTCACGTAAATACTTGCATATTTACATGGGCCATTCGTTTTAGCATACGAATGGGTGAATGCATAGAATGTATATTTTATGTAATGCAGGTACTCCAAAGTGACTAGTATGGCCAATTTAGGATAGCTAAATACGGTCTGCGTACCGTTCTATCTTTGAATGTAAAGTTTTAAATATGGTCTGCGTACCATGGAAATTTTGATGTAATTTATTATTTTCAAGTATTTCTAAGTTTAGAACTTTAAGTTAGCATTTGAACGAAGATTCAAGACGATGCCAAGCTAACAAGGAGGTCATGAAGATTGGATGCTTCAAGACAAGATGTTTTGGACCATACTAGATCACCATTTCTTTATGCAATTTCATATATATATATATATATATATATATATATATATATATATATATATATATATATATATATATATATATATATATATATATATATATATATATATATATATATTATGCGTGAATGTATAATTGTATGTATGCTTTGCATGAACAGGTTGATTCATATGAATCGATTAGATTAAGTTCACTAAATAATCGAACCAACATAGAAACAACTAGGTCTAAGTAATATTGAGTTTAAAAAAAAAATTGCCTTCCAAATCAAGCACTTAAAAAAATCTAGGGATCTAAGATAGTAGGTTTATGCTAAAGCGAGGTGCTATTTTAGTTGACTTAGGTGGTAAGGTATCCTAAAGGAGCACGTTGATTGTGGTTACAACTCAAACAACAATGGCATTATGTTGTGGCAATGGGATAAATTATGGCATTAATTTATTAACCAAGAGTAATTTGGAGATTACTAGCAATAGGTTTTGCTTACCTAAAATCTTAAACTACTTAAGACATGCTAAAGCTGCTTAAGGATTTAGGACTTTTGGGGTCTTGGAATCGTTTCATTCATTTTGGACCATGTTTTTGCTTTTGCATGAATGAAATGTTTAATAGCTTTGATGATTGTGTGAATGCTTTTATTTCAAGTTATTAAAGTATGATAAATGTTTTTCTTTGCTAGTTCATTTTGTAGAATAGTAAATCTTCAACCTTATTGCGTTCGGACAATAGAACTGCGATATTTCCTCGATCAATTGGTAACTATTTTGAGAGCGATTCTCAAAGAAAAGGAGAGTGAGAGCTTATCTTGAATGCTATTTTCTTATAGTAATCTTCATGGTTGTTTTCAAACTAGAATTTGAATGGTAGACCAATTGGACCTCATATATTCAGAATACTGGGTAGTTTTGAAATGATGAAGTATTGAGTTAAAGACTCATGTATAACCAATGGTTAACAACCAATTTTCTTTTGATTCGATGATGAATTAGACTCATTGGATGTTGTCATTCAAAGTGAACAAAAGGAAGGGACTTTGTAAGCATAACAAAGTAAGAAGATCAAGCAAAGAGTAAAATCTTTAGAACTATAAGAAAACGTGCTAGAAAGGATAGGAAAGGGGAACAAAAGAAATGAATTAAATATTGAATTTCTACCTAAAAGTTTGTGTTAAAGAGAAACGACTTAACAAATAAACTCCTATGGTATTAGATTACCGCTTGAGGTTCTAAACTCTTGTTAAGAACTCAAATTCCGGGAGCTAAGCCTGGTAATTGACCTACAAGTAGGTAATGAAGTAAAGTTGTGCTACATTAATTGTAGGGTAATCATGTTTGTTTTAAAGTCCTTCTAAAGGCTGGAACTTAATGGTATTATGTTCCATTAATCATCATAATCAATTTCTGTTTGGACAACAGAAAGACTCACATTCAAGGTAAACAAGAACATTCGTTGAGTGTTTATTTGAATGAAATGGTCATTTAAGGAATGAGTCATATGATTGATTAATAAACAAACGAATCTATTCACACTCAAACTTCAGAAGGTTCAAATCAAACATTTTGATTTGTGTTCCACATATCTTTGGCCATGTCATACGACCATATCAACAAGTCAACATTCTAAGATTCCATGGCATGGATTTCTGAAAGTTGGTTAATTTAAGACACGTGGGTCTTGCTTGTTGAACATGACATAGAAATGGACTATTGTTAGAAGTTTCTAGACAATGAAGTTCATGGGCCAAAGATGGATTTTATGACTTACCTATTTCACAAGAATTTGAGAAAATATGGCTATATTTACTCAACGTGAAATATGTGAAATGCTTCAATGCGATTCACAAAAGGGTATAAAATCAACTTGACGAGAATTTTGGAACATCTAAGCTGGGTCAAGGTGATGTTTGCATGAGCCAAGAAAGATTATCTAGATTGTTTATATGGCATTATAACAATCGAAGCTCCATAAGAATATGGTATGTCCAAATGAAGATATCGGAATCTATTTCGATTAACGATAATCACGAATATTTTCTTATATAGTTTCTAAATGATACTCTCAAGTGACTATCACACTAAACAAAGTTGTCAAAGCTAAGGATAAGATGTCATAAGGATTGAACTTCGGTTCAGTACATCTTTTCAGTACATAAATATCTAGGGTTGTCGAACCCAGTGGGAGTTAATGTTTACATCAAACAATAACTCAAGTATAGATATATGTTTCTTTATAAGCGACTCATAGAAACAAAAGGTATTGATTCTACCACAAATCTTAGAACATATGGTTGTTGCTTAAGATAATGTCTTTTAGGAAACCATCATATTTCCAAAAAGGCAAGTGGGAGAAAAATGACCTCGGATGGACTTCGAGCCAAGCAACAAACAAATGTAGGATACTTAGGAGTCTTTGGAAAAGCTCCGTACTTAGAAGCCTTTGGAAGAGCTTCATGAAGACTTTATAAGTGATTCAAGAGAATTCTAATACTCAAAGGACTTGAGTAATGTCTTTATAGACACTAACGTTTGATGTTCAATAACTAGGTTAATCGTATAAGGAATAGAATTCAACCAAGATAGATATCTTGAGGAATGAAAACTACTAAGAATTTGGAAAGTGCTTCAAAAACATACGACTTACAGGTTAGCTACGACGAATTAAAAATTCCCAAGTATGGTTTGAGGCCATCAGAAACATAAGTATGGTTCGAGGCCATACAAAATGGTTTGAGGCCATTTCATCCAAAGTACCTTCATCTTGAAGAATCAAATCTATGATTTGGTTGATTTGCATAAAGGGTTCACTCCTATTGGTTGCAAATATGTTTTATAAACATACAACGTTGATTTGCATAAAGGGTTTACTCCCATTGGTTGCAAACATGTTTTCAAAACATACAGAGATGATATTGTATACACATACAAAAGAGAAGATAGATTGGTGGTTAAAGATTGTAAAAAACTTCACGGCGTTGATAATGTTGAAATCTTTTTCACCAACTCGCAATGCTTGAACTATTTTGGATAAATCTAGCAATCATTGCATATGGCAATATGGCAATTGGAAAAAGAAACACCTTACTCAATTGGACTTGTAGAAAGGAATTGTGTACATCACACAATGTAAAAGTTTTGGATGCTAGATAAAAGAGCAAGCTTAAGAAATCTATTCGTAGATTAAAGCATGCAAGTGGGAATTGGACCATATTTGTCTAAAAGGCTATTGAGAAATCATAGCTTTATGAAAATATGGATCATCTTATAGATGAGGAGTTTAGTGGGAGCTAGGTCAAGTTTATTGGTTCTATATATTAGATACATATCTCTCTATTGAAAAATGACATTCAAATGGTTAGATTTGAAAGTATTTGTCAATATTAGAACCATGGCGAAACTTAGAACATACTGGGTAAAAGATCTATTGGATAGGATCTAAAGCGTTGTTTTGATTTTGTAAAAGTGATTACTAAATCAAACACAATGGAGAGACTCAAAAGAGACTCTCAACCCATATGAGTAAGTCTAAGTTATGAATGTTTTAACTAAGTATAAAGCTAGGCTGTTATCACTAAAGTTAAGCATGAAGGACCTTGAAGAGGTGCCTTCACCTTATATCACATGGCAATGCCAAGATTTTAGCAAGATTCAGTGTGTCTTGAAATAGAATGAAGCTAAAAGTTACATGGATGGATTTTAAAATGCGAATGGTTTTTGCATTACAATAAATCATGTATAATGTGATATATAAATCGCCAAGATAACTCTTGAACATTGGATCGTGACGAGTTTATACCAATCTCTATTGATCTGGATCAAAGATCATTGGAACAGTATCAAGAACATCCAATACATTTGGAGATGTAGGATGAGCACTTGATAAGAGGAAGTGAAGATAACTAAAGTTTTGATGCTACATGCATTTGCCTAAGCAAAAGTTGATTCTTGTTGTTAGGCAAACCACAAACATACACGGGCAATTAGGCGTCGTGATTAAAAGGTGGTAACATAGGTTCTAAACCATATGTGATGCATGGGAAACTGAATCAATGATTAATTTCCAAGTTCTCAGTTGAAAGATGTATCTCCCACATCTATGTGAACTGGTTGGAGCATTCCAAAAGGGAAGCATCATTTGAAATTCTACATAATTGAAATGAATTAATTATTTCCTAAGAAGCAATAAAAGGGAATTGTTTTTAGTGGGAGATCTTCAATGAACTCAGGTTGATCACAAGTCTGCTACCTGGATGATTTTCTATTTTAGATATGATTATCATTCTAAACAGCAACGAAACACTAGATCATTCTAGAAAGATATTCAAAGATCTTTTCATCTTACATCGAAAGGCTTTCGATAGAAAATATGCTAAGGACAGCAAAGTATGATAAACTAAACCTCTGCATTGAATGATACACAACATTCATATGCAGATGTGGAATCAAGTTTGAGTTCCATGAATGTTTTAAGTATTGGGTGAAAGGCCTATATCTGTAAAACATTAAATGCTTGATTTTGGGTTTGAGGCCCACAAATTGGTAAGCAATTGGTTTAAACATTTATCATTTATGAAATTATATTTCATAGTTAATTTAATCTTGGTTTAGTATTAAATGATAAGTCCATGTGATTCAAATCATTCAAATGGGATGTCAAGATGGATTCTTCGACAAAGAAACACCCATAAGTGAACTTGAAAATTGAAGTCACAAAGGATCCCTAATCCAGGTCATTTAAAGGTGGACGAACAATGACTAATGAAGATTAGATTGCAAGTAGATTACTTAGTTCTGTTTCTTGAACTAGAGTGACTGGATGTCAGAATCTTTTGCATAGATACTTATTGGATCTTGTATCGGATTGACCATAAGAACACTTTAAGAGATTAAAGTCATGTCATAGGTAGTTCTCACTAATGGTGATTAGAAACCGTTCCTCAGAACATGAGCGATTATGTCTGCTCGTTTGAGAATTAGTTCGCTTAGATACTAGCTAAACTTCGCACCGTAAAAGGATGCTATAAAAGCAGTTATTGGGCGTACTATGAATCAAAGTGAGTGTTCAGAGATTGCAAGAATGGATTGTCCTCCTATCTTTGATAGGATATGGTGTTGTTGTGTAACAAGGCCTCTCGGAGAGTTAGATACTGTAAAATGCATGGCCGTGCTCCTTCTGCAAAAGTTTGACAGTTGAACTCTGTAATCCGAGAAACACTTCTGGACCTAATAAGGATGGCTTAGATCTTACCTTATGTTCAGTAAGTAACACTAAGTGACAAAGGAATGTGGATGCACACTTGTCTGAATGACAAGTGGGAGATTGAAGGAAATATGTCCTTCACCCAAGGTGCATTAAGTCTAATACCAAGGTTCAGATTAATTGCGAACAATTAATTCAGTGAGATCAAGTGATCGGAACAGCTAGCTGGAGCAATGCTTCCGATCAGTGAGTTCTAATGGATATTGAACTCACAGCTTACTCTTGACTGAACCTACAAGGTCACACCAATAACACGTAACAGATCAACGGATTTAATGAATCGGAAATTCATTTAATAGCTTTTCAGGAATTAGTTGGAAAACGTATTATACGATATGACCTTGCATCGGAATCGTATATCGTGTCGCGAATATTAATAAGCTGGGCGACACGAATAAATCGCATCGTACGACGGTGATTCGTCGAATACGAAACGATAAATAATGAATCAGAAATATATTAAATCGCGAATACGAAGGGCATCGGAGTTGCCGGCCCGTCGAGCCAAGCACGTAAGCGTGCAAGGCCCAACGAGCCAGCAAGCTCGCGAGCAAAGGCGAGCAAGTCCAACCCATTGGGCGCGAGAGCGCAACAGCACACAACAGCACACGCAACGCAGCGACGAGCGAGCAGGCCCACGGCCCAGCTGCTCGGCGCGCGCGCTGTGGGCTTCGCCTGCAGTGTGTCGTCGGGCGCGGGATGTGTGGTCCGTGTGCTTATGCGATGTGGCCGGTCAAGGCTTTTTAGTCTTGGTCAGTTACATCATTAATACAATAGATCAATTGTATTATTCCAACACACAATTCATACTACTCAAACCCTAGACACAGAGATCCCTGATTCTCTCTGTGCCTCCAAAGTGAGTTTTTCCCAAAAGCAAAGTATCTTGATCGATTGTCTAAGCTACGATAATCAAGACGGATCTGATCGTGTCGGTGAACCAAGTAGAGGAACGACAAGTGGAGTTCTTTGTTCGTGTTCGTTGACAGATTATTGTGGAAAACACGCTTCGAATGTAAGTTTGCTTAATCTGTGCTTTATACATGTTTCCTGGATTTGGGGATTGTTTCCGCACATGGTATTATGTTTAACTGTATTCCCTTACAAAACTATCCGTTCATCTAAAACGAACGTCTTTTTAAACGCACTTAGGATAACAATCCATTGTGCTGCGACATGAATGTTCCACCTCCACATTTAGACGGGGGCAAACCCCCAAACTATCCGTTCGTCTAAAACGAACGTCTTTTTAAATGCACCTAATATAACAATCCTTCGTGCTGCGGCATGAATATGCCGCCTCCATAATAGGACAGGGAAAAACCCCAAGAATATCCATTCCTCATCACGAATGTGTTCGAAAAGCAATTAGGAAAATACTCCTACGTTATGCGGCATGAATATGCAGCGTCCCACTTTCTATAGGTAAGAATTACAACTAAGAGGGGTAACTACGCTGATTAATTGACGGATAACCATTAATCCTCAAACCTGCACAAGCCAGTCTGCCCCATGCCTAAGTTCAGCGGCAATCATATTGATTGATTGACTCGCGTCAATCAATCACCAAAAATAAACTTAGGCATGGGAGTCACCCTTAAACAACTCAAAATTCCTTGTTTGGGGCAACAGGCTCAATAGCCGTCAACAACAATAGCATGCAAACATAGAAAAGGCATTCAGAGTCACAAATTGAAGCAAGCAAAATGCATGAAAACGCTAACATAAAAAGAAAAGTTAACGATGTCGAAGCATCAGTTGTACACCTAAACGGCGAATAATCCAAAAGAAATAAAAATAAATTATCTGTTACAAACGCCCTTGGCGTTAAAAACTGTCAAGCACACAACGGCGCAAAATATAACGAATTCATTACAAGCGCACAACGGCGTTACAAAAACTTGTCTTGAGCAGAAATGGAGTTGGCAGAAGCCGGCACGTCTACACCATCTGGACCAGTACCGTCGGCAGGAGGAGGCAAAGGCTAAGAAGACGTTTCCCCATCTTGGACTGGCGAGTTAACTTCCTCGCTTTCACCATCAAAGTCCTCAAAGACTGGGGGGAGGCAGACCCAATTTCTCAGCAGTCAAAATAGCACCTTGTTTTTCCATTCGCCGCTCAAATCATTCAAAGGAAAACTCGTCCACGCAGGCGTCCCAAGCACGGCGAGCTTTCTCCCTAGTCTCGGCCTTGGCTTCTTTAGCCTCCGCCTTGACCTTGGCTACTTCTGATTGAGCGGCGGAATATTGCTCCTCCAACTGGGCCACCCGCTGCCTCAAAGACACCGTCTCCTGGATCTTGGCCTCGGCTTCCTGAAGATAGGACTGGCCAGAAAGAGCTTCAGCCTTAAGAGTATCAATAACGAGTATTTGCTCATTCATTTTGATCATATACTTCTTATTTTCACTCCGCATGACGGCGATCTCCTTAATTAGAGCCTTTATCGTCTCTTGCATCTCCAGCCAAACTTTCTCCACCGTCACCATGGAATAGTCTCCGGCTTTGGTGGCTCTGTTCACCTGCCTGTTGAGCTGACTTGTGACGTCGGCCTTCCAGCGCTTGAGACGTTCATCTCTAACCATCAACTATGAAATAAAAAAAACAAAAATTGGAACCCAGGTTTAAATCCAAAACAAATATCAAATGGCTAACTTACGTCCTAGAGATATGACTGTATAGCCCCGATATGGCCGTCAGAAGACGAGGAAAATGACTCTACATGGTCCTTGGGCACGGCCTTAATCCCCACAGAGATGATCTTGGCCTTGTCCTTCGAAGAAAAATACTTCGAAGGAGGAATTTGATGCACCTCCTCCACAGCCGCAGCTTGCCGGTTAGGCACTGAACCAAGTCAAAGTGAACCGTCATACAATTGTTATCATATTCAAAAAATAACTCTAGGAACTAAAAACAATAGCTTACCGTCATCCCCCCCAGCCAATTTTGACAAGGCGTCTCAGGGTTGCCAGCCTTGGAAGGTTCACCCTTCCCATCAAGAATCTTGACGGAGGAAGGAGAAGTAACCCCCTTCTGAGCGGTCTCCCGCCTAGCGTCATCCCGCGTCGCCGTACTCTTCGGGGAGGATGTTACCTCAAAGGCGTCATAGCCATAGGGATCACCTCCACCGGGGAATCTGCCGACCCCTCAGCGACGTCCTCCTTCTTGGGATGCTTGATTCCCGCCTTCACTTTTGGACGCTTCCCAGCCGAAGCCCCTATGTCCTAAAGAAAAGTAAATAGCTAACCTTCGTCAGTGGCCCGCTGACGATTCCCTTCATATTTTGCTCAACCATCTGAGTGAACCACTCCTTAGTGAAAATTTGGCCTTTCTCGACGGAAGGAAGTTTTGACATGGCAAAGGTTGCACAAGAAAGTATAGTTAGTATAATTAAAACAATGTTGTACTGATTATATCAAAACTATCCCAGATACCTTGGTCCAGCCCATGGTCTAGACCTGCGGCGGCCAGAAATACGGGCTCTTTAAATTGGAAACAAGACGGAAGCCAAGACTTAGGAATATTAAGATTTTTTTCCTTGAACAGCAAAGGTTTCCACTTGAAAGTGGACGGCTATCTGGTCCCACTCCTGCTTAGTCAAAGTCGGCATCTCCTCACTTCCCCCAGCAAAGCGAGGCTCTAACTGCCAACGACTACACTTCAGCTCCATTTCCTGATCCGTCGTCCACATTACAACCCACCTTAACCAACAAAGATGATGTTTGGACGGTTTGTCAAAAGTAGTTGCATAATCACCCTTGTTGGCCAGTTGGAACCATCCCTAGGCTCCTTTTACCTTTTAAAGACGAACTAACCTCAAGAAAGCATTGACGGACGGCTTCAAACCTAAGAACTCGCACTTGGCCACATACCCAAGGACGCTCGTCGAAGAGTTAGGGGTGAACTGGCACATGCCAAGACAAAATCCGTCCAAAACCTCCTCCACGAATGGATGGACGGGAAATCGCAGGCCACTTTTAAGCGCCCTGTTATAAATAGGAAACTCACCTGGGCCCACGTTATAAATAGTGGAGACCTCACTAGCTGGCAGCCTCATCTCATATCCAAGGCCTATGTTCAAACAATCGGCATAATCCTTCCCATTCTTCTCCAGGCACTTCATCTATTTAGGATCCACACAGATTCTGCTCGCGGGGATGTCACCATTCTGTTAGGTTATGATTCATATGACAATTCATAAATCATGCGGAAAAACCATTTAGCCAGGAATACATATTATTTACACATAATCATATAGCATAGTTTAGATGCATACTCTTTGTTGCGTGCCTTCCCTAGCTGCGCCCGAACCGAACAAGAACAAGTCTTTAGGACTCCAAGTGTCGTCCCTCCGTAGATAGTCCACAGCACGTCCGGATCCGCCTTAAGATTGACCAACTAGAATCGCCCTTAAGGTACTAAAAATTTTGGCACTTTTAGGCAAGGAATGTGTCTGAATTTTTCTCTCAAAAACTCACTTTGAATACTTGAAAACTCGTTATAAATTGTGAACCCAGGCCACATATTTATAGGGGTATGGAAAGAGAATTGGAATCCTATTAGGATACGAATTAATTAAATTAGAATCCTAATGAAACTCTTATTTAATTAATTTATCAAATAGAATTAGGAATTTAATCATTAAACGAATCCTGTACGTTTTAGGTTTCGTATGTGAACACAAACACACACGCACGCACAGCAGCCCACGAGGGGCCCCATGCGCGCGCACGCACAGCCTGAGCAGCGCAGCCCACGACTGCCGCAGCCTTGGGCGCGCGCTGGGCCTGCCTTGCGGTGGGCCTGGCGCAGCCTTGGGCTGGCGTGTTGTGGCGCGCGTTTCCCTTGCTGGACGTGGGCCTGGCTTCGTGCTGGGCCTTCGTCTAGCAAGCTCGTCCGATGCTAATTCGTACGACGCGCTTCCGATTAATTTTCCGATTCCGGAATTCATTTCCGATACGAACAATATTTAACATTTCCGATTCCGGAATTAATTTCCGTTTCGAATAAATATTTAATATTTCCGTTTCCGGAATTATTTTCCGATTCCGATAATATTTCCGATTCAGACAATATTTCCGTTTCCGGTAATATTTCCGATTCCGGCAATATTTCTATTTCCGATAATATTTTCCGATACGTACCATGTTTCCGTTTCCGGCAACATCTACGACTTGGATAATATTTATATTTCCGATACGATCCATATTTCCGTTTCCGGCAATATCATCGTTTCCGGAGTATTCATTTCTTGCCTGTGACGATCTCAGCTCCCACTGAAACCAAGATCCGTCTATTCCGAATATCCATAGTTGGAGTATTTAATGCCATTAAATACTTGATCCATTTACGTACTATTTGTGTGACCCTACGGGTTCAGTCAAGAGTAAGCTGTGGATTAATATCATTAATTCCACTTGACCTGAAGCGGCCTCTAGCTAGGCATTCAGCTCACTTGATCTCACTGAATTATTAACTTGTTAATTAATACTGAACCGCATTTATTAGACTTATCATTGAATGCATACTTGGACCAAGGGCATTATTTCCTTCACATTCTCCCCTCTCACCACAACAGCAACTCGAGGCCTTTCAGCTGCCTTCTCCTCTACCCCGCCGTCACTCTCATCTCGCTCTGACTCCTCGAGTGTGTCGGCAGGGTGATTAGACAGACCAACATCCTCCGTCTCCTCCATCCAAAATTCATCAAAGTATGTAGGTTCATGACAAGAGCCCTTGGCCTCGCCTGGAGGAGTCCGGCTCAATTCTCCAGCCGGCACTCTGATTGATCTCCCTCTTGAGAAATAAGGGTCCATCTGTTGTCCCCTCATCCGAAGGTCAACTAAGTTTACCGTATTTTTCGTCCTTGCCATCGTATCCTGCATAAGAGGCATAATGGGAGGCCGAATTTAACGACGGGCTAAAAATGAGGGATATTGGTGCGGCGCAATCAGACCACCATATCCAGAAGTTCCAACCCAACGGCTTGAGAACCGAGGTACCGTCAGCGTAACTGACGGAACAGAGTTGAATAAAAACAAAGTAACGACGAAAAACTTATAAGAAAGGAACAAATCGAAATGAACTTGAAAACCTAAGGCATGAAGGTTTACTTGGTAAAAATGACGGAGCAGGTGACCACGAAGCCGAGCGATGATAAAAAAGAGACTGAACGACAGCAGGAAGGTTTTTCGTCCTCCTTGATTGACTGCAAACTTGACGGGAGCAAACTGGAAGCAAATTCTCTCTAAAAACGCAGGAGAGTGAAAAAATATAAAAAGTTAAAAACTATTACCCCCCCCCCTCCATATATAGGAGAGGGGCAACAATGGGAAGATGGACACGTGGCCACCATCCATAGCCTAAAAAACTAGGCATGGAAAATCCAATAGTCAAACATGGCACTAAAAAAATTATTTTACGTTATTACCCTCCTTGAAGGGCAAATGTTGTGGGTAAATCTACCCGGTCTACGTGGACCAACCCGTAGGTGCCACGTAGCACTTCTTAGATGTGTCAGCCAGCCACTTGGCTCACTTTCCCCTCCTTAAGGGACAAACATTAGGCAATATGCCCAACAAATTCCTTTGGCCCATGGCCCAAAAAAGCGATAGGCTGATAGAGACACTTGTCCTCTCTACATTAATTAGCCAATCAAGATTCACCTATTTAGGGTAAAACCAATAAAGGCACCCAGTATAAATACCCCTATTTCCCAAGAAAGGGGGGCACAAGTTTCAACACAAAGAATATCTCATCACTAATTACAGCACCTCTCTCTCTCTCTCTCTTAATTTAATACTATCTTATTCTTCTAAAATCCCCCAATCTTACTTAAGCATCGGAGGGAATATTCCTACAGGAATATTCTTGTTTTGCAAGAAATTCGACTGGACGTGACGTGGACCGAGCTCTACCTGTACCGCATACCTCCTCGTCAGCAACATAAGGAAAAACTCCCACAACAAAACCTATGCAACGAGTGAGATGCAACACTCACATTGTGGAACTGAAAATCAAATATAGTTTTGAATTCCATTAGTTGTTTTAAAGATGGGTTAGAGGCCCATGGTTATAAAACATTGGGGTTGAACATTTATCATATATAACATTTATTTTCATATTCCATTTAATCTTGGTTTAATATTAAATGATGAGTCCTTTCAATTTGAAAAATATTCAAGATAGACTGTCAGGACCAGTCCTGTGACTAAGAAATATCTATCAAGTGAACTTGAATGTCAAAAGGTTAAAATGGTCCCTGATCGGAAGTTTTCTATAAAGGTGGACTCATAGAAAATACTAGGCGACTAGAATGCAAGATGACTAGTAGTTCTGTTTCTTAAACTGTGTGGGCATGGCATTGTCTAAATCATTTGCATATATACTTACTTGATAAGATTAGTATCAGGCAGACCTATGAAACTTTACTGCAAGGGATGAAAATCTTTCATAAGTATATTTAATTATATTATTATACACTATTCCTAAATACCTGAGTGATTTGAGATTACTTGTTTGAGAACTGGTTACTCTGACGTTGTCAACCGTCGCACCATAAAAGGAGGCTATAACGGCAACGCTGTCAGGTTATGATACATATGACAATTCATAAATCATGCGGAAAAACCATTTAGCCAGGAATACATATTATTTACACATAATCATATAGCATAGTTTAGATGCATACTCTTTGTTGCGTGCCTTCCCTAGCTGCGCCCGAACCGAACAAGAACAAGTCTTTAGGACTCCAAGTGTCGTCCCTCCGTAGATAGTCCACAGCACGTCCGGATCCGCCTTAAGATTGACCAACTAGAATCGCCCTTAAGGTACTAATAATTTTCGGCACTTTTAGGCAAGCTCGTCCGGTGCTAATTCGTACGACGCGCTTCCGATTAATTTTCCGATTCCGGAATTCATTTCCGATACGAACAATATTTAACATTTCCGATTCCGGAATTAATTTCCGTTTCGAACAAATATTTAATATTTCCGTTTCCGGAATTATTTTCCGATTCCGATAATATTTCCGATTGAGACAATATTTCCTATTCCGGCAATATTTCCTATTCCGGCAATATTTCCATTTCCGATAATATTTTCCGATACGTACCATGTTTCCGTTTCCGGCAACATCTACGACTTGGATAATATTTATATTTCCGATACGATCCATATTTCCGTTTCCGGCAATATCATCGTTTCCGGAGTATTCATTTCTTGCCTGTGACGATCTCAGCTCCCACTGAAACCAAGATCCGTCGATTCCGAATATCCATAGATGGAGTATTTAATGCCATTAAATACTTGATCCGTTTACGTACTATTTGTGTGACCCTACGGATTCAGTCAAGAGTAAGCTGTGGATTAATATCATTAATTCCACTTGAACTGAAGCGGCCTCTAGCTAGGCATTCAGCTCACTTGATCTCACTGAATTATTAACTTGTTAATTAATACTGAACCGCATTTATTAGACTTAACATTGAATGCATACTTGGACCAAGGGCATTATTTCCTTCAGTCTCCCACTTGTCCTTAGGGACAAGTGTGCATTTCCTAATTCCTTTGTCGCTCGATGCTTGCTCTTGAACATAAGGTAAGAGTTGTCATCCTTATTATGTCCAGAGGTGTTCCTCGGTTTCAGAGTTCAACTGATCAAATAAACAGATAATCATAGCCTATGATTCATCCGAGCACGGCCATGCATTTCACAGTTTCTAGCTCTCCGAGTGGCCTTGTACAACTTTTAAGCATCTCATCCCGATTTTAATGTATAATTTTAATGAAATTTACTTATGACAGATTTTCATCTCTTACAGTAAAGTTTCATAGGTCTTTGTCCGATACTAGTCTTCCCAAAGTAAGTATCTATGCAAATGATTATGACATTGCCATGTCCACATAGTTCAAGAAACAGAACTACTAGTCATCTTGCATTCTAGTCGTCTAACGTTTTCTATGCGTCCAATTTTATAGAAAACTCCGACTAGGGACCATTTTCAACCTTTGACATTCAAGTTCACTTGATAGACATTTCTTAGTCACAGGACTGGTCCTGACAGTCTATCTTGAATATATCGTCAAATTGAAGGGACTCATCATTTAATAAACCACAAATTAAATGGAAAAATGAATTTTCTTCATTTATTGTGAATGATTAACCAATAATGTTTTACAAAGATTTAAACTCTAAAACTTTAAAACATTAAACAGAGACATCAAAGCCATTCTCCAATATGCTTGATTCCCATAGCTGCAGTGTGCGAGTTGTGCTTCGCCTGCGGCAGAGGTTTAGTCAATGGATCTGATATGTTGTCATCAGTTCCAATTTTGCTTATCTCGACTTCTTTTCTTTCAACGAACTCTCGTAGAAGGTGAAATCTACGAAGTACATGCTTGACTCTCTGGTGGTGTCTAGGCTCCTTTGCCTGTGCAATAGCTCCGTTATTATCACAATACAGGGCTATTGGTCCTTTAATGGAGGGGACTACACCAAGTTCACCTATGAACTTCCTTAGCCATATAGCTTCCTTTGCTGCTTCATGTGCAGCAATGTACTCCGCTTCAGTTGTAGAATCCGCAATGGTGCTTTGCTTAGCACTTTTCCAGCTTACTGCTCCTCCGTTGAGGCAGAAGACAAACCCAGACTGTGATCTGAAATCATCTTTGTCGGTTTGGAAACTTGCGTCCGTATAGCCTTTAACAATTAATTCATCATCTCCACCATAGACCAGGAAGTCATCTTTGTGCCTTTTCAGGTACTTCAGAATATTCTTGGCAGCAGTCCAATGCGCCTCTCCTGGGTCTGACTGGTATCTGCTCGTAGCACTGAGTATCATAGCATACATTATTGAACCGGGCGTGTACATATCATAGCATACATTATTGAACCAATCAATGATGCATATGGAATCCCATTCATTCGTCTACGCTCATCAAGTGTTTTTGGGCACTGAGTCTTGCTTAGAGTCATTCCTTGAGACATGGGTAGGTAGCCTCGCTTGGAGTCCGCCATCTTGAACCTATCAAGCACCTTATTGATATAAGTGCTTTGACTAAGTCCAATCATCTTTTTAGATCTATCTCTGTAAATCTTGATGCCCAATATGTACTGTGCTTCTCCTAGATCTTTCATCGAAAAACATTTCCCAAGCCAAATCTTGAAAGAGTTCAACATAGGAATGTCATTTCCGATAAGTAATATGTCGTCGACATATAATACTAGGAAAGCAATTTTGCTCCCACTGAACTTCTTGTATACACAAGATTCGTCTGCGTTCTTGATGAAACCAAAGTCACTGACTGCTTCATCAAAACGTATATTCCAGCTCCTGGATGCCTGCTTCAATCCGTAGATTGACTTCTTTAGCTTGCATACCTTTTTAGCATTCTTTGGATCCTCAAAACCTTCAGGCTGTGTCATAAACACAGTTTCTGTTAAAACGCCGTTTAAGAAAGCAGTTTTGACATCCATCTGCCATATTTCGTAATCGTAATATGCAGCAACTGGTGAAAAGGTTTCATCGTAATCCACACCGTGGACTTGCCTGTAACCTTTTGCAACCAATCTAGCTTTGAAAACTTCAAGTTTCCCATCCTTGTCCTTTTTCAGTTTGAAAACCCATTTGCTTCCAATGGCTTGGTAGCCATCTGGCAAATCGACCAAATTCCATACTTGGTTTTCAGACATGGAGTCTAATTCAGATTGCATGGCTTCTTGCCATTGCTTGGAGCTAGGGCTCGTCATAGCTTGTTTGTAAGTCGCAGGTTCATCACTTTCAAGTAATAGAACGTCATAGCTCTCGTTCGTCAAAATACCTAAGTACCTTTCCGGTTGAGATCTATATCTTTGCGATCTACGCGGGGTAACATTTCTAGTTTGACCATGATTCTCACCAGATTCTTCTAAAGATCTCTGAGTTTCATCCTGAATGTCATCTTGAGCATTCTCTAGAGTTTGTTGTTCGACTCGAATTTCTTCGAGGTCTACTTTTCTCCCACTTGTCATTTTGGAAATGTGATCTTTCTCCAAAAAGACACCATCTCGAGCAACAAACACCTTGTTCTCAGATGTATTGTAGAAGTAATACCCCTTTGTTTCCTTTGGATAGCCCACAAGGATACATTTGTCAGATTTTGGATGAAGTTTGTCTGAAATTAATCGTTTGACGTATACTTCACATCCCCAAATCTTAAGAAAAGACACATTTGGAGGCTTTCCAAACCATAATTCGTATGGAGTCTTTTCGACAGCTTTAGACGGAGCTCTATTTATAGTGAGTGCAGCTGTATTTAGTGCATGTCCCCAAAATTCTAATGGAAGTTTGGCCTGACCCATCATTGACCTGACCATGTCTAGCAAGGTTCTGTTCCTCCGTTCCGACACACCGTTCCATTGTGGTGTTCTTGGAGGAGTCAATTCTGATAGAATTCCACATTCTTTCAGATGGTCATCAAATTCATAGCTCAGATATTCACCGCCTCTATCAGACCGCAGTGCCTTAATCTTCTTGCCTAATTGATTCTCTACTTCACTCTGAAATTCCTTGAATTTGTCAAAGGATTCAGAGTTATGCTTCATTAGGTAGACATTACCATATCTACTGAAGTCATCAGTGAAAGTGATAAAGTAGCTGAAACCACCTCTAGCATTTGTACTCATTGGTCCACATACATCTGTATGGATTAAACCCAATAGTTCATTTGCTCTTTCTCCAACTTTAGAGAAAGGTTGCTTTGTCATTTTGCCAAGTAAACATGATTCGCATTTACCATAATCCTCTAAGTCAAATGGTTCTAGAATTCCTTCCTTTTGAAGTCTTTCTAAGCGTTTCAAGTTTATATGGCCTAATCGACAATGCCACAGATAAGTGAGATCTGAATCATCCTTTTTGGCCTTTTTGGTATTTATGTTATATACTTGTTTGTCGTGATCTAATAAATAAAGTCCATTGACTAATCTAGCAGATCCATAAAACATCTCTTTAAAATAAAACGAACAACTATTGTCTTTTATTAAAAAGGAAAATCCCTTAGCATCTAAGCAAGAAACTGAAATGATGTTTTTAGTAAGACTTGGAACATGGAAACATTCTTCTAGTTCCAAAACTAGCCCGGAGGGCAACGACAAATAGTAAGTTCCTACAGCTAATGCAGCAATCCGTGCTCCATTTCCCACTCGTAGGTCGACTTCACCCTTGCTTAACTTTCTACTTCTTCTTAGTCCCTGTGGATTGGAACATAAGTGTGAGCCACAACCTGTATCTAATACCCAAGAAGTTGAATTAGCAAGTATACAGTCTATAACGAAAATACCTGAAGATGGAACGACTGTTCCGTTCTTCTGATCTTCCTTTAGCTTCAAGCAATCTCTCTTCCAATGCCCCTTCTTCTTGCAGTAGAAGCATTCGGATTCAGAAGTGGGTTGACTGACCTTCCTCTTTACAGATTTGGCACCAGTTTGCTTAGTTGGGCTGGCCTTGTTGCCACCTTTCTTAGCATTCCTCTTCTTTCCAGATTTCTTGAACTTGCCCCCACGCACCATAAGCACATCCTGCTTATCACTTTTGAGCGTCTTTTCAGCGGTCTTCAGCATACCGTGAAGCTCAGTGAGCGTTTTGTCCAGACTATTCATACTGTAGTTCAGTTTGAACTGATCATACCCGCTATGAAGAGAATGGAGGATGGTGTCTATAGCCATTTCCTGAGAAAATTGCTGATCCAGCCGACTCATATTCTCAATGAGTCCAATCATTTTGAGAACATGTGGACTTACGGGCTCGCCTTTCTTAAGCTTGGTCTCAAGAATTTGCCTATGAGTCTCGAATCTTTCGACTCGAGCCAGATCTTGGAACATGTTCTTCAACTCACTGATGATTGTGAAAGCATCTGAGTTGATGAACATTTTCTGCAGATACGCACTCATGGTGGCGAGCATTAGACATTTCACATCCTTGTTGGCATCAATCCAACGATTGAGGGCTGCCTGAGTGACCCCGTCGCCTGCGGCTTCGGGCATCGCCTCTTCTAGGACATACTCCTTTTCTTCCTGCATAAGAACTATTTGCAAGTTCCTTTGCCAGTCAAGGAAGTTTTTCCCGTTCAATTTCTCCTTTTCGAGAATTGATCGAATGTTGAATGAATTGTTGTTTGCCATATTAAAAACTACAATTGAAAAGAATAAACAAATAAATAACCATTCACAATTTCTCTTAATAAACTTAAATTCTAGCATACATGCATAATTCAATGTTTATTAAGCATTTTATTCAAGTTAAGTGTTCCGGCAGGTGTGAATAAAATGATTCCAAGATCCTAAAATCATTGAAGAACTAAGCACAGTTTGTCGACTTAATCCCAAAACATCTTAGGTAAGCAAAAGCCTTTTGCTAATAGTCTAGAAACTATTCTTGGTTGATAGGTACGTCTAAGAACTTATTAGGTAAACCTATCGATTTTGCCACGACATAAAAGGACTCCTTACTTATATCGTTGAGTTTCACCAAAACAAACATGTACTCACAATTATTTGTGTACCTTGCCCCTTTAGGACCAATAAGTAACACCTCGCTGAGCGAAAACTATTACTAGATTGATGTAAAGGATATCCAAGCAAGTGTATATTTTGGCATGGCACCTTTTAACTCAATTTTTAAGTTTGGAACTTAAGGCTCTTACTATGTTGGTTAGATTTTAAGTGAACTAAAATCCTTAATCATGCAACATAATCAAGCTTTTGATCTCATGCATTTTAAGACATATTTAAAAGCAATAAATAACTTAAAACATGCATAAGATAAATGTGATCTAGTATGGCCCGACTTCATCTTGAAGCTTTAACTTCAAAGTCCGTCTTGAAAATCTCCGTGGGAGGCACCATTTTCTTCAAATAGGATAAGATATAATTAAAACTAATTACAACTATTTGATGGTACGCAGACCATATTTGAATTGAAAAACAACTTTGGTACTTTAGACCAATTACATTCAAATTAATGGTACGCAGACCATATTTTCTATCCTATTTGGGCCATACTAGTCACTTCATAACCTGCAAAACAGTACATATACAATATATACCATTCACCCATTCATTATCATGAATGGCCCACATAGCTGGTTAGTAAAACACATTATGCATCACGTAAACATTTGCAGCAATTAATCAAGGGCATCAATAATCTACCAATTATTCAGTCCTTATTAATTCTAATCAAGTTGTCTTAACCTTAAGGATTTGTAGACCTAATCAAGAGTTTATGACTAAAAAGGGGCTCCCACTCAAACCAATAAATTCATATGCTTTACTAATTTTAAACATAAAATTGTATTTCTAGTCTAACCGGAAACATACAAATTTAATTAAAATTTAAAGCTCATATAAATTTATAATTGAATCCAAAAAGTTTAATTTAATTTCAGTCGTATTTAAATTAATTCATGATTTTAATTTTAGTAAAATAATTAGAATAAATAAAATTTATTATAATTACAATATTCAAAATTAAAATCCAAGAAAATAATTTAAATTATTAATTTTAAAATTAATTAAAATTACGTAAACTGAAAATTTCAAATTAAACATTCAAAACGATCTAATCGCAACGCAAACACCCTACGCATCGCACGCCCATGGGCCACACGCACTCAGCCATCGCTGGCCATGTGCGCGCAGCCCATGCGCTGCGTCGCATAGCTGCTGCTTCTTCCCTTCGCAAGCCATCGCGCGAGCTGGTGCTCGCTGCGCGCGCGCCAGCGCTCGATGCAAGCAAGCCAGCGCTCGATGCAAGCGAGCCAGCGCTCGCTTCGTGCACTCGCCAGCGCATGCTGTGCGCGCTCGCTAGCGCTCGCTTGGTGCGAGCCAGCGCTCGCTGCGCGCGGCATCGACGCTGGGCGCAGCACTCGTGGCACGCGAGCTTGCGCTCGCTGCGCGCGAGGCTGCGCGCGCTTGCGCGAGGCAGTGCGCGTTGTGGCGCATCTCGCTTGCTGCCCACACGCGACTGCCGTGCCTTGCCTTCGCCCATGCCCATTCGTCCATTGCTCATAGCCCACGACACAAGGCAGGGCTGCTGCCTTGTGCTCGTGCACCATGCCCTTGCTCATTGCATTCGTGCCGCATGGGCGACGAGCTCCCTTGCTCGTCGTCGCATGCCCGCACTATACAACACCCCTTAAGGGTAACACGTAGCGTCCATTGCTTTGTGCGTGCAAGTTTTATGAACGAATCGCATAAAATTTTAAAAATTTATATTTAAAATTAATGACAAATTAATAAATTAATATTAATTTCATAATTTTAGGGCGAAAAATCGAAAATTTATTATTCAATTAATTTCCGATTATCATGGATTCAAGCCTAGGTCATAAAAATTAAAAATTTATGATAAATTTACAATTTTTATGGTGGTTTTTAATCATAGGTATCTAATTAAATTACAATTAATTATGAAAATCAAATTAATTCTAAATTATTCTAATTTTCAACAAATTAATCATAATTACAAATTAGATTGCATAATTAACAAGGCTAGGCATTCAAACTTGTTAAACATATACAGTAGGTCAATCAAAAATTCAAGATTTATCAACAAGAATCGCAAATATTTAATTTAACATCTTAAATTTACGAAATTTTGCATTCGAAAAACTAAAACCTTCGAAAAGTCATAGTTAGGCTTCGAATTTGAGAATTCTGGGTTCGGCAGAAAAATATTCTTTTTGTCAAAATTTTAGAATGCCTTTTACATGCGGAATTGACACAAAAATCACTCGATTTGGATGAGTAACGAAGAAACTGCCGAAAAACTGCGTACGTATAATTAAATAAACGCAATTTGCAATTAATTAACAATTACGAAAATTAATCACCCCTTTTAATTCTTGCAAATTTGTAATATTTAACCATGTTCATGCAATTTAGATTATGAAAATAATAAGAGGCTCGTGATACCACTGTCAGGTTATGATACATATGACAATTCATAAATCATGCGGAAAAACCATTTAGCCAGGAATACATATTATTTACACATAATCATATAGCATAGTTTAGATGCATACTCTTTGTTGCGTGCCTTCCCTAGCTGCGCCCGAACAGAACAAGAACAAGTCTTTAGGACTCCAAGTGTCGTCCCTCCGTAGATAGTCCACAGCACGTCCGGATCCGCCTTAAGATTGACCAACTAGAATCGCCCTTAAGGTACTAATAATTTTCGGCACTTTTAGGCAAGATATATGACTGAATTTTTCTCTCAAAAACTCACTTTGAATACTTGAAAACTTGTTATAAATTGTGAACCCAGGCCACATATTTATAGGGGTAGGGAAAGAGAATTGGAATCCTATTAGGATACGAATTAAATAAATTAGAATCCTAATGAAACTCTTATTTAATTAATTTATCAAATAGGATTAGGAATTTAATCATTAAACGAATCCTGTACGTTTTAGGTTTCGTATGTGAACACAAACACACACGCACGCACAGCAGCCCACGAGGGGCCCCATGCGCGCGCGCGCACAGCCCGAGCAACGCAGCCCACGACTGCCGCAGCCTTGGGCGCGCGCTGGGCCTGCCTTGCGGTGGGCCTGGCGCAGCCTTGGGCTGGCGTGTTGTGGCGCGCGTTTCCCTTGCTGGACGTGGGCCTGGCTTCGTGCTGGGCCTTCGTCTAGCAAGCTCGTCCGATGCTAATTCGTACGACGCGCTTCCGATTAATTTTCCGATTTCGGAATTCATTTCCGATACGAACAATATTTAACATTTCCGATTCCGGAATTAATTTCCGTTTCGAACAAATATTTAATATTTCCGTTTCCGGAATTATTTTCCGATTCCGATAATATTTCCGATTCAGACAATATTTCCGTTTCCGGCAATATTTCCGATTCCGGCAATATTTCCATTTCCGATAATATTTTCCGATACGTACCATGTTTCCGTTTCCGGCAACATCTACGACTTGGATAATATTTATATTTCCGATACGATCCATATTTCCGTTTCCAGCAATATCATCGTTTCCGGAGTATTCATTTCTTGCCTGTGACGATCTCAGCTCCCACTGAAACCAAGATCCGTCGATTCCGAATATCCATAGATGGAGTATTTAATGCCATTAAATACTTGATCCATTTACGTACTATTTGTGTGACCCTACGGGTTCAGTCAAGAGTAAGCTGTGGATTAATATCATTAATTCCACTTGAACTAAAGCGGCCTCTAGCTAGGCATTCAGCTCACTTGATCTCACTGAATTATTAACTTGTTAATTAATACTGAACCGCATTTATTAGACTTAACATTGAATGCATACTTGGACCAAGGGCATTATTTCCTTCAAACGCTCGGGTAATCACCTATCACTAATTACAGCACCTCTCTCTCTCTCTCTCTCTCTCTCTCTCTCTCTCTCTCTCTCTCTCTATCTCTCTCTCCCTTAATTTAATACTATCTTATTCTTCTAAAATCCCCCAATCTTACTTAAGCATCGGAGGGAATATTCCTACAGGAATATTCTTGTTTTGCAAGAAATTCGACTGGACGTGACGTGGACCGAGCTCTACATGTACCGCATACCTCCTCGTCAGCAACATAAGGAAAAACTACCACAACAAAACCTATGCAACGAGTGAGATGCAACACTCACGTTGTGGAACTGAAAATCAAATATAGTTTTGAATTCCATTAGTTGTTTTAAAGATGGGTTAGAGGCCCATGGTTATAAAACATTGGGGTTGAACATTTATCATATATAACATTTATTTTCATATTCCATTTAATCTTGGTTTAATATTAAATGATGAGTCCTTTCAATTTGAAAAATATTCAAGATAGACTGTCAGGACCAGTCCTGTGACTAAGAAATATCTATCAAGTGAACTTGAATGTCAAAAGTTGAAAATGGTCCCTGATCGGAAGTTTTCTATAAAGGTGGACTCATAGAAAACACTAGACTACTAGAATGCAAGATGACTAGTAGTTCTGTTTCTTGAACTGTGTGGGCAAGGCATTGTCTCAATCATTTGCATAGATACTTACTTGATAAGATTAGTATCAGGCAGACCTATGAAACTTTACTGCAAGGGATGAAAATCTGTCATAAGTAGATTTAATTATATTATTATACACTATTCCTAAATACCTGAGTGATTTGAGATTACTTGTTTGAGAACTGGTTACTTTGATGTTGTCAAGCGTCGCACCGTAAAAGGACACTATAACGGCAACGCTCAGGTAATCACCTATCAAACGAAGTCTAACCTCAAGATCACAAGATTGTGATTGTCCTCTCATAAATTGAGATGAGATGCCGAAAGTTATACAAGGCCACTCAGAGAGCTAGAAACTGTAAAATGCATGGACGTGCTCAGATGAATCATAGGCTATGATTATCTGTTTATTTGATCAGTTGAACTCTGACACCGAGAAATACCTCGAGACATAATAATGATCACTACTCTTACCTTATGTTCATGAGCAGGCATCGATCGACAAAGGAATTAAGAAATTCACACTTGTCCCCCAGGACAAGTGGGAGACTGGAGGAAATAATGTCCTTGGTCCAAGTTTGCATTTAATGCTAAGTCCAATAAATGCGGTTTAGGATTATTTAACAAGTTAATAATTCAGTGAGATCAAGTGATCTGAATGCCTAGCTAGAGGTCGCTTCATTTCAAGTGGAATTAACAATATTAATCCACAACTTACTCTTGACTAAACCCATAGGGTCACGCAAATAGTGCGTGAACGGATCAAGTATTTAGTTGAATACAATAATCACTAAATATTCTATTTAGGGACATTCGAAAATGATGGATCTTCGTTCTAGTGGGATCTGAAATCATCAAAAAGGCAAATAAAAGAATATTTTCCGGAAATGAACATATTGCTGGAAACGGAAATATGGTTCATGACGGAAATATAAATATTATCGAAGTCGAAGATATTGCCGGAAACGGAAATATGGTTTGTTTCGGAAAAGATTACCGGAAATAGAAATATTGTCGGAATCAAAAATATTATCGGAAATGGAAACATTACCGGAAATATTGTCGAAATCGGAAAATATTATCGGAATCGGAAATATTATCGAAAACGTGATATTGTTCGAATCGGATATAAATTCCGATCGGAAAATGAATCGGAAGCACGGCGAGCGATTTCTCGACGAGAAAGCCCGGAAGGCACGAGGTCCAACGCACAGCAGGCCTGCGCGCGTGAGCAGCAGCGGTGGGCCAGCAACACCATGGCGTGGCTGCAAGCTTTGCATGGGCGACAAGCAACCGCTAGCACCGTGGGCCATCACTAATTGTGAGTTCCCGATCGCACATAAAACCTTAGATTATATCCTAGTTGGTTGAACCTAAGGCGGATCCGAACGTGATGTGGATTATTTACGAACGTGATGTGGGCCTAAGGCGGATCACATGTTCAGCTCCTTCGCACTAAACAGAGGGTAGGCGTCCCACTGAGGTTCCATGTGGATCTTATGCGTTCATACTTTGATCGCCTAAGTCTACTAGGAACACCAATAAGCGAAAGGATGGCAGTCTCTATCTTGCTCAATTCACTACACAGTGGGTTTGGTCGCTTCAAGCAACTATACCTAAGTGAACCAAGAGAAGAAACAGTTGCAGAATTTGTTCACCTTGTCAGAAAGGCTGAAATAATACTGGACTGTGAAGCCAAAGATTTACTCAAGGCTAGAAGGAGACCGTTCAAGAAAGGTGGAAAGTCCAAGGGCAATGCTAAATAAAAGCAGGACAAATCCACATCAAGCTGTCTTTATTGTGATGGAATAGGCCATTACAAAAGAAAATGTCCAAACCTAAAGGAAGATCAGAAGAACGGAACAGTCGTTCCATCTTCAGGTATTTTCGTTATAGACTGTATACTTGCTAATTCAACTTCTTGGGTATTAGATACAGGTTGTGGCTCACACTTATGTTCCAATCCACAGGGACTAAGAAGAAGTAGAAAGTTAAGCAAGGGTGAAGTCGACCTACGAGTGGGAAATGGAGCACGGATTGCTGCATTAGCTGTAGGAACTTATTATTTGTCGTTGCCCTCCGGGCTAGTTTTGGAACTGGAAGAGTGTTTCCATGTTCCAAGTCTTACTAAAAACATCATTTCAGTTTCTTGCTTAGATGCTAAGGGATTTTCCTTTTTAATAAATGACAATAGTTGTTCGTTTTATTTTAAAGAGATGTTTTATGGATCTGCTAGATTAGTCAATGGACTTTATTTATTAGATCACGACAAACAAGTATATAACATAAATACCAAAAAGGCCAAAAAGGATGATTCAGATCTCACCTATCTGTGGCATTGTCGATTAGGCCATATAAACTTGAAACGCTTAGAAAGACTTCAAAAGGAAGGAATTCTAGAACCATTTGACTTAGAGGATTATGGTAAATGCGAATCATGTTTACTTGGCAAAATGACAAAGCAACATTTCTCTAAAGTTGGAGAAAGAGCAAATGAACTATTGGGTTTAATCCATACAGATGTATGTGGACCAATGAGTACAAATGCTAGAGGTGGTTCCAGCTACTTTATCACTTTCACTGATGACTTCAGTAGATATGGTTATGTCTATCTAATGAAGCATAAGTCTGAATCCTTTGACAAATTCAAGGAATTTCAGAGTGAAGTAGAGAATCAATTAGGCAAGAAGATTAAGGCACTGCGGTCTGATAGAGGCGGTGAATATCTGAGCTATGAATTTGATGACCATCTGAAAGAATGTGGAATTCTATCAGAATTGACTCCTCCTGGAACACCACAATGGAACGGTGTGTCGGAACGGAGGAACAGAACCTTGCTAGACATGGTCAGGTTAATGATGGGTCATGCCAAACTTCCATTAGAATTTTGGGGACATGCACTAAATACAGCTGCACTCACTATAAATAGAGCTCCGTCTAAAGCTGTCGAAAAGACTCCATACGAATTATGGTTTGGAAAGCCTCCAAATGTGTCTTTTCTTAAGATTTGGGGATGTGAAGTATACGTCAAACGATTAATTTCAGACAAACTTCATCCAAAATCTGACAAATGTATCCTTGTGGGCTATCCAAAGGAAACAAAGGGGTATTACTTCTACAATACATCTGAGAACAAGGTGTTTGTTGCTCGAGATGGTGTCTTTTTGGAGAAAGATCACATTTCCAAAATGACAAGTGGGAGAAAAGTAGACCTCGAAGAAATTCGAGTCGAACAACAAACTCTAGAGAATGCTCAAGATGACATTCAGGATGAAACTCAGAGATCTTTAGAAGAATCTGGTGAGAATCATGGTCAATCTAGAAATGTTACCCCGCGTAGATCGCAAAGATATAGATCTCAACCAGAAAAGGTACTTAGGTATTTTGACGAACGAGAGCTATGACGTTCTATTACTTGAAAGTGATGAACCTGCGACTTACAAACAAGCTATGACGAGCCCTAGCTCCAAGAAATGGCAAGAAGCCATGCAATCTGAATTAGACTCCATGTCTGAAAACCAAGTATGGGATTTGGTCGATTTGCCAGATGGCTACCAAACCATTGGAAGCAAATGGGTTTTCAAACTGAAAAAGGACAAGGATGGGAAACTTGAAGTTTTCAAAGCTAGATTGGTTGCAAAAGGTTACAGGCAAGTCCACGGTGTGGATTACGATGAAACCTTTTCACCAGTTGCAATGCTAAAGTCTATTCGGATAATGTTAGCAATCGCTGCATATTACGATTACGAAATATGGCAGATGGATGTCAAAACTGCTTTCTTAAACGGCGTTTTAACAGAAACTGTGTTTATGACACAGCCTGAAGGTTTTGAGGATCCAAAGAATGCTAAAAAGGTATGCAAGCTAAAGAAGTCAATCTACGGATTAAAGCAGGCATCCAGGAGCTGGAATATACGTTTTGATGAAGCAGTCAGTGACTTTGGTTTCATCAAGAACGCAGACGAATCTTGTGTATACAAGAAGGTCAGTGGGAGAAAAATTGCTTTCCTAGTATTATATGTCGACGACATATTACTTATCGGAAATGACATTCCTATGTTGAACTCTGTCAAGATTTGGCTTGGGAAATGTTTTTCGATGAAAGATCTAGGAGAAGCACAGTACATATTGGGCATCAAGATTTACAGAGATAGATCTGAAAGGATGATTGGACTTAGTCAAAGCACTTATATCAATAAGGTGCTTGATAGGTTCAAGATGGCGGACTCCAAGCGAGGCTACCTACCCATGTCTCATGGAATGACTCTAAGCAATAATTAGTGCCCATAAACACTTGATGAGCGTAGACGAATGAATGGGATTCCATATGCATCATTGATTGGTTCAATAATGTATGCTATGATATATACACGCCCGGATGTTGCGTATGCACTCAGTGCTACGAGCAGATACCAGTCAGAACCAGGAGAGGCGCATTGGACTGCTGCCAAGAATATTCTGAAGTACCTGAAAAGGCACAAAGATGACTTCCTGCTCTATGGTGGAGATGATGAATTAATTGTTAAAGGCTATACGGACGCAAGTTTCCAAACCGACAAAGATGATTTCAGATCACAGTCTGGGTTTGTCTTCTGCCTCAACGGAGGAGCAGTAAGCTGGAAAAGTGCTAAGCAAAGCACCATTGCGGATTCTACAACTGAAGCGGAGTACATTGCTGCACATGAAGCAGCAAAGGAAGCTATATGGCTAAGGAAGTTCATAGGTGAACTTGGTGTAGTCCCCTCCATTAAAGGACCAATAGCCTTGTATTGTGATAATAACGGAGCTATTGCACAGGCAAAGGAGCCTAGACACCACCAGAGAGTCAAGCATGTACTTCGTAGATTTCACCTTCTACGAGAGTTCGTTGAAAGAAAAGAAGTCGAGATAAACAAGATTGGAACTGATGACAACATATCAGATCCATTGACTAAACCTCTGCCGCAGGCGAAGCACAACTCGCACACTGCAGCTATGGGAATCAAGCATATTGGAGAATGGCTTTGATGACCCTGTTTAATGTTTTAAAGTTTTAGAGTTTAAATCTTTGTAAAACATTATTGGTTAATCATTCACAATAAATGAAAAGAATTCATTTTTCCATTTAATTTGTGGTTTATTAAATGATGAGTCCCTTCAATTTGACGATATATTCAAGATAGACTGTCAGGACTAGTCCTGTGACTAAGAAATGTCTATCAAGTGAACTTGAATGTCAAAGGTTGAAAATGGTCCCTAGTCGGAGTTTTCTATAAAATTGGACGCATAGAAAACGTTAGACGACTAGAATGCCAGATGACTAGTAGTTCTGTTTCTTGAACTATGTGGACATGGCAATGTCATAATCATTTGCATAGATACTTACTTTGGGAAGACTAGTATCGGACAAGACCTATGAAACTTTACTGTAAGAGATGAAAATCTGTCATAAGTAAATTTCATTAAAATTATTAGACACTAAATCCTCAATACCTGAGTGATTTGAGATTACTTGTTTGAGAACTGGTTGCTTTGACGTTGACCAACCGTCGCACCGTAAAAGGAGGCTATAAAGGCAACGCTCAGGTAATCACCTATCAAACGAAGTCTAATCTCAAGATCGCAAGATTGGGATTGTCCTCCCATAAATCGGGATGAGATGCTTAAAAGTTGTACAAGGCCACTCGGAGAGCTAGAAACTGTGAAATGCATGGCCGTGCTCGGATGAATCATAGGCTATGATTATCTGTTTATTTGATCAGTTGAACTCTGAAACCGAGGAACACCTCTGGACATAATAAGGATGACAACTCTTACCTTATGTTCAAGAGCAAGCATCGAGAGACAAAGGAATTAGGAAATGCACACTTGTCCCTAAGGACAAGTGGGAGACTGAAGGAAATAATGCCCTTGGTCCAAGTATGCATTCAATGTTAAGTCTAATAAATGCGGTTCAGTATTAATTAACAAGTTAATAATTCAGTGAGATCAAGTGAGCTGAATGCCTAGCTAGAGGCCGCTTCAGTACAAGTGGAATTAATGATATTAATCCACAGCTTACTCTTGACTAAACCGTAGGGTCACACAAATAGTACGTAAACGGATCAAGTATTTAATGGCATTAAATACTCCATCTATGGATATTCGGAATCGACGGATCTTGGTTTCTGTGGGAGCTGAGATCGTCACAGGCAAGAAATGAATACTCCGGAAACGATGATATTGCCGGAAACGGAAATATGGATCGTATCGGAAATATAAATATTATCCAAGTCGTAGATGTTGCCGGAAACGGAAACATGGTACGTATCGGAAAATATTATCGGAAATGGAAATATTGCCGGAATCGGAAATATTGCCGGAAACGGAAATATTGTCAGAATCGGAAATATTATCGGAATCAGAAAATAATTCCGGAAACGGAAATATTAAATATTTGTTCGAAACGGAAATTTATTCCGGAATCGGAAATGTTGAATATTGTTCGTATCGGAAATGAATTCCGGAACCGGGAATTTAATCGGAAGCGTATCGTACGAATAAGCATCGGACGAGGCCTGCCGGACGAAGGCCCAGCACGAAGCCAGGCCATCGCCCAGCAAGCCAAACGCACGCCACACGCCCAACCCAGGCAGCGCCCAGGCCCACCGCAAGGTAGGCCTAGCGCGCGCCAAGGCCACGGCTGTGTGGGCCTCGTGGCGTGGGCTGCTGCTTGCACGCACGCGCATGGGCGGCCCTCGTGGCTGCCGTGCGTGTGTGTGTTTGTGTTCATGCACGATTCCTAAAGCTATTAGGATTTGGTATATGAATAAATTCCTATTCCTAAAAGGATAAATTAATTAAATAGAGTTCTTATAGGATTCTATGTTTAATTAATTCGTATCCTACTAGGATTCGAATTCCCTTTCCATACCTCTATAAATAAGAGCCTAGGGTCATAATTTATAGACACGGGATTGAAGTATTCTAAAGGTAAGTTTTTGAAAGAAAAATCAGCCATACACTTGCAAACACAATAGCCGAAATTCCTAGTAACCTTAAGGGCGATTCTAGTTGGTCTAACTTGAGGCGGACCCGGACGTACTGTGGACTATCTACGGAGGGACGACATTTGGAGTCCTAAAGACTTGTTCTTGTTCGGTTCGGGCGCAGCTAGGTAGGGCACGCTACAAAGTGTATGCTCCTAAATTATGCTAAATGATTATGTGTAAATAATATGTTTCCTGGCATTAAGGTTTTTCCGCATGATTTATGGTTTGTCATATGTATCACAACCTCACAGTGGTATCACGAGCCTCTTATTATTTTCATAATCTAAATTGCATGAACATGGTTAAATTATACAAATTTGCAAGGAATTAAAAGGGGTGATTAATTTTCGTAATTGTTAATTAATTGCAAATTGCGTTTATTTAATTATATGTACGCAGTTTTTGGCAGAATGTTCGTTACTCAACCAAATTGAGTGATTTTTGTGTCAATTCCGCATGTAAAAGGCATTCTAAAATTTTGACAAAAAATGTGTTTTTCGCCGAAACCCAGAATTCCCAAATTCGAAGCCTAACTATGACTTTTCGGAGGTTTTAGTTTTTCGAACGCAAAAGTTGGTAAATTTAAGATGTTAAATTAAATATTTGCGATTCCTGTTGATAAATCTTGAATTTTGGTTTGACCTACTGTATATGTTTAACAAGTTTGAATGCCTAGCCTTGTTAATTATGCAATCTAATTTGTAATTATGATTAATTTGTTGAAAATTCGAATAATTTAGAATTGATTTGATTTTCATAATTAATTAATAATTTAATTAGATACCTATGATTAAAAACCACCATAAAAATTGTTAATTTGTGTTAAATTTTAAATTTTTATGACCTAGACTTGAATCCATGTTAATCGAAAATTAATTAATTAATAAGTTTTCGATTTTTCGCCCTAAAATTATGAAATTAATATGATTTATTAATTTGTCATTAATTTTGAAAATAAAATTTTAATTTTTATGCAATTCGCTCATAAAACTTGCACGCACAAAGCAATGGACGCTACGTGTTACCCTTAAGGGGTGTTGTATAGTGCGGGCATGCGACGATGAGCAAGGGAGCTCGTCGCCCATGCGGTACGAATGCAGCGAGCAAGGCAATGGTGCGCGAGCACAAGGCAGTGGCCCTGCCTTGTGTCGCGTGCTATGTGCGATGGGCGAATGGGCGAGGGCGAGGAGCAAGGCAGCGAGCAGTCGCGTGTGGGCAGCAAGCGTGCTGCGCCACAACGCATACTGCCTCACGCAGCGATCGAAGCCTCGCGCGCAGCGAGCGCTGGCTCGCGTGCGACGAGCGCTACGCCTGCACGAGCGCTGGCGCGCGCATCGAGCAGTGGCTAGCGTGCTTCGATGATGCCTTGCGATGGTGAGCAGCTGCAGATGCGACGCAGCACAGAGGCTGCGCGCACGTGGCCAGCGATGGCTACGTGCGTGTGGCCTATGGCTGTGTGTTGCGTGGTGATGTGCGTACCTTGTGTTACGATTAAATCGTTTTAAAAATTTTAATTTGAAATTTTCAGTTCATGTAATTTTAATTAATTTTAAAATTAATATTTTAAATTGTTTTCTTGGATTTTAATTTTGAATATTATAATTGTAATAAATTTTATTTATTCTAATCATTTTACTAAAATTAAAATCTTGAATTAATTTAAATTCGACTGAAAATAAATCAAATAAATGGATTCAATGGTAAATTTATATGAGCTTTAAATTTTAATTAAATTTGTATGTTTCCGGTTAGACTCGAAATACATTTTTATGTTTAAAATTAGTAAAGCATATGAATTTATTGGTTTAAGTGGGAGCCCTTTTTAGTCATAAACTCTTGATTAGGTCTACAAATCCTTAAGGTTAAAACAACTTGACTAGAATTAATAAGGTTTGAATAATTTGTAGATTATTGGTGCCCTTGATTAATTGCTGCAAATATTTATGTGATGCATACAATGTGTTTTAACTAACCAATTATGTGGGCCATTCATGATAATGAATGGGTGAATGGTATATATTGTATATGTACTGTTTTGCAGGTTATGAAGTTACTAGTATGGCCCAAATAGGGTAGAAAATATGGTCTACGTACCATTAATTTGAATGTAATTGGTCTAAAGCACCAAATTTGTTTTTCAATTTAAAAATGGTCTGCGTACCATCAAATAGTTGTAATTAGTTTTAATTATAGCTTATCCTATTTGGAGAAAATGGCGCCTCCCACGGTGAATTTCAAGACGAAGTTTCCATTTTCGAGACGGACTTTGAAGTTGAAGCTTCAAGATAAAGTCGGGCCATACTAGATCACATTTATCTTTTGCATGCTTTAAGTTATTTATTGCTTTAAATATGTCTTAATTATGCATGAGATTGTGGCTTCATTATTTTGCATGATTAAGGATTTTAGTTCACTTAAAATCTAACCAACATAGTAAAAGCCTTAAGTTCCAAACTTAAAAATTGAGTTAAAAGGTGTCATGCCAAAATATACACTTGCTTGGATATCCTTTACATCAATCTAGTAATAGTTTTCGCTCAGCGAGGTATTACTTATTGGTCCTAAAGGGGCAAGGTACACAAATAATTGTGAGTACATGTTAGTTTTGGTGAAACTCAACGATATAAGTAAGGAGTCCTTTTATGTCGTGGCAAAATCGATAGGTTTACCTAATAAGTTCTTAGACGTATCTATCAACCAAGAGTAGTTTCTAGACTATTAGCAAAAGCGTTTGCTTACCTAAAAGATTTTAGAATTAAGTCTAAATACATAATGTGCTTAATTCTTCAATGGATTTTAGGATCTTGGAATCATTTTATTCACACCTGCCGGAACACATAACTTGAATAAAATGCTTAATGAACATTGTATGCTAGAATTTAAATTTATTAAGAGAAGCTGTGAATGATTATTTATTTGTTTATTCTTTTTAATTGTAGTTTTAATTATGGCAAACAACAATTCATTCAACATTCGGTCAATTCTCGAAAAGGAAAAGTTGAACGGCAAAAACTTCCTTGACTGGCAAAGGAACTTGCAAATAGTTCTTATGCAGGAAGAAAAGGAGTATGTCCTGGAAGAGGCGATGCCCGAAGCCGCAGGCGACGGGGTCACTCAGGCAGCCCTCAATTGTTGGATTGATGCCAACAAGGATGTGAAATGTCTAATGCTCGCCACAATGAGTGCAGATCTGCAGAAAACGTTCATCAACTCAGATGCTTTCACGATCATCAGTTAGTTGAAGAACATGTTCCAAGATCTGGCTCGAGTCGAAAGATTCGAGACTCATAGGCAAATTCTTGAGACCAAGCTTAAGAAAGGAGAGCCCGTAAGTCCACATGTTCTCAAAATGATTGGACTCATTGAGAATATGAGTCGGCTGGATCAACAATTTTCTCAGGAAATGGCTATAGACAACATCCTCCATTCTCTTCATAGCGGGTATGATCAGTTCAAACTGAACTACAGTATGAATAGTCTGGACAAAACGCTCACTGAACTTCACGGTATGCTGAAAACCGCTGAAAAGACGCTCAAAAGTGATAAGCAAGATGTGCTTATGGTGCGTGGGGGCAAGTTCAAGAAATCTGGAAAGAAGAGGAATGCTAAGAAAGGTGGCAACAAGGCCAGCCAGACTAAGCAACCAGCTCCCGCCAAATCTGAAAAGAGGAAGGTCAGTCAACCCACTTCTGAATCCGAATGCTTCTATTGCAAGAAGAAGGGGCATTGGAAGAGAGATTGCTTGAAGCTAAAGGAAGATCAGAAGAACGGAATAGTTGTTCCATCTTCAAGTATTTTCGTTATAGACTGTATACTTGCTAATTCAACTTCTTGGGTATTAGATACAGGTTGTGGCTCACACTTATGTTCCAATCCACAGGGACTAAGAAGAAGTAGAAAGTTAAGCAAGGGTGAAGTCGACCTACGAGTTGGAAATGGAGCACGGATTGCTGCATTAGCTGTAGGAACTTTTTATTTGTCGTTGCCATCTGGGCTAGTTTTGGAATTGGAAGAGTGTTTCCATGTTTCAACTCTAACTAAATACATCATTTTAGTTTCTTGCTTAAATGCTAAGGGATTTTCCTTTTTAATAAAAGACAATAGTTGTTCGTTTTATTTTAAAGAGATGTTTTATGGATCTGCTAGATTGGTCAATGGACTTTATTTACTAGATCACGACAAACAAGTTTATAATATAAATACCAAAAAAGGCCAAAAAGGATGATTCAGATCTCACCTATCTGTGGCATTGTCAATTAGGCCATATTAACTTGAAACGCTTAGAAAGACTTCAAAAGGAAGGAATTCTAGAACCATTTGACTTAGAGGATTATGGTAAGTGCGAATCGTGTTTACTTGGCAAAATGACAAAGCAACCTTTCTCTAAAGTTGGAGAAAGAGAAACTGAACTATTGGGTTTAATCCATACAGATGTATGTGGACCAATGAGTACAAATACTAGAGGTGGTTTCAGCTACTTTATCACTTTCACTGATGACTTCAGTAGATATGGTTATGTCTACCTAATGAAGCATAAGTCTGAATCCTTTGACAAATTCAAGGAATTTCAGAGTGAAGTAGAGAATCAATTAGGCAAGAAGATTAAAGCACTGCGGTCTGATAGAGGCGGTGAATATCTGAGCTATGAATTTGATGACCATCTGAAAGAATGTGGAATTCTATCAGAATTGACTCCTCCTGGAACACCACAATGGAACGGTGTGTCGGAACGGAGGAACGGAACCTTGCTAGACATGGTCAGGTCAATGATGGGTCAGGCCGAACTTCCATTAGAATTTTGGGGACATGCACTAAATACAGCTGCACTCACTATAAATAGAGCTCCGACTAAAGCTGTCGAAAAGACTCCATATGAGTTATGGTTTGTAAAACCTCCAAATGTGTCTTTTCTTAAGATTTGGGGATGTGAAGTATACGTCAAACGATTAATTTCAAACAAACTTCATCCAAAATCTGACAAATGTATCCTTGTGGGCTATCCAAAGGAAACAAAGGGGTATTACTTCTACAATACATCTGAGAACAAGGTGTTTGTTGCTCGAGATGGTATCTTTTTTGAAAAGGATCACATTTCCAAAATGACATGTGGGAGAAAAGTAGACCTCGAAGAAATTCGAGTCGAACAACAAACTCTAGAGAATGCTCAAGATGACATTCAGGATGAAACTCAGAGATCTTTAGAAGAATCTGGTGAGAATCATGGTCAATCTAGAAATGTTACCCCGCGTAGATTGCAAAGATATAGATCTCAACCGGAAAGGTACTTGGGTATTTTGACGAACGAGAGCTATGACGTTCTATTACTTGAAAGTGATGAACCTGCAACTTACAAACAAGCTATGACGAGCCCTAGCTCCAAGCAATGGCAAGAAGCCATGCAATCTGAATTAGACTCCATGTCAGAAAACCAAGTATGGGATTTGGTCGATTTGCCAGATGGCTACCAAGCCATTGGGAGCAAATGGGTTTTCAAACTGAAAAAGGACAAGGATGGGAAACTTGAAGTTTTCAAAGCTAGATTGGTTGCAAAAGGTTACAGGCAAGTCCACGGTGTGGATTACGATGAAACCTTTTCACCAGTTGCAATGCTAAAGTCTATTCGGATAATGTTAGCAATCGCTGCATATTACGATTACGAAATATGGCAGATGGATGTTAAAACCACTTTCTTAAACGACGTTTTAACAGAAACTGTGTTTATGACACAGCCTGAAGGTTTTGAGGATCCAAAGAATGCTAAAAAGGTATGCAAGCTAAAGAAATCAATCTACGGATTGAAGCAGGCATCCAGGAGCTGGAATATACGTTTTGATGAAGCAGTCAAGGACTTTGGTTTCATCAAGAACGCAGACGAATCTTGTGTATACAAGAAGGTCAGTGGGAGCAAAATTACTTTCCTAGTGTTATATGTCGACGACATATTACTTATCGGAAATGACATTCCTATGTTGAACTCTGTCAAGATTTGGCTTGGGAAATGTTTTTCGATCAAGGATCTAGGAGAAGCACAGTACATATTGGGCATCAAGATTTACAGAGATAGATCTAAAAAGATGATTGGACTTAGTCAAAGCAATTATATCAATAAGGTGCTTGAAAGGTTCAAGATGGAAGACTCCAAGCGAGGCTACCTACCCATGTCTCATGGAATAACTCTAAGCAAGACTTAGTGCCCAAAAACACTTGATGAGCGTAGACGAATGAATGGGATTCCATATGCATCATTGATTGGTTCAATAATGTATGCTATGATATGTACACGCCCGGATGTTGCGTACGCACTCAGTGCTACGAGCAGATACCAGTCAGACCTAGGAGAGGCACATTGGACTGCTGCCAAGAACATTCTGAAGTACCTGAAAAGCCACAAAGATGACTTCCTGGTCTATGGTGGAGATGATGAATTAATTGTTAAAGGCTATACGGACGCAAGTTTCCAAACCGACAAAGATGATTTCAGATCACAGTCTGGGTTTGTCTTCTGCCTCAACGTAGGTGCAGTAAGCTGGAAAAGTGCTAAGCAAAGCACCATTGCGGATTCTACAACTGAAGCGGAGTACATTGCTGCCACATGAAGCAGCAAAGGAAGCTATATGGCTAAGGAAGTTCATAGGTGAACTTGGTGTAGTCCCCTCCATTAAAGGACCAATAGCCCTGTATTGTGATAATAACGGAGCTATTGCACAGGCAAAGGAGCCTAGACACCACCAAAGAGTCAAGTACTTCGTAGATTTCACCTTCTATGAGAGTTCGTTGAAAGAAAAGAAGTCGAGATAAGCAAGATTGGAACTGATGACAACATATCAGATCCATTGACTAAACCTCTGCCGCAGGAGAAGCACAACTCGCACACTGCAGCTATGGGAATCAAGCATATTGGAGAATGGCTTTGATGTCCTTATTTAATGTTTTAAAGTTTTAGAGTTTAAATCTTTGTAAAACATTATTGGTTAATCATTCACAATAAATGAATAGAATTCATTTTTCCATTTAATTTGTGGTTTATTAAATGATGAGTCCCTTCAATTTGACGATATATTCAAGATAGACTGTCAGGACCAGTCCTGTGACTAAGAAATGTCTATCAAGTGAACTTGAATGTCAAAGGTTGAAAATGGTCCCTGGTCGGAGTTTTCTATAAAATTGGACGCATACACTACTAAAAAACCCGTCATTTCTCGACGCTTTTTGAGCGAATTATCGACGCAAATAGGCGTCGAGAAATTTTTTCTCGTCGCTCTTACCAAGCGCCGAGAATTTGGCCGTAGAGAATTTCTCGACGCTCCTTTTCGTCGACGTTATCGACGCTTTCTACTGTCAAGGATTTTTGTTTTGACGCCTTTAGTAGTCGAGATTCTCCACGCAGTCTGTGGTCTATGTAGGAATATCGTCGCCTTTTCCGTCGAGATATTTCTTCGCGGCTGCTTAATTAATTCAGCGGGTATTTTACTGTGACATACAATGGCGTCGAGATTTATTTTTTCATCTAAAAAAATTATATTTTTCTTATATATATTTAAATAACAAGTTAATTTGAAGGTGAAAAACAGTTAGAGAAAAGATGCTACAAAATCAAAATTTATTCTCATAAATGAAATTTAGTACCACATAACTTACAAGACTAGAACCAATCTGTCCAACAATGATATGAATGAATCACAAAGATTAATAATATCACCGAAAAATACAATTAAAACTTGAAGCGAAGATTCTCTATATATGTTAACGAATTTACAAGTTGATGCTCAGTTGTAGTAATCAACTATGATTAAAGAAGCCTGCAAATATGCACCACTAGATGAACGTCTGAGATGCTTCCAAGGCTAAAAACAGTTGTAATCTTGAGTAGTCCACTAGCTGCCAGGTTTTGCCTGATTTCATTTCAAAAGAAAAGTAGATCAGCACTATATTGAATAATAAGCCCTGCATACATTAGAAAACATGATACATAATATTAATCACAAAGAAACAAAATTTAGACAGATGCAAGAAAATACGAAACTGAACCCAAATTAATTATCTCATGGGTCTGGCTTTATTGAGACACCAATCAATCTCAGTTTTGGGTCCATTGGAGGATGAAAGACCATCTCTTAAGTTACTATTATACAACAAAAAACAAAGTGCATAAATTATTAAAAGGTTCATGAGTGTAATACGTACAAGCGTCCTTCATCACTATTTGATGTTGGCTTGGTCACGAATAAGCAATCGCATATGTAACAACCTAGCTAGTATCCGATCTCATATCAGAAGTAAAACAAGGAAGCAATGATAGAAAAAGATCATCGTATGACTTCCCTAGGAACATTTTCATCATGTCAAACAACACAGTTAAAGAGCTTGTGGCACTCTAAAGCATTGCGGTTCTGTTCAGTTATGTTGTACTATTCTGTTCTATTTGTACAATTTATAAAGCGTGGGAAGTCTGGGAACGCCTTATAAGTTGTATACAAGTGATACATGAGCATTACAACAAGAAAATTATTTCAGGTACTCAGTGAGAAGACAAGCTAAGTCCCTGATACAGTAGCTAAGTTGCTAAATTGGAGCAGACAACACTACAGGAAAAAGAAAAAATTGTATTGATGTAAATATTAATAGTATACAAGGATAACATATGTATACCTTGGCCAAATAACGAAGTAACATTTTTGCAGAAAAAAATGAACACTGGCAGCAAACAATCGTACATGTTCTAGGCTGTCAAAGCAAAGATCAATCACTAAGTGATAAACAGCTGAAGATCAGAAAAGTCTGCCTCAAGGAATACTTCATACAACCTCAATTAGGAGGACAACAAAGCAAAAATAGGAGAAATAAGCAACACATCAAAACATAATCCACTTTTCGTTACAAATTACCTCAAAAAAAAGAAGGGCACCTCAATGATCTGGTATCTGAAATCAGGAAAGAAATTAATATTCTTCCAAAAATATCAAGAAAATATTACATTTATTATCTAAATGCACAAAATATAACCCCAACTTGAAGAAAACATACCCAAATATTACATTAAATAATTAGTTACATTTAAAAAAAATCTTAGAGAGTGTTAGGTTTAATGTTACAGATTAAAGAGTGTTTGTTATGTGAACAAGGTTTCTCTTCTACGGTTAAACGCTATCAATATAGATCAAAGAGGTTTCCATGAGAGAAGAGAACACATAATCATTATTAAGAACCCTAACTTTACTGAAATCAAAAGCCAAAATAAAATCCAATCAGATGAAATCGGAAACAACAAAACAACCTTAGCTGAAGAGAAATCTGGTGTGCTACTTATAAAATCGAATGTCAGAGATGAACTTAGATAGTTGAGACATAGAACTGAGGAAAGAAGAGAAAAACTACAGAAAATTGTGAGTAATAGATTGATGTAGATCTGAAAATGAGAGGAACAACTCTAGAAAAATCGCTAGCAACAAATTGATATAGTTCTGAAGAGAAGAAGGAAGAGCAGCGCTGTTAGGGTTTAGGCTTCGCAGATCGTGAAAATTGGGGAAAGGAAAGCTAGCGTTAAGGAAAAAATATACTCCGACATATCAACTCGTAACTGCGCTGAGAATTGATTTTTATTGGGCCACGCACTAAAATAACTGTGAAGGTCGTTAGTGGCGTCGAGGCCCTTTAGTCGAGAAATTGCGGGTTTTGTTGTAGTGAAGGGTTTGATTCACATTGGTTGCTAGGCTGGGCTCTCTATGCCTAAGAGAGAATTTGTTTATCATGAAGCTGTTTAATGATAACCCATTAAAGTTCGAATTCCATTTTTTTAAATGAATTTGTATCTCTAAGACTCTTCAAAGTATCATCTGAAGTCATGTAACAAAAAAATTGCAACTAATCCTACAAATAAATGAAATGAAAACTACCATTGCTTAAGAGAAGAAGAATAGAAAACAAGCAATCTCATTTTCACACATGAAAAACAGATACAGGACTGACACAGATTATTAGTTTTATCATCTCTTACCCCAGCACCCCTGGATGATGATTATTCACTTATAACTGCATGACACCAACTCCTCCACCCTTTTGGACGGCACTCTCCATTTGTATAATGTAACAGTCATTCGGCCATTCACTATGACCTCCTCAAAGCACTTGGATCTATCACATGTGTCAATTAGTATTAAAAGTCCATCCAAATAGCATAGATTAGCTAATCCAACAAAGATATGCTAGTAATTCTTCTTTCTTAGTTTCTTACCACAACGGTATCCGCAAGTGAAGAATGCAAAGTTCACCGCTACAGGAAGATGATCAACTATCAATGGAAGCGGCTCACACACCTGCCAAATTATGGATAAGAATACAAAAACAAGAAATATGTTTTAATGGGTTTTCATACTTAACCAGAATATAGTAAATTACTCTAGGAACTTTTTTTAAGTGAATGAAGTTAATCCCCTACAAAACTCTCTAGTTACAAGGAAATAATATACTCAATTGCCATGAAGACAATAGCCCTCATGTATGCACCTTAGAATGTCCTCTTGGACGTGTAGTCTAGATGTTGATGTATCAGTTAGTGAATTGATAGTTTTCTCATTATACAGTTTCCAAGTCTGAAATCATCATTTAGATATGTCATTAGAAAGTTGAAACCAAGAAAGTTAAAGAAGTTTAGACATTAATTTGAACAAGTATAATAACTTACATATCATAGGAAACTTGAGAAATTGTCTTGTTGTTCTTTTTGCCACAGACTATCTCCAGAATACATCATATTTCTCATACTCTCCACCGGCTGTTGTTGCGGTTGTCGTTCATCACAAATTAAAGATATAGCCTTCAAGCAAAATCTGCATAAAATCCAAGACATGATTTAAAAAGAGATAGCTTTATAACATTAAAGTCAAGTTATAATTTCTCTTCTCTTGTCCAACATAAGGAGTTGTACTATCCCTACTGTACCTTTATACCTCTTATAAGCCGAAACTGCTGCTTCAAGTACAAACTTTACTTGCTACTCTAATGTCTATACAAGAAAGAACAGAGTACTTGAAGGCTAAAGTGACCTGTAACACGATCCTGTATTCCCAATTGATAGTTCAAACTTTGTATCTCATCAATTTAACATCCTTTCGACAAATAAAATGGATTTAGGGAAATTAAAAACCCTAGATTCATATGAAAAAATTCAAACAAAACAATCGAAATCGATGATTGAAATGCTACCTTCCACATTCCTTGAACAATCAATTCGCCCAGATAGAAACATAAATCCCAAATACACAATATTTAAACATGGAAGAACGAATATCAAACAAAATATGGGAGAAACGTTACCTAGCAAAAGACCCTAAATTGCAAGGTAGCTCACAAGATCTGCAAGTTGAGAGGTAGCGAGATAGAGAAACGCAACATAGAAAAATGAAGAATTGCTGAGCAAAATAGATGAACTAAGGAGATGAAAACGGTGAATGCGAATTTGAGATCTGAAAAGTGTTAGGGTTGAGAAATAATGGGCGTGAGAGTTTACCGGGGGGCGTTTTTTCTTTCTCCAAGATCACGTGCTCTATACGTGACATCTGACAAATATCTCGACGCTGTCCAACGCCAAGAGATTTTGCAGACCGGGTATCGTGTCGAGAAATAACGCGGACTCTAATTTTCCCTTGACGGGCTTTCACAGTGTCGAGCCCATACCGTCGAGATTCAGCGCATATTGTAGTAGTGATATAGAAAACGTTAGACGACTAGAATGCAAGATGACTAGTAGTTCTGTTTCTTGAACTATGTGGACATGGCAATGTCATAATCATTTGCATAGATACTTACTTTGGGAAGACTAGTATCGGACTGACCTATGAAACTTTACAGTAAGAGATGAAAATCTGTCATAAGTAAATTTCATTAAAATTATTAGACACTAAATCCTCAATACCTGAGTGATTTGAGATTACTTGTTTGAGAACTGGTTGCTTTGACGTTGACCAACCGTCGCACCGTAAAAGGAGGCTATAAAGGCAACGCTCAGGTAATCACCTATCTAACGAAGTCTAATCTCAAGATCGCAAGATTGGGATTGTCCTCCCAAAAATCGTGATGAGATGCTAAAAGTTGTACAAGGCCACTCGGAGAGCTAGAAACTGTGAAATGCATGGCCGTGCTCAGATGAATCATAGGCTATGATTATCTGTTTTATTTGATCAGTTGAACTCTGAAACCGAGAAACACCTCTGGACATAATAAGGATGACAACTCTTACCTTATGTTCAAGAGCAAGCATCGAGCAACAAAGGAATTAGGAAAGGCACACTTGTCCCTAAGGACAAGTGGGAGACTGAAGGAAATAATGCCCTTGGTCCAAGTATGCATTCAACGTTAAGTCTAATAAATGCGGTTCAGTATTAATTAACAAGTTAATAATTCAGTAAGATCAAGTGAGCTGAATGCCTAGCTAGAGGCCGCTTCAGTTCAAGTGGAATTAATGATATTGATCCACAGCTTACTCTTGACTGAACCCGTAGGGTCACACGAATAGTACGTAAACGGATCAAGTATTTAATGGCATTAAATACTCCATCTATGGATATTCGGGATCGACGGATCTTGGTTTCAGTGGGAACTGAGATCGTCACAAGCAAGTGAATACTCCGGAAACGATGATATTGCCGGAAACAGAAATATGGGTCGTATCGGAAATATAAATATTATCCAAGTCGTAGATGTTGCCGGAAACGGAAACATGGTACGTATCGGACAATATTATCGGAATTGGAAATATTGCCGGAAACGGAAATATTGTCAGAATCGGAAATATTATCGGAATCGGAAAATATTTCCGGAAACGGAAATATTAAATATTTGTTCGAAACGGAAATTAATTCCGGAATCGGAAATATTAAATATTGTTCGTATCGGAAATGAATTCCGGAACCGGGAATTTAATCGGAAGCGTATTGTACGAATAAGCATCGGACGAGGCCTGCCGGACGAAGGCCCAGCACGAAGCCGGGCCATCGCCCAGCAAGCCAAACGCACGCCACACGCCCAGCCAAGGCAGCGCCCAGGCCCACCGCAAGGTAGGCCTACCGCGCGCCAAGGCCACGGCTGTGTGGGCCTCGTGGCGTGGGCTGCTGCTCGCACGCACGCGCATGGGCGGCCCTCGTGGCTGCCGTGCGTGTGTGTGTTTGTGTTCATGCACGATTCCTAAAGCTATTAGGATTTGGTATATGATTAAATTCCTATTCCTAAAAGGATAAATTAATTAATTATAGTTCTTATAGGATTCTAAGTTTAATTAATTCGTATCCTACTAGGATTCCAATTCCATTTCCATACCTCTATAAATAAGAGCCTATGGTCATAATTTATAGACACGGGATTGAAGTATTCTAAAGGTAAGTTTTTGAAAGAAAAATCAGCCATACACTTGCAAACACAATAGCCGAAATTCCTAGTAACCTTAAGGGCTATTCAAGTTGGTCTAACTTGAGGCGGATCTGGTCGTACTGTTGACTATCTACGGAGGGACGACATTTGGAGTCCTAAAGACTTGTTCTTGTTCGGTTCGGGCGCAGCTAGGGAGGGCACGCTACAAAGTGCATGCTCCTAAATTATGCTAAATGATTATGTGTAAATAATATGTTTCCTGGCATTAAGGTTTTTCCGCATGATTTATGGTTTGTCATATGTATCATAACCTCACATTTTTCAATATGCAAGTTCAAGTTTTCAAATTTCAAGATCCAACAATGTTTAGGGTTGCTCATGACTACTTCCCTAAACTAGGATCCTTTCAAAGTAAGAGCATATCAAAGATCTAACCTTTTCAACATTAAAAGGCCCGATATTTGAGATTCAAGTCTCTTAACTTCAATATTTTAATTTCAAGTTCAATATTTCAAGTTCAAGTTCAAGTACTTCAAGTTCAATATTTCAAAGATTTAAGCTTTCAAGTTCAAGTTCTATATGCAAAACCTAAGATACTTTGGGATGAGAAATTTCTCCCTAGTTGAGATTTTTGGTTTTGAATTCGTGTCGAGCGCACTTATTTTTAAGTAGTCGTTTGGCGTTAGGATCTCATGTGCCCAAGTACAAATTTCAATATTGCAATTTCAATTATGCATCTTTCAATTCCGCAATTTCAATTCCGCACCTTTCAATTCCGCACTTTCAATTCCGCACTTTCAATAACGCATTTCAATTCCGCACCTTCAATTATGCAATTTTACTTGCCTAGTCCTTCTAGGCAATGTGGACCTACTCCCTAGTCCATTTCTAGGGGGTCTTGTATTTACTAATTCCGCACCTATTGGCTATTGTGATGTTGCTGTATTTGCTTTATTGCTTTCATCACCGCACATGCTAAATACAACAAGATGCAAGGTTACATCACGCTTAACAAAGATAATTTCTTGGACAAACCGATCTTAGGTTACCTTAAATTAACTTTAAAGCAAAGTGACCACCATACAAAGTAGAAATTCTATTTGTCCTAAATTCAAACCCACATAGTCTAAACTAGGGTATTTTCGAAAATGTTGTGCTACGTACTTGAATAATTTCTAATGCTCGCCGAATAAGCACCTCGTTCCAGTGCCCGAATCTCACCCATTCGTTTCGAGGATTCAAAGCCTTATCCTAATAGAGTCACTTGCGGTCTTCCCAAACGAGACCTTAAATAACGTTTAGTTGCGATTCCTTCAAGATCCAAACATACAAAGGTTTCTAAAAAACCGCCCCCGTAGGGAAAATAGCATATACAAAAAATAAACCCCCTACAATTCTGGCGACTCCACTAGGGAGTTTTCTAATTTCAATTTCGAAAATGCGAGCAGATTTCGAGCAACAAGCCACTGATCTGCTTAAGTACTGGATGCCAGCACTGGCGCCAGGCGCAGCCACCTGCGCCAAACGCCGCTGCCTGCATCCAGGACAGTGGCTCACGGTGGCCTGTTGCCCACTTTTGCTCAACTTTTCGTGTTGGGAGTTAGTCTATTTTTGAATCTTGAAGGACGCTCCCAAACCTCGAGAACGAATGCCGAAAAACGAGCTTTTCAAATACAACATTCAAGTACGATTTCAATTTTCAATTTCTAGGTATTTCATGCATTTTTCGAAAACCATATTTGTGCAAAATGAATTTCTACCTTTGCCCAAACTGATGTGTTCTACATTCGGGCTAGCCCCGGGGGCAACGAAATGGTGAATCTCCATACGGTTCCCGACCAAAGTGTGTGAGCATTTCCGCGCCTACCGAAATTTGGCATTTACTTCACATTCCCGATGTCAAGTATGGAGGCCGTCTGCCGACACACACGTCCCTTAGGCGGATGTGCAAGTTGTCGCCTGTAACACCCCGACAATTCTCTCTTTTCTAAAATAACCTTTTCATATAAAACGTAGAGAATTATCAAGGCATTATCGCCCGTGTGAAAACGTAACGGCTTATTCAGAATTTTGCAGCGGAAAACATAAAACTAACTTTAGGTTTATAAATAATCGATTACAGGTTTAGTCTCAAAAATCAACCAACGAAAATAAGGAAATATAAATAGTATGACAAGTTTAAAGTCCAATTTAACAAACCCAAGTCAACTTAGCAAATCAAAACTAAATACAAGCTCTCTATTCCCGATCCCAATGATGCAACATCTTCAAACCTGCAGATGGACAATGCTTATTGATCCTTAGAGACTGCTCACCAAAGATTGGGTCATCACAGGATCAATAAGGCATAGCCATGATCAACATGCACAAGCAAAAGCACGTAATCAGCAAGCTGAGTACTACATACTAAATCAATAATAATCCTAACATGATTCTATTAAACGAACAATCATAACATGATACTAATAAACATAAATAAGGGCAAACAAAACGTGATAATTTGACGACCATACTTGACTAGACTAGGCTAGACTTATAACAATAATATTATTTTAGTTGAAATAGACAATGGACCGACTTGTCCGTCCAACGGTCTTCACTAAGGAAGACGAGGTACGGGCACGACTCCGTAACCTCACTGACCTGCGATATCGAGGAACGTTTGAATAAAAATAGAACACGGTGATCAATCCGGTCCCAGAAAAGGTCATGGGCTACCACCATGAACCCCAACTCATGTTTGTCCGTCACTTTAGACGTGCAAAGTCTAAAGCTATTGCTACTCAGTTTCACTTTACATGATTTACAAATTGAGACTCTGTTATGACTCAACAATCACATAGGCATACAATCCACATTTGTTCACAACTGTTTTTATCTTGGAATTAAGTAAGTGATCATAAAGGCATCAATCAAGACTCATTCCAATTTATCCAACCTTTCCTTTAACCATGATCAACCCCTGTATATGGGTGTAAAGTTTCAACTTACTGAACAAGGTCCACCGCCCTCATAAAGTAGTGAAAAGCTAAAAAGGAACAACGATCGATCGATCCAAACCAACATATATAGAATAATCTAGTATTCCCAACCAACATGTTTGTATCAATTATCCATACTAACATGTTATAATTCTCATAATGCAATCTACGTTCAATATGTCCATCCAACAGTATTAAACATGCAATTTCAACCTGACCAAGTTCATCAATAATATCAACATAACCAAGTTCATCAACAATCTCAACATAACCAAGTTCATCAACAATTTCAACATGGTTTCAACAAATAGCACGCATTCCAAGCACACAAGTATGTACGTACCTTGTGTAAACAATTAATAGGCCACTTTGAAGCGGCGTTCGACGGGGTAGGTGGTCGGTCGGCCGTGTCGGCACTGACCTGCGGCGAAGCAGCAAGGTGGTTGGGCTTGCGGGAGAAACAAGAAAAACAGAACCCGTGATTAAGGAGAAAAAAACGAAAGAGGGAGAAGGAAACACGAAGGAGAAGAGGAGGAAGGAGGAGGAGTTACCGGCGGTGGTCCGGCGTGGTTGCGGGTGGCCGGTGGTCGGCGGCGTGAGCAGTAGCAGCAAGGATAGCGGCGTGAAGAAGAGCAAGGTCTTGAGAGTTCACGTGAAGGGGAAGCAAAGTTTGAGGGTTTTGGTGTTTTTGGTTTCACGTGAAATTGAAGCAAGGAGGAGTTGAGTTTCACGTGAAACAAAACAAGGTGGGGAAATTATGGGTTTACCAAGTTGGGCTAGAATTAGGACTGAACTTTAGTGTTTGAATCCAAAAGGATTGTTTCCTAAATTCACGTGTTTTCGTAATTCAAATTCTTTTCAACATAAAATTCTAAAATTATTTTTGATTTTATAAATCGCTCAAATATTTAGAATGTAATAAAATAAAATAAATATACGTTAATTATATATTTATTATTCAAATTCGTAAATTCTATTAAAAATAAATAACACTACGTTAAAATATGTTAAAAAAATTTATAAATTTACGGGGGATTACATCGCCGGATCCGTCTCTTAGTCAAGTACCTTTTGACACCCAAAGTCGACCACTTGCATCATACAAAACTTAGACCAACCTTAGGTTGAGAACTTTGCATGTCGCATTCATATACATGTTAGTGTGACAACGTGCTATTTGTGCATTGTGTGGGCGTCTTTGCACGCGTGAATGGCTAACCTCGAGTTCTAGCTATGCCAAAACCAATTAGCCTCCAACTAGGAAACCAAACCCCTAGGAGCATCATTCAAGCCTCATGCGTCTAAATCGCCGAGTTAAGGTCTTTTAGGAGTGCCACTCCATTTGATTCAAAACCCTCAAACACACCTCACGCACAAATTTCAAATCTTCAAAAAGCAATCCAACGACGTCATAATGCCGAATTTTCCATTTCAAATCTCAAATTTCAAGTTCAAATCCAACGGCGTCATAATGCCGGATTTTCTAGTTCAAATTTTGAGTTTCAAGTTTCAAGTCAAGATTCAATCCAACGGCCTCATAATGCCGGATTTTCTAGTCCAAATTTCAAATTTCAAATTCAATCCAACGGCGTCATAATGCCGGATTTTCTAGCTCAAATTCCGAGTCTCAAGTTTCAAAGTTCAAGATTCAAATCCAACGGCGTCATAATGCCGGATTTTCTAGTCAAAATTTCAAATTCCAAATTAAAAACCCGAATCCAACGGCGTCATAATGCCGGATTTTCTAGTCCAAATTACAAATTTCAAACTCAATCCAACGGCGTCATAATGCCGAATTTTCTAGTTCAAATTCCGAGTCTCAAGTTTCAAAGTTCAAGATTCAAATCCAACGGCGTCATAATGCCGGATTTTATAGTCAAAATTTCAAATTCCAAATTCAAAACCCGAATCCAACAGCGTCATGCCGGATTTTCTAGTTCAAATATTCAAGTCTTCAAACCTCAAATTTCGAGTTGCCAATTCCAATCTCAAAACCTCAAGTTCAAATGTCCAAATTCATGACCAGCGTAGTGCCAACTTTTCCACTCAATCTTTCAAACCTCAAATTCCATGTTCAACCTTTCGAACTTCAAGTCCTATACTCAAAGTTTCAAGTTCCAAATCCATGCCGTCGTAATGCCGACTTTTCCCTTCTATATTTCAAACCTCAAGTTCGAAGTTCTAAAATCCAACCTTTCAAATCTCAAGTCCTATATTCGAAGCTTTCAATTCCAAATCCATGATGGCATAATTTTCCTCATTCAATCTCATTTTCAAACACTCCAAAATTCCAAGTCCACGGCGGCATGATGCCGGACTTTCAATGTTCCAAATTCAATGTCTCAAATCCATGGCGGCATAATGCCGGATTTTCCAAATTCAAGGCCTCGTATTCTATAGACAAGAGTGCGTTTTTTTTTTCCATTTCAAAATTCAAACTTCGAATCAAATTCAAACTTCAAGCTCATCTTCAAGCTACAAAAAATCCTTGTCTTCCAAATACAAAATTCGAAACATTTCCAACGGGTTCAAAATCCCCTGAAAAATACAAACCCCTTTTCCAATACTACCAACGGGTTGAAAATCGCCTAAAATAATACAAGTTCAATTTTTCAATGGGTTGAAAATCCCCTGAAATAGTACAAATTCAAATTCCGCATTCTATTCTCGGGTTGAAATTCCCCTAAAATATTCCAAATCCAATGGGTTGAAATTCCCCTAAAATATTGACGGGTTGAAATGCCCTTGAAATAATACAAAACCAATTCCCTTTCAATCGGGTTGAAACTCCCCTAAAATACATCGAAATCCAACGAGTTGAAATTCCCTTGAAATAATACAAAATTCAATCTCCTAATACAAGTCCAATTTCCAAAATGGGTTGAAATTCCCCTAAAATGGTTCAATTTCCAATAGGTCGAAATGTCCTTTTTCGATAATCCAAGTTCTAGTACAAGGAGTCAACATCCACAAAAGAATGAAGGCTCCTCTCAAATATTTCCAACGGGTCGCAAATCCCGAATACAAATACAAAATCCGAAATCCCGAATCTTCGGAGTGGAACTTAGAGTTAAGTCTAGGTCTCATTCATTGCATGCATATCATATCATGTGTCGGGAAGTCCAAGTTCTAAAATCATCGTCATGTGTCCATTGTCTATGTCTTGAGTGGTCATGAGTCGAGTCTTCTCCATTTGTTCAAGTCCTAAGTGCGCGTAAATGTGTCTAGGCTTCAAGAAACTCTTTGGCTTCGGCGACAAAGGGAAAGGTTGGGTCAAGCTCCACTAGTCCTTGCATCTCCGTCAATTTCAAACAACAATGGCAACAGTTGAGCAGCTCCATGAACTCATTGCGGCAGTGGCCAAAATCACCACCTTAATCGAAGAGGTTGATACCCGCTTAAGAGCAGTCGAAACTGAGTATTCCAAGGCAAGCATAACAAAGAAAATTGAGGGCATGGTGAACAAGATCGCCAACAATGAGCACTACTTTGATACCTCAACCAATGCTGAATTCAAGGGAAAGGTGAGCTTGCCTGAAGAGTTCTCCGCCAATGACATTCCCAAGTTCAAGTCAAGTGACAATCCCAAGTACCATCTTCGAAACTATCAAGCTGTGATGACCATCAAAGGAGTCAATCCGGAACTCTTCCCCGTCTTCTTCCCCATGTCACTAGAGCCAGTCTGCCAAAGGTGGTTCTACTCTCTCAAAGACAAAGACGCCAATACTTGGGAAGGTGTCGCTCAAGCATTCATGCGCCAGTACAAGCCTAACATTGAACTTTAAACCACTCTACCTGAGTTGGAAGTACTCAGACAGAGCAGTCAAGAAGGGTTCACCGCCTACCTCAACAAGTGGAGAAAGGTTGCTTCCCAAATGGTATCAAAGCCTTTAGAGAAGAAGCTGGTCAAAACATTCATCGCAAGTCTCCTTCCAAAGTACAAGAATCATATGGTCTACTTAGGCCTCGAGACTTTCAAAGCGGCCTACAACATTGGGGTCGATATCGAAGATGACCAAGACAATGAGGTCGGGGTTGACACCGAAGAGGACTCGTTCAATAATGATCAACTCAGTGATGATTCTGCAAGTGAGCCAGAGGAAATTGAGACTGATGGTTCCTACAATGATGATGACTAAAAAAGCCGCAAGCGCGCAAACTCGACTCTAGTTCAGGATTCTATGTCTTTTTCTATGTTTTTCTAAGCTTACCCCGCAAGTCTAGCACTAGGACCTCAATGTATGCATTTTCAATTTCCATTCAATAACATGAGCATTTACTACCTAACTTGACCGTCTTTACAAAAAAAGCATGTGTTCAAAAGATCTTTCAAAAGGGCTCGAAATTTTGCAATCGATTCAAGGCACCAGAACGCCAATGATGTACGGCAAGCCCAACACTCCAAAAGCACCCTTCAAATTCAAACCGGGAATTCACTCCCTCTTTTCAAAATCAACCATTCAAAAATCCTTGCAAGATATCCTCACAAAACAACCTTACAAAAAAGCCTTTATATTCAACCTTTCTATTCAACCTTCCTTACTCTAACCTTAGGATGAGGAGAAGTAATACAACATCAAGTTCAAGAATCCAAGAATTCAACATTCAAAGTTCAAAAGTGCCAAAGTAGAAGAAGCACGCATACAAGATTCAAAATTGCCGAAAACTAAGGAGGCAAGCATACAAGATTCAAGATTGCCGAAAATTGAAGAGGCAAGCATTCAAGATTCAATTTTCAACAATCAAGTTTCAAAGTTTAAAGTTCAAGGATCAAAGTGCCAGAACCTGACATGGCAATATCCAAGATCAAAGCATCAAAATCAAGCTTGGGGCGAGAACCTGAACCTCTATCCCATCCATCTTTCAAAACCTAGCCTGGTAACAACCCTCCAAAGCTTAATTGAGGTGTCCAACCACAGGTGTCGGAATCAATTGCAAAATTTCCAAAACCAAGAGCTACGTACGGCCTGATTCCACCATGGATACGTAGGCAACCTCTCGCAGGGCTCGGCCACTTCAATTTCAAAGCCCATTTTCCAAAATTCAAATTTCAATTTCAAAAAATCAATTTCGAAAAATCAATTTCAAAATTCAAAGATCAAAAAAAAAATTTCAAGAACAGATAAGTCGCACATGAGGAAAGAACATGATGATTGTGCGCCGCATATGAAGAAAGAACATGATGATTATGCGAAAGACTATCATTCAAAGGTTTTTAAATGCTCATCCCTTAACCATTAGAGCTAGACTGGGGGCTTGAACCCGCATCATGACCTACCCAGCCTCGTGAGCCAATCCATCATGGCTACCTTTTCAAAATTCAATTTTCCTAACTCAATTTCAAAACCTTTTGCATCCAACCTTAGTATCATCAATTGCATTGCACATTTCACACACTTCACAACTACGACCATATGACCGCCCTCCATCTAGGACCCTTACATGGAATCCTAAGTTCGAAATCGAGTAAGCGCATATCAATTCAAGATCCAAGGTCTCATTCAGTCATGTCTTGTTGGGGGCTTCTGTCACACCCAACGGCGTCAGGCGAGCACTATTTGTCCAAGCACATCAAGCATCATTCAAAGTAAAGCAAATTCAGAGAATTCGAAGCGTCAAAACCGCATGAGTCAAAGATTTCCGAGTTCAAGTGGCAACTCAGCGCAACCTTGCCTTATTGTGTCAAAGCGACTGTGTATCGGGTTTTTACTCCCATCAAATATCTTGGTCTTAGATACATTAGAGCGCACATTCAATGTTCAATGTTCAATTTTTGTCAAACTCTTCCAAGTTTCGAGTCCAAGTCGGTCAAAGGGAATTTCAAAAATCATGCATGAGTCAAGTTCAAGTCCTAGATCGGCGTCCTAAGTCCAGTCAGCATATGTATAAGCAAGAGTTGAATATACTTTGACTTGCGCTTTTTCTAACCAAAAAAACCTCAGTCAAAGTGGGGGCTTATAGTGGGTATGTACACCCAAAAAAATGGGCAATTTTTTTCAATTTTGCATGCATACATATAGATACAAATTTCAAAAGCACACACACACAACACATACAAAATTCAAACCATACAAAATCCAAATTTTCGACCATACAATTCCAAACTTTACAAGTACAAATCCAAGTACAAAAGCCTAAAATCCCTCAGGCAAAGCTATGATCTCGCTACCTTGTAGGATTAGAAGAAGCAAAGAGGCTATTCAGAGCCCATTCAAGTATAAAAAGGTTAATCAAAGCTTATGTTCAAGAGGGTATGCAGAGCCTACCTCAAAGATTGACTATCCAGAGTCAATTCAATCTAGGCTAATCCTAAGCCTAGTTCGAAATCAAGAGCACCAGCATCCCCAACAGAAGGGTGACACATGTACAAAGCCGGCAGCATAGTCGATTCAATCTAGACTATCCCTAGCCCGTACAAAAGTCAAAATTCTAAAAATCCCCAGTGGCGGTGCAGACCCAGCCAGGGACCTCTACACCAACGCCTAGGCATGCCAAAGCAGGTATACAAATTCTACACCAACGCCTAGGCTATCCATGCCAAAGAAGGTATACAAATTCTACACCTAGGCTATCCATGCCGAAGCAGGTATACAAGTTCTACACCAACGCCTAGGCTATCCATGCCAAAGCAAGTACAAAGTGCGAGAGAAATTTCAAAAATTCAAAAATTCAAATCTACAAGTTCCAACAGTTCAAGTTCAAGTGGGTATCAAACAATTTTCTACAAGATTCAAGAAGCTTACTATCATACAAGCATCATGTCAACAAGCGTTTCAAAGTCCAAAAAATACAACAATTTAGGCGTTCGACTCCCAACGGACCCAAGCTCCAGGAAAGTCAGCCGAAATTTCAAAATCTCAAGGGCCAGTAAAAAGCTCTTATCCCCAGTGAAGCACATCCCCAGAGGATCAAATCCGGGTATTCAAAATTCAAAATTCAAAAATTCAAGATTCAAAATTGTCGATGCCAAGCTCTGTCCTAAACCAAAGGCGGAAGAGCAGTACAAGTACAAATCAGAGTCGTCAAGCCGCACGGAGGAATACACTATCCTTTTTCTAACTCTTGTATTATGCAGGTACCGGCGTACAAAGAATGGTCTTGATTACAGAGCATCTTGACCATTCTCCGTCCCTTTCGAAATACTTTGACTTGCGATTTCCTAACCGAAAGCTCAGTCAAAGTGGGGGCTTCTGTAGACACCAAAATTGTGTCTCCCCTAGAGTCCAATGACGATATCTCCAATAGGTTTAGGCGATTGATTTCCATGTACAAGCGACCAGTTGCAAAGGACATAATTCAATTCAATTCTAAACTTTCGTTCAAAATTCAAGTACAAATCTCAAAGCAAACACAATTCCAATCCAAATAAATTCTAATTCCAAATATCCAAATCCAATTCCTAATTCCAATCCATACAAGTTCATTCCTAAGTTCAATTTCTATTCCAAACTTCCAATTCAAGCCTTGGGCCCAAATCCTAACCTCGGTTTCCAATTCAAGGCCAAAAACATTTCCAAAATACAATTTCAAAATCCAAGTTCAATATCAAGAAACGGATGCTACCATCATACTTTGTGGCACTTTTCCACTCAAAATCATATAAGGAAAGTCAAATTCGGGCGCCGGCCCCAAAACCGATCATTCCGGTCACCGACCCGTAAAACCGAGCAAAAACCGTACAAATCAGAAATCTCAAGAAGCTTCCTCAAAAATATATCTTTCAAATACATGAATATCCATTCCTTAACCTCCAAGTAAAAGGATGGAGAAGGTACAAATATCATCTTTTGCAAAACCGCCAAAACACCCAAAAGGACAAAAACGGCGCGCTGGCTTGTGCAAGTTGTCCTGTGCCACGACAGCGGTGCTAAACGCCAAAGCCAGCGCCTGGAGCAGCTTAACCCTAATCCCAGAAAGCTTTCCTATAAATACCCCCCTATTTTTACGAACAAACAGAGCAAGAATCACTCAATTCCGAGTAGCGAAGCTCTGCCAACTTCAAAACTCTTCAAAATTCAATATTCAAATCCTTCAATGTTCAAGCTTCAAATCCTTCAATATTCAACATAAAATCTCTACAAAACACACTCATACAATCATTTCTAAATACACGTTCAATGTTCTAATGTCCTAAGCAATTTGGGAGTCCAAGCTTGGAAATCAATCAACACCTGAATGTAGGTATGTTTCCGAGCACTCTCAAATCAAAGTTTCTACCTTTTCTAATTTCAAGTTTACTAATCCTATGATGTTCTTGTGTTGATTAATACACACTTGAACTAGGATATGTCAAAAAGGAGTAATCTTTGAGGGGATTTCATACTTGAAACCCCCCCCCCCCAAATGATCATCCAAACTCCTTCAACAAGTTTCAAGTTTCAATCTTTATGCTTTGTTTTCAAAAAAACGTGATTAGTAAGTTGGAATTTTTTACTTTTGAAAATTCCACTTACAAAAATCACACATTTCTTACAAAATCCAAACTTTTCAAAATACAAAAATGCAAACTTTCAAAATTCAAGGATGTTCAAAGTTGTTTGTAATCACTTCTTTGAACTAAAATCATTTTCAAATATGGAGTAATCAAAGATGATGCCTTTCTAACTTTTAAAGGTTTAGTCTTTTGAGATTCAAGACTCCATTTTTCAATATGCAAGTTCAAGTTTTCAAATTTCATGATCCAACAATGTTTAGGGTTGCTCATGACTACTTCCCTAAACTAGGATCCTTTCAAAGTAAGAGCATATCAAAGATCTAACATTTTCCACATTAAAAGGCCCGATCTTTGAGATTCAAGTCTCTTAACTTCAATATTTCAAGTTCAAGTTCAATATTTCAAGTTCAAGTTCAAGTATTTCAAGTTCAAGTATTTCAAGTTCAATATTTTAAAGATTTAAGCTTTCAAGTTCAAGTTCTATATGCAAAATCTAAGATACTTTGGGATGAGCAACTTCTCCCAAGTTGAGATTTTTGGCTTTGAATTCGTGTCGAGCGCACTTATTTTTAAGTAGCCGTTTGGAGTTAGGATCTCATGTGCCCAAGTACAAATTTCAATATTGCAATTTCAATTATGCATCTTTCAATTCCGCAATTTCAATTCCGCACTTTCAATTCCGCCATTTCAATTCCGCACCTTTCAATTCCGCACTTTCCATTCCGCACTTTCAATAACGCATTTCAATTCCGCACTTTCAATTATGCAATTTTACTTGCCTAGTCCTTCTAGTCAATGTGGACCCACTCCCTAGTCCATTTCTAGGGGGTCTTGTAATTACTAATTCCGCACCTATTTACTATTGTGATGTTGCTTTATTGCTTTCATCACCGCACATGCTAAATACAACAAGATGCAAGGTTACATCACGCTTAACAAAGATAATTTCTTGGACAAACCGATCTTAGGTTCCCTTAAATTAACTTTAAAGCAAAGTGACCACCATACAAAGTAGAAATTCTATTTGTCCTAAATTCAAACCCACGTAGTCTAAACTAGGGTATTTTCGAAAATGTTGTGCTACGTACTTGAATAATTTCTGAAGCTCGCCGAATAAGCACCTCGTTCCCGTACCCGGATCTCACCCATCCGTTTCAAGGATTCAAAGCCTTATCCTAATAGAGTCACTTGCAGTCTTCCCAAACGAGATCTGTAGACACCTACTTTTGTCCCCATTCCCGAAAGGGAAGGTTCGATGATGAAAGCATAAATCTCCACTTGACAACGCATCTCCTATAAAATAACGAATCTCAATTCCCATTCTCGTTTCACCCGAAACCTGCTATTTATAGAAACCTGCTATTTATGGAAACCTGCTAAAAATAGCAACTGTCGTAAAGGGTAGCTTCTAAAAGTGGCAAGTCATAAAAGATAGAAACCTGTCAGAATTAGGTGTTGCACTCCAACATAAATCCTAAATGAGATAGAAAAATGCGAGAATCCTATTCCTAATATGATTCGGAAATAAGAGTTTCGTATTAATTAAAATCCTAACGAGCCTAGAGTTCGTAACGGGCCCAGACGCATTCCGTCATGAAATTGATACGCACTAAAAGACTCGATTAAGTCTCAAACACTACGGATTTCAGGAATCCGAATCTGACTAAGAAAACAACCCAGACCCTATTTTCAACGCCTGGCTCTGGGCGCCGAAATCTTCGGCGCCCAGGCCTGGGCGCTGGAATTACCTAGGTACGTGTTTTTTCCTAATTCTTTGTGGATTAGAACTCTGCAATTCTATCTTTCCACGAACTCTTCCCTATAAATACAGCCCCAAATTCGACGTGAACACACACAATTCATATTCTGAGTATTGACTCCAACCCTTAGCCTAAGCCTCACGCTGCGAAATTGTTCACACGTTCTGTCGCAATCGATCCATAAATCGAACAGAACGTATCCTGTCCCATAACTTGAGATTCGTTAAATAAAAAGGAGAAATAGCAAAGTCAAAGTGGTTAGTTTTCTGAGAACCGTGACGCACCTCTCAAGGGTGCGTCGTAATGTGTCCCTTTTCGATGATTTAATTGCTTTCCTCGCCCTTTTTATGAACTGTTAAACTAACTAAATCTGATTGTTCTATCACGCCTAACAAATATAATATTTTTGGGAAATTGGATTATCATGCTAGGTCCCTTAATGCAATTTAAATCAGATAATCGCGATCGATCTAGTATTATATGTTGCATATTGTTAAAATCAACTCAGATTAGCTTAATAGTTAACGCATGTCTGTTCAATTATTTATGCTGAGCTAGTAAGGATATCCTGCCTCTGGAGTTATCGACGAGCGAGTACTCCTCTCGGTAGTTACAGTCCCCCGAACCCTCAATCTCTACCTTGCGGGTGTATGTTGAGAGATCCCCACACCAGGGATCACAAGGGAACCTACGGCCGTCGTGGTCAAAAATATTGCACTCCCTTTATGTCACGATAAACGGGGTTTTGTCAGTTTTTCTCATTGTCGTTAAAAACAGAATGGCGACTCCTATATTACTAGTCAATTGGGTGTAAACTCACAGGAAATCCAATTACACTTGATTAAATAAAAAGAATCGTCACACCCACGAGGGACGAGGTCACGCATTAGCCTCGTGCTTTTTCGACCCCCTCACAGTAGCGACTCCACTGGGGATAGTGAAGGAAATACTCGTGCTTGTAGGTAATCAAAATAGCCGAAGGGTGAAACGATCCTACCCCGCGTTTATTTCCCAATCAAGTTGGGACGACCTGAAAATCAGCATATTAATGTGAACGGGCAGAACCGCATAACGAATCTCGGCTCCCTCGGGAGTTGGGACTAAGAATACCTTTTTTTTCGCCAATAGGGGGGTGCATACGCCGCGCATGTTGCCCACTCGGTACTTGTGCAGGTAGTACACCTATCCCGAACCCAATCGCTCGCTCATTAGGTCCCTCTCGCCTGCATGCCCCCTTGGCTTGCACTTGCGGGTTGGCCTCTTGAGCGAAATTCGTCTGTTGAAGACACTGCCTCGACCGGGGCATTTGTTGGATCTACGATAGAAGCGGTACCAAGCCAGGCCCAAATAACTACCCATAGAAGCCTATCATAAACTACATAACATATTATTATTGCCTCATGATGGAATGTTAGTTATGTGTAGCGAAATATGTGATTGTGTGTGACAAACTATCCTAGAAAACCAACGACCTTAAAAATTGCCCAAACATTCATAGACTAATTTGCCAAAGAGTTATACCGAAACACGTGTTCCGCAAACCCGAATGATCGCCACAAAAATAAGCGACGCTCGGGATGGCCTGTAACGAATCCCACAAACGCTGCACCGCGTAAAGGACGTTATTAGGCAAGCACGCAAATCGAAGTCGCATAAACAGAAGTAGACGCAAACAGAAAACGAGAACCAGCCAGGGACGCATTTTCAACGCCCCTGACTGGGCGGAAGAATTTCTCACGCCCCACGCTGGGCGCTGAAGTTGCTGCTTGGCCTTCTGGTCAGGCGCAGCAGCCTCGGTGCCCGCGCAAAAGGAAAATACGTAGCACAAAAAAAATTTCGTAAAAAGAATTGCTACGAGGGCGTAAGAAAAGCACTCGATTTCAAAAGCGACTCGTAAAAAATTAATAACTCTTTGCGTCGTTGTTAGGCCTCCTACGACAACAATGCTCGGCACTAAAAAACCGAACATGCTAACAATTATGAATGTCACGCGGGCAAGTGTTTGAAAAATCCAGAGAATGACCAAAAGAAAAAAACTAAAGAGTGTACCAACAAAAGAAAGAGTGAAAAACCAATAGAGAGAGTCGAAGTCTAGACTAAGTAATGCTTGAAACTTTGGGAACCTAAACTTTAGCTTATCTTATGCCTAGGACTGGTCCTGCCACTTGGTGCCGATCAGGGAATCAACGGTTAGTGGGTCTCGAAGATACATCGCCAACATCAAGTTTAGTGACTCCAAGCTCCGTCCGTCGTCCCTCATTTCAAGGATCTCCGCTTCCACAACCTCGATTCGCACCTTCAAACATGTCCATCGAAGATTTGCGAGACCATGGTCCAAATGACCCAACTTATGGGCCAATTGAAAATGGAAAATGAAGCTTTAGCGGCTGCGCAAGCCAAAAATGACCTCGATAACGAGAAGAGGATTGAAAAAATGGTCCTACAGCAAACCATGGGGAGCAAATACTTCTCCCTCGATCCTGAACCTTTTCCTGGCAAACTACCAGAAAAGTTCAGTTCATCTGACTTACCAAAGTTCAAGGCCACGGACAACCCCCGTGATCATCTACTGAGCTTTGCGAATGCCATGAACTTGAAAGGCGTGGACAAGTCCATGTATTTACCTGCCTTTCCTTTGTCCTTGGAACCTGTGCCGCTCAAATGGTACTATCACCAGGACCCTAAGCTCTTCCCCACTTGGGAAGACTTTGTCAATGTCTTCATCAAGCAATACTTGTCGAACATGGATTTCCAAGTCACCATGCGCGAGCTGGAAGTTCCCTTCCAAAAGAAAAATGAGGGTTTCATGACCTACTTTGCTAGATGGAGGGACCAGGCGGCCCAGCTAATCAATAGGCCACCAGAAACAGAATTGGTCCAAAAATTCATTGACAACCTGGACCCGGCTTACAGACAACACCTTAGGTACCTGGGACTTGACACTTTCAAAAGAGTTTATGATGTGGGAATAAAGATCGAGGACGACCTCGCCAAAACCATACAAAGCAAACCCACATATAAAAACAACACCTATAATCGGGGTAACACATCCCAAGCCCAAGAAGTCCATGCTGTAGAAGAGACTCCCGCCCGAAGAAGCCCTGGAAGATGGGTCCGAGACCGAAAGTTTGCCCCACTCGGGTCGACTTTGGTACAAGCCTTTGAAAGACTAAACAATCAAGGAAAGTTGAGACCTATAGGCCCCACCCGTGACCCTCCTGTCAAGGGCAAATATTGGGTCGAAGGTACTTACTGCAAATTCCATCAAGGAAATGGGCATGACACTGAAAACTGCTGGAATCTAAAACATACGATCCAGGACATGATAGAGGATGAAGTGATACCTCTCCCTAACGTTGGCAAACCCAACAACAACAAGACCCCACTCGGCTCTTGTCACATCTCTCTCGACCAACCAGAGAACTTCGACCCCACGGTGTACATCACGCCTCAAGGTGCACCACTCGTTGTGGTCCCTATGGATCGAATCGAGAGAGAAGTGTGCGGTGTGTGGGATGATGATGCTGAAGATATTTACCTATCTCAAGTGTCGGGCCAGGACCTCTTCACTGAAACTTGGCCCGGGTATGCTCTCATTGACACCACCCCTCAGGAGCCCGAGGTCGACAACCTCACCCGATCCGGAAGAATATACCAACCGGATATTCACCCACCTCTTATGGACGACATCCCAGTTAGGCAAACTCCTGAGAATGGACGGCATGCCACCGTCGTAGAAGTCATTGAAAATCCTCTCCTGAAACAACTAAAAAGAACCAAGGCCGAGATTACCATCTGGGATCTCATGTGTACTTCAAAGGAACACCGCGAAAAGCTTATTCGCTCACTCGACCTCATCTCAGTACCTACAGATATCACACCTGACTCATTGGTTAGCCATGTCACTAGAGATGCCGGAGAAAAGGCCATAGTTTTCACTAATAAAGACTTGCCCAAAGAGGGGGGTGCTCACAATAAAGCCCTTTTTCTAGTGGTTGGATGCAAAGGACAAAACATCCCCCTAGCGCTCGTAGATAATGGTTTGGCGGTTAATGTCTGCCCATTGCGAACCGCCCATTGCTTGGGGCTAGGAATAGATGACTTCCAAACCTCCACGCAAGGGGTACGAGCTTATGATAACTCCCGAAGGCCTGTATTGGGAAAAATCAACCTTACCATACAAACCGGGCCTGTGGCACGCACCACGGAGTTTCAAATAATCGACATCAAGCCCACTTTCAACCTCCTATTGGGGCGACCCTGGCTCCATGACTTAGGAGGTGTGGCTTCTACCCTGCACCAAATGGTTAAACTTAACCATAACGGGGTAATACTAGAAATCCGCGCCCCTCCTCTCGACATCAGTTGTACTATGGTTGGAACGGCCGAAACTGCAGACGACCTTTATGGGTTTCAAAAATCCAGTTCATTGAAGACTATGATCCAGCATTCCTAGACCCGCATGCATCCCGGGTCATCCCTAGAATGCTGCCAGCTCAAGGTTATTTCCCAGGAACCCCATTGGGCATAAGGAAGAAGGAATGCACATTCCATCCTTTTCCCAACAAATCTACTCCCTTTGGCTTAGGCTATGAACCAACGGAGGAAGATATTGTTGACCGCCTGTCTGGGCTACGCCTTAACAAAGCCAAACAAACCACCCTCCTTCCCCCGTATCAAAGGACCCTTAACGGGATGTTCGTTCGGGAAGGAGAAGAACACCCATGTTGTGATTTCCCTGAACCCTTCGTTCAGGATGGCTTGCTAAAACCCGGATTTGAAATTTTCCACGACTGCCACACCTTGGATGAGGCACCCCACCTCACCAAGACTAAAACAACTGAAATATTGGACAACCAGGCTCTATGGACATTGTTTAACGAATCGAGGCCTATGGAGAACGAGACTGTGATGACTACCCTAACTTTACAAGATGAAGGTTTCGATCCAACCCGGTTAATCTCTCCTGCATCAACACTAGAAGAGGTCGAGAACGGATGGGTGAAGACATATCAGTGGGTCAATGCAAAAGGAATAGAATTCAAGATGAGTACCGGTGAAGGACCGAAGTTTTATGAGACTAAACCCCAGGCATGAGCCACATAGAGCACCATTAGTAAAAAGCGCCTAGTAGTTCTTTAGATTGGTAGAAAAAAATAATAGAAACTTTAGATGGTCCTAAAAGCCCCTTAGAATATAGGACAGTTTTATTTCAGTGTGTTTTCCTTACTTTGCGAATCAATAAAGGCGTAATATTTCTCCTAAAAATTTTATTCTAACACTAAATAAGCACCAAATGTACTTGCAAAATACAAAAATAAAGAGGCGGCCCACTCTAGGCCCAACAAACAAAGCCCACTCGGTTCTGAAATAGTGCCATGGGAACCAATTCCCGAAACCCACAAAATAAACCGCACCATCCCATTCATATCCCCAAAACATTCAACTAGTGTAACCATAAAAATCAACCCATACAACCCAAAGAAGTCAAAGGAAATCAAAATCCAAAACGAAAGCAAATGTTGCTTAAAAGGGGAATTAATAAAATATAACCCCCACCAATTCTTCAAAAACGACACGCACCTCAACCCACCTCAAAGGCCTACACAAAGATCTTCATAACTTCCGCACCCTAACTCCATTTTCAAAACTGTTTCGAGTCACGGATAGAAAAAATTAATCCGGACAAAAATGCATTTCACGCTAACAGCCAAAAAAGCCTCCAAAATAGCCTCAAAATTAACTTTAAATACGAGCAAAAAATCAAGGCACAAAAAAGAAATAAATGCAAGAACATGTGAAGCAAAGCGTCAAAAATTGACCGCCCAAGTCATTTTCAGCGCCCAGGGCTGGGCGCCGAAATCTTTGACGCCCTAGCCTGGGTGTTGAAACTCTCTGCCTGCCAAAAATTTTCTTTTCAAAAGTGCTCGTCATTTTATCCGCACACAACGGAAAAATAACAAACACTTGGGGGGTACAGTACGTATCCAAATAGGCTTACCAAGAATATAGCCATACAAATTAGTCAAATTTCGAATTTCATATTTTACGCGACTTATGGCAAAAAAAAACGGCAGATGAAAATAATGATAATACTTCACTCATTTGACCGATTAAGTAATATGCTTCCACCTCAGGGCATATCTACCGAAATCCGGCATACTAGAACTTATTCTAAAGCTAGAACTACGCGCGACCTGATTCTGACAAGATACGTAGGCAATCCTTACCAAGGATTCGGTCCAATAAAAAAACATAAAAAAATTAGAGTTAATTTATTTATGTAGAAAAAAAACATATTCTGTGTGCAAAAGTGTTAGACATGTAAAAACATAAAAAAGAGGAGAAACAAAAATAAATGAAAATGAAAAATAAAAATACGCCTTTATTGAAAAATAATAAGAATGAAAACAAAGTGCTAAGAATAAAAACAAACACAACTGAAATAAATAGAGGGCACCTACACCCTAGCAAGAACTACACTACTCTAGTTCTTCCGGATCATCAAATAAAGTCTTGTAGAGGGCAATGTTCGCAGGATCCACCCCCACAGTCTTCTGCGCTGCCCCAATATCAATCTCCATAAGAACCAGCTCCTGGATACTAACTTCCAAAGATGCCAAGGCTTCGGAAACATTCTCAGTTATAGCTCGCTCAGCCTCAAGGGCACAGACAATGGTGGGAGAAAGATTATTATCATCAACTAGACTAGCCACTATTTCTACAGGCGGCTGAGCCTTCTTAACCCATACATTGTTCCGGCGACGATCTCCGCGAGAGCTTGCATTTCTTTTAACAACAGCAGGCCCCTTCATGTTAGGCATCTTTTTAGGCACGAAACTGGAACGGGGAGGAATTTCCTTTCGCTTTCGATCAGGACAAGCTTTCACAGTCTTAATACTATAGGTACGAGGTTTGGCAGAATCAGGACCCTCATACTTAACACGAATACGAGGTATCAAAAGCTCAGTCGGCTCCCCATTACGAGCCTCGGCCCTCACATCTTTATCATCGGAGCTCATCCACAACTTGTAGTTTTCAGAAAGACCCACAAAGCCATTTGTAGCTACGGCCCAACGCGGGAGACCATCATAATACTTAGCCCACGCTAGAACCCGTGTTTGTGAAAAGGCCGCTACCTTAGGTGGTACCGTATCAGAAAATGGGATAGTCTGCCTTAAACCATATTGACGCATGACTAAGGGAAAATATAAATGGGACGAGATAGCCCCAACAAGGAAACATAAACCGATAATAGTCAAACCCCACCATGGTACCACCCACTTAATAGAACAAATGCCATAAGTAAAAAAGGAGGTCCATTCGGCCTCGTCCTGGCCTTGGTGCAAGTATTTTCGGTTACCCAAGGCTATAGGGCGATAATGTTTAGGATCGGCAGGAGCTTCCAAAAGTCTAAGCCGTTCCACTAGCCAAATCTGCAAAAAACGGGCACGATCAAAAAAATAATAAAAGAAAACGGTTCCTGGTGCGCAGTTTCAACGCCCAGGACCAGGCGCCGAAAATTCCAGCGCCCAGCCCTGGGCGCTGAAACTCGTTGTGTACGCAAAAAAAAATGTGTATACGTGCGCAAGGATAAATCGATTACCTGCAGTAATAGGGGGCTCCCCTTAAAATGTTCAGATTTGGTATCCTTCTTCAGCTCATCCGCACTCAGCAAAGTCTCGGCAACAACCAACGGCATAATAGAATAGCAACTTTCCATCTGGCTAATCAAGGGGATCAACCTTATGTCACCAAACGCACCATTGTCATTCGACAGCAAATAGTGATTCAACAAGCAAAATACAAGGGCTCGAATATTCAATTTCTGTTCGGTCATATTCTTACTAGGCCTAAAGTGATGTTTTACAAGTTTTGCCAAGTTAACCTCGTCACCTACAACAATTTCAGCAAACATGTTATCATCTAGTCCTAGGAAAGCCCCTATGGTTGTTTTACCCTCTTCAATAGTGCCAGGAGTAACAGGAGTAGCATTAGTAGGATAACCAAGGATCGCAGCAAATTCATCTGGCAAAGGACATATTTCGTTGCCCCGAAAGGCAAAAACATGATGATCGGAGTCCCAAAAGCTTAGGGCAGCATGCAGAAAGTTATAATCAATATTAATTTCTTGTAAGCCTAAAAGTGCCTCTAAGTGGTATTCTTTTAACAAAGCCTTTTCTGTGGGAGTAAGGGCCCGTAGCCAACGTCTAACAGTCCGTTGGAGTGAGAAAGTAGGGATCGACAAGGCAAAAGCAATGAGTAATTAAAACACAGCAAAAAAGAGAGAAAGAAATTGAGAGTGGTGGAAAATAGGGACGTATCTAGCCCCTATATATAGCTGGACGCACCCAGTGACATCCTGATCCCAATCGGAAACGTGTTAGGAAATCCGAAAGTCAAAAATCACCAGGAAAAGACATTCAGCGCCCACGGCTGGGCGCCGAAATGTTTAACGCCTAGCCTTGGGCGCTGGAAATGCAGCCCAAGGCCCGGATTTCACAAAACGCGGAACAGGAAAGGACTTAAAACCGCGTTGCTAAACACGAGGCCCTATTGCAAGTAGGATCAAGCCCAAAGCACCTTTAGCTCCCAAATAAGCAAAAAAATAAACATTAAAACTTGGTCGAAACTTAGACTTGTCTCAGAAAATGCTTATGTACACTTTTCAAAAACAAGTTAAATATCATGGTCATTCTTCGAAACACCAAAAATGTGTATCGTTAAGTCGTTGGTTTTCCAAATAAAAAATGTTTGTCTGTCAAAGGATTAATCCGGGCCAAGCTAAAACCGGATGTCGCCTGAAAACTAAAGTCGCACTCCACGGCTTCGCTAAAGTAGCACACTACTATAAAAGGTCGCTCGCACATACGAGCATGACCCCAAACATGATTACAAGATGCGAAAAACGACCGACGAGCCCCAGTGCTTGGGGGCTCGCGAAAAAATATACTCCAACAAGGAGCGCACGATCAAAATCACATTCCCGGACTGCGCCATACACCATATCATGTTTGGATATCTCAAAAAAAAACAGGTTCGACCTCAGAGAAAGGTCGTCATTGACACTTGTGCACAGTCCTCTGATCAAAGACCAAGTAGTGGCAAAAATCGAGCCGTAAAGACTAGCTCAAAATCACGAAAGCAGACGGTCGCAAGACAAAGGTCCGTCTGAACATGTTGTCAGCCCACGTTCAGGTTACAACTAAATTCGAGCATCCCTCGAAAGAATTCTCTCTTGCAAGAATGAATAAAAAGAAATTCTCAAAAGAAATCACAAAGAACCAAAGAAATAGGAACTTGCCCATCTTCAGTTGGCAAGATCGCGTCACAAACCGCGCGAGTTCCCAAATCGAAAAAACGAATTCAGGGATGTCCACCCTTAGCGGACAGGGCTCGCCCACCTTCAGCGGGCGGGGTCTGCGTCACTAGCCGCGCAGGTCCTCAGTTTTCCAAAAATGAATTCTTCAAAAACAAAATGAAACAGGCTCGCCATCTTCAGCCGGCGGGGTCTACGTCACAAGCCGCGTAGGTCCTTATTTTCAAATTTCAAAAACAAGACTCGTCCACTTTTTCGGACGGGGCGTCCACCCTTAGCGGACAGGCTCGCCATCTTTCGCCGGCGGGGTCTACGTCACAAGCCGCGTAGGTCCTTATTTTTAAATATTCAAAAACAAGATTCGTCCACTTTTTCGGACGGGGCGTCCACCCTTAGCGGACAGGCTCGCCATCTTTAGCCGGCGGGGTCTACGTCACAAGTCGCGTAGGTCCTTAGTGGCTGCAGCGATAACTTTTTCTGGTTTTCCCTTTTCCAAAAAATTAAAAGGATTGGTTTTCCGTTTTTTCCAAAAAGAGCGATGTGTTGGATTTTCCTTCGTTTTACGTCCCATAAAAACAAGGGGGTTTTCTCGTTTAGCTAGCCCCGAAAATGAGAATCTTTAAAAACATTTTTACCTCGTGATTGGGCTTGGCCAGGCCCAATTACACTTTATAGCTTTGATTTCGAAAACATCTGTAGCTACTCCCAATGAAACAAGTGAGGGAGTTTCTACACTTCTTTAGATCCTTCCAATGACAAAGTGAGGAAGTTTCTATACTATCCGTTGACAAATCCCAATGACACGTGAGGGATATGTCGACACTTCAAGTGATGACCCTTAAGTCAAATGTTATCACTCGGGGGCTCGTGAGACCCTCGCCAAAACAGGTCCTTTGGCCCATGGCCCAAAAAGGGATATGCTGATAGAGACACTTGTCCTCTCTACATTAATTAGCCAATCAAGATTCACCTATTTAGGGTAAAACCCATAAAGGCACCCAGTATATATACCCCCATTTCCCAAGAAAGGGGGGCACAAGTTTCAACACGGAGAATACCTCATCACTAATTACATCACCTTTCTCTCTCTCTCTCTTAATTTAATACTATCTTATTCTTCTAAAAGCCCGCAATCTTACTTAAGCATTGGAGGGAATATTCCTACGGGAATATTCTTGCTTTGCAGGAAGTTCGGCCGGACATGACGTGGATCGAGCTCTACCTAGACCGTGTACCTCCTCGTCAGCAACATAAGGAAGAACTCCCATAACATTTGGCGCCGCCAGTGGGGAGGTAAGGAATCATGGTAGACGTCCAGCATTCTGGTAACTCACCGAATGCCAATCATGACGAGACGAACAGGGCTGCAACGGCTGGCGAACGTCCTCCTCGAGGGAGAGACAACAGAAACACGTATTCTACAGGACAAGAAGCTTGTCCTAGTCAACTAGCTGAGTAGCAACACCCAGAGCCGATAATAATTGAGGATGAAGATGCCGGCCAGAATCAACCTCCATCGGGGGGACATTTAAGAGAAGATGCTGACACGGTAATGGAAGAAAACCCAGATTTGCCGGTGTCAGCTGGAAAACTCAAGGATATGTTGGCTGGATTCAAGCCTCAAATGGACACTCTCCAGGAAGAAATACGAACCATCCTTTTTCAGTCTTACGGGACGAGAACTGCATTTCAGAATGGAGTCACCAGATCAAATGTCTGGCGACAGGACCAGCCTTGTAATAACGAGCGAGACATGCACTTTGAATGGACCAGGACTTCGAATTTTCCTATGGCTCCACGCTACATCCTGGTCCCTGCTCATCCTGACCACGAACCGTCAAGGAAGCCACCGGCAGCTCACTCTGACCACCCCCGAGAGACAAAACTTTCAGATACAGGTTCAACCCCCGTCATGGATGATGCTCCATTGGCTTCACTTACTCAACGACCGGCAAGAACCACCATGAGCCAAATGGATAGTAGACGGCGTAGGCCATCTCAAGCAAGAAGGCAGGACCCTATCTTTCACATTCAACAAGGGGTAGCTAGTTTGATACTATATTAACCTATTTCCTTCTGTGCTGATATTATGAATGCTCCAAAAGAACCCAAGGTCAAGCCACCGGCTATTGATGCTTACGACGATACCTCTGATCCTGATGGTCATCTTCTTGCATACCGTTATCGCATGTATGTCCAAGGAACCACTGAAGCAACCTAGTGTAAGAATTTCCCTGCTACTTTAAAAGGGGTAGCCTTGAAACGGTTTGAAAAGTTGCCAGCCGGTACCATTAACACTTTCGCTGAGTTGGAAATGTTGTTTTCGACAAGGTAAAGAGGAAAAGAAGACGAGTATGCATCTAGGATTCATCCAGCAAGGCAAGGATGAGTCCCTTTGCAGCTATGTGCGACGTTTCAACCTAGAATCAGGGCAGATACCGGATCTGCCGGATGGAGTAGCTTTTGATAATTTCTTCCGCGGTCTCAAGAAGGGTTCTTTCAAGTTTGATTTGGTCAAAAAGAGTGTAAGGACCATGGAAGATGCGTTGGACGAGGCTGGACTCTTCATTCATGCTACGAAAATTTGTTCTGCCCCAAAGGAGTTAAAGGCAACAGAAACGCCTGACAACCATCACCGCAAACACAAATCTGACAAAAAGAGTGCTCGTCCAAATGGGACCTGGGACATTGAAGGCAAAGGGTATCGTCCCAACTCGTCACCAGGGCAAAAGAGGGGATGATCCTATGATAAGGAGAAATTTGAATATAACACTGACCTTTATACAATATTGTTGGACATAAGTAACAAGCATAAGATCGACCGCCCATTTCATATGAAGTCGTCGGTTGAGACCCGTGACAGTACCCTTTATTGCAAATTCCACTGTGATGTGGGTCATGACACAAAGGATTGCAAGAGCTTGCGTAGAGCACTCGAAGGGCTAGCTGCAAAAGGTTTTCTGAAAGTCAACCTCAGTACAAATGACGGGGGATCTGGAAAGAAATTCTACAAGAAGAGTAAGTCACCCTCATACCATCGTGACGGCAATGACACTGATCCAGAATGTGTTGCAGTTATTTCTGGTGGTCTAGCCGCTGGTGGTCCAACCAGAAGAGGAAAGAAGGATTACGCAAGCCGGATGGGGCAGGTTATGTTATCTGGAAAGGCTCCCATGGATAATTTTCCAAAAGTAGAGATTTGCAAGGCTGATAGGGGAAAAGATTGCAACCCCACATGACGACCCCTTGGTGATAGAATTGAAGGTAGCAAACCTAAAATTGAGGCGCATACTAGTAGACACTGGAAGATCGTACGACATTATTAGTTTAGCATGTCTAAACCGTCTTGAGCATGATCCTAAGACGATTGAAAAAATTCATTATCCTATCATTGGGTTTGGAGGCAGCATAATCCATCCCAGGGAATTATTTCCCTACCACTTCGAGTGGGTAGACGGTATCAAAGAAAGAACTTGAACGTCCGGTTTTTTATTGTAAAAGATTTGACAGCATACAACATCATTTTGGGACGGCCCACATTGAATCAGGCAAAGGCAGTCGTCGTCACTCATCTCATGTTGATGAAATACGTTTGTGATAAAGGGATGGTTGGCAGTATTCATGGTGATCAGCAGCAGGCAAGAGATTGCTACTTAACTACCTTAAATCCTGAAGCATGAGGGGCGGGTAGTACTCACGAAGGAAAGGCCGGTTCCAAAAGGAAACTAGATGACACATGGGTCAAAATCAAAAAGGAAACTTTCACTATTTCTCGGCTCACATTGAAGCCAGGCGACCTGAGCCGGTCGGAGGACATTATGAGATTATCCTTGACGAATCACGTCCAGATAGGACGGTGCCTGTAGGGGTTTCTCGTGACGATCAGCTTGGGGCAAAGCTGGTCCTCCTCCTCAAATAATTTCATGACATCTTTGCTTTCAATGTAGAAGAAATTCCGGGTATAGACCCGAATGTGGGTGTGCACAAACTCAATGTAGATGACACCTTAAAACCTGTTCGTCAGAAGAAACGAAATCATGGTGAAGCAAGAAACAAGGTTGCGGCCGAAGAAGTGAAGAAGCTCCTATATGCTGATTTTATTCGTCCAAGTCAATACCGTGACTGGGTAGCAAATGTGGTGCTAGTTCCAAAACCAAATGGCTCTTGGAGAATGTGTGTAGACTACATAGATCTGAATAAGGCGTGCCCTAAGGACAGTTTTCCATTGCCGAAGATAGATCGACTGGTAGACTCGACGGCTGGTCATGCCATGATGTCATTTATGGACGCTTACTCGGGTTTCCATCCAATCCCTCTTTCGCCAGATGACCAAGAGAAAACATCATTTGTCACTGAGCAAGGTTTGTACTGTTACAAGGTTATGTCTTTCAGCCAAAAAAATGCACCAGCAACTTTCCAACGATTAGTGAACACTGTTTTCACCAATCAGCTGGGTCGCAACATTGAAGCATATATTGACGACATGATTGTAAAAAGCAAATAGCGTGAAAATCACCTCACTGATCTAAGGGAAACTTTTGAGACGCTTCGAAAGTACAAAATGAGGCTGAATCCGAAAAAATGTGTCTTTGGGGTCACGGCCGGTAAGTTCCTTGGATTTCTTATTAATGAAAGGGGACAGAGGCCAATCCTGACAAAGTGCAAGCAATAATAGATATGACGTCCCCAAATACCGTGAAAGAGGTCCAGAGGCTTACTGGGTGCCTGGCGGCCCTTGGATGTTTCCTATCTAGATCTGGTGACAAATACCGCTATTTCTTTGGTTCCATAACGAAAAAATCAAAGTTTGAATGGCCAGAGTCAGCTGAATCAGCAATTTTTAAGGCTAAAAGACCATCTTCATACGTTGTCGCGGCTCGTCAGCCCTATGGAAGGTGAAACTCTGTATGTCTATCTAGCTATTTCCGAATGGTCCTTGAGTGCCGTATTGTTGACGGAAAGAGAAGGAGTCCATCTCCCCGTCTACTTTATTAGTCATGTGCTACAAAATGCCGAATTGAAATACCTACAATTGAGAAGTTTGCACTGGCACTCTTTATGGCAAGTAAGAAGTTGCGTCCTTACTTTCTAGCACATAAACTGGTGGTATACACCGATCAGCCATTGAAACAACCACTTACCAAGCTAGAGGCCGCTGGCCGTATGCTCAAATGGGCAATTGAGCTCAATGCTTTCCACATTTCCTATGAACCTCGAAAGGCTATCAAGGGGGCAGGCATTTGCTGATTTTATTGCTAAAATGACGAGGCCTGCCTTTGAAGAAAAGAAGCAGACTCGATGGACAGTCCATGTGGACGGTTCATCCACTCAGAATGGTTGTGGGGCCGGCATAATATGTCAGTCTCCTGAGGGTGACAAATATGAGTATGCAATGCGGTTCAATTTTCAGACGTCCAACAATGAAGCATAATATGAGGCACTGTTAGCCGGCATAAAAATGTGTAAAGTCGCCGGAGCACAAGAAATATTGGCTCTATCAGATTCACAGCTTATAGTGAGTCAGGTGAACAGAGATTACGAAGCCAGAGATCCCAACATGGTTAAATACATGCAAGCAGTTCACCAAGAAATTGAACACTTGAAAAGCTTCGAAGTACAGCAGATTCTGCGAATTTAAAACAATCAGGCAGATGCCCTGTCTAAACAGGCCAGTTCGGCCTCTTGTGATACCCCGCGTCAGGTGTTCTGGGAAGTCCAAAAGAGACGAAGCATTCAGCAGGAATACAGCACTCAAGCTCCTGAAGTAGTTATCTTGGACCGAACCTCCACTTGGATGGATGATATCATAGCCTATAAGATTGACGGTACGCTTCCGGACGACTCGCGCCTAGCAGCTAAAATACAAAAGAAAAGTTCTTGGTTTAAATGGTGGAATGGAGCCTTATATAAGAAGTCATTCTCCCGACCTCTCTTGCGATGCGTCACGCCTGAGAAGGAGAAAGAGATACTAGACGACCTGCATCAAGGATTATGTAGCTCACACATTGGAGGACGTACCCTTGCTGAAAAGGCCTTAGGAACCGGCTACTATTGGCCCACTCTGAGAGAGGATGCGTTGTCCATGGTTCAGAAATGTGACAAGTGTCAGCGATTTTCTCATCTCATTCATAGGCCGGCTCATCCGCTCACTCCTATCTCTAGCCCAGCCCCATTTTCTAAGTGGGGGATGGACTTACTTGGACCATACACCGCACCCCCTGGAGGCAGACGTTACGCAATAGTAGTTGTCTATTACTTCACCAAGTGGGTGGAAGCCGAAGCACTAAAAATATCAGAACTTGTTATGTGAGAGCATTTATTTGGAAAAATGTCATGACCCGGTCCGGAATACCGCAGTCTATCGTCTTTGATAATGGACCTTAGTTTGAGACGCCCAAGCTGAAAGAATGGTTAGCAGGCCATGGGATACACAGCTTCTTTGCCTCTGTGGGACGTCAACAACCTAACGACCAGGTTGAAGCATTTAACAAGATCATTTCTGAAGGGATAAAAAAGAAGTTGGACGAGGCTAAGGGCCTTTGGGCCGATGAACTACCAAATGTCTTATGGTCAATTAGCACCACGGCTAAGAACTCTACTGGGGAAACCCCATTCTTGTTATCTTACGGTGCTGAGGTTGTCCTCCCCATCGACATGTGTGAGCCGACATTGCGAGTCATGCTATATGACAAGAATGCTAATTGGGAAATGATGAAGACGACCCTAGACTTTTTACCTGAGGTCAGAGGAAATGCGGCATTGAGAAAACAGTTGTACAAGTTAAGGATGGCGAGGGAATACAACAAGAAAGTCTCTAAAAGAGTGCTCAAAGTTGGGGACTTTGTTCTCCGAAAGATGGAGTCTGTAGGACGAGCCAATGAGCAAGGCAAGCTGGCTCCCACCTGGGAAGGACCATATGAGATATATGATGAGGTTTGGGACGGCACCTATCGCATCCAAGATATGCAAGGCCAGCCTATCCTACGGACTTGGAATGCAGACAACTAAAAGAAATACTTCTTCTAGATAACGTCTGATTGATAGCTGTTTTTAAGAAACATTCTCAAAAGACCTCTGACGGTCATTGTAGAGTAGTAAACTAGGTTGGAACTTTTCTAAATTCGCCTTACTAATATTATAAATAATACTACTCTACTTATGTTACTTGTTTTCTTTTACGAATGACTGATGACGCTAACTCAAAATAAGCCTAATTGAATAAAGGCCTGGGGAGTGGTCCAGATTAGCAAGCAATACAAACAAGCCTAATTTATTGAAGCCTAAGAAGTGGCCTAGATTAGAAAAAGCATAGGTTGATCACCTATCAAAATCCCCAAACTATTCGTCCGTCTAAAATGAACGTCTTCTAAACGCACTTAGGATAACAATCCTTTGTGCTGCTGCATGAATATGCCACCTCCACATTTAGACGGGGGCAAACCCCTAAACTATCCGTTTGTCTAAAACAAACGTCTTTTTAAACGCACTTAGGATAACAATCCTTGGTGATGCGGCATGAATATTCCACCTCCACATTTAGACGGGGGCAAACCCCCAAACTATCCGTTCGTCTAAAACGAACGTCTTTTTAAACGCACTTAGGATAACAATCCTTTGTGTTGCGGCATGAATATGCCGCCTCCACCTATAGACGGGGGCAAACCCCCAAACTATCTTTTCGTCTAAAACGAACGTCTTTTTAAACGCACTTAGGATAAAAATCCGTTGTGTTGAGGCATGAATATGCCGCCTCCACATTTAGACGGGGGTAAACCCCCAAACTATCCTTTCCTCTAAAACGAACGTCTTTTTAAACACACTTAGGATAACAATCCTTTGTGCTACGACATGAATATGCCGGCTCCACATTTAGACGGGGGCGAACCCCCAAACCATCCGTTCGTCTAAAATGAACGTCTTTTTAAACGCACCTACGATAAAAATCCTTCGTGTTGTGGCATGAATATGCCGCTTCCGCAATAGGACAGAGGTAAAACCCCAAGAATATCCATTCGTCTTCACGAACGTGTTCGAAAAGCACTTAGGAAAATACTCCTACGTGATGCAGCATGAATATGCAGCGTCCCACTTTCTATAGGTAAGAATTCCAACTAAGAGGCGCAACTACGCTGATTAATTGACGAATAACCATTAATCCTCAAACCTGCACAAGCCAGTCTGCCCCATACCTAAGTTCAGCGGCAATCATACTGATTGATTGACTCGCGTCAATCAATCGCCAAAAATAAACTTAGGCATGAGAGTCACCCTTAAACAACTGAAAATGCCTTGTCTGGGGAAACAGGCTCAATAGCCGTCAACAACAACAGCATGCAAACATAGAAAAGGCATTCAGAGTCACAAATTTAAGCAAGCAAAATGCATGAAAACGCTAACATAAAAAGAAAAGTTAACGATGTCGAAGCATCAGTTGTACGCCTAACCGGAGAATAATCCAAAAGAAAATAAAAATAAATTATCTGTTACAAACGCCCCTTGGCGTTAAAAACTGTCAAGCGCACAACGGCGCAAAAGATAACGAATTCATTACAAGTGCACAACGGCGCTAGAAAAACTTGTCTTGAAAAGGAGGGGTCATGGCTGAGCAAAAATGGAATTGGCAGAGGCCGACACGTCCACACCATCTGGACCAGTACCGTCGGCAGGAGGAGGCAAAGGCTGAGCAGACGTTTCCCCATCTTGGACTGGCGAGTTAACTTTCTCGCTTTCACCATCAGAGTCCTCAAAGACGGGGAGAGGCAAACCCAATTTCTCTGCAGTCAAGATAGCACCTTGTGTTTCCATTCTCCGCTCAAACCATTCAAAGGAAAACTCGTCCATGCAGGCGTCCCAAGCACGGCGAGCTTTCTCCCTAGTCTCGGCCTCGGCTTCCTTAGCCTCCGCCTTGACCTTGGCTACTTCTGATTGAGTGGCGGAACATTGCTCCTCCAACAGGGCCACCCGCTGCCTCTAAGACACCGTCTCCTAGTTCTTGACCTCGGCTTCCTGAAGATATGATTGGGCAGAAAGAGCTTCATCCTTAAGAGTATCAATAACGAGTATTTGCTAATTGATTTTGATCAAATACTTCTTATTGTCACTCCGCAGGACGGCGAGCTCCTTACTTTGAGCCTCTACCGTCTCCTGCATCTCCAGCCGAACCTTCTCCACCGTCACCATGGCATAGTCTCCAGCGTTGGTGGTTCTGTGCACCTGCCTGTTGAGCTGACTTGTGACGTCGACCTTCCAGCGCTTGAGACGTTCAGCTCTAACTATCAACAATGAAATAAAAAAAAACCAAAAATTAGAACCCAGGTTTAAATCCAAAAAAATATCGAATGACTAACTTACGTCCAGGAGATATGACTACATAGCCCCGATATGGCCGTCCGAAGACGAGGGAAATGACTCTACATAGTCCTTGGGCACGGCCTTAATCACCGCAGAGATGATCTTGGCCTTGTCCTTCGAAGAAAAATACTTCGAAGGAGGAATGTGATGCACCTCCTCCCCAGCCACAGGTTGCCGGTTGGGCATTGAACCAAGTCAAAGTGAACCGTCATACAATTGTTATCATATTCACAAAATAACTCCAGGAACTAAAAACGATAGCTTACCGTCATCTTCACCATCCTTTTGACGAGGCGTCTCAGGGTTGCCAGCCTTGGAAGGTTCACCCTCCCCATCAAGAATCTCGACGGAGGAAGGCGAAGTAACCCCCTTCTGAGCGGTCTCCCGCCTAGCGTCATCCCGCCTCGTCGAACTCTCCGGAGGCGGATGTTGCCTCAAAGGCGTCACCGCCATAGGGATCACCTCCACCGGAGAATTTGTCGACCCCTCAGCGACGTCCTCCTTCTTGGGAAGCTTGATTCCCGCCTTCACTTTTGGACGCTTCCCAGCCGAAGCCCCTTTTGTTCGGTTATGATACATATGACAAAACATAAATCATGCGGAAAAACCTTAATGCCAGGAAACATATTATTTACACATAATCATTTAGCATAATTTAGGAGCATACACTTTGTAGCGTGCCCTCCCTAACTGCGCCCAAACCGAACAAGAACAAGTCTTTAGGACTCCAAATGTCGTCCCTCCGTAGATAGTCCACAGTACGTCCGGATCCGCCTCAAGTTAGACCAACTAGAATCGCCCTTAAGGTTACTAGGAATTTCGGCTATTGTGTTTGCAATTGTATGGCTGATTTTTCTTTCAAAAACTTACCTTTAGAATACTTCAATCCCGTGTCTATAAATTATGACCCTAGGCTCTTATTTATAGAGGTATGGAAAGGAAATTGGAATCCTAGTAGGATACGAATTAATTAAACTTAGAATCCTATAAGAACTCTAATTAATTAATTTATCCTTTTAGGAATAGGAATTTAATCATATACCAAATCCTAATAGCTTTAGGAATCGTGCATGAACACAAACACACACACGCACGGCAGCCACGAGGGCCGCCCATGCGTGTGCGTGCGAGAAGCAGCCCACGCCACGAGGCCCACACAGCCGTGGCCTTGGGGCGCGCTGGGCCTGCCTTGCGGTGGGCCTGGGCGCTGCCTTGGCTGGGCGTGTGGCGTGCGTTTGGCTTGCTGGGCGATGGCCCGGCTTCGTGCTGGGCCTTCGTCCGGCAGGCCTCGTCCGATGCTTATTCGTACGATACGCTTCCGATTAAATTCCCGGTTCCGGAATTCATTTCCGATACGAACAATATTTAATATTTTCGATTCCGAAATTAATTTCCGTTTCGAACAAATATTTAATATTTCCGTTTCCGGAATTATTTTCCGATTCCGATAATATTTCCGATTCTGACAATATTTCCGTTTCCAGAAATATTTCTGATTCCGGCAATATTTCCATTTCCGATAATATTTTCCGATACGTACCATGTTTCCGTTTCCGGCAACATCTACGACTTGGATAATATTTATATTTCCGATACGATCCATATTTCCGTTTTCGGCAATATCATCGTTTCCGGAGTATTCGCTTGCTTGTGACGATCTCAGCTCCCACTGAAACCAAGATCTGTCGATTCCGAATATCCATAGATGGAGTATTTAATGCCATTAAATACTTGATCCGTTTACGTACTATTTGTGTGACCCTACGGGTTCAGTCAAGAGTAAAATGTGGATCAATATCATTAATTCCACTTGAACTGAAGCGGCCTCTAGCTAGGCATTCAGCTCACTTGATCTTACTGAATTATTAACTTGTTAATTAATACTGAACCGCATTTATTAGACTTAACATTGAATGCATACTTGGACCAAGGGCATTATTTCCTTCAGTCTCCCACTTGTCCTTAGGGACAAGTGTGCATTTCCTAATTCCTTTGTCGCTCGATGCTTGCTCTTGAACATAAGGTAAGAGTTGTCATCCTTATTATGTCCAGAGGTGTTTCTCGGTTTCAGAGTTCAACTGATCAAATAAAACAGATAATCATAGCCTATGATTCATCTGAGCACGGCCATGCATTTCACAGTTTCTAGCTCTCCGAGTGGCCTTGTACAACTTTTAGCATCTCATCCTGATTTATGGGAGGACAATCCCAATCTTGCGATCTTGAGATTAGACTTCGTTTGATAGGTGATTACCTGAGCGTTGCCTTTATAGCCTCCTTTTACGGTGCGACGGTTGGTCAACGTCAAAGCAACCAGTTCTCAAACAAGTAATCTCAAATCACTCAGGTATTGAGGATTTAGTGTCTAATAATTTTAATGAAATTTACTTATGACAGATTTTCATCTCTTACAGTAAAGTTTCATAGGTCTGTCTGATACTAGTCTTCCCAAAGTAAGTATCTATGCAAATGATTATGACATTGCCATGTCCACATAGTTCAAGAAACAGAACTACTAGTCATCTTGCATTCTAGTCGTCTAACGTTTTCTATGCGTCCAATTTTATAGAAAACTCCGACCAGGGACCATTTTCAACCTTTGACATTCAAGTTCACTTGATAGACATTTCTTAGTCACAGGACTGGTCCTGACAGTCTATCTTGAATATATCGTCAAATTGAAGGGACTCATCATTTAATAAACCACAAATTAAATGGAAAAATGAATTCTATTCATTTATTCTGAATGATTAACCAATAATGTTTTACAAAGATTTAAACTCTAAAACTTTAAAACATTAAATAAGGACATCAAAGCCATTCTCCAATATGCTTGATTCCCATAGCTGCAGTGTGCGAGTTGTGCTTCGCCTGCGGCAGAGGTTTAGTCAAGGGATCTGATATGTTGTCATCAGTTCCAATCTTGCTTATCTCGACTTATTTTCTTTCAACGAACTCTCGTAGAAGGTGAAATCTACGAAGTACATGCTTGACTCTTTGGTGGTGTCTAGGCTCCTTTGCCTGTGCAATAGCTCCGTTAATATCACAATACAGGGCTATTGGTCCTTTAATGGAGGGGACTACACCAAGTTCACCTATGAACTTCCTTAGCCATATAGCTTCCTTTGCTGCTTCATGTGCAGCAATGTACTCCGCTTCAGTTGTAGAATCCGCAATGGTGCTTTGCTTAGCACTTTTCCAGCTTACTGCACCTCCGTTGAGGCAGAAGACAAACCCAGACTGTGATCTGAAATCATCTTTGTCGGTTTGGAAACTTGCGTCCGTATAGCCTTTAACAATTAATTCATCATCTCCACCATAGACCAGGAAGTCATCTTTGTGCCTTTTCAGGTACTTCGGAATGTTCTTGGCAGCAGTGCAATATGCCTCTCCTGGGTCTGACTGGTATCTGCTCGTAGCACTGAGTGCGTACGCAACATCAGGGCGTGTACATATCATAGCATACATTATTGAACCAATCAATGATGCATATGGAATCCCATTCATTCGTCTACCCTCATCAAGTGTTTTTGGGCACTGAGTCTTGCTTAGAGTTATTCCATGAGACATGGGTAGGTAGCCTCGCTTGGAGTCAGTCATCTTGAACCTTTCAAGCACCTTATTGATATAAGTGCTTTGACTAAGTCTAATCATCTTTTTAGATCTATCTCTGTAAATCTTGATGCCCAATATGTACTGTGCTTCTCCTAGATCCTTCATCGAAAAATATTTCCCAAGCCAAATCTTGACAGAGTTCAACATAGGAATATCCGATAAGTAATATGTCGTCGACATATAACACTAGGAAAGCAATTTTGCTCCCACTGACCTTCTTGTATACACAAGATTCGTCTGCGTTCTTGATGAAACCAAAGTCCTTGACTGCTTCATCAAAACGTATATTCCAGCTCCTGGATGCCTGCTTCAATCCGTAGATTGATTTCTTTAGCTTGCATACCTTTTTAGCATTCTTTGGATCCTCAAAACCTTCAGGCTGTGTCATAAACACAGTTTCTGTTAAAACACCGTTTAAGAAAGCGGTTTTGACATCCATCTGCCATATTTCGTAATCGTAATATGCAGCGATTGCTAACATTATCCGAATAGACTTTAGCATTGCAACTGGTGAAAAGGTTTCATCGTAATCCACACCGTGGACTTGCCAGTAACCTTTTTCAACGAATCTAGCTTTGAAAACTTCAAGTTTCCCATCCTTGTCCTTTTTCAGTTTGAAAACCCATTTGCTTCCAATGGCTTGGTAGCCATCTGGCAAATCGACCAAATCCCGTACTTGGTTTTCTGACATGGAGTCTAATTCAGATTGCATGGATTCTTGCCATTGCTTGGAGCTAGAGCTCGTCATAGCTTGTTTGTAAGTCGCAGGTTCATCACTTTCAAGTAATAGAACGTCATAGCTCTCGTTTGTCAAAATACCTAAGTACCTTTCCGGTTGAGATCTATATCTTTGCGATCTACGCGGGGTAACATTTCTAGATTGACCATGATTCTCACCAGATTCTTCTAAAGATCTCTGAGTTTCATCCTGAATGTCATCTTGAGCATTCTCTAGAGTTTGTTGTTCGACTCGAATTTCTTCGAGGTCTACTTTTCTCCCACTTGTCATTTTGGAAATGTGATCCTTTTCCAAAAAGATACCATCTCGAGCAACAAACACCTTGTTCTCAGATGTATTGTAGAAGTAATACCCCTTTGTTTCCTTTGGATAGCCCATAAGGATACATTTGTCAGATTTTGGATGAAGTTTGTCTGAAATTAATCGTTTGACGTATACTTCACATCCTAAAATCTTAAGAAAAGACACATTTGGAGGTTTTCCAAACCATAACTGATATGGAGTCTTTTCGACAACTTTAGACGGAGCTCTATTTATAGTGAGTGCAGCTGTATTAAGTGCATGTCCCCAAAATTCTAATGGAAGTTCGGCCTGACCCATCATTGACCTGACCATGTCTAGCAAGGTTCTGTTCCTCCGTTCCGACACACCGTTCCATTGTGGTGTTCCAGGAGGAGTCAATTCTAATAGAATTCCACATTCTTTCAGATGGTCATCAAATTCATAGCTCAGATATTCACCGCCTCTATCAGACCGCAGTGCTTTAATCTTCTTGCCTAATTGATTCTCTACTTCACTCTGAAATTCCTTGAATTTGTCAAAGGATTTAGACTTATGCTTCATTAGGTAGACATAACCATATCTACTGAAGTCATCAGTGAAAGTGATAAAGTAGCTGAAACCACCTCTAGCATTTGTACTCATTGGTCCACATACATCTGTATGGATTAAACCCAATAGTTCAGTTGCTCTTTCTCCAACTTTAGAGAAAGGTTGCTTTGTCATTTTGCCAAGTAAACATGATTCGCACTTACCATAATCTTCTAAGTCAAATGGTTCTAGAATTCCTTCCTTTTGAAGTCTTTCTAAGCGTTTCAAGTTAATATGGCCTAATCGACAATGCCACAGATAGGTTAGATCTGAATCATCCTTTTTGGCCTTTTTGGTATTTATGTTATAAACTTGTTTGTGGTGATCTAGTAAATAAAGTCCATTGATCAATCTAGCAGATCCATAAAACATCTCTTTAAAATAAAACGAACAATTATTGTCTTTTATTAAAAAGGAAAATCCCTTAGCATCTAAGCAAGAAACTGAAATGATGTTTTTGGTAAGACTTGGAACATGGAAACACTCTTCCAGTTCCAAAACTAGCCCAGAGGGCAACGACAAATAAAAAGTTCCTACAGCTAATGCAGCAATCCGTGCTCCATTTCCCACTCGTAGGTCGACTTCACCCTTGCTTAACTTTCTACTTCTTCTTAGTCCCTGTGGATTGGAACATAAGTGTGAGCCACAACCTGTATCTAATACCCAAGAAGTTGAATTAGCAAGTATACAGTCTATAACGAAAATACCTGAAGATGGAACGACTGTTCCGTTCTTCTAATCTTCCTTTAGCTTCAAGCAATCTCTCTTCCAATGCCCCTTCTTCTTGCAGTAGAAGCATTCGGATTCAGAAGTGGGTTGACTGACCTTCCTCTTTTGGCGCCAGCTGGTTGCTTAGTCTGGCTGGCCTTGTTGCCACCTTTCTTAGCATTCCTCTTCTTTCCAAATTTCTTGAACTTGCCCCCACGCACCAAAAGCATATCTTGCTTATCACTTTTGAGCGTCTTTTCAGCGGTCTTCAGCATACCGTGAAGCTCAGTGAGCGTTTTGTCCAGACTATTCATACTGTAGTTCAGTTTGAACTGATCATACCCGCTATGAAGAGAATGGAGGATGGTGTCTATAGCCATTTCCTGAGAAAATTGCTGATCTAGCCGACTCATATTCTCAATGAGTCCAATCATTTTGAGAACATGTGGACTTACGGGCTCGCCTTTCTTAAGCTTGGTCTCAAGAATTTGCCTATGAGTCTCGAATCTTTCGACTCGAGCCAGATCTTGGAACATGTTCTTCAACTCACTGATGATCGTGAAAGCATCTGAGTTGATGAACGTTTTCTGCAGATCTGCACTCATTGTGGCGAGCATTAGACATTTCACATCCTTGTTGGCATCAATCCAACGATTGAGGGCTGCCTGAGTGACCCCGTCGCCTGCGGCTTCGGGCATCGCCTCTTCCAGGACATACTCCTTTTCTTCCTGCATAAGAACTATTTGCAAGTTCCTTTGCCAGTCAAGGAAGTTTTTGCCGTTCAACTTTTCCTTTTCGAGAATTGACCGAATGTTGAATGAATTGTTGTTTGCCATAATTAAAACTACAATTGAAAAGAATAAACAAATAAATAATTATTCACAGCTTCTCTTAATAAACTTAAATTCTAGCATACATGCATAATTCAATGTTCATTAAGCATTTTATTCAAGTTATGTGTTCCGGCAGGTGTGAATAAAATGATTCCAAGATCCTAAAATCCATTGAAGAATTAAGCACATTATGTATTTAGACTTAATTCTAAAATCTTTTAGGTAAGAAAACGCTTTTGCTAATAGTTTAGAAACTACTCTTGGTTGATAGGTACGTCTAAGAACTTATTAGGTAAACCTATCGATTTTGCCACGACATAAAAGGACTCCTTACTTATATCGTTGAGTTTCACCAAAACTAACATGTACTCACAATTATTTGTGTACCTTGCCCCTTTAGGACCAATAAGTAACACCTCGCTGAGCGAAAACTATTACTAGATTGATGTAAAGGATATCCAAGCAAGTGTATATTTTGGCATGGCACCTTTTAACTCAATTTTTAAGTTTGGAACTTAAGGCTTTTACTATGTTGGTTAGATTTTAAATGAACTAAAATCCTTAATCATGCAACATAATGAAACCACAATCTCATGCATAATTAAGACATATTTAAAGCAATAAATAACTTAAAGCATGCATAAGATAAATGTGATCTAGTATGGCCCGACTTCATCTTGAAGCTTCAACTTCAAAGTCCGTCTCGAAAATGGAAACTTCGTCTTGAAATTCACCGTGGGAGGCGCCATTTTCTCCAAATAGGATAAGCTATAATTAAAACTAATTACAACTATTTGATGGTACGCAGACCATTTTTAAATTGAAAAACAAATTTGGTGCTTTAGACCAATTACATTCAAATTAATGGTACGCAGACCATATTTTCTATCCTATTTGGGCCATACTAGTCACTTCATAACCTGCAAAACAGTACATATACAATATATACCATTCACCCATTCATTATCATGAATGGCCCACATAATTGGTTAGTTAAAACACATTGTATGCATCTTATAAATATTTGCAGCAATTAATCAAGGGCACCAATAATCTACAAATTATTCAGTCCTTATTAATTTTAATCAAGTTGTTTTAACCTTAAGGATTTGTAGACCTAATCAAGAGTTTATGACTAAAAAGGGCTCCCACTTAAACCAATAAATTCATATGCTTTACTAATTTTAAACATAAAAATGTAAAACCGGAAACATACAAATTTAATTAAAATTTAAAGCTCATATAAATTTATCATTGAATCCATTTATTTGATTTATTTTCAGTCGAATTTAAATTAATTCAAGATTTTAATTTTAGTAAAATAATTAGAAGAAATAAAATTTATTACAATTATAATATTCAAAATTAAAATCCAAGAAAACAATTTAAATTATTAATTTTAAAATTAATTAAAATTATATGAACTGAAAATTTCAAATTAAAATTTTTTAAAAACGATTTCATCGTAACACAAGGTACGCACATCACCACGCAACGCACAGCCATAGGCCACACGCACGCAGCCATCGCTGGCCACATGCGCGCAGCCTCTGTGCTGCGCCGCATCTGCTGCTGCTCACCATCGCAAGGCATCATCGAAGCACGCTAGCCACTGCTCGATGCGCGCGCCAGCGCTCGTGCAGGCGTAGCGCTCGTCGCACGCGAGCCAGCGCTCACTGCGCGCGAGGCTTCGATGCAGGCGTAGCGCTCGTCGCACGCGAGCCAGCGCTCGCTGCGCGCGAGGCTTCGATCACTGCGCGAGGCAGTGCTCGTTGTGGCGCAGCACGCTTGCTGCCCACACGCGACTGCTCGCTGCCTTGCTCCTCGCCCTCGCCCATTCGCCCATCGCACATAGCACGCGACACAAGGCAGGGCCACTGCCTTGTGCTCGCGCACCATTGCCTTGTTCGCTGCATTCGTACCGCATGGGCGACGAGCTCCCTTGCTCGTCGTCGCATGCCCGCACTATACAACACCCCGTAAGGGTAACACATAGCGTCCATTGCTTTGTGCGTGCAAGTTTTATGAGCGAATCGCATAAAAATTAAAACTTTTGTTTTCAAAATTAATGACAAATTAATAAATCATATTAATTTCATAATTTTATGGCGAAAAATCGAAAATTTATTAATTAATTAATTTCCGATTAACATGGATTCAAGTCTAGGTCATAAAAATTTAAAATTTAACATAAATTAACAATTTTTTATGGTGGTTTTTAATCATAGGTATCTAATTAAATTATTAATTAATTATGAAAATCAAATCAATTCTAAATTATTCGAATTTTCAACCAATTAATCATAATTACAAATTAGATTGCATAATTAACAAGGCTAGGCATTCAAACTTGTTAAACATATACAGTAGGTCAAACAAAAATTCAAGATTTATCAACAGGAATCGCAAATATTTAATTTAACATCTTAAATTTACAAACTTTTGCATTCGAAAAACTAAAACCTCCGAAAAGTCATAGTTAGGCTTCGAATTTGGGAATTCTGGGTTTCGGGACAAAAGACTATTTTTGTCAAAATTTTAGAATGTCTTTTACATGCGGAATTGACACAAAAATCACTCGATTTGGTTGAGTAATGAACATTCCGCCGAAAAACTGCGTACATATAATTAAATAAACGCAATTTGCAATTAATTAACAATTACGAAAATTAATCACCCCTTTTAATTCCTTGCAAATTTGTATAATTTAACCATGTTCATGCAATTTAGATTATGAAAAGAATAAGAGGCTCGTGATACCACTGTTAGGTTATGATACATATGACAAAACATAAATCATGCGGAAAAACCTTAATGCCAGGAAACATATTATTTACACATAATCATTTAGCATAATTTAGGAACATACACTTTGTAGCGTGCCCTCCCTAGCTGCGCCCGAACCGAACAAGAACAAGTCTTTAGGACTCCAAATGTCGTCCCTCCGTAGATAGTCCACAGTACGTCCGGATCCGCCTCAAGTTAGACCAACTAGAATCGCCCTTAAGGTTACTAGGAATTTCGGCTATTGTGTTTGCAAGTGTATGGCTGATTTTTCTTTCAAAAACTTACCTTTAGAATACTTCAATCCCGTGTCTATAAATTATGACCCTAGGCTCTTATTTATAGAGGTATGGAAAGGGAATTGGAATCCTAGTAGGATACGAATTAATTAAACTTAGAATCCTATAAGAACTCAAATTAATTAATTTATCCTTTTAGGAATAGGAATTTAATCATATACCAAATCCTTATAGCTTTAGGAATCGTGCATGAACACAAACACACACACGCACGGCAGCCACGAGGGTCGCCCATGCGCTTGCGTGCGAGCAGCAGCCCACGCCACGAAGCCCACACAGCCGTGGCCTTGGCGCGCGCTGGGCCTGCATTGCGGTGGGCCTGGGCGCTGCCTTGGCTGGGCGTGTGGCGTGCGTTTGGCTTGCTGGGCGATGGCCCGGCTTCGTGTTGGGCCTTCGTCCGGCAGGCCTCGTCCGATGCTTATTCGTACGATACGCTTCCGATTAAATTCCCGGTTCCGGAATTCATTTCCGATACGAACAATATTTAATATTTCCGATTCCGGAATTAATTTCCGTTTCGAACAAATATTTAATTTTTCCGTTTCCGGAATTATTTTCCGATTCCGATAATATTTCCGATTCTGACAATATTTTCGTTTCCAGAAATATTTCCGATTCCGGCAATATTTCCATTTCCGATAATATTTTCCGATACGTACCATGTTTCCGTTTCCGGCAACATCTACGACTTGGATAATATTTATATTTCCGATACGATCCATATTTCCGTTTCCGGCAATATCATCGTTTCCGGAGTATTCACTTGCTTGTGACGATCTCAGCTCCCACTGAAACCAAGATCCGTCGATTCCGAATATCCATAGATGGAGTATTTAATGCCATTAATTACTTGATCCGTTTACGTACTATTTGTGTGACCCTACGGGTTCAGTCAAGAGTAAGCTATGGATCAATATCATTAATTCCACTTGAACTGAAGCGGCCTCTAGCTAGGCATTCAGCTCACTTGATCTTACTGAATTATTAACTTGTTAATTAATACTGAACCGCATTTATTAGACTTAACATTAAATGCATACTTGGACCAAGGGCATTATTTCCTTCACCTTTGTCCTCTGCCTTCCTCTTGGGAGCGGTTTGGCTCTTCTTACCTTTCTACAAATTCAGAAGAAAGATAAAGTCCCAACAAATCGCAAAAAATGAGTATGGTCCCAAAGAAAAAGTAAATAACTAACCTTCGCCGGTGGCCCACTGACGATTCACTTCATCTTTTGCTCAACCATCTGAGTGAGCCACTCCTTAGTCCCAATTTGGCCTTTCTCGATGGAAGGAAGTTTTGACATGGCAAAGGCTGCACAAGAAAGTATAATCAGTATAATTAAAACAATGTTGTACTGATTAAATCAAAACTATCCCAGATACCTTGGTCCAGCACATGGTCTAGACATGCGGCGGCCAGAAATACGGGATCTTTAAATTGGGAACAAGACGCAAGCCAAGACTTGGGAATATTTAGATTTTTTCCTTGAACAGCCAAGGTTTCCACTTGAAAGTGGACGGCTATCTGGTCCCACTCCTGCTTAGTCAAAGCCAGCATCTCCTCACTTCCCCCAGCAAAGCGAGGCTCTAACTGCCAACGACCACACTTCAGCTCCATTTCCTGATCCGCCGTCTACATTACAACCCGCCTGAACCTCCAAAGATGATGTTTGGACGGTTTGTCAAAAGTAGTTGCATAATCACCCTTGTTGGCCAGTTGGAACCATCCCTCGGCTCCTTTGACCTTTTGAAGACGAACTAACCTCAAGAAAGCATTGACGGGCGGCTTCAAACCCAAGAACTTGCACTTAGCCACATACCCAAGGACGCTCGTCTAAGAGTTAGGGGTGAACTGGCACAGGCCGAGACCAAATCCGTCCAAAACCTCCTCCACGAATGGATGGACGGGAAATTGCAGGCCCCTTTTAAGCACCCTGTTATAAATAGGAAACTCACCTGGGCCCACGTTATAAATAGTGGAGGCCTCACTAGCTGGCAGCCTCATCTCATATCCAAGGCCTATGTTCAAACTATCGGCATAATCCTTCCCATTCTTCACCAGCCACTTCATCCATTTAGGATCCACACAGATTCTGCTCGCGGGGGATTCACCATTCTCCCCTCTCACCACAGCAGCAACTCGAGGCTTTCAGCTGCCTCCTCTGCTACCCCGCTGTCACTCTCATTTCGCTCTGACTCCTCGAGTGAGTCAGCAGGGGTGATTAGACGGACCAACATCCTCCGTCTCCTCCATCCAAAATTCATAAAAGTATGTAGGTTCATGGCGAGAGCCCTTGGCCTCGCCTGGAGGAGTCCGGCTCAATTCTCCAGCCGGCACTCTGATGGATCTCCCTCCTGAGAAATAAGGGACCATCTGTTGTCCCCTCATCCGAAGGTCAGCTAAGTTTACTGTCTTTTTCGTCCTTGCCATCGTATCCTGCATAAGAGGCATAATGGGAGGCTGAATTTAACGACGGGCTAAAAATGAGGGATATTGGTGCGGCGCAATCAGACCACCATATCCAGAAGTTCCAACCTAACGGCTTGAGAACCGAGGTAGCGTCAGCGTAACTGACGGCACAGAGTTGAATAAAAACAAAGTAACGACGAAAAACTTATAAGAAAGGAACAAATCGAAATGAACTTGAAAATCTAAGGCATGAAGGTTTACCTGGTAAAAATTACGGAGCAGATGACCACAAAGTCGAGCGATGATAAAAAAGAGACCGAACGGCAGCAGGAAGGGTTTTCGTCCTCCATGATTGACTGCAAACTTGACGGGAGCAGACTGGATGCAAGTTCTCTCTAAAAACACAGGAGAGTGAAAAAATCTAAAAAGCTAAAAACTTTTACCCCCCCCCCCCCTCTATATATAGGAGAGGGGCAACAATGGGAAGATGGACACGTGGTCACCATCCATAGCCTAACAAACTAGGCATGGAAAATCTAACAGTCAAAGATGGCACTAACAAATTAATTTTACGTTATTACCCTTCTTGAGGGGCAAATATTGTGAGTAAATCTACCCGGTCTACGTGGACCAACCCATAGGTGCCACGTGGCACTTCTTAGATGTGTCAACAAGCCACTTGGCTCACTTTCCCCTCCTTAAGGGACAAACATTAGGCAATATGCCCAATAAATTCCTTTGGCCCATGTCCCAAAAAAAGGATATGCTGATAGAGACACATGTCCTCTCTAGATTAATTAGCCAATCAAGATTCACCTATTTAGGGTAAAACCCATAAAGGCACCTAGTATAAATACCCCCATTTCCCAAGAAAGGGGGGCACAAGTTTCAACACAGAGAATACCTCATCACTAATTACATCACCTCTCTCTCTCTTAATTTAATACTATCTTATTCTTCTAAAAGCCCCCAATCTTACTTAAGCATCGGAGGAAATATTCCTACGGGAATATTCTTGTTTTGCAGGAAGTTCGACCGGACGTGACGTGGACCGAGCTCTATCTGGACCGCGTACCTCCTCGTCAGCAACATAAGGAAAAACTCCCACAACACGAACGACTTTTCCATGCTCTCTTCTTCGTCCTTTTTTCGATGTTGAGGAGTTGTTACTTCCTGCAAAAGTCGACAGATCAATATAACCAATTGGTGTAACCGGTGAGTTTGGTGGAATAAACTCGGTGAGCGGTAGGTTTGGTAGTCCCACAATCTCAAAGTCTGGTGATGGTCTTGTTCTTTGTGGTAAAGGATGGATTCTATTTTCTCTATAAGGAAAGCGCAAATTCTAAGGGAATTTGCTAGATGTCTGCTTGCCTCTGCAAAGCTCCTTGATGTAATAGATGCATCTCGCTCTTCACTTCTCTGCCTTTCGACGGTCGGAATAGTAGAGTCTAACAACCATCTACTTGGTTGGGATAGCTCACCTAGGTTCGGGCTTTAGAAACCCCCTTCGTTTGTTATATCCTGTAAGAGACCAGTCCTACCTTGTTGATCAGGTTGCACAGTAGTCCACTCCTTATTCCCAGAGTCTGGAACAATGTAATTTGAGTTGATTTCCCCCTTACTTGAGGCGTTGCTGATGACTCGCCCACCTAGTAGGTAGAAAGTTCCCTCTGCTTAAGGTCAATGGAGGTAAGTTCTCTGGTGGGCCCTCAAATCGTGAACGAAAACTCCTGAATGTTCTCTCGCATATCTCCTTATTGCTCCCCTGTATTCTGGTTGGGGATCAGAAATTGTACGGCTAGAAGATTGTTGTTGGTCATTTTCGTTGGTGTTTGGAGTTGCATGGGTGTTTTGGAGATTGTGATGAGTATGGTTGATATTAGGGTTTGTGTTAGGGTTTGGGTTTGGGTTTGAGTTTCCATGAGTTCGGAATAAAGCCGAGAAGGAGTAATTTTGGGTGGTACTCGCCTGATGGGTGTACTCTGCATATGGATCAACCCCAGTCTGAATCTCCGGCCCGGAGATCTAACCAAGTTTGGTGACGGATTTTCCACTTAGGCATCATTCATAACTTCATCACTAAAATCTTCGTTTCCGGTGCATTTTTTTTTTTTTTTTGAGGGAAGAATAATAATGGTTAAAAGAGTGCAGTTGTGATAAATTCATTTGATTGATTATAATAAATATTATGAAATTAACGTGGATCCTGTCAAAAAAAAAATTAACGTGGAAGAGACGAATAGAGAGAAAACGGGATGATAAAAAAGCATTAATATAGTATAATGAGGTATATATGAAAAATAGTATGTCTTGGATTCGATATTATTACAAGGGAGGTGATTTTTTCGTGTTTTATTTTATTTTATTTATTGATAAGCAAAGAAAATCTAGGCACTACCTAAAATCATCCTTTCGGAAGAAGTACAAAGACTCCGAGCAAATTAGACAGGGAATAGAAGGAACAATGAAACCTACACTCAAACTTCATACGACCCCAGCCCCATTTCAGTTCCAAGAAAATTTGGTGAATAGACTTTAAAGATAGACGAATAGCCGAACGATATAGGATGACACTCCATCCTCCAAAAGAATAAGAACCCGAAGCCTGAAACTAAAGCACTACGCTAAAAAATATAAGTAAAAGGTAAAGCTAACTGTAACCGAATGAAAAATTAGGCTATACTCCGTACATGGTAATACAACAAACCAAAATTGTTTTATGAACAAGTCATTGACTAGTTTGTTTTGGTGGTTCACAAATGTGGAACCACCTCATTTATCGCGCCGAAGTATGCTTAGATTAGAAGGTATAATTCTCCGCTAGGGGTGTTAACGAGCCGAGCCGAGACCGAACTTAAGCAAGCTCGGCTCGAGCTCGAAACCTGTAACCTTAGGCTCGGCTCGAGCTCGAAGCTCTACGAGCCTTGAAAACTGAGCTCGAGCTCGGGCTCGAAATTAAGCTCGGTTAGGCTCGTGCTCGGGCTCGAAACCAGGCTCAATTCGGCTCGTACTCAAAGTTTGACAAGCCTGGGAACTAATTTAGCCCAATTCAAAATAAGTTTCAGGCCAAACTAGATACAAGACCCAAAAATGGTATTATTTGGTGCCAATCCAAACTCCCTACTAGGCATTTATTTTTATAAGTGGTTCTAGTTGGCTACTTATTTGTATTTTCCCATGTGGGAGAATGAAACTTCCTCAAAAAATATAAGTCTCAACTGTTGGGAATTAACAAATACGATTCTCTCCAATCTTCCCTCTTCGGACATCAATCGCAAAGCTTAGAACAGATGGTGAAGTTCCCTCGTTGGTGAAGATACTGGTGTGTTCATTAGCTTGCTAGGTGAGGACTGAGGCCCGTCACTCAAATTTCTTGACTGGCTTAATTTCGAACGGCCAACAAACTTGATGTAGGACTTGACGACAACAAACTTTGATTCTGCATTTTTATATAAAATTGATGATAAGAAGAAATAAGGTGGGGTTTATTCACTTTTTGGGCATGGATTTCACCATTTTTATTATTCTTGAAGCTAGAAACTTAGAGAAATAAAGATAACTCTGAAAATGATATGAATATGTGGAGAAAAATGATATGAATAAGATTTTTTTTGTTTTACACATCCTTAAAAGTAGGTAATTAGTTAAGCCCATTGCAAGGAATAATCCAAATGGCCCATATAAAGAATGATTATTGCCAATCCGTATGAGTTAATTTATATGCATCTCACTCTTTCATTCTTTTGCAATCAACCGATGTGGGATAGTCTCAAGTAGTAAAAATTACAGTATTATTCTTAAAATACTCGAGCTTGCTCACGAGCTTTCGAGCCGAGCTTAGGGTAGCTCAGGCTTGGCTTGTTAAGATCTCGAGCCGAACCCGAGCTCGAATCGAGCCCGCCCGAGCCGAGCTTTGACCGAGCTTTAGCGAGCCGAGCATCGAGTAGTTCACGAGCAGGCTCGGCTCATTAACACCCCTATTCTCCGCATTGGATAAGCCAGTATGATGTGTACTTTCTCTGTTTCGTAATAATTGCAACTCATTATTTAATATACTTGATTTACATTGGGTTAGGTGCACCAAATGATAATTTTGCTCTTTTAAATATCAAATGAGTACAAAATATACATAACAAAACCATTTTTACAAAAGCTACTTTCTTTGTTAATCCACTCCCAATCAAGTTGCCAACATTTTTACAATTAGCTACTAAATAATATGATGTATTTTTAGATATACACTTCCTAAAAGTCAACTAAAAGTTTAGGGAAGTCCTTAATCCGAACCTATTCAATGTACAAATCAGTTGCTTTTCTCATAACATATATTTCATTACATGGAATGGTCAGTTGGTATTTGCAGAAATTGCAGCAGCAAGTTGCTTCTTCAAGTTAAACACCTCTATAGCATAGGAAGCCAACCGTTCTTTCAACATAGTGGAAGCTTCATCGAATGTCTTATGCATGAAGTCCTGCTCATCTAAAGCCTTCTTGTACCTCTCCCGGAAGACATCTGATTTAGCTGCTGTTGATCGGAATCTCATTCTTAGCTTTGTCATCTCCTTGTTGTACTTGACTTCATCCTGGTTAAAAATAAATGTAGAAGAAGACATTGATTAGATCGCCTTATTTAGGTGAACCAAATAGCACTGACTAGTATTGCATCAACAACGGTTGCAACTGATGAACTCAGTTCCAGGGTATACAGCTGCAGCTATCAACGGAGTAAATTGTATTTCCTCTATGCATAAAAATATGAATCCGACTCTACAAGCACTCACATTGTGCATCTTTTGTTCCTGTTCAATTAATCTCTTTGAAAGATGGTCTGCTTCATGTTTTGCTGTCAACTGCAAGTAAAACGATTTTTAGCTACCAATGGACAGAGTAATATTCATACATTACAGACAATAGGAAACATTGAAGAGACCTGCAAGTCATTTGACAAAGTTGATGCTTGCTCCTGTTCTTTGATTCTACATGATAAATTTCCATGCTCCTTTTTTAGAGTAGCTAACTCCGTCTGAAGCATTTCTATTTTGTCACAAGACAAACTATGTTCCAAAGATAAAACATCAAGTTTGGACTTCAATAGCTGTGAAGGAGAGAGATCGATGTAATCAGTATCATAAAACAAAGTCATACAATAGAATCCTTGAGATAGCTGGAATTTGAAGAGAGAGCAAGAAACAAACGTCTTCAGAATTCCTCTTCTCATAGTCGGCTACTTCAAGTGCATGTTTCAGTTGATCAATCTCAGATGACTTCTCCATGCTGCAGAAAATATATAAAAAGCGCATGATGCTCTTCACAAAAGAAAAACAGCTGAGAAGTATCATAAGCTAAAATCAAGAATTGCTTTTCCCCTATGTAGTTGAATGAACTTGACATGGGTTTCAGAATCTGTATATTCTTCTCTTTCCCTACCGTAGCTCAAAAGTGTCTTAGTAAACAAATTTATTTTAAACATACAAAGGATAATATGTAAATCATTTTTTTTTTAAAAGGAAAAAAAAACAGAAAAGTTCACTGGTGCCACCTACCCAAGTTTCTCTAAGCATATGAAGCCCAATAAAAGAACTAATTGGCACAAAATACAATCATTTGTAGAAGACACCAGGGCTACGGTTCAGATACAGCATATTTATTTTGTACCTGAGTGAACAAAAGCCGCCTGGCTGATGCTATGGACTAATGAAAATGAAAATTGAATACTACTGGGATAATGAAAATTGAATTTCTATTGTGTAATAGAATGATTGGGAGCATGCATATATATATATATATATATATATATATATATATATATATATATATATTTCTCTATAAATGTCACTCTCCCCCCTAACTTATGGCTAAAAAACATACAAACTTACTGCTGTATGGACTATGGTTCACTCGTCAGAGACAATGACCACTGTTTAGCAGTACAGTAAAAGTTCAAATAATCATCAGTTGCTTAAAGGAAATAGTTTATTGCATCCAATGGAGATCGTTGCCATCCCATGAGCTATATATAATATTACCATGAACTCTTCGTTAATACCCTAGTGGGATACTCAACACTACAACATGCAATTGCCCAAAATGGAGTTGGAATAGATACTCCCTATTTAATAAGTATGTTTAGATTTCCCATGAAAGCTTTCTGCTTTTATCGTCTTACCCCTGCAACACTTCTCTTGACTCTTGAGCTAAGTTTGTGGGGAAAGGCTAAGGAAAAATGTGGAACCTGGGTTGCAAGAGAAGCTGTGCACATTCTTGTTTCAAAATTTGGGATACAACCCCAAGAATAAAGAAGTCCACTACAATGGAAAAGAAGCATGTCGAAAATGCATGTGCTTGCTGATGCAATGTGGAATCAATTTGGTGGTTTATGATGGAGGCAAAAATAGATAATTGGTAGAAAATCAATCCCAGGTCGACCAAGAAATTGATGCAGACCTGCATTTTTCTGCATGATCTTCTGCACGTTTCAATCTCTCCTGAAGAACCTCATATTCCTTTTGGAAAGACAGCATTTCGCATCTCACCTTCATATGACAAACATACCATTAGATTAAGCACATATCAATTGAAACAAATTAGCTTCATGTCAAAGTTATTACATCTAGAACTGTCATTTGATGTAAAACAAACATTAAAGTAACAATCATGGAATTTTTTAGAAAGTACAACACAAAATTAGCTCTATAGTCAGTAAGCAGCTAATTGGACAGAGAAAGGGAATAATTAATTTCTTTTTCAGTTATTATTTAAACACTTTCCCTCAACCTCGCCACACATACCCATTCCCAACCTTAAAATATAATAAACTTCCGCTGTTAGGGGAAGAGCTCAACATAAAGTCAAACAGTTGACTTCTGCTAGCATTTAGGTGCCAAAGTGTTTGTTAAGTTGTTACAACAACTTGTCCATGTCAGCACAATTCTGTTATGCTCATTAGTTGTTTGTTGTTTAAATAGATGAGTATGTGCTGTAATGAGGATTATGAATGATAATAATCAATCCTCTCTTTTATCTTCTCTCAAACTATCTCTCTATTCTCTTCTCTATTCTTCTCTCTTCAGTCTAATTCTTCCTCTATTCTGATTTAATTTAACCATTTCTATTCGAGTTCTTGATCACTAATGATTAAGTGATCAAGGTGCAGTGATTGACAACTATCCTGCATCAGTGGTATCAGAGCAATTTGATTTCAATTGGTTGAAATCGGTGCAATTGTAATCACTTCGTAGATCCTGGGGCTTCCACTTCCTGGGTAAGAATCTTTTGAGTGTTTCTTCAATCTGACAATTGGAGGATCGATTGTTGGATCAGTCACAAAGGTTAGAAGTTCAGTCTGCTCAACTCCAAGACCATTCCAAGAAAATGGATGGGATTATGGAACTTCTGTTGGATATGAAGAATCAAATGAACCAGATAAAAGACAACAGCACTTCTGACAATGGCCATAGCAAGCATGGAGGTTCAACTAAAGAGACTCAACATACCAAATCTTTGGGGTATACTCCTAAACTATCTTTTCCAAAATTTGATGGTAGCAATACTAGAATCTGGATTAAGCAGTGTAGTAGGTATTTCAATCTTTGCCAAATTACTGATGATCAAAAAGTAGACCTAACTTCATTGAACATGGTTGACAAAACAGAAAAGTGGGTTACAAGTTACCTGACTGCTAAAAGAAATGTAGACTGGGGTGAGTTTTGTTTGGACTTGACTGCTAGGTTCAAGGATGTTAGGGGAACTAATGCAGTAGAACAATTTAATAAACTCAAACAATTAGATTCAATTGAGTCATATCTTGATGAGTTTGAAGACCTTAAATCTGATGTATTGAAATATTCATCACTCCTTACCTGATGAATTCATAATGGAGAGTTTCATTGGGGGTCTGAACCCTACTGTTAAGCCCTTTGTGAAGGCATTTAGGATTAATAGCATAGCTGAAGCAGTTAAAAATATGCTAGATTCCAGGAGGAACAAGCTTTGTCTGTCACACAGAAACCAGTTTCAATTAGATCTAATTACATTGCTCAAAAAGCCATACAAGTTGTACCTATTAACTCAAACAAACCAGCCTTATTGCCTACCCCATCTATTAAACCTCAGCTACCTCTGTCTAAATTCAACCCAAAATATTCAAGAAATTTCACACATTCCATCCGATGTACGGGCATAAAAGATTGCTAAAGGCTTGTGTTACTATTGTGACCAACCCTATGACAGTTTAAGGAGCTTCGATTATTTGTTGTGGAGATATCTAGCGTGGATGACAAGTCTGATTCAGTGAGTGAGGAAGAGATGGATTCAGAAGGAGAAACTTTAAGTGAACCAGTTCTGTCACTCAATGCTTTATCTGGTAATCAAAATTTCCACAGTATGAGGGTTAAGGGAATGAAGAGCAGTAGATTGTTTCATATCATGGTGGATTCAGGGAGTACTCATGATTTCTTGGATCTGGAATTGGCAAAGAAGATGAGTTGTGAGATTGAATCCATTCCTTCACAGGCTGCTAGGCTGTCACAGTGTGTAAAGGCTTTAGGTGGGATATGCAAGGGAAGAGCTTTGTGGCAGATGTTATGCGCATCTCTGTAGGGGGCTGTATATGGTTTTAGGGGTACAATGGTTAGCTACCTTGGGGCCTATTTGTTGGGATTTCAAAGAAAATTAAAGATGGAATTCACTCAAGATGGAACTGAGTTTGTATTGCAGGGGGTTCATCCTCGGAAAATGAAGGTGTTGAATGGTGCTCCTTCTCCTAAATTGCTAGACAGTGTTGTACAACTTTGTTTACTACAGGTGAGGGACATGTCATTCATGGAACTTCAGAATACTAAACTTCAAAATACTTCACCCACATCTCCTATGCAGTCTCATGAGCTAGAAGAGTTGAAAATCAAGTTTAGTGACATTTTTGCTGACCCTGACTTGCTTCCACCACACAGGGGTGTGTTTGACCACACAATACCATTAGACCACAATGCCAAACCTGTAAACATAAGACCATACAGGTATCCATTGAAGCAAAGACTTCCTTCATGACACACACAGGGCATTATGAGTTTTTGGTGATGCCATTTGGTTTGACCAATGCTCCTGCTTCATTTCAAGGGTGGATGTACAATGTGTTTAAGCCTCTGTTGAGGAAGTGTGTTCTGGTATTCTTGGATGACATTTTGGTGTACAGCAAAAGTAAAGACCACTGGATACATTTGACTCAGGTATTTGAATTGATGAGAGCCAAAAAAATGTTTCCAAATGATAGTAAGTGCTGCTTTGCCATGGATAAAGTCGAATACTTAGGGCATTACATCTCCCAGCAAGGAATAGAAACTGATACCAACAAGGTTTGTGCAGTGGCCGGTTGCCCGATTCTTAAGAATGTCGAAGAATTGAGGAGTTTCTTGGGTCTAGCTGAGTTATTATAGGAAATTTGTGAAATATTATTCTATCATTAGTAAACCTCTGACTGATCTGTTAAAGAAGGGTGCCTTTGAATGGACAGACCAGGCTCAGCAAGCTTTTGTCTCCCTCAAACATTCATTAGTTTCTGCTCCTGTTCTGGCTGTACCAGATTTCTCTAAAGAGTTTATAGTGGAAATTGATGCTTCTAATACTGGTATAGGAGTTGTTCTAATGCAAGATAATCATCCAATAGCCTACATCAGTAGAACACTAGGTCCCAAGTGGCAAAAGCTTTCAGTATATGAAAAGGAGTTGTTAGTTATTGTCTTTGCTGTCCAAAAATGGGAGCAGTATCTTATGAGCTCTCATTTTATAATAAGGACTGATCAGAAAAGTCTCAAGTGGTTGTTGAAAATCTCTGCTCCATTTCAACAGTTCTGGTTATCTAAGTTGATGGGGTTTGATTATGAAATCCAGTATAAGTCTGGTAAGGAGAATGTTGATGCACTTTCTTGGGTTAGGGTTCTACAATTCTTTGTATGACAATATCTATGGTGCAATCTGATCTGAATGTGTTGATTCAGGGTAGTTATGTTCTGGATAATCATCTACAGAACACCATCACCAAGTTACAGAATGGAGAGACCGTGGATAATTACACTTGGCAATATGGATTATTAAGAAGAAAACGAAAGTTAGTTCTAGGTTCTGATCATACTCTCAAACACAAGATCACTACTTGGTTGCATTCTTCTCCTGAAAGTGGTCACTCAAGAAGGGAGATAACTTTGAAAAGGGCTCAATCATGGAATTAAAACTCGGTCGTTCCGTTACGTAACGGCCGTTCTGTAACCTATTTTGGATTTTCCGTTACGCGAAAACCCGTTACGTTACGGTTTGACAAAAATCACGTCTTTCTCCCCGCGTCGTCCGTTACGTAACGGTGACTCGCCGTGTTAGACGTTTTTTTCTCCGTTACACCGTTTTTTTACATAAATTTACCAAAAATATTTTTGTAATTAGTTATGTAGTTTATGAAACATGATATTTCATGTGTTTATTTGTTCACAAAATATAATACTCACTTATATTAGGATTTGATTAATACTTTTTAGACTAAAAATGTAATAATAAGGCTTAGACATGCTAATGTGGTTTTTTTCAAAAAAATCACACCGCGTCAGCCGCGATCCGTTCTATTCATCCGTTACAAGCGGTTTCCGCGACAACGCGACCGTTTCCGCAATCGCGACCGCATCCGCGTTTTTTTTCTATGGGCTCAATCCCTCTTCTACTGGAAGGGAATGACTACATAGGTAAGATTATTTGTCAAGCAATGTAAGACTTATCAAGTTTCAAAGTATGACACTTCAGCAAGTCCTGGACTCCTCCAACCTTTACCAATACCTAAAGCTATTTGGCTTGATATTTCAATAGATTTTATTACTGGTTTTCCCAAGTCTGCAGGAAAAGATGTTATTTTTGTGGTGGTGGACAGGCTGAGTAAACACAGCCACTTTATTGCTCTTTATCATCCATATACGGCTATACAAGTTGCACAAGCTTATTTAAATGTGTTCAAACTCCATGGCTGGCCTAAGAGTATTGTCACGGATTCAGTCTTCCTAAGTCAATTCTAGCAAGGTTTATTCAGCCTTCATGGTACTGAGTTTAGACTCTCTTCACCTATCATCCAGAAACAGATGGCCAGACTGAGGTTGTTAACATATGTCTTGAAACCTACCTTAGATGCATGTGCAGTGAACAACCTAAAGATTGGCAAGCATGGTTACCTATGGCGAAATGGTGGTTTAACACACACTTCCATTCTTCTACTCAACTTACACCTTATGAGATTGTCTATGGCCAGCCTCCACCCATACATTTGCCCTATCTACCTGGTGATTCTCATGTGGATGAGGTTGACAGAAAGCAGTCACAGGAGGGAGGAAATGTTACAACTTATAAAGTTTCATCTGTTAAGGGCACAAACAAGAATGAAACAACAAGCTGATCAACACAGATCAGACAAAACTTTCTCTGTAGGTGCATGGGTCTGGTTGAAGCTTCAACCTTATAGACAACAGACAATCCAGCTCAAAGGAAGTCAAAAGCTAGCTCCTAAATGTTATGGACCCTTTCAGGTGGTTGTAGATGTGGGACAGGTTGCTTATAAGCTAGCTTTGCCTAGCTCAGCCAAGATACATGATGTCTTTCATGTCTCTCAGTTAAAGTTATTTCATGGGACGCTTCTTCTAGCTTCCCATATACCTGGTTGGTTACAAGGCCAAGAATCAACACTTGATTTTACCCCTATGACCATCTTAGACAGCAGGGTGGTACAATCAAACAATCAAGATCAAGTGAAGTATCTAGTTCAATGGAAAGATACTCCTTCCTATGATGCATCTTGGGTGCTAGCTTCTGAGTTTGAGAACAGTTACCCTGAGTTCTTTATTTCCTAAACTTGAAGACAAGTTTCTTAAGGGGGGAAGAATGTTAGGGGAAGAGATCAACATAAAGTCAAACAGTTGACTTCTGCTAGCATTTAGGCGCCAAAGTGTTTGTTAAGTTGTTACAACAACTTGTCCATGTCAGCATGCTCATTAGTTGTTTGTTGTTTAAATAGATGAGTGTGTGCTGTAATGAGGATTATGAATGATAATAATCAATCCTCTCTTTTATCTTCTCTCAAACTATCTCTCTAATCTCTTCTCTATTCTTCTCTCTTCAGTCTAATTCTTCCTCTATTCTGATTTCATTTCACCATTCCTATTCAAGTTCTTGATCACTACTGATTAAGTGATCAAGGTGCAGTGATTGACAACTATCCTGCATCATCCAAACAGTTGAAAATTAAGCTTAGTACAAGATAATATCACCTACACAAGTTCAAAAGCGTGATTGAATCGGGAGGTGCGAGTTTACCAAAATGTAGATTATGCAAAGTTCAAAGCAAAAACTTATGATATGAAATTTACCTTTGACAGATCACTTGATAATGAAATGATCTCATCATTATATACATTTGCTTTTTCTTTGATGGCTTCAACAGAAGCTTTTTCCTTAGCTGACCACACTGCCTTTTCCTCCTCTAATTCTAACAGGGTATTTGTGAGTTGCTGGAAATCAAGATACAAAGAAGATAAATGTGAAATGCACAAAAAAGTTGACTATACAATATGCAAGAAAAAAAATGAAGCTACCATTGCTAGCTCTTCCTTTTCCTCCGCCAATAGATTAAGCTGACTTTCCAATTTTTGGTGGGAGCTTTCAGATTTCTCAAGCTTCGATTTCTGATTTAAAAAAAAGAAAAACAAATGCCCTTCAAAACTTTGGGAAAGCATAGGAGAAGGCAAGGCTTTCCAAAAGATGCAAAATTGTAACAGACATACACAGGATATAGTAATAAGATTTAAGAAGCTTACGAAATCTAAAAGCTCTTCTTGCAAAGCATTTAATTCGCTGTTTGAAGTGTCAAACTTGTCGGATAGCATCTCAATTTCAAAACTCAAACTTTCATTTCTAGCAAGTAATTCTTCCTTTTCTTGATTAGCAGCAGCAAGCTCCTCATCTAGAGAAGCAATTGTTGTTTCCATTTCAAAGGCAAGAACTTCCAGCTTCTTATAATCATCCTAAATACCAAGTAAAGCCAACGTATTTCAAATATGGACAACATTGTTGAGCTGAAGGCAAAATATTATTCTTGTACAAAGAAGTTTTAAGCCAAGTAAACCCATAAATATTCAGTCATAAATGCGAAAAGAAGGCAGTCACGTCAGGTCAAATAGGAAACACAGTGAATGTTGAATCATGAAATGGAAATACGACTCCACTTTTAGTAGAAAATGTTGAATCATGCAATATAATTTTATTTTTTCATAGATTGCATCATGCAATATAAATTTTGATCTGAGTAACTTACAGCCCAACAGCATCAACATCGTTCAACTGACAAGTAGGACTTCACTTACCTGCAGTGTCTGCTGCGTAATGCTTTCTTGACCTCTTATCTTTCTGGAATCAACTGCCCTAGGACGATCAACACAGGAGTCACGTCTTTTACCAGCAAGGGAGTCCCGTTTGCAGATATCACGCTCAAGCAGAGCCTTCTGACTATGCAACTTTTTAATCTCTCTTTCAGCATTAGCTCTCTCACCCTGTTCATGGAAAGCACACACCTTGACATGATGAAAAAGCTGATGGTTATACAAGATTCAATTCAAGGAGAAGCTGAGAACCTCAAATCTGGTTTTCTCTTGCATTAAAGTCTTAAGCTTTGACTCGGTCTCCTTCAACTTATTTTTTGTTTTCTCAAGATCTTTCCGCAGTGATTCCTTTTCTCTCGACAAGGAAGAAGATGACAAGCAATAGACTTCCTTTTCAAGATATTCAATATGAGAAAATAGTTCTGACTTTTCCGTATTATACTGCTCTGAGAGTTCCTGTAACAAGAAGGAAACATGTTTACAAAGGAAGAAAACCAGCATTCACAACAGAAATTATATACCAAGAAAAAACTTACAGCCAAGGTTTTTTCAGAGTCCTGAACCTTTATGCTCAGACCTTGCAGTTGTTCCCTAAGATCAGTAGTTTCACTATTTAACATAAGCTGCATTATTCCAATAAAGAAAAAGAACGAGTTTGTTAGAAAGCTTGAAGCCATCATATAGCTTATTTCCTGCTGCTGCTTTAAGTTTTGTGATACGTCACCTTCTCATTCTCAAGTTCAATTATCCTGTTTTTCAAACTATTGATTAACTTTCCGTGATCATTAGCAACTGATCTCAGCAACACCGAGTTCTCACCCATAAAGGATTTCAAATTCTGCACAAATTCAAAGCAAATCAGCTTTGTAGTAACTGAAAAATAAGATGTGATAGAGATTTCACAACACATACATTATCAAATTCTAATAGAAAAAATAATTGGTTTACTCTTTCAACATATATAATGGAACGGGACAAAATCGATAAGAAACAAGAAAAACATACAGATAACTCATTAAGTGCACTGGAATTGTTCTGGAGAAGCTCCTCAGTGACCGATGAGATGCATCCAAACAATGTATTCAAGCTTTGGACTTCTTCACATGTTTGATGGAACTCCAATAGAAGCTCTGACACTGAGTTTGAATTTCTTTCCTGATCGACCCGAGCAAAATATAAAACCCAAAATAATCTACCATTCAATCATCTAACAATAAAGTAATAAATAAAATAAAGCAATCTCCAAAAGACAAGCAACAACTTGTATACACTGCAATCACAAACATCATTGCATAGATTTAAAAGCAGCAAATTTTTACCTCCGTTGCTTCAGCATATCTTTCACTTAATTCAATGCAAGCAACATTAGCCTCCTTTTTCACATTCTGCAGCTCTTCATAGAGCTAAGAATTTCAAAGAAAACAAACCATCAGCACATGAAAAGAGAAGAAATTATTAAACAGAGGAACAATCTACTGAAAAATGGTATGTCAGTAGAATGTAGTAGGGTAGACACAGGCAGCTACACAAGTAAAGGGGGAAAAAAATGGAAGGAGGAAAAGGAAAAGAAGGTGGTGCAAAAATCAAACAGGAAACCTTAAATACAAGTTCTAAATCAGCACTTTAGGTTATTTCTATTAAATGTCACTAAATTTGCATTATTAATAACATAGGCTAATTATCAAAACAAGAGTATAAATCAAACATGACCATCCTTCTAAAAGAATGACTTCAGGCTCCTGATATTACCAACACTATAAAAAGAAATGCATGCCCTTGACAAGTAAATGATAAGTTCGACATAATAGTCAATATTTTGCTAAACATAGTTAAGCTAGATGGACTTCTGAAAAAGAGTGACACAGGCACTACAAATAACACATAACCAATTAATCACAAGCGACAGAAAGCTGATAAATCTAAAGACGCGAGATATGAAGCAATGGGTCTTTTTTCCCGTGATCTTATGAGTTCCACATGGATCATCTACAATATTATATACAACAAAAACTATCCTGGCCTATCCAATGCAATCCTTCCAGATCTAAAACTACTTACACCCTACCGCCAGTGGCGGATCCAGGGGATAAAAGGGGTACAGTTGTACCCCCATTCTCTGGAATCCACATCAGAAAGAAAAAAAAAAAAAAAAAAAAAAAAAAAATAGGAAGTCTGGTACAGATACAGTTTCTTATACTTCCTCCATTTTTTTATTATTGCACCGTTTTCCTTTTTCGGAAGTTGCATATTAATTGCACCATTTCCTTTTTAGTAAGTTTACCTACATGAAATGACATTTCTATCCTTATGTGGGTGGTGGGGACCAAACCCCACTTGTTCTTTACATAAAAACTTGTACTTAATCACATGGGTATTTTTGTCAATCTCTCACCTTTTACCTCCTTTCTTAATTCTTGTGCCCAATGTAGATGGTGCAATAATAAAAAAAATGGAGGAAGTATATAGCTAATAATTCCAACTTATAATCACGCAATGAACCTTGGCTCAGTGGTAACGGCAGCGAAGTCTACCACTTGTTTTGTGGGGTGGTGAGATTCAGGTTGGATCCCTCACACAGTCACACATCATTTTTCTTTATTTGTGTACTTTTTTCATTTACTAGCACATATGGCTATAATCCATCTTTCAGGGACAAGTTCCACTTTATAGTTTTTTTCTCTGTATGTACTATGATGGTATTATTTTCTAGGGCATGTTTATTTTATACGAAGTATATATAAAATGTATAACAATTAACTAAAAAAGTTATTTGTAAAAAGTATAGTCGTTAATTATATTACAATCAACAAAAACATTTAACCTAACAATTTGGCTAATTAATCCAAACAATGTATCAATAAAACAAATCAATGAATATAAACTTGCAATTCTATTTTAAATACACCTCTTACCAATATCAATATAAAAAGAGCGAGTACATCAGTGAGACAATGACTAACAAAAAGGTAGGCGATTCTATGATTTAAATATTAATTATCCAAAACTTTCTTGGATTTTATTTTGTCAGATAAAAATTATTTTTTTGTACCCCTATCTCAAAATTCTTGGATCCGCCACTGCCTGCCGCTTAACAAATATTCAAGTAGAAAAAACATAGATGTCCCTCTTTGGCCACTGCTGTAACTTATTTTCTATATCAGAAACATAGGTATGATCAATAAAGGGGAGACACAAACCTATGGTTAATTATTCTAACCTCAACATCATATAAAAGAATTAGAATTTTAGCAATTTCAGAAAAATGATTTTCAGCTTCTCCCTCGTGAGAATTAATAAGTCTGTTTTGTATTGTAGGGAAATTAGATATTTTGTCCAGGAAGATACAATGAAAATTTGGAATTCAGATAAATTCGGGCTTCATCAAGTGGGCAACGGAATACATGCTCTTGATTCCCATCTACATATACTACAAAATACAAATTTCTCAAAAACAAGAAAGTAATCAGAATTCATGAAAAACCTGAAAAGGCAACTACCTCTTCGTATTTTTCCACTGCGCATGTTTTCTGCTTTTTCTCAAAATCAATAATACTCTCGTAGTTCTGTTCATTTGATACTTTTTCCATTTCTAACACCTTAACCTGAAAGATAACATAACAAAGTTGTAAGAATACAGATAAGAGAACAAGAGTAAAACACAAAGGGTAAAAGGTGGCATAGGAGGGTGGAACAGGGAAATAATAAAAGAAGGATTACCTGCTCTTTTAACTGTTCAATTAAAAGGGTAGGCTCTGCATCTTTTGAGGGCATACAGTTGTCACCACATAGAGAAGTATTGTCCAGAGGATGAGCAGGACAATTGAAGTTTTCTGCATAAGTTTTCGACATTCTTTTCAAGCAATCAAGTTGTACGTCATACATGATCCTCTGCATATAAAGTTGAGGAGAAAAAGATGTTATGTTACTTCCCTTCGGTTAATTTAACAAGGGTCAAAGGAAAATATTACCTGAGATTCAAATCTCAGAAAAAGGTCTTCGTATGCAGCTTGCAGTTCATGTAATTCATTGTTCTCCTGAGAGAGAACAAATTGAAGTTTGTCAGAGATTGCTGCTATAAATAGCTGAGAGGTAGTAACATTAGAAAGTTTAGACAAAGGCTAAGCATAGCATAAAAACAGAGATTATATATTGGAGAGCAAAGGAAAATATAAAACTGTACTGAGATTACTAACCATAGGCAAGACTTTTTTCTTTTGTGGCAATTTTCTCCTGCTAGTAACTTTGAGCAAGGTACATGGGTCTGGAAGCACACAATCATCCGAAATAGTGTCATCATAATCTTCCTTTTGTTTGCTAGAGACATCACGTACGGCTTCACTTTCAGTTACAAGATCTTCAAAACGAACAAGAGGTCCTTGATCACGCTCTTGTCTCACCTTCATACCGGAATTCCTTGAATTTTTCGTGTTAGATGCCTAAAATAATAAAAGGACAAAACCATTTAATTTTCTCAGCAAACTTTGGGCACAATGCACGAACTCTGAATAGCAAGTTCTTGCCGCAAGGAAAGAGAGCAGTGACGTAGTTATCAATAGAAAAAGATTGCATTGACAAGGAAGGAAATGCAGCTAATCAGCAAAAAGAAAGAGTGATCTCGGGACATCAAATCCAACCATAAATGAACTTGCAGTTTCCAAGGTCAAGACTGCACCAAGAATTATGCAAGTGATCGTTTTTTTTCTTATCCTTTGTATATGAGGGTGTGAAGAAGCAAACCTGCAAATCTGTTTTTTCTGAACTTTTCCTAATGCTTTTGGAAATAGCAGTTGGAAGAAATTCACAACCATCTAATAGATATCCAAGACAGGTGTTGGATAGAAGCAACTGAGAAAAAAAGAGAGTTGGACTAAAAACCTCCTAACAGCCCCCAACAAGTATTTATCTTATGCTCATCAGTTTTCCCTTCCTCTCACTTTCCTCCTTTACACTTATCTTGCTTAATCTAAAAATATGGTCTGAAATTAAGTACTATAATTCAAGTGATTGAAGAGCACCTCTGGTTGTATGTTATCCGATAATGAGAGCGCTTAAAAAAACATTAACAGGCCACAAAAGAAGAAAATAAAAAGAAAAAAACAAACATCATTTTGGACAGTTTATCTCATAATTATGAAAACACTCGTAACTAAATTATAAAAGCACTAGAGCCATTGATGTCAAATGCACAGTAAAGTCCTTACTTCATCGGGAGCCTCCAATGTGAGTTTACCAGGGCACCATGTCTTCCTTCTCTTTTCCTGGGAAATAAAAAAGATTAACAATTATGTAAAATGGGTTGAAGAAAGAAGTTCCTCCAAAAGTAGAAGCAAAAGCACAACGGTAGAAAAATAGAAAACACATCAGCACTGCAGCAGTTCTGTACAGAACAAGGACAGAAATATAGAGTTCATGTCATCTCTCAAATTCAGACCCCAACCGAAAACATTTGATGTCGAAAGCATTACTTCACTTTACAATTTGAAGAGATAAAAGATTACGTTGACAGAACTACTGGAGAAGAAGTGGGTCTCTTCCGTCTAAATTAGAAATCAACTCCAGAGTCCAGACCATGCAGAACTAGATAATTTTTTTTAAGTATCCATTATCAGCATTGATTACAGAAAATTATAACACCAATTGCTATTACACAATAATATTGTTCCGTAATACAAGAAAAAAGTTGTTTCAATTGTTATTATGACTTACATATACATACAAGTCCCATACTCCCACTAGTAGTCCGTATATAGACTAGCGTATACAGAGAGAAATGAGAAACTGAAAGGGGTAGGGAATCCCAGGATTTTAACTCTAAAAAGTTAATAGGTCAAAGAAAATACATACTTCCTCCGTTCTTTTTAGTTGACACATTTTGGCTTTTGACACTAGTCACATACTCTACTTTGACTATGTTTTGTGATTTATACATAAGAGAAAATATAGTCATGCGAGATCTTGTTAGATTCATATCATTGTGCATTTCAAAATATCAACTGTTAATAATTTTTACTTATTAATAATCAAATACTATTAATTATTAAAGTTGTGCATTGGCAAACGTGATAAAAGAAACTTGTCAACAAAAAAAGAACGGAGAAAGTATTTTTAGACACTTTCCGGTACAAAAAACATACCAGTGTCAAACCCATTTTTTATTCTAACCCAAAGAGAACAAAGTAATATGACATAACATATGTTTTTGGACAAGAGAAAAAGGTGGAATTAGATGCAAAAAGTTACTGTCAATTTCTTTTATCCGGGAACGGTAAGGTAACAAGCAATAAAACATTAAAACCTCTCAAGGTGAAGGCCAATAAGTATATATTTACTTCACTTAAATAAAGGTTTTAGCTAGGCAAAAGTTGATTTATACAAAAAGTTGATTTAAGCTTAAGTTTTCTATGAACCACACCTTTTTATGATGATTTTCCTCTCCGTTCGAGTACAATATCATAGTACTCAAGTCCTTGATTTTTTTGGCTTGCTGTTCTAGCATCCTTTGTCGCTCTCTTTTCTCCTCCTCCAACTCCAGAGCTATTCGCTCTCTCTCTAACTCAGACTACATGGCCAAGCATAACAATTCAGGACACAGACAAGAGTAGTTGTCAACTGTACTCACACATAAAATAACATCAAACCTGTAATAACGTGTTTCTAAGGTTAAGGATTTCATCCTCAAGATGTTCCGATTGAGAAGACTGAATCAAGAAAACAGAAATTCTCCATTAGAAGGCCCATGATTTTGGACAATACCATGATAATAGCAATCAGGAATTCAGGACACCAGTATCCATGAAATGGCAACCTGCAATTTACCCCGAAGCTCCTCAATTTCTTTTTTTTGCCTCTTCAACAACGCGGCATCAGTTAAAACCTGGAGAAGGACATGTTAGCCATAAGGTTAATATGAATACCCATGGTGTCCTTAAATATCTTTGTTGTAGTATAAGCAGTTTAAACATCAACAGGAGACACCACAGTCTGCAAAGGAATAGAAAAAACTGAGTAAAGACCTCATTAACACGTGCGCAGTTAGTGACTCGTAAAGCTCTGCTTGCAAACTGAAGACTACTTTTTGTCTCGTCTGCATGAATCTGCAACAGCAACAACTACTAATCAGGGGAGAGCAGCTAAAATTCATGCAGAAATCTAAACGGAAATTTTCTAACCTGTGCAAGAGTAATATTGCATATTATCGCTGTATTAGCATTCCCTCCAAGGGCAGGTTGCAGAATACGTGTAAGCTTGCTGTCTCGATAAGGAACATGACCCCTGCCTCACAAGAAGAAAAAAGTAGGACCATGAGGTCGGGAATAGGTTTTTAAAAAATCCAACTAAAGGGTTATATTTAGTAACCTAGAGGGCCATAGAGGATCCTACCCCTGACTTTCAGCACCTTCACTGAGCTTTTTTATGACAGTTCCCAGAGTCATCAAGCTTTTATTAATATGAGAACCTTCTTTCAAACGTACACCTTCTGCTCCAGTTTTTGCAGCACGTTCTGAGCCAGCAAGATCAACTAGATTCTGGATGGAACCGTGAGAACATAAATAGAATCAATATTTAATACCAAACACTAGAAAAAGATCAGAAGGCAGAATTCTTTAAGTAGCTTGTTTGGTACAAGAAGCTGGTCCATTAAAAGTTCAAAACAGAAGATTGAAAAACAGATTGACTTATTATAGTTTAAACTCCCCATACCAAAACAGAGACACGAACAGCATCACAGGAGTCCCCAGACTCTTCATCCCCTGCTTTATCGCGACTCTCAATTATCTGACACAAGAACTAGTGAGACAGAAAAGCTATACGGAATAAAGGAAGAAGAAAAAAAGGCAATTCAAAAGAGCAGAAGTGATACCATGCGAAATATTGTATGAGATCTACTACTGTGCAAATTCATATTCGTTTCTCCAATGTGCCGATGAGCTGCAAAACAAAAAAATTCTTAGATAATAAGACAGACAATGTCACTTCACTCTGCTGTGGCTTAAAGATCCTTCTCAAATGCAGCATAGCCACACATTAACAAGAGGTTATTGTCAAGAGTGCCAACATAAGTTTGTTCCAGTCTAGACAAAACCCCAACCAATCACAATTCAGACTTCAGATTGTAGCACTTGAAATGAAATTTGCAACATAGATCAGAAATAGAGGGGGGGAGGCCATACATTCTCCAGATTCCATAAAATCAAGGACTTGCTCAGGTGAAGCAACAATTTCTTCACGCAAACCAGCAACAAATATGCCCCGCTGTAAAAAATAAAATAAAAAATCCACTTAAAACTGGTATTGCAAAATATGTTCAGCTTATAAATCAATAAGATAGAGATCAAAGATACCTCAAGGCTTTCATGAACTTGCAGCCTTCTGTGTTCAGGAACTAACAGGTCATTGATCTCCTCGTTATAAATCTCCAAATAGGACATTCGCAAAAGAAACTCCCGATCAGGAACCTTTAACAAAGAGAAAACATGACATCGGATTGACATTGGTAAATACTCCGTAAAATCATGCAAATCCTTATGTTTACGCAAATAATAGTATCTCAATTGCAACATGGCAACAAGCATCAATGACAAATGTTTGAGAGAACACAACACACAAAAATACAGCCTCTGGAAGAGAGGGTATCTAACTAAAGGATAAACCTCTTGGATTATATCAAACAATTCTCTAACAGCAAGAGGAATGACTCCCGGTTCACTAGGAGATCCACGCATTGTATGTGTTTTCCCACTGTTTGTTTGCCCATATGCAAACACTGTGCCTAAAAATCAATGTAAGACATCAGTAATATGCACAAATCAAAGATTGTTGAGAAAAAAAAAATGTTAAAATCAAAACTGAAGCAAAGAAATCACATGATTACTCCTCCCTCATTTACATATAATTTGTCACTTGACAAAAACAATGCAATATTACTAGTCACTTTAAACACTGTTGAAATCTTACTAGTAAGTTTTGAACACCCGGGCAATATTCAACAAGCCTTTTAATATGTATGTAATCTTTAAAGCAGACATCAAGGAAAGATAGAAGTATTAGTTGTTTAGTATTATCAACCTCCCAAATGAATACTTTAATAAGTTCCATTTTCGCCTTCATCCAAAAGCCTATCTCTCAAAACATTTGGCAACATTGTTTCAGTGTTCAATAGCTCCAAACAAGACGAAACAAGTATTTTTCAGCATAAACTTAGCCTTTCACGAGCCATCACACAAACCCTTTCAAAATAAACTGAGTAACTAACCATTTATGATTATTACAACTCCACTCCAACATCTTTTCTTCAATTAACCTTATGATCGAAGCAATTTCTAAAATTGTCAAGCCATTTCTAAGTAAAAGCTTAATTTCCTAATTCCCAAAACCTACTCCAAAAGAGAGAGAAAAAAGAATACCGTTGAACCCGCCGACAGCGGCAGAAACAATATCTTTAGTACGAGTTTCATAAACCTCTTTAGTCTTACAATCATCTCCGAAAACCCTATCTGCATAAAAATCAAACCCAAAAATTAAATCAATCAAAACCCTAAAAAAGTTGCTAAATTTTGAAATTAGTTTAGATGGAAGAAAGAGAAAGATACCAAAATCGAACTTGAAAGAGGAATTCGGGAAGATGATTGAATTCCCAGATAATTTCCAAGGGCTTGATTTTGCGTCTTCTGTAGATAGAGGCCTTGCCCTAACTGTGACGTAAATCCTCTCCATTTTCAACTTGGATAAACCCTAATTTATCCTTCGATTTTCAATTCAACAGCAAAATTGGGGGTTTTACGGACTGATTTATGTCTTCTCTAGTGATTATGAAGCTCAATTCTCACTGAAAATTAAAGATGAGAAAAATATGTGTTTCGTTGCGTTTTCCCGCCTTTTCGATTACCCCTTTGTTTGAAAAGTTAAAATCAATCTTTAAAACAAAATTACATAAACTTATAAAAAAAAAACTTTGGAGCAACAACGTGAAAATTCTAAGATAGTCATAATAAAAATGACCATGGTGGTGGAATTAATTTATACCACATAAATTGATTTTATTTTAACTTTTTTATTTTCTTTTATCTTTATTTTATTTATCCAAAATTCAGTTAACTAATTTTTGAAGAATATGAAAAATCAATTTATTTTGTGAAAATCAAAAAATAATTTTCAAAAAAAATTAGGAAAATAATTAACTTTTGAGTTGAGTTCAATTTTTGGGTTTGATTCCCAGACAATTATATACTTGTTTTCTCAACTTTTCAGATCTAAGTGTTGCAAATTTATGTTTTAGATCTAGAAATTTTGTTGATAGTGTGGTTCGTAATGTTGTTTTGTTGAATTCACAGCTACACATTGACAATTTTGGGGCATGTAAGCTATTGGGAGTTCGAGGAAAAAGATGCTGAAAATTGCGTTTTGGGTTTGGAGGAAGAAGACGATGAACAACACAATAGTTGAATTTAGAATTAATTCCTGGATGCGGCAATTACAAAACTTGAGTGACAAACCCTGATTATTGTACTGTCTATGAATATTTGTGGCCATTACCAAATATGTTTATGGACATTACCGAACTCATAACATGTTCAATAGTCTAGTAGCTGGCAATTACCAAATAGGGTATATTGACGTTACCAAATATATGAATGTAGAAGTTAGGACACTATCAAACGTCTAAGATAACGAAGAAGTACATCCTATATATTCAGCAGATTCCGAATTAAAGAATAACACACAAACAAAACCACAAAAAACACAAAATATAGAGGCATCATATATAACTCATCTTATAGACAAACTTGGCTGCAAATAGAAATATAAACAGGGATGTAGAAAACAGGAAATAAAACTACCAATACGAAAACAAGACATGAAACAGAGCCTGCATCATCATCCATGGAAGCACCACCAGCTTCACCACTGTCACTGCATGAACGAGACGTATTGGATTCTACTGAAACTGTTTGTTAAAACCGGCTGAAACTGTTTCGTATGTCCTAATGCTCTCATGCACCGTCGTTTCCGCATTGATTCCGGCTATTGTTGCTATATCAACAGTCTGATAGCACAGATGAGCACCCCTAAATAGACGAGCCTCTGTCCTTGTAGCCAACCATGCATAAATCCAAGTTGGGGCTCCCATATTAGACAGGTAGTGTGTTCTACCATTCCCTGCCAGCTCATACTGTCTGGCCAGCCGTACAGCAGACTCAAAATGCTCTTTGCACCCCCCAAAATCAACGAAGGCATATCCTAAGAAACCAGATACGTCTCATTGACCCCTCACTTTGGTTACCCTGAACCCAAGACCGATGAGTTCATGTTTAAGCCAAGAAAGACTTCTGCTTGTTGGCTTCCCTCTAATGTACTCTATCGGCAAGTTTTTCGTGACAATTGTGTAAGGATGAACGTACTGAACATTGAAAGCCATTTCTGACGCAAATAAGAGGGGAAAGGACAGAAAATATGGATGCTTGTTTGTATAGAGAAAGAAAGGGAAGTGATGGATATTGGAAATAATAACAGACCTCTATTTATAAAGGTGTTACCATGCATTGTATTCTGCTTTCATAGTTATTATCAGGGTTTGAATGCACGCATGGTAATTACCAATATATTTTTAAACTTTAGTCTTCCAACAATACATGACTTCTTTAAAAAATCACTGAAAATTTATTAAAGTCTTCAACAAGATCATCTTATTGAATTGAATGGTCATATCCCACTGTTTCCATGCCTGGTAGGTACCTGAATTATATGTCATTGATTGCATGCATGGTAGCTACCTAGGTCTATAGTCTTGCAGTGTTACGTTTTCCAATAACGGATAAGCTCTTACAAGTTTCAAAGCATGATATTTTGAGCAAGGAAGCTGACTGGTATTTATTTTGAATTCACACCTACAGGTTTTAAAGTTACAGTGTTCACTAATATCACTAGTCATAATAACAGTAACCAAATAAAAAACTAGTTCTGTTGGTAGTGGCTACATGTAACCAAATAAATCAAGACCACCACTGCTAGAACAATGACATAGTGACTAAATGTTTATCCTTGGTGGTATCTGGATAGTGTGGTAACGGCCTATCCGGAATACAGATACTACCCAGAATAATCGAAACGTAAGTCTGTCACGTTGAAATTTATTTAAAATTCATTTGAAAAATAAAATTATAATATAATAATAAAGATAACTTTATGATGAATATTACATTATTACCTCTGTTTCAAAATGTTCTTCATGGATGTTATTTGAACAAATATTAAGACAAACGAGAAATAGAGTGTCAAAAGTTAGATAAATGTGTACTATATGCGGGTTGGCGGTAGAAGAAAATGAATTAAGTAAGATAATTTGAGAAAAAACATATAAATGTTGTGGGGTAAGAAGGATGGTTAATTTCCATGTTCATAAATAAAATAAATCATAACTTAATAATATTATGAAACTGACTAAAACGATGAGTAATTTTGAAACGGAGGTATTATTCGTTAAAATAATAATAAATTATTATTTTCAAAAAATAAACATTATGAGTTTTCTGTATTAGTGATTATAAATTGGTGAACATGTGTGGGTAATTACGAACTATGAACATGGATGGATATAAACATAGTTGTATATCATTTGGTCATTATAGTAATGTCGCAGTAGTTGCCACCAACAAAACATGGTTGTAAATTTAAGTTTTTATCTGTAGGTAATGACCACGATAATTCTAGGTAGTGACCCACATCATAAGTTTCAAAGTGGAAAGGTTGCAAATTTAAATTATTATCTGTAGGTAATGACCGAGATAGTTCTAGGTAGTGACCCACATAAGTATTAAGTGGAAAGGTTGTAAATCCAAGTTATTATCCGTAGGTAATGACCAAGATTATTCTCGGTAGTGACCCACATCATAAGTCTCAAAGTGGAAAGATTTTTGCGGTTGTTGGGTATGAGATTTAGTTAAAGGATTTTCATCTATAAAATAGATCTCCATATGTAATTTCCCCACCAAAATAGCGGACATAGTTTAGGGTGAGGGCTTTCTTATGGGTAAACATTTTTAAGAACAATTTCTATTGCAATGAATACGTGTGTTGAACTTATTGCGTCCGTATAGAATGCTACTAGTGAGTAAGTTGTACGTAGTAAGTTATCATGTTACTTTAACTCTAATTGATAACTCTTAGAGACATATGAGTAAATAACATTTGGTTGAAAACAAGGGGTCGGTGGGTTCATATATGAAACTAATAGTGAAGATTAAATATAAACCTAGCAATATACTACATAGTAGTGTTTCGCATATATATAATTGCTTTGGATATGTAGTTGAATTTTGTTGTTACTAATAATAACAACAATAGAAATTGTAATGAATATTGTCGTTTTTATCGCCACGTGTTAGAATGTTGTTACTATATGTAACACACAAATAATCAACTCCAATGCCCGATAAATGTTACAATAATCTTGATCAGGAAATAGATGTGTTATTTAAAACCTCTTTCGATATCGATCAACTACAATTGACGCGTGTTAGTTAAAAGCTCTTTCAATATCAACTACAATTGAGAGAGCAAACACATTAATATAATTTTTACCCGTTATTGAGAGGGTGGCTCGGATCAAGTTCCAAATGAATAGTTAGCTGTAATAGAATCTTACATATATAAATAAGAACAAGATATCGTTAATGGTCATTTTACATGTGCAAGTAGTATCATTTGGAGATACGAAAAATAGGATGATTAAGACATCTTCGAATTAGTGTAAGAAATTGAATAATGAGTTGATTAAGACTATATTTAATGTCAATCGAAGTTTTCTTGGTACCTACCATGATATCTTCTGGTAATTACCTTTGTGTTATTTGTGACATCGTGATTAAAAATTCGACCAATAACGACATAATAAGAACACATAATTGTTGGCGGGACCTTAAAAGTTTCAAATAAATTCAGTTTCTCAAAATTTTTAATTCCGCGGGTCATCCGAAATTCCTTGGGAAAAGTTTGATAAAACCCCCAAATTTTTCTCTCTCTTTGCAAAACCTTTCTCTCTCCTAGAAACCCTAAACCCCCTCCTTTTCCTCTCTCCTTAAAACCCCTAAAGTCACCCTCCAATAACTACTCATTTTATACCTTTAGATCTTCGATTTGCTTTCAAATTTCTTATTTTTCTTTTAGAATTACTTAATACAATGCAAATGGTCTATCGTGTTGAATTTCTGGTACTCCATTTTATATTTCGCGTATCAATTGTCGTCGACTACAATGATGGATTATCAGGTCTTACGTTCCTGTGTTCTGTTGGCATTACAGTTATGATTCAGAGGTCAGTTCATCCAAAGTACCAATTAATTAAGTTTACGGTCTAAAAATTAGAGTTTGGAACCTAGCATTAGAAATTATTGTTGCATATCTTACAGATCCATTGGAAATTATTCTTGCATATCTTGTAGATTCTTGTCATTTTACCATAGTTGGAGTTGAATATTCAGTCAAAGGGTTATTCTTTTTCCTTTTATGAAGAATACCTTGAAGCGTAGTCAATAAAGGACTATTTGTCCAAGATTAAATCAGATGTCTCACATGATTTTATACATTGATGTTGAATTTCCCTCTCAATTTCCAGCCAAAAAGTTGTAAGTCACTTGTGAACTTTGGGGGAGAAATTATTGTTGCAGATCCTGAATAATTGTATTCAGTAAAAGAGTTATTATTTTTCCCTATATTCAGTAAAAGGGTTATTATTCAGTAAAAGGTGATGGTATACCTTGATGTGTAGATGTCCAAGAGTAAAGCTGATGTTCAATCTCACATGATTTTATACATTTATGTTTAATTTCCCTCTCAATCTCAAGTCAGGAAGTAGTTAGAACAGGGTAAATGTTGTTAAATTGATGGCCTTTGTGGAAAATTTAACATAATTGGACAAATAAATGGTTGCTTTGTAACTAATTTATGCATACTGATTTTGTTTTCTTAACTACCGCAGAGTTCATATTTCTGAATTGATCCAAGCTTCATTGCTTGGGAACTTCATCACCACAGAATGCTAAGGCAAGTGCATACAAAAGGAATTACTCTTCACATCTCTTAAATTGTAGACTGCAGATGATACTGATGGTGGGGAGGTTGGTTTTCGGAGAAAGTTAAACGTTTTGAAGGGAACGGGTAAGGGAGAGAGGGAAAATGAAGTCCTTATGGATTTATGTTCACTTGATGATTTATAAATGTATTATTTAATGCTATGGTGATATGAAAGTCTAAGGTTTGGAACTGTCCATCGCCAGGTTTGTTAGAACCGGATTTCTTAAATACTTCGTATATGGAAGTTGCTTGTAAGTTGGCAGTGACCAACGTACATTTTGGTGACTACCGTATATGAACTACGTTGATTAAAGTACATGATACAACAATGTAGAGTTAAACACAAAACACTATTACATTGATGATTTCAAATTGTTACAATTTTTTAATTTGTTTAACTACTATTTTCGAAGAGGATCCGATACGGATTTATTAATAAGTAACATAGGCCCTAGAGATCAAACTTGTCAAATATTCTAATGTTATACTTCAATATTTACGACCTTAATTTATATTTGTAACATATGCTCTAGACAAGTATTTCTTTCCTCTTGAGACGGCCTTCAATATTTGTGGACTTAATTTATATTTGTAACGTTAGTAACTTGAATACCCAGTATAAAAACCTTATGTGACTGGTTACCAATTAATGACTCGGTAGTGGCCAAGAAGAATATATGGCTATCACAACATGTTAGGATCCCATTAATTTAATTATGGTCCTTAGTAACTTGATTCCCCACTATAAAAACTTTATGTGAGTGGTTACCAATTACTTACTCGGTAGTGACCAAGGAATATATATGGCTGCCATAATTTATATTTTCTTGATTTTGGTAATGTCCTTTTCATACTTGGTAATTGCTATAAACTTATGTTTCCAAATGATTGTGCAAAAGTTTTGGTAATTTCTTGTTGAAAAAAGTTGTGGTTCTTGGGTATGAGATTTAAAGACAAGTTTTGATCTCTAGAACTAGGTCTCATACATAGTTGTTCTTGTATTTTAACAGTCGTATGATCAATTTATATTGCAATGAATACTTATTGTACTTATTGCGTTTGTAATGTAATACTATTGGTGACTAAATTGTACATAGTCGGTGACTATGTTACTTTCACTCTTAATAGTAATGCATAGAGATATTAGAATTTCCATTTGGTACTAGAAAATGGTCCGCGGGTTCACGATTAAAATGAACAGTAAACTAGCTTTTGGGCTAGGGCGATGCCCGGAGTCATTACTTGGATAACTTTAACTATGTTTTTTTGCAAAAAATAACCATAATTAACTCAAAATTTAATAAACTTATTGATTTTTCATCACATATTATATTTCAACCAAAAAAAAATAAAGTGTAGCACAACATAGTCAGGTGGATAAGTGATTAGCATTTGAATCAAGTGGATAAGTCATTAGCATTTAAATTAATAGTAAAGTTATAACATTAGCAATATTTATATTAATCACGTGTATTGCCTTTGGATGTGTAGTGGCGTGTTGGTGGCTTTTCTAGCCCTGTATCATACTAATGTTGATATTATAGTAAAAATATAGATTAACACCTCCAATGGTTGAATAATATTCCAATAAGCATAAAGGGGAAAGACACATGTTCTTTAAAACCTATTTGGAAATCAACTACCATTAACACATTACCACACATTCGTCTTTGTTCACGTTATTAAGAGGCTCGACGGGATAACGATCGAATTGAATAATCGATTATATGTAATGAGACCTTACATAAATTTGAAAAAGATAAACTTAATATTTATTTAACACAAATGTACAATTAGGATTCATTAGACATAAGAAAAAATGATCTTTAAGAGATCTACACTTTAGTATATGAGATTGCAAATTGAATTAATTTTAGTGTTTGTCTACCGATCTAGTGTTGGTAGTGACCATTAATAAAGTTAGTAGGTACAGTAATAAAGTGGAATTTGTTTAGGACTTTTCAGAAGAAGAAAAAATCCTAAATTTTAGGCATTTGATTTAAAATTGAAGTCCTTTTTTAATTTTTGTTTTCGCGGTTCAGCCGAAAATTTACCCCAAAAATTTTAACTTATCCCCCAATTGTTTTCTCTCTCTCCTTGCATTACTTCTCAACTTCTTTCTCTTTCCTTTAACCCTCCATCTCTATATTGGTAACTTCCCACCTTCTTTCTCTCTACATTCATCTTCCAGTAACTGCTCAACCTCCATATTTATTACGGTAGTTCTTCGACTTGCTCTTCTTTCCATTTTTCATCTTTCTTCTTTATTTTCTTTTCAAAACAGTCTGCCGTTTTTAATTTCAGGTACCCCGGTCTTATTTTCACGGAAATATTGTCGCCGACTATAATTCAGGCTTCTAAGGTAATTCTCTTCTTGGTATTATAGTTGAATTCCACTTCAATTAAACCAAAGTACCATAAAATTTGTAAGTTAAGGATTGAAGGTCTACAAATTAGGGTTTAGGGGGTTAAGGGTGTACATTTTAGGTGTAATACCTCGTATTTTTATAATATTTATAAATATATTTTATTATATTTATAAAGCATTTTACGATTTATTATCGTTTAAATAATATTTAAACGCATTGCATTTAATGTATTTTCATTAATTAAAATATTTATTACTTTCATTAATTACGAAACGAATTTAATTCTTGAGTCGGGAAATTAAATGAGTTGCAAATGATTTTTAAAGCTTCGGGTTTTAAATAAAAAGTCCAGTTCGTTTTATTAATCAAGCCCAATCCAAACAGTTTAATTTAAATCCTAAGCTAGCCCAATTCATTTAATTCCTAAGCCCAACTCCAATATCCTAAGCCTAGCCCATCAAGGGATTAGGGAGCCTATAAATAGACTCCCCCATCATTAAATGAACCCCTAAAATTTCATAAAGCCCTTTTTGATTTCTTGCCCAACAATCCTCTCCTCTCTTTGCTCGGCACCCGCACGGCCTCGGCCTCGAGCCTACGTGCTCGCCCGTCCTCACCCACACACTCGCCCTCGCCTCTCCTCTCTTGCCCACAGCGAGCCTCGTGCGCTGCTGCTGTCTCTCGCTCGTGCCCTCGCGCACAGCGCTGCACATGCTGCCCCTCTCTCTCGCTCGTGCCCTCGCGCACAGCGCTGCACCGCTCGCCCTCTCTCTCTCGCTTGTACCCTCGCGCACAGCGCTGCCTGCTCGCCCTCTCACTCTCCTTCGCGCCCAGCGCGCGCGCCCCCTCTCCCCGCTCGCGCCCGTCGCCCTTGCTGCGCACACACACGGTCGTGTGTGTGTGTTATTCGTTCGTATTCAATTTCTTTTTCGCCCAATCACATTAATTCGTGGTTGTTCCGTGCTATAGGCCGGATTGGTATAATTCTCTTCTTCCTTACCTATTCTATTTAAATTCCGTATTTTAAATTATTATATTAATATTGTTTTGAGTAATTAAAATGCTGGGAACCGGTTATGAATACCGTGGTTTGAGGATTTGTGTGTTGTGATTCATTAGGTTTGTTTTAATTATTAAAGGATGAATTTTCAGATTTGTTTATTTAATAAAGCATTGATTTTTGTGATATTAAACTAGTGTTATTGGGATTTTCAAGTTAGGGTTTTAACCTAGACCTAATGAGTCAATTGATTAGCATAATTAGGTGATGATTTTAATTATGATAATCAATTATATTTTCAGATTTGAATAAAGCTTTAAAGTATCGATTTTTATTGATTTTAAAGGCGGAAAAAGTATGTTTTCGTACTAGGGATTGATTTTGCAAATTGAGACGATTTTGTTATTGAAAAACGATTGAATTCTAAAGTCTAAAGGAGGTTTTAATTTTTATAAAGTTGCTGGAAATTTAATGAACATGGAAATAATTTAAGTTTCATTATTTTGATGATAGGAGGTGATTTCTAGTTGAGTGCCCATTATTGCAAAGTGGCCCCTACGCTTAGATATTCAAGGTACGTATAAGTCTAGGGCGACCACACCTTTTTGTCAATGACATTACATGATTCTTGATGATGTGAAATACATTATGTGGAATCATGTTTATTTTGGTGAACGAGCATGTGATTTGTGATGTTGGATTTATTGGATTAATTGTTGAACAAGCATGTTGAAATTATTATGAGTATGGATTTCATTGTCAATCATGTTGTTCAATATTTATGCATGTATGGTTTATTTCACATGCAAGGGATGGGTTATTTATTTGTATGCTATTGTACGGGATGTCTAGCATACTTTGAGCCATTTATTTGTACCTCGTCGTACTATTTATTTTACCACATGTGAAGGGTTAGCTCACGTAAGCCACCGCACATGTAGGGTTCAGTTGGGAATATTATGTATGAAATGAATTAGGATTTGTCGTGCAAGGGCACAACCCTCATGTTAATATGCATGATGTGGAGTCTCACTTTGGTGAGGAGGAACATGGTAGTAATATCACAAGTGTCTTGCTTGGTTGATCACAAGTCTTAAAGCATTGAAATAAGATTGTTTTGGTTGTTGTTTATTAATGGTATGTATGCATGTTGTCGAGTCTTGAGTTCACCTTTAATAAAATATTAATAAACGTAAAGTGCAACCCGAACAAGCTTCAAAACTCTTGGAACGTATATACCTTGAGTATGAACAATGGGGGGAGTCTTGCCGGAAAGCTCGTACTCCTACTAATGATACAAGACGTTGTTTCATTCATATTATGCGCAGGAATTCCGTCGGTATGGCCCGACACTCGGTATGGCCCGATTTTATTATTATTATATTTGGTGTATGGTTGGCTCCCATCACCTTTTCCCTTTGTGGATTATTCTTTTGGCCCGTTCGAAGCTTATTCTAATTAAATTGTGAGTCAAGAGTCGAGTCAAGTGTCTCATGATTGTTTGTCAAGTATTATATGGCTTTTGCATGTTGATTAGTACTTAGTGAGTGATGCATTTTTTAGTTTCATTTACTCTATGCTTGTAAGTACTCAGCTTTTGCTGACTACGTGCTTTGTGTGTTTCTGGTCATGGCCTTTGCCTTAATGACCCTATGATGATCCATCATTTGCACTTGCATTGTTGGGGAGTAGATTAATATAGCAGGTTGGTAGATCAAGTACGATCGAAATCATGTGGCTAGGGATGATTGAGAGAGTTGCATGCTTTCGTTCTTTGAAACTATTTTATTTAATATTTTAATTACGTTTGAAATGTTTGAATTATTTATATTTTGGGTTTTGGGCCATTATGGTTCCAAATTGTAGGAGGCCCCAATATTTCATTAATTATGGTTTTTAAAAGTTAGTTGACATTTAATTCCGCTGCGTAATTCTGGTAATAGCCTTAACCGTTATCACGGTGGCGGTAATGCTTTAGTAATTCCTTTATTTTAAGTTGGAAAATGATTTTATAAAAGCAGGGAATTATTAGGGTGTTACAAAGTGGTATCAGAGCTTTAGTTTGAGAGCTGCTTTGCATTAATTAATAGTGCAAAGTGGTAAATCCTTAAACTACGATTGCGGGACTTTAGGATTTTCGAAAATTATTTTCCTAAAGTCAAAACGTATTATTTTGAGTACTCAATATTTTAAAGGTCAAATATTAATTATCTTGGGTCGTTTGAAAAGAGTTGAAAAATTCGAGACTATTATTTAAATTAAGTTATTTTATTCGACATTTTTTTCGGAATTTCCGAATTAATTTTTAATTTATTCGAACTTATTTTTTTGGATTTTTTTCTTTTATTAAATTTCCGAATTAATTTTTTTTATTATTTTTATTTTTATTCGAATTTCTTGAATTTATTTTTATTTTTATTTTCGGATTTTCTTTTAATTTAAATATCCGAAATTAATTTAATTTTTTTAATAACTCTTATTAATTTTCGATTTTAATTTAAATAATTTCAACAAAGTTAGGAGTTATTTCTTAATTAATTTCGAAAATTAATATTATTTTCAAGTGAGAAATGGGTAGACTAAAAAGAGCATATTAGTCTAAGAATGCATATTATGTGACAATGTGATTATTAAGTGCCATGTATATGTTCTAACCATGTTTTATCTTGCTTCATGTGATTAATTGCATCATATTTCATGTTGAGCATATATTTGCGCATTGAAATTGTATGGCTCCACGAACTATTTATTGCATCCTTTTGGGGTTGGAATTTCTATGGAAACGCGTTAGTAAAACTTTTGAGTTGTGAATTTTCAGGAATTAAGGATGCTACCTTCTAAGTTCACCAGTCTAGGATACTTAGAGAAGATGGATAATGAGACTCCTCGCACGTATGTTCAGAAGATCGTGTTTGCTTGTGACTATTTGGCTTCGACCAAGAATATGCCCCACCTTAGGCACAAAGATATGATGGCTAGTATGATTATACATTGTTTACCCCATAAGAACCCTTACATAGACCTCAAGAATAGGTTCGGTGACATGCATTATGGTGATTGTACCCCTAATTGGTACAAATATGGGACTAGTAATGGTAGGTGGAAGTATGATTCTGAGGTTCTTGCTACTTTCCTAGAGGTTGCGGAAATTAGCTATGAGGATGGAAAGTATTCTGCGGGTCTAGGTATGAGCTATGGAGGAATAGAAAGTGATGGTGAGGATGGCATGATCCATGATGAGCAAGCTAGTGATGTTGAGGAGGATAGTGATGATGATGTGGTAGAGATTGAAAATCCTAACCCTATAGTTCCTGAACCAACAATTGAGATATCCAGTGGGTCTGAAGATGAGCTTGAAGAGAATAATGTGGTTGACAGTGAGCCACATCAAAATGATGAGGCTATGGATGAAGACTCGGATCCGGAAGAAGACTTGGATGATCCTAATGATCAAGACTTTACTCTAGAACAATACAAGGAAAGAAATGACCGTCGTGATGACGTTAGTCTCTAGAGAAATGTAATCTTTAGTTTTATTTTTCGTTGATTAATAAAGTGGAAAAGCTACTATTTATGGTTTTAGTTTATTATAGTTGGAGAATAAATGTTATGGCATTAGTGGATGTAAGACTTATTCATTGGAGTTTTAATAAAAGAATAGAATTTCCTTTTCGTTATCCTTTAATTTTAATTCTCAATCCTAAGTCTTGTGGGTATCGCAAAGGGATTAATTGTTATTTCTTCAATGAAATTTTATGTGCAAGGTGGTTTAGTAGCAACCATCTAAATTACTTGCATCGAATAGTGGGGTGAGAAGGCTCGAAAGTGGCGCCAACTCTTTCCCCTAGGTTGCGCTTAAATGTGTTCTTGTTGTGAGTAGGTTCGTTGTCAAACCAGTGCCTTAGTGATGTCATGTCCAACCAATATTAAAGTTAGCCTTTTTATTTATTCAGGAGAAGGGATATGGCTAGCCAAGAGATTTCTGAAGTGGTTAGACAACTAGCTGAGGTAGTTCGTGACCTAGCTCAAACCAGAGCAAACCCAATGCATGACCCGGCTGGGGAGATGTTTAAGAAAATAGCTCAAAGCAAGCCTCCACTCTATAGCAGAGAGATTGAACCAAGTGTGTTGGAGAACTGGTTGAGAGAGTTTGATAAACTCATTGTAGCTGTGAATTGCCCCGAAAACCTTAGGGTGAATAGTGCTGTGTACTAAATGAGAGGTGAAGCTGATTTATGGTGGCAACGATGTGAAAATACCCTTAGAGCCACACCTAACTTTGGATGGGAAGCATTCAAAACTGCACTAAGGAACAAGTTTTACCCACCCTACCTGAAGAAGCAAAAGGCGCAGGAGTTCATTGAACTCAAAATGGGAGGTCTGTCTGTGACGGAATACTATTCTAAGTTTATAGAGCTGTCTAGGTTTGCACCTGAAGTGGTGGCAACGGAAGAGCTCAGTGCTCAAAGATTTGAGAATGGTTTGACCATGGACTTACAACTGTTGTTGTCTGGAGAGACCTTTACCTCATTAGACACCCTGTACGGAAAAGCTGCTCACCTGTATGGGCTACAACAAAGGAAGAATGGTAGTGCTGAAAAGAGAAAGGATGGTGGAAGCTCGAATCAAGGAAATAACCATCATAATCAGGGGAATTTTAAGAAGCACAAAGGAAATGGGAATTTCCAGTTTAGGGCTAACAATGGTGGTAATCGCAACAACCAAGGTGGTGGAAATCAGTCTGGAAGGAATGGAGTACAAACCTACGAATGTAGGCGCTGTAACATGAATCACCATGGAAAAGATTGTGATGGGAATTTGGTGACTTGTAGATTCTGTCAGAAGTTAGGCCATAGGGAGTATGAATGCTATTCTAAGAATGGAAAGCCTAATCAAGGTAACCACCAAGGCAATAACCGGAATAATCAGAACCGGAATGGGGGAAATGGAGGTGGAAATCAAAGGAACTACCAAAGTGGTAACAATGGCAATAGCAATGGCAATCACCAAAACCATGGAAATCCTGGAGGGAACCAACAACAGAATGGGAATCGAAACAACAATGGGAACACCAATGGAGGTGGCTATAACAAAGGAGTTGCCCAAGGAAAGTTGAATGTGATATCTAGGCAAGAAGCGGAGACTTCCTCTGACGTCATAGCAGGTACTTTCTCTATTAATTCCGTTTCAGTTAAAGTTCTATTTGATTCTGGTGCGAGTTATTCTTTTATATCAGTAGATGCTTTGGGGAAATTAGGGTTGAAAGAGCCTGAATCAATTGAAGTACCTATAGTCATACCTACTGGTAGTATAGTGAAGTGTACCAAAATCCATAGAGATGTGCCTATGACCATAGCCAAGACCGTGTTCTTATCTAACCTAATCGAATTCGAGTTAGGAGAGCTAGATGTAATTCTAGGGATGGATTGGTTGGCCAAGTTCAAAGCCAAAATAGATTGTGAGAAGCAGAAGGTTCACTTGAGGTCTAGCCTAGGCAAAGTAGTGTCATATCGTCGTTTTGGTAAACCTAAGAACATAGGAATCATCACGGCAATGGAACTCGTGAAGCTAGTCAGTAAAGGGAACCCAGCCTTCTTATGTAATGTGAGGAACTTAGAGCATGTGATCAAGGATCAGCCTGAGGATATTGCAGTAGTCAATGAATTCCTTGATGTATTTCCAGAAGAGATCCCGGGGATGCCTCCCAATCGACCTATTGACTTTACCATAGATTTAGTGCCTGGAACCGCCCCTATTTCAAAAGCACCTTATCGAATGGCTCCAGCAGAAATGAATGAATTAAAAAGCCAACTAGAGGATCTATTGGAGAAAGGTTATATTAGGCCAAGTGCATCGCCTTGGGGAGCACCAGTGTTGTTTGTGAAGGAAAAGGATGGAAGCATGAGGCTCTGTATAGACTACAGGGAGCTCAATAAGGTCACAATCAAGAACAAATATCCATTACCTAGGATAGAAGACCTATTTGACCAACTAAAAGGAGCAGGAATCTTTTCGAAGATCGATTTGTGTTCGGCTTATCATCAATTGAGAATCGCTGACCATGACATACCAAAGACTGCATTCAGAACTAGATACGGACATTATGAGTTCACTGTTATGCCTTTTGGGTTAACCAATTCCCCTGCAATATTTATGGACTTAATGAACCGTGTATTCTATGCCTATTTGGACAAGTTTGTAGTGGTTTTAATAGATGACATCCTAGTGTATTCAAAGAGTGAAGAGGATCACGCGAAACACTTGAGATCGGTGTTGAGTACCTTGAGAGATAACCAGTTGTATGCCAAGTTCTCAAAGTGTGAGTTTTGGTTGGAAAGAGTTGCATTTTTGGGACATTTTGTGTCAAAAGAAGGAGTGGCAGTTGACCCTGCTAAGATCAAAGCTGTTAGTGAATGGCCTACACCCAAGAGTGTGACTGACATTCGTAGTTTTCTGGGATTAGCTAGCTACTATAGACGATTTGTACAAGACTTCTCTAGGATAGCCAAGCCCATGACTACCTTGATGAAGAAGGAAACCAAGTTTGAATGGAGTGACCAGTGTGAGGAAGCATTCCAAGCCTTAAAGACGCGATTGACAACCGCGCCAGTATTAACCTTACCAGATGAGAGTGGTGCATACGATGTGTATAGTGATGCCTCTAAGAATGGTTTAGGGTGTGTATTGATGCAAAACGGGAAAGTTATTGCGTATGCATCAAGGCAATTGAAGCCATATGAATCCAATTACGCTACCCATGATTTAGAGCTAGCGGCTATAGTATTTGCATTGAAGATATAGAGACACTATCTGTATGGTGTGAAGTGTAGGATATTTAAGGACCACAAGAGTTTGAAGTACATCTTCACACAGAAGGATTTGAATATGCGCCAACGAAGGTGGTTGGAGTTAATTAAGGACTATGATTTGGATATCCAGTACCATGAAGGAAAAGCCAATGTAGTTGCGGATGCCTTGAGTAGGAAATCAAGTCATAGTGTTAATGCGTTAGTAGTTGCTAACGAGCTGTGTAAGGACATGCAGCGTTTGAACCTTGAAATAGTAAGTGGTGAAATCCTCGTGGGAATAATGAATGCCTTAACCATCCAACCGTCAATATTTGATGAGATTAGAGAGAATCAAGCTGGTGATGTAAAGTTGGAGCGAATCAAGGAAAAGATTTCGCAGGGTAAGGAGTTAGATTTCCGAATCCACGATGATGGAAGTTTGAGGTACAAAGGCAGGTGGTGCATGCCTCAAAAGTGTGGATAACTGAAAGAGAGATTGATGAAAGAAGGGCATAATACACCATATTCTGTGCACCCAGGGGGTGACAAGTTGTATAAGGACTTGAAAAAGGTCTACTGGTGGCCAAGGATGAAGAACGAAGTGGCTGAATTTGTGGCTAGATGTTTGACTTGCCAGAAGGTTAAAATTGAGCATAGGAGACCTCAAGGGAAGGTCCAACCTTTAGAGATTCCAAGCTGGAAATGGGACTGTATTTCTATGGACTTTGTCACTTGTTTACCTAAGTCAAAGACTGGGAATGATACAATTTGGGTTGTGGTAGATAGGTTGACCAAGTCAGCAGTGTTTATACCAATGAAGGAAACCTGGAAAATGGAACAACTTGCTAAAGCCTACATTAAGAATGTTGTGAGGTTACATGGAGTTCCTAAGGATATCGTATCAGATAGGGATTCAAGGTTTCTTTCGAATTTCTGGAAAAGTGTGCAAAAAAGTTTTGGTACAACATTGAAAATGAGCACAACCTTCCACCCAGCCACGGATGGACAAACTGAAAGGACTATCCAAACCCTGGAGGACATGCTTCGGGTATGCTTTATTGATTTCCAAGGAAGTTGGGAAGATAGCCTAGATCTGATTGAGTTTTCCTATAACAATAGCTATCATGCTAGCATTGGAATGACACCATTTGAGGCTTTGTATGGACGAAAGTGTAGAAGCCCACTTTGTTGGAACGATATTAGTGAAATCGTAGTGTTGGGACCTCAAATGATAGAGGACACCATGAACCAAATCAGAACCATCCAATCAAAGATTCAAGCGGCGCATGATCGCCAAAAGAGTTATGCAGACTTGAAACGTAGGGATGAAGTGTTCAACATAGGTGATAAAGTGTTGCTCAAAGTGTCACCAATGAAAGGTGTCATGAGATTTGGGAAGTTAAGCCCTAAGTACATAGGCCCATATGAGATCTTAGAAAGAATCGAAAAGGTAGCTTATAGACTAGCCTTGCATATGGACTTGCATAGAGTGCATAATGTGTTCCACATATCTCAGTTAAGGAAATATATCCCGGATAAATCGCATGTGTTGCAACCGGAGACCATAGAATTAGACCAAAGTCTAACCTTTGAGGAAAGACCTGTCAATATCCTTGATAGCAAAGTGCGTAGTACGCGTACTAAAGATGTGAAAATTGTCAAAGTGTTGTGGTCTAATCAAGAATCTGAGGAAGCCACTTGGGAAGCGGAGGACGAAATGAGAAAGAAATATCCCGAGCTTTTTCCCGAGGTTAGTTGAGTTATGGGGTCGTAACTCGTGTCTTTTAAGGGGGGTAGAGTGCGGTAGAATTTCGCGCTTTTTACCTTGTTTTCCCCTATTTTATGCTCAAATTTAGTGCTTTCTATTGAATTTGCACTTATTATTGTCCTGTTTAATCATGTGAAGAGTACAACAACTTAATTTTTTTTTGTAAATGAACGTATTGAAAGTCTCAGAAAGTCTCAAGTTTTGAGTTGAATTTTGATTTCCGAACCCAAGTTTCGGGACGAAACTTCTTTTAAGGAGGGTAGACTGTAATACCTCGTATTTTTATAATATTTATAAATATATTTTATTATATTTATAAAGCATTTTACGATTTATTATCGTTTAAATAATATTTAAACGCATTGCATTTAATGTATTTTAATTAATGTAGACACCTACTTTTGTCCCCATTCCCGAAAGGGAAGGTACGATGATGAAAACGTAAATCTCCACTTGACAACGCATCTCCTATAAAATAATGAATCTCAAATCCCCTTTTCATTTCACCCGAAACCTGCTATTTATGGAAACATGCTAAAAATAGTAACTGTCGTAATGGGTAGTTGTTAAAAGTGGCAAGTTATAAAAGATAGAAACCTGTCAGAATTAGGTGTTGCACTCCAACATAAATCCTAAATGAGATAGAAATTGCGAGAGAATCCTATTCCTAATATGATTCGAAAGTAAGAGTTACGTATTAATTAAAATCCTAACGAGCCTAGAGTTCGTAACGGGCCCAGACGCGTCCCGTCACAAGGTTAATACGCACTAAAGGACTCAATTAAATCTCAAATACTCCGGATTCTAGGAATCCGAATCTGACTAAGAAAAACAGCCCAGACCCTATTTTCAACGCCTGGCTCTGGGCGCCGAAATCATCGGCGCCCAGGCCTGGGCGCTGAAAATACCTGGTACGTGTTTTTTCCTAATTCCTCGTGGATTAGAGTTCTGCAATTCTATCTTTCCACGAACTCTTTCCTATAAATAGACCCTTAAGTTCGACGTGAAAAGGACAACAACACACAATTATATTCTGAGTATTGACTCTAAACCCCTAAGACTAAGCCTCACGCTGCAAAACTGATCACGCGTTCTGTCGCAATCGATCCATAAATCGAACGAACGTATCCCGTCCCATAATTTGAGATTCGTTAAATAAAAGGAGAAATAGCAAAGTCAAAGTGGTTAGTTTTCTGAGAACCGTGACGCACCTCTCAAGGGTGGGTCGTAATGTGTCCCTTTTCCATGGTTTAATTGCTTTCCTCGCCCTTTTATGAGCTGTTAAACTAACTAAAATCCGATTGTTCGATCACGCTTAATAAATATGATATTTTTGGGAAATTGGATTATCATGCTAGGTCCCTTAAAACAATCTAAATCAGATAATCGCGCTCGATCTAGTACTATATGTTGCATATTGTTAAAATCAACTCAGATTAGTTTAATAGTTAACGCATGTCCCTTCAATTATTTATGCTGAGCTAGTAAGGATATCCTGCCTCTGGAGTTATCGAAGAGCGAGTACTCCTCTCGGTAGTTACAGTCCCCCGAACCCTCAATCTCTACCCTGCGGGTGTACGTTGAGCGATCCCCACCACCAGGGATCACAAGGGAACCTACGACCATCGTGGTCAAACATAATTGCACTCCCTTTATGTCACGATAACCGGGTTTTGTCAGTTTTTCTCATTGTCGTTAAAAACTGAATGGCGACTCCTATATTACTAGTCAATTGGGTGTAAACTCACAGGAAATCCAATTACACTTGATTTGACAAAAAGAAGCGTCACACCCACGAGGGACGAGGTCACGCATTAGCCTCGTGCTTTTTCGACCCCCTCACAATTAATTAAAATATTTATTACTTTCATTAATTACGAAACGAATTTAATTCTTGAGTCGGGAAATTCAATGAGTTGCAAATGATTTTTAAAGCTTCGGGTTTTAAATAAAAAGTCCAGTTCGTTTTATTAATCAAGCCCAATCCAAACAGTTTAATTTAAATCCTAAGCTAGCCCAATTCATTTAATTCCTAAGCCCAACTCCAATATCCTAAGCCTAGCCCATCAAGGGATTAGGGAGCCCATAAATAGACTCCCCCATCATTAAATGAACCCCTAAAATTTCATAAAGCCCTTTTTGATTTCTTGCCCAACACTCCTCTCCTCTCTTTGCTCGGCACCAGCACGGCCTCGGCCTCGAGCCTTCGTGCTCGCCCGTGCTCGCCCGCCCTCGCCCACACACTCGCCCTCGCCTCTCCTCTCTTGCCCGCAGCGAGCCTCGTGCGCTGCTGCTGTCTCTCGCTCGTGCCCTCGCGCACAGCGCTGCACCTGCTGCCCCTCTCTCTCGCTCGTGCCCTCGCGCACAGCGCTGCACCGCTCGCCCTCTCTCTCTCGCTCGTGCCCTCGCGCACAGCGCTGCCCGCTCGCCCTCTCGCTCTCCTTCGCGCCCAGCGCGCGCGCGCCCCCTCTCCCCGCTCGCGCCCGTCGCCCTTGCTGCGCACACACACGGTCGTGTGTGTGTGTGTTATTCGTTCGTATTCAATTTCTTTTTCGCCCAATCACATTAATTCGTGGTTGTTCCGTGCTATAGGCCGGATTGGTATAATTCTCTTCTTCCTTACCTATTCTATTTAAATTCCGTATTTTAAATTATTATATTAATATTGTTTTGAGTAATTAAAATGCTGGGAACCGGTTATGAATACCGTGTTTTGAGGATTTGTGTGTTGTGATTCATTAGGTTTGTTTTAATTATTAAAGGATGAATTTTGAGATTTGTTTATTTAATAAAGCATTGATTTTTGTGATATTAAACTAGTGTTATTTGGATTTTCAAGTTAGGGTTTTAACCTAGACCTAATGAGTCAATTGATTAGCATAATTAGGTGATGATTTTAATTATGTTAGTCAATTATATTTTAAGATTTGAATAAAGATTTAAAGTGTCGATTTTTATTGATTTTAAAGGCGGAAAAAGTATGTTTTCGTACTAGGGATTGATTTTGCAAATTGAGACGATTTTGTTATTGAAAAACGATTGAATTCTAAAGTCTAAAGGAGGTTTTAATTTTTATAAAGTTGCTGGAAATTTAATGAACATGGAAATAATTTAAGTTTCATTATTTTGATGATAGGAGGTGATTTCTAGTTGAGTGCTCGTTATTGTAAAGTGGCCCCTACGCTTAGATATTCAAGGTACGTACACGTCTAGGGCGACCACACCTTTTTGTCAATGACATTACATGATTGTTGATGATGTGAATTACATTATGTGGAATCATGTTTATTTTGGTGAACGAGCATGTGATTTGTGATGTTGGATTTATTGGATTACTTGTTGAACAAGCATGTTGAAATTATTATGAGTATGGATTTCATTGTCAATCATGTTGTTCAATATTTATGCATGTATGGTTTATTTCACATGCAAGGGATGGATTATTTATTTGTATGCTATTGTACGGGATGTCTAGCATACTTTGAGCCATTTATTTGTACCTCGTCGTACTATTTATTTTACCACATGTGAAGGGTTAGCTCACTTAAGCCACCGCACATGTAGGGTTCAGTTGGGAATATTATGTATGAAATGAATTAGGATTTGTCGTGCAAGGGCACAACCCTCATGTTAATATGCATGATGTGGAGTCTCACTTTGGTGAGGAGGAACATGGTAGTAATATCACAAGTGTCTTGCTTGGTTGATCACAAGTCTTAAAGCATTAAAATAAGATTGTTTTGGTTGTTGTTTATTAATGGTATGTATGCATGTTGTCGAGTCTTGAGTTCACCTTTAATAAAATATTAATAAACGTAAAGTGCAACCCGAACAAGCTTCAAAACTCTTGGAACGTATATACCTTGAGTATGAACAATGGGGGGAGTCTTGTCGGAAAGCTCGTACTCCTACTAATGATACAAGACGTTGTTTCATTCATATTATGCGCAGGAATTCCATCGGTATGGCCCGACACTCGGTATGGCCCGATTTTATTATTATTATATTTGGTGTATGGTTGGCTCCCATCACCTTTTCCCTTTGTGGATTATTCTTTTGGCCCGTTCGAAGCTTATTCTAATTAAATTGTGAGTCAAGAGTCGAGTCAAGAGTCGAGTCTTGTGTCTCATGATTGTTTGTCAAGTATTATATGGCTTTTGCATGTTGATTAGTACTTAGTGAGTGATGCATGTTTTAGTTTCATTTACTCTTTGCTTGTAAGTACTCAGCTTTTGCTGACTACGTGCTTTGTGTGTTTCTGGTCATGGCCTTTGCCTTAATGACCCTATGATGATCCATCATTTGCACTTGCATTGTTGGGGAGTAGATTAATATAGCAGGTTGGTAGATCAAGTACGATCGAAATCATGTGGCTTGGGATGATTGAGAGAGTTGCATGCTTTCGTTCTTTGAAACTATTTTATTTAATATTTTAATTACGTTTGAAATGTTTGAATTATTTATATTTTGGGTTTTGGGCCATTATGGTTCCAAATTGTATGAGGCCTCAATATTTCATTAATTATGGTTTTTAAAAGTTAGTTGACATTTAATTCCGCTGCGTAATTCTAGTAATAGCCTTAACCGTTGTCACGGTGGCGGTAATGCTTTAGTAATTCCTTTATTTTAAGTTGGAAAATGATTTTATAAAAGCAAGGAATTATTAGGGTGTTACATTAGGGTTTATATTGTGTATGTTTATTACGGATGAATTGCCGAAGAGTAAATCTAATGTTCAGTTCTTACATGATTTTGTAGGGCGATGTTTAATTTCCCTTTGATTCTCAAGCCATATATTGTTGCCCTGGTAACTGATTGATGAAAACTGAATTTTAAAGAATTCCAAGTATGTTTGTATATGTTGTTTTAAACGGGTTTGTATTGTGTATGTTTATTACGGATGAATTGCCGAAGAGTAAATATGATTTTGTACAGTGAAATGTGTAATTTATCTCTGATTCTCAAGCCATAAAGTAGTTAGAATAGGAGAAATGGAGTTTAGATATTTTTTTAATAGGGTAAATAAATTGTTTCTCTGGTAACTGATTGATGAATACTGATTTTTTTTGCATTCCAAGTATGTTTGTATCTGTTGTTTTAAAAAAAACTGGCTATGTTACAATGGAAATGGCAAACATTGATGTTTTTTTCCAGTTATTAGTGTGATGTGTGTACTCCTCAAATAGTGAGGGCCTAATTAACTCTCGTTTATTGTGAAGGTAAAATGGTAAGGATAAAGGCAAAGAAACCAGAAGTTAAGCGGAAAGAGGCTTGCTACCAAAGCAACACCCTCTAAGCGTTCAAAACGGACAAGTCTTACCAATGCGGTCAAACATGTGTCTAATCGGAACCATAAGAAACAGTCTGCAAAAAGTGTTTAACATGAAAACGGTAGAGATAGAGATCTAATACATGATAAAAGGTTCAAGAATATCGACTACCAATAGCTGTACCAAACGAAATTCGGAGAACGATCAGTTTGAGCAGGGAAAAACATTGACTTCCGGTCTCTCACTAAGGCAAAGCGAAAATTGTGCATAAGTGGTTTGTGTTCTAAGGGTGGGATCTTCTCCTACAGTATAAAGGGAAGATATGGGATGATCCTGTGAGAGAGTTCTACACCCACATCGAGGCCTTGGGTGAAGAGAATGGGATTATTCGTACATGGGTGAGAGGCGTAGAGATTTATCTAAATAACGACACGCTAGGCCGTATTCTCGACATTCCGCATGAGGGAATCCATGATGATCCTGGTCAGGATTGGAGTAAAAGTAAATATTTTGATGTCCAAGCATGCGTGAGGCTCTTGCTTGACCACAATGCTTCAACGATAGATACTAAATCTTCCATTACCGATTTTTGATGAGCGACATTTATGTCGCTCTTAGCTTAGGATTTTATGTTAGTTTTAATACTTTTTTATAGTTTTTATAGCTTTTTGTGTGAATTTTATAAGTTTCGTTCTATCTTGTGCTTTATAGGTGATTACGATGAAAAGTGATGGAAAACAAGTAGAATTAAGCCAAAACAGGGATTGTGCGATCGAGTGATGGTTTGTGCGCCCGAACAAAGGAGTGCAAATGGGTATCAAGGAACATCCAGTTCTGTGCGGTCGAACGTGCTCTGTTGTTCGGTCGCATAGAATGGATTTTTGGAGGCAGAATGTCTCAAGTTTGGAAAGCGACCGCACGGTCTTATGTTCGACAGCACAGGTATTGTGCGATCGAACGTGCTTTGTTGTTCGGTCGCACAGGATTGATTTTTGGAGGCAGAATGTCTCTAATTTGGGATGCGACCGCACAAGGTTCTCTACTCGACCGCACAAGAGTTGTTAGCTCACACAAGCCCTTTTGTTCGAGTGAATCATACTGCAGAGGAGATATGAGCCAAAGAAACCCCATTCGACCGAACAGGGTTCCTCGTTCGGTCGCACATGACGAAGGAAGTGTTCTTCACTGCCTTCGCTCGCACAGGTCCCAGTGTTTGCTCGAACGGTTCTTTTACATTCGGTCGCACAAAGGGTCTGTGCGACCGAATGGCTGCGCGGGCTGCTCTTATTCGAATTTTGGCTTCTATTTGGGGAAACTTATAAATAGATTTTTCATTTATTTTGTTAAGTGTAGAATTTTAGTTGACAATTTTAGATTCTCAAATTTAGTTTTTCTGCATTTCTAGAGAGAGAAACTCTCCTCCATTGAAGCATCAATTTGTAATTATCTAAACTCTTCTTTTAATTTTGTGCAATTCAATTCAATTCAATTTCTTAATTCTTTCTTTTGTTGTGATTGTTGATTGTTCTTTAATTCCTTTAGTTCTTGAATTCTTCTTGATTTTACTTTAGTTACTTTGATCCGTAATTCTCTTGTTGATTGTTCAAGTCTTTGATTCTCTCTTTCTAATCTTTCAATTCCATGCTTGCTAGTCTAGAATTAATGGATTTCTTGATTTCTAGTATGATTAGTGAGTAGAACTAGGTTAGGGAAAGTGGAGAATCTAGGGGCCTAATTAGGGGAACTTGATGATTTGATTGATGAATGATTGATGTGATTAAATTGATTTAGTGCTAGGATTTTCCATGATCAATTGAGTAGTAGTTGCAAATGCTAGTTGGTTGAATTAGATTGGAATGTATGATTTAGGTTTGGCAAGACATTGTGAGCCTAATTCATGCAAGTGAATGATAGTTCCTATTATATGCAAGTGTACCTAGCTTAGGACTATGCGAAAGCTTTTCTATAGGCTAGGTTGCTTCGCGTGCTCCATCCGAGAGGTGGCGAGCACGTCATTTGGTTTCATTCCCCTATGTGCTATTTCATTGCATCATTCATGATTACTAGATGGTAGTTTATTTCCCCCGATTTTCCTAGACTATCCCCAACTCCCTAACGTTTCCCTTCCTTGATTCAATCTAGTTTAATTGTTAGTTTAGCTTGATAGTGATAATTCAAATCAAACTTCTTGTTCGAACTAGCTTGACATTTAGAATCGAGAACCATCGTTTCTTTGGGACGATCCCTTTACATGCCACTATAGTTCATATAGTTGGTTAGTCTAGCGGTTCTATAAATTTTGTTTGATTGTGGCGTTGATCTTTCAATGACGGAAAAACGCACTATCAAAATGGTGCCGTTGCCGGGGAACGGTTGTTGTTTTTGAGTTTAAGTTGAGACTAGTTCATTATTAGAAAATACAAAAACATTGCAATTTAGCTTAGCTTTCTTTTTCCTTGGCATTGCTCACGGTTTTCTTGAGTTTGTATGCTTGTTAGGGGGCGTGCTCGTCAAAGGACCCTCCATCCTCTTGACCTCGAATTGGAGAGGACACTTAGGAGACTAAGGCATGTACGGTCTAGCTCATCAAGCCATAATATATTCGAATCGTTGAGTGTTGGTGAGGAACAACAAGAGAGTGAGCAAGTTTTTGAGAATATGGCGCTCTCGGTTAAGAACTTGGGAATACCGGGGGCATTCGAAGCTACATGCGGTATTCAAGCCCCCACAACAAGTGCCAACAACTTTGAGATCAAGCCCGCCTTGATCAATTTGGTCCAAAGCCACCCCTTTTGTGGGAAGAGCAATGAATCACCTCACGAACATCTCAAACAGTTCGAGCACTATTGTGACACAATCAAGCACAATGGTGTCACATCGGATTACGTGAGGTTGACATTGTTTCGGTTCTCTCTACTTGGGCGAGCAAGTGATTGGCTTGACAAGGAGGTCAAGCCCAACTCACTTCGCACTTGGACCGAGGTGACGAGTGCATTCTTAAACAAATTCTATTCGCATGGAAAGACGGCGGAGTATCGCCACAAGATTCAATCCTTTGAGCAAAGGCGAGACGAGTCACTCTTCGAAGCTTGGGATCGTTTTAAGGAGTACCAAAGGGAATGCCCTCACCATGGGATCCCTAAATGGTTGTTGCTTCAAACATTCTACTTGGGGTTAAGCCCAAGTTCAAAGACAAGTCTTGATGCGGGCGCGGGAGGTCCCATCATGAACAAAACCGAGGATCAAATAGAAGGAATCATTGAGGATGTAGTTCAAAACTATCAATCTTGGCATGTAGGCACAAGGAATTATGATGGAAAAGGTAGGAGTGATGATGGTAAGGGTTCGGTGTATGCCATGGAGCAAGCACGAATGATAGAGAAGCTTAGCTCGCGATTGGAGAAGCTTGAAAACACACTAAGCCAACCGCCATCAATGTCTACAATTCCACCTCCTTCAGCCACTCTTCTCACTAAGGGGAAGAGCAAGGTTAGTTCTTATGACTCAATGCCTCCAGGCACTTCCTTTTGCGATAATTGCCAAGACTATAGTCACTCCCGCAATGCATGCCCCTTAGTTCATAATTTGTCTTTTGTGGATTTTGGCCCTTCGTATGAAGGTGATTTTGATGTAGAGTATGCTCATGCCTTAAATGAGAGGTCTAGGAATGATAACCCTAACAATCAAAATTTTTCTAGGCAACCTAGAGGGCCCCCCATGTATGGTTCCCACCAAGGCTATGGCCAAGGAAGTGGGTATGATAGCCAAAATCGAGGTGGCTATAGAGCACAAGGCTATCAAAGCCAAGCGCCCTATGGTCAACCTCAAGGTTTTGGCAATCAAGGCCAATACAACCAAGGTAGTTACAATCCCAACCATCAAGGTGGAGGGGGTTATAACTACTCCTATGGGCAATTTAGGGGTGCCTCAAGTGGGGGTTATCCTTTGAACTCGGGAGGTCCTTATGGTGCATCTCAAATCCCACCTCCCGGATTCAATGGACCGAGGACCTTTGGCAACCAATATCAATCAAACCTTAGTGGTTATGGCATTGCACCTCCACCACTCCCGCCTCTCAAGTCTAATCTTGAGGCTCTCATGGAGTCGTTTGTGGGGGCGCAAGCCAAGAAGAATGTCGAGTTTGAGGATGGATTCAAGCAATCCACCACTAAATTGAAGATGATTGAAAACCAATTAGCTCAACTTGCTAATACCATTAAGGAACATCATGCGAATGCTAGTCTCCCACCCCAAAGTCATTCTCCAAAGCAAATGAATGCCATAGTGACAAGGAGTGGGAGGATTTTAGATGATATTCCTAGAGCTAATAAGGTTTCTAAGCCCAATGGGAAGGATCAAGAGGGAGTCATTGAGTCTAGTGACAATGATGTGGTAGAAGAGGAGCCTTCCATCAATGATGAAGGTGAAACTCCTATACCAAAGGAGGCAACTCTCCTACCTCTCCCCACTCCTAAACTTCCCTATCCCCAAAGATTCATAAGGCACAAGTTGGATGTGCAATTCTCAAAATTCCTTGATGTTCTTCGAAAATTGCACATCACTCTCCCCTTTACGGACGCATTGAAACAAATTCCTACCTACTCAAGGTTTCTCAAGGAAATCTTGAGTGGGAAGCGGGATTGCGACGTAAAGGAGACGGTGAACCTCACCGAGAATTGTAGTGCTATCATTCTTAACCAAATGCCACCCAAACTCAAAGACCCGGGTAGTTTTTCTATCCCTTGTGCTATTAAGGAGCTTGAAATAAGCAATACCTTGTGTGATTTGGGTGCTAGCGTTAGTCTAATGCCTTATTTGGTGTTCGCCAAGCTTGAAGTTGGTGATTTTGTCCCAACTAACATCACCTTGCAACTTGCCGACCGTTCGGTCAAGTACCCTATTGGCAAGGTTGAGGATGTACCCTTGAGAGCTGGTGGATTAGTGATCCCCGTCGATTTTGTAGTCCTAGACATAGATGAGGACGTGCATATCCCTATTATTCTAGGTCGCCCATTCTTGGCTACGGCGGGGGCCATTATTGATGTCAAGCAAGGGAACATTACTTTGAAAGTTGGGAAGGATAGTTTGTTTTTTAACTTGAGCAAGGCCATGCGTTGTCATAGTTCCACTAATGAGAAATGTTTCCTGGTGGACTCTTTTGATCCCATAGTGAATGACATGCACGAGCACTTGCTCACCACTAATGATCCACTTGAGCTTGTTCTTTTGAATAGACATGGCTTAGGTACTTTAGGGATCGAAGTGGCTAACTACGAGGAGCTCTTGGATGCCCCACCACCTTGCGCTCAACCCGAGCAATGCATGCTTGTGTTGGATGGGAAAGAAGCTTTGGATGAAGCCCGAATTGGTAAGGAAGCTCCCAAGGTAGAGCTAAAACCTCTACCTTCGATCTTGAGGTACGCATTTTGTGAGGGGGTTGAAAAAGCACGAGGCTAATGCGTGACCCGTCCCTCGTGGGCGTGACGTTGTCAGATCAAGTGTAATTGGATTTCCTGTGAGTTTACACCCAATCGACTAGTAATATAGGAGTCGCCATTCAGTTTTTAACGACAATGAGAAAAACTGACAAAACCCGGTTATCGTGACATCAAGGTAGTGCCATTATGTTCGACCACGACGGCCATAGATTCCCTTGTAATCCCTGGCGTGGGGATCGCTCAACGTACACCCGCAGGGCAGAGATTGAGAGTTCGGGGGACTGTAGCTACCGAGAGGAGTGCTCATCGATAATACTCAAGAGGCAGGTTATCCTTACTAGCTCAGCACAAATAATTGAAGGGACATGCGTTAAACTATTAAACTATTCTGAATTGATTTTAGCAATATGCAACACATAACACTAAATCGATCGTGATTATCTTATTTGGATTGATTTAAGGTACCTAGCATGATAATTCATTTGTCCAAGGTATTATCTTATTAGGCGTGATGGATCAATCAAATTAATAGTTTGACAATTTTATAAAAGGGTGATAAAAGCGATTAAATCATATGAGGGACACATTACAACGCACCCTTGAGAGGTGCGTTGTGGTTCTCAGAAAACTAACCACTTGGCTTTGCTATTTCTCCTTTTATTTAACGAATCTCGGGTTTCTAAGCAATGTTCCAGTATTTAGGCTTAATTCATCAAGCTACAAGGGGCAGGACGCGTTCTGTTCGACTTTTGGGTCGATTGAGACAGAACGCCGGATCAATTTCGCAGCGTGAGGCTTAGGCTTAAGGCTAGAGTCAATACTCGGGTTATGGAATTGTGTCCCCCGTTCACGTCGGTTTTAGGCTGTATTTATAGGAAAAGAGTGTGTGGAAAGATAGATTTTAAGATACGAATCCAAAAAGAATCCGGAGATAAAACGACCCTAGGCATTTTCAGCGCCCAGGGCTGGGCGCCGAAGATTTTGGCGCCTAGATCCAGGCATTGAAAATGGGATCTGGGCCGAGTTCTTTGTCAGATTTGGACTCTTAGAACAAGGAGCTTTTGAGATTTATCCGAGTCTTTTAGTGCGTATTAATTTATGACGGAATGCGTCTGGGCCCGTTACGAAGTCTAGGTTCGTTAGGAATTTAATTAATACGTAACTCTTATTTTCGAATTATACCAGGAATGCAAATTCTATCTCTTTTAGGATTTATGCTGGAGTGCAACACCTAATTCTGACAGGTTTGTATCTTTTATGCCTTTGCCACTTTTAACAACTACCTTTTACGACAGTTACTATTCTTAGCAGGTTTCTATACATAGCAGTTTTGGCTGAAATGAAAGGGTGATTGAGATTCGTTATTTTATAGGAGATGCGTTGCCAAGTGGAGATTTTTGTTCTCATCATCGAACCTTCCCTTTCGGGAATGGGGACAAAAGTAGGTGTCTACAGTTAGCCCCCACTTTGACTGAGTCTCGAGGTGAGACGATGGTCAAAGTACTAGACGGAGTGCGTCATACAAGCCATGGTGTATGTGACCTGTTTTGCGAGGGTCTCACGAGCCCCGAGTGATAACATTTGACTTAAGGGTCATCACTTGAAGTGTTAACACATTCCTCACGCGTCATTGGAATTTGTTAACTAATAGTATAGAAACTCCCTCAGTTTGTTATTGGAAGTGTCTAAAGATGTTTTCGAAATCAAAGCTATAAAGTGTAACTAGGCCTGGCCAAGCCCAATCACGAGGTAAAACGTTTTTAAAGATTCTCATTTTCAGGGTTAGCTAAACGAGAAAACCCCCTTGTTTTTATAGAACGTAAAACGAAGGAAAATCCAGCACATCGCTCTTTTCTGGAAAAACGGAAAACCAGTCTTTTGATTTTTTGGAAAAGGGAAACCATCCTTTGATTTTTCGAAAAGGGAAACCATCCTTTGATTTTTGGAAAAGGGAAACCATCCTTTGATTTTTGGAAAAGGGAAACCATCCTTTGATTTTTGGAAAAGGGAAACCATCCTTTGATTTTTAGAAAAGGGAAACCATCCTTTGATTTATGGAAAAGGATAAACCGGGAAAAGTTATCGCTGCAGCGACTAAGGACCTGCGTGGTTAGTGACGCAGTCCCCGCCCGCTGAAGGTGGGCGAGCCTGTCCGCTGAGGGTGGACGCCCCGTCCGATAGAAGTGGACGAATCTGTTTTGATGTTTTGAAAATAAGGACCTACGCGGTTTGTGACGTAGATCCCGCCGGCTGAAGATGGCGAGCCTGTTTTTATTTTGAAGATTTTATTTTCTTTCCATTTTCGAAAACTGAGGACCTGCGCGGTTAGTGACGCAGATCCTGCCCGCTGAAGGTGGGCGAGCCCTGTCCCCTAAGGGTGGACGCCCCGCCCGCTGGAGGTGAGCGAACCTGAATTCGTCTTTTCGATTTGGGACTCGCGTGGTACGTGCCGCGATCTTGCCCGATTGAGGTGGGCAAGTCCCTATTTCATTTTTTCTTGTGATTTCTTTTGAGAATTTCTTTTTATTCATTTTTGTAAGAGCGAATTCTTTCGAGGGATGCTCGGATTTAGTTGCAACCTGAATGTGGGTTGACAACGTGCTTAGACGGACCATTGTCTCGTGGTCATCATCTTTCATGGTTTTGAGCTAGTCTTTACGGCTCAATTTTGCCACTACCTGGGTCCTTGATTAGGGGACTTGTATAAGTATAAACGGCGACCTTTGTCTTGAGGTCGTAATCCAGTTTTATCTTTTGAGATTATCCAAACACGGGACTTCTTACAACGTAGTCTGGGAATATTGTTTTAACTTTGCATACTCTCTTTTGAAATATATATTTTCTTTCGAGCCCCCAAGCACTCGTGCTTGACGGTCATTTCTTGTCAAAGAGGTTCCTTGGGGATACACATTTTGTAATGTCCTTGATCGTGTTTGGGATCGTGCTCGTAAGTGCGAGCGATCTTTGTAGTGGTGTGCTACTCTTAACAAAGCCGTGAGGTGCGACTTTCAGTAAAGAAATCGGCAATTTTCGAGTCGAATGGATACGGCAGGACCCTATAGAACTCAGGGCTTCTTTTGGGCCTGGGCTCATTTTCGGCGCCTAGGCCTGGGCGTTAGAAATAATTCACGCCCAAGTGGGGAGTTGAAAATGTTTTTTGGGCTGGTCTTTTGATGACACAGTTGGCCTCTTGTTCGTTCGTATATTTCACTTGGAAATTCTACGTATTCTCTTCTCTTTTGTTTTTCTTTATTTTTGGAACGTAGAATTTTATTAGAGATCACAATGAGTTGAGCGATCGTGATGATTTCTCGAGAAGCCGTAGCTGATTGGTGGACTACGGTGTTTGTCGCTTTGGGGCGATTATTTAAAGGAACTGTCGCTCTTAAGGCGTACAGTTACTGCAATAGTTGGGCGAGTCTATATGGCCCGAGGAACATACCTTGAGGCGTAAGACGTTGATCGCACGTATATAATTTTTCTTTTGAACGCGTTCGTGAATGTTTGATACTTAGAATGATGATATGTATGTGCGAACGAGCGTTCATAGAATGGCCGTTGCGTGCGGTCCATTAATCAGTTCGCTTGAATCATTTTTTTTTGAGCAACGACTGATGTTGAATAGTTTGCTTAGAAGCTCGATAGGTTCATGCTTATTCATGAAGTGGGCTCAAGCATCGTACCCTTTCGATCGTTCAAACCTTTGCTTTGAGATTTTTTTTAATTTTGCTACGGTCGTTTCGTAGCTTGGAGCCCCCAAGTATGCATGTTGGGATGCTTCCTTTTGGCGTACGATTTTCAAAGGTTCTTTCGAGAAAGACGCCTTGGGTTCCGCTCGTGTAGGTGCGAGCTATCCCTTCCGTGGTAGGTAATATTTTGCTAACTTTACTCCTTAATGTAGAAGTCGCGTGGCTTGCATTTTGAATTTGGGCGATAATTAGTCTTTGCCTCATACTCTTGGTCGTGCCCGCATTAGTGCAATATGCCGTACTCTTTTTTTTTTTAGACTTGTACCGTGGGATGGTTGAACTTATGGTGCGACCTAGGCTTGTGTGGCCTAACAGCGTGTCTTAGAACATTCCTCCAGGTGTTGGGATATCATTATTATTTTTTGCATTGGAGTACTTCATCACGCCTTGTTCAGGTGCTTGAACAAGTGTAGCACCTTCTACGTGGGTGTGCACGGCTTATTACTTCGTTCGATGCGAGGATTCATAGATGTTTGTTTCTTTTTTTTTTAATTTTATTTTTATCCTTGATTTTTTTCCGCTTTTGCTTTGGAACGACGTAGACTGTGTAACGGGCGCTTGTAGGGCGAGCGTTATATGCAGTAGTTTGATCGGAGTTTTGGTGACTCGCGATTTTCAGTTACCCTTGTTAGTGGGGTGACTTTATATATTCTAAGTAGCGCTTAGAATTTGGGAGGGGTTGTAGCCATTCTAAGGTTCGTTTTACACGATCAAACCTTAGGATTGTGCCCCTATGACGTGTGTATAGCATTAGCGTCGAGAATTTGCGATAAAATCGTCATTTCGAGCATTTTTAGAGTGTTTTTCTCAAGCCCCCAATTGTAGCTACGGGATTGGCTTGGTGCTATAATGCTTGGCACACATTTTTTTGCATTCATGGTGACATGGATCATGAATAGTTTAAACCAGACTCGTTTAGTGCGAGGTACGTTCGAGTAGTGAATTGCTACTTCTCTTGTAAATGTCGTATTGTGCGACATTGCCATGGTCAAGGTAGTCACATGTTGAAGTGTTCCTTGACCAAAAGCTAGGTGCCTTTCTTTACCCATAATCATATTTAGAAATCTTTTTGACTCACTTGCAACATCGAGATAAACGCATACTTAGCTTAAACCAACGACACTTTATTATGTTCGAAGAAGTCTTTGAAAATTATTTGAAATCCGAGTCCTACTGTGTACAATCCGAGGTGTCCTAAGTAAGTTGACTTATAGAAGCGTTCGTACAGGATTACATGAGTGAATCAAAATACCGTTACGATTTTCGGAATGTTGTCTAAGGATTTGCTGGAAGCCGGGGTGCAGGCGTCAAGATATTACTTGTGCCCGTGTGGCACATGCTTTAGGGTTTTAGGGCCATCTTTTCCAGAATTGCGGGAATATAAACCTCTTTCAAATTGACTTAGATTTACTTGGTGTATGTCTGCACAAGAGGTCAAGGTATACTTAGTTCTTTCCCTAGCTCTTTCATTTCAATTTTTTAGCCCCCAGTTGCTATTATGTCTTCTCATTAATGATGCTTTCAGAGTTCGATTTTAGATGCCCGTGTCATATGTCTGAGTAGGGTGAGCCTTGGTTAAGTGCCAAGTCCTATTGACAATGTTTGATTTTTTCAAAGGGGATTCGCAAGCATTTGAATTACCATGAACGGGTGCCCTGAGTTCGAAGGAACGATGGGGTGATGCCGTAGAACAATCCTCTTTATTGCAAGCTTACTGCCTTTACTACTTGTTTTCGATTATGACTGTGTCTAGTGGTAAAAGAAGGTCTTTAAGTGAGTTACTTTGCTTTAGGGAGGGTCAAGTCGAGTACTTTAGAGGTCATGGACGCTCGCGCTAGCCCCCATTCAATTGAGGCAAAGCGATCTTTTGAGTATTGGCTAAGTGCCTAGGAGTGTGAGTGCTCCTTTTGGCGAGGGTACGTGCCCTTATTATTATTCGATGTGTGCTCATTTTGGTATCTTGATGACTTGGATTCTTCCTTTGACTTAAATTTTTCTTTCGATTTGGATTGCAAGTAATTAAATTTCAATAAGGGACTCTATTTTTATTCTTGTTATTCTATAGGCTTTAACATTTATGCGAATTGGTTGGACCGAATCATGGATTGCCTACGTATCCGCCTTAAATAGATTTAATTTGGAATCAGGTCTTGCGTAGTTCTTAGCCAGAAAATGGTTTCTTAGAATGCCGATTTAAACAAGTACGTTCGAGTGGAATCGTAATGTTTGAAATAGGGTGAAATAAGTGAAGTTTATTATTATTTTAATCTGCTGCTTTGCCGTAAGCCAAAAATTTGTTTTATTTTTTAAGTACATGTATTTGCACAAAAATCTTTTCATGTGTTTTTTGGTACATGTATTTGCACAAAAATCTTTTCATGTGTTTTTTGGTACGTATATCTGAATACGTGCTTTACCCCCCCAAGTGTCCGTTATTTTTCCGTGTATGTGCGGATAAAATGACGAGCACTTCTGGGCAAAATTTGGCAAGTAGAGAGATTCAGCGCCCAGGCTGGGGCGCTAAAGATTCTGGCCCCCAGCTTTGGGCGTTGAAAGTGATTCCTAGGGAGATTTCTTGGCGCGTTGCTTCTTTTAGTTTTGTGCCAAATATTTGCGAATCTTTTTTTTGTGCGCTAAATGCTTTCTTTTTGTCTAGAAGAACTTTAAAGGCGCTGTGCAAAGTTTCTTTTTTTGTTATTATTTTTCTTTTTTTCGTTAAGCGTAGAATGTACATTTCGTTTGTCTTTTTTTTTTTCGTGACTCAAGACGACTTGAAAGATGGGTTGAATGAGATAGGATAATTTGTATAGGTATTAGTCAAGCATGAGGATTGGAAAGGGTAGAAGATCGTAGAACTTTATGTAGTTTTTGTGGTACGATTTGGATTGGTTGACTCAATTCTTTTCCTTTGTTTACTTGGGTAAATTTCGCACTTTGGGAGGTACGGGCTAAGTATTTCATGGCTCACTCTTTTCGCTCTCCCTTTTCTCTTTCTCTTTTTTCTTTTTTTGCTTGGGATTTCCCCCCCCCTTTTTATTTGGGCTAAAAGGTAGATGGTTGTGGTCTTTGAGTCACGAGGCGAGACTGAGTGAGCCTCGTTTGGTAGGCCTATAGTGGACCTTTAATTTTAGTAGGCCTATGGTGGACCTTTAAATTGTCTTACTTTGCAATCGTATTTAGTCGTTTCTTGAAATGTGCAAATAGCGTAGATTCAAAATGTTGTTTTTAATTTATTGAAATTTAACGAAAGAATTACATCGAAAATAATTTTTTTTGCTTCTTTTCAGATTCCAGCTTCCGGGATTTTATTGGAGGTTGTGATTTAGACTCGAACTTTCATTAATTTTTCTGATTATAACCCGTGTATGAATACAAGGAGGTGGCCTAGACTCAAAATAATTACGTGGCGTAAGCCTATAATACTTGACCAAGCGACTTTCAGACTTAGGCTAATTGGACCATAAATTTCGTTGGTTGACACTTTAAATTTTAACCCTTGGGTGTTCATTTATTGTGCGCCATTTTGCTTAATGTTGGCAAGGTAGTTAGTTGGGGAGATCGAATTTTCATTTTTGCAAGACTAGAATCATTAGTGCGGCTTCCCTCTTAGTGTGTATTGCTTTACCCCAATGGTAGCCTTATGGTCATGCCGACTTGGGTATTTTCATGGTTCGTCATGTTGCATTCATGGAAAATCTTTTAGTCCGTACTTAGGAGTACTTCAAGGAGCGAGTGGCTCGAGAGGACTATGATAGTCGTGACCCAATGTGATCATAAGCCTTGAGGCCATTAATTTTTTTTTTTTTGCCAATGGTATTGACACCTTAGGCTCACTTTGGGGGTTGTGCGACTATGGAGGAATGATTTTCAGAATGTGACTGTTTCCATTTTGCAAATACTTGAATTACATAATATATTCTTTTTATTGGTGAGAGGGAGTATTGAGGCCGTAGATTCTTAGCAAGGGATGACAATTACATATGGGTGCTTATTGATTTCTTCTAAATGTTAGGAAGGGAGACTCAATATGGTTTAACCTTTTAACTTGCAGAACGACACCAAGCATTAGGACCGATTCTATGTATAAGACAACTAAGACTTAGGATTTAGATTGTACTTTGGCATAGCCTAGTCTAGACTCAGATTTATTTTTTATTCGAACATTATTTTTTCCTTGAAAACTTTATTTGAACATCATTTTTTGAATACTTTGCCCATGTGACATTCAAGGTCATTTACTCAGCGTGCTTGGTTTTGGTGCCGAACATTGTCGTCATAGGAGGCCTAATGACGACACAAGGAGTTGTTTATTTTATAAGTCGTTCTTAGAATCGAGCGCCTTTTTTCATACGTCCTCGTAGCAAATTTGTTACAAATTTTTTATTGCTACGTATACTTTATGCACGGGTACCGAAGCTGCTGTGCCTGACCAAAAGGCCAGGCAGCAACTTCAGCGCCCAGCTATGGGCGTTGAAAATGATTGGCGCCCAGCCAGGGGCGCTGAAAATGCGTCCCTGACTGGTACTCGTATTCTGTTCGCGTATCCTTTTTTCGTATATACGACTTAATTTTGCGTGCTCGCCTAATAACGTCCTTTACGCGTTGTGCAGCGTTGTGGGATCCGTTACAGGCTGTCCTGGGCGTCGCTTATTTTTGTGGCGATCGCCTGGGGCTGTGGAACACGTATTTTGGTATAGCTCTTTGGCCAATTGGTGTTTATGAATGTTTGGTAAATTTTTAGGGTCGTTGGTTTTCTAGTTATTATTTGTCACTCACAATCACATAATTCGCTACACGTAACTAACATTATAACATGAAGCAAAATAATATGTCACGTAGTTTATGATAGGCCTATATGGGTAATATTTGCGCAGGCTTGGTACCTCTTCTATCGTCGATCCAACACATGCCCCGGTCGGGGTAGTGCATTCACGAGCGAATTTCGTCCCAAGAGGCCAATCACGATGTAATTCAAGGGGGCATGCACCAATGAGAGGGACATAGTGGGCGAGCGATTGGGTTTGGGATAGGTGTACTACTAGCGAAAGTGCAGAGAGGACAACATTCGAAGCGTATGCACTCCCCGGGTGGCGATGGGTATCCTTATTCCCAACTCCCGAGATGAAACATGCCAAGGGAGCCAAGATTCGTTATGCGGTTCTGTCCGTTCACATTAATATGCTGATTTTCAGGTCGTCCCAACTTGATAGGGAAATAAACGCGGGGTAGGATCGTTTCACCCTTCGGCTATTTTGATTACCTACGAGCACGAGTATTTCCTTAACATCCCCAGTGGAGTGGCCAATGTGAGGGGGGTCGAAAAAGCACGAGGCTAATGCGTGACCTCGTCCCTCGTGGGCGTGATGTTGTCAGATCAAGTGTAATTGGATTTCCTGTGAGTTTACACCCAATCGACTAGTAATATAAGAGTCGCCATTCAGTTTTTAACGACAATGAGAAAAACTGACAAAACCCGGTTATCGTGACATAAAGGGAGTGCCATTATGTTCGACCACGACGGCCATAGGGTCCCTTGTGATACCTGGTGTGGGGATCGCTCAACGTACACCCGCAGGGCAGAGATTGAGAGTTCGGGGGACTGTAGCTACCGAGAGGAGTGCTCATCGATAATACTCCAGAGGCAGGTTATCCTTACTAGCTCAGCATAAATAATTGAAGGGACATGCGTTAAACTATTAAACTATTCTGAATGGATTTTAGCAATATGCAACACATAACACTAAATCGATCGTGATTATCTTATTTAGATTGATTTAAGGTACCTAGCATGATAATTGAATTGTCCAAGGTATTATCTTATTAGGCGTGATAGATCAATCAAATTAATAGTTTGACAATTTTATAAAAGGGTGATAAAAGCTATTAAATCATATGAGGGGCACATTACAACGTACCCTTGAGAGGTGCGTTGTGGTTCTCAGAAAACTAACCACTTGGCTTTGCTATTTCTCCTTTTATTTAACGAATCTTGGGTTTCTAAGCAATGTTCCATTATTTAGTCTTAATTCATCAAGCTACAAGGGGCAGGACGCGTTCTGTTCGACTTTTGGGTCGATTGCGACAGAACGCCGGATCAATTTCGCAGCGTGAGGCTTAGGCTTAAGGCTAGAGTCAATACTCGGGTTATGGAATTGTGTCCCCCGTTCACGTCGGTTTTAGGCTGTATTTATAGGAAAAGAGTGTGTGGAAAGATAGATTTTAAGATACGAATGCAAAAAGAATCCGGAGATAAAACGGCCCTAGGCATTTTCAGCGCCCAGGGGTGGGCGCCGAAGATTTCGGCGCCCAGATCCAGGCATTGAAAATGGGATCTGGGCCGAGTTCTTTGTCAGATTTGGACTCTTAGAACACAGAGCTTTTGAGATTTATCCGAGTCTTTTAGTGCGTATTAATTTATGACGGAATGCGTCTGGGCCCGTTACGAACTCTAGGTTCGTTAGGAATTTAATTAATACGTAACTCTTATTTTCGAATAATACCAGGAATTCAAATTTCTATCTCTTTTAGGATTTATGCTGGAGTGCAACACCTAATTCTGACAGGTTTCTATCTTTTATGACTTTGCCACTTTTAACAACTACCTTTTACGGCAGTTACTATTCTTAGCAGGTTTCTATAAATAGCAGTTTTGGCTGAAATGAAAGGGTGATTGAGATTCGTTATTTTATAGGAGATCCGTTGCCAAGTGGAGATTTTTGTTCTCATCATCGAACCTTCCCTTTCGGGAATGGGGACAAAAGTAGGTGTCTACAGTTAGCCCCCACTTTGACTGAGTCTCGAGGTGAGACGATGGTCAAAGTACTAGACGGAGTGCGTCATACAAGCCATGGTGTATGTGACCTGTTTTGCGAGTGTCTCACGAGCCCCCGAGTGATAACATTTGACTTAAGGGTCATCACTTGAAGTGTTAACACATTCCTCACGCGTCATTGGAATTTGTTAACTGATAGTATAGAAACTCCTTCACTTTGTCATTGGAAGTGTCTAAAGATGTTTTAGAAATCAAAGCTATAAAGTGTAACTAGGCCTGGCCAAGCCCAATCACGAGGTAAAACGTTTTTAAAGATTCTCATTTTCAGGGTTAGCTAAACGAGAAAACCCCCTTGTTTTTACAGGACGTAAAACGAAGGAAAATCCAGCACATCGCTCTTTTTTGGAAAAACGGAAAACCAATATTTTGATTTTTTGGAAAAGGGAAACCATTATTTGATTTTTGGAAAAGGGAAACCATCCTTTGATTTTTAGAAAAGGGAAATCATCCTTTGGTTTTTTGGAAAAGGAAAACCATCCTTTGATTTTTGGAAAAGGGAAACCATCCTTTGGTTTTTGGAAAAGGGACACCATCCTTTGATTTTTAGAAAAGGGAAACCATCCTTTGATTTTTGGAAAAGGATAAACCGGGAAAAGTTATCGCTGCAGCGATTAAGGACCTGCGTGGTTAGTGACGCAGACCCCGCCCGCTGAAGGTGGGCGAGCCTGTCCGCTGAGGGTGGACGCCCCGTCCGATAGAAGTGGACGAATCTGTTTTGATGTTTTGAAAATAAGGACATACGCGGTTTGTGACGTAGACCCCACCGGCTGAAGATGGTGAGCCTGTTTTTATTTTGAAGATTTTATTTTCTTTCCATTTTCGAAAACTGAGGACCTGCGCGGTTAGTGACGCAGATCCCGCCCGCTGAAGGTGGGCGAGCCCTGTCCGCTAAGGGTGGACGCCCCGCCCGCTGGAGGTGAGCGAACCTGAATTCGTCTTTTCGATTTGGGACTCGCGTGGTACGTGCCGCGATCTTGCCCGATTGAGGTGGGCATGTCCCTATTTCATTTGTTCTTGTGATTTCTTTTGAGAATTTCTTTTTATTCATTTTTGTAAGAGCGAATTCTTTCGAGGGATGCTCGGATTTAGTTGCAACCTGAATGTGGGTTGACAACGTGCTTAGACGGACCATTGTCTCGTGGTCATCATCTTTCATGGTTTTGAGATAGTCTTTACGGCTCAATTTTACCACTACCTGGGTCCTTGATTAGGGGACTATGTATAAGTATAAACGGCGACCTTTGTCTTGAGGTCGTAATCCAGTTTTATCTTTTGAGATTATCCAAACAGGGGACTTCGTACAGCGTAGTCTGGGAATATTGTTTTAACTTTGCATACTCTCTTTTGAAATATATATTTTCTTTCGAGCCCCCAAGCACTCGTGCTTGATGGTCATTTCTTGTCAAAGAGGTTCCTTGGGGATACACATTTTGTAATGTCCTTGATCGTGTTTGGGATCGTGCTCGTAAGTGCGAGCGATCTTTGTAGTGGTGTGCTACTCTTAACAAAGCCGTGAGGTGCGACATTCAGTAAAGAAATCGGCAATTCTCGAGTCGAATGGATACGGCAGGACCCTATTGAAGTCAGGGCTTCTTTTGGGCCTGGGCTCATTTTCGGCGCCCAGGCCTGGGCGTTAGAAATAATTCACGCTCAAGTGGGGCATTGAAAATGTTGTTTGGGCTGATCTTTTGATGACACAGTTGGCCTCTTGTTCGTTCGTTTATTTCACTTGGAAATTCTACGTATTCTCTTCTCTTTTGTTTTTCTTTATTTTTGGAACGTAGAATTTTATTAGAGATCACAATGTGTTGAGCGATCGTGATGATTTCTCGAGAAGCCGTAGCCGATTGGTGGACTACGGTGTTTGTCGCTTTGGGGCGATTATTTAAAGGAACTGTCGCTCTTAAGGCGTACAGTTACTGCAATAGTTGGGCGAGTCTATATGGCCCGAGGAACATACCTTGAGGCGTAAGACGTTGATCGCTCGTATATATTTTTTCTTTTGAACGCGTTCGTGAATGTTCGATACTTAGAATGATGATATGTATGTGCGAACGAGCATTCATAGAATGGCCGTTGCGTGCGGTCCATTAATCAGTTCGCTTGAATCATTTTTTTTTGAGCAACGACTGATGTTGAATAGTTTGCTTAGAAGCTCGATAGGGTTCATGCCTATTCATGAAGTGGGCTCAAGCATCGTGCCCTTTCGATCGTTCAAACCTTTGCTTTGAGATTTTTTTTATTTTGCTACGGTCGTTTCGTAGCTTGGAGCCCCCAAGTATGCATGTTGGAATGCTTCCTTTTGGCGTACGATTTTCGTAGGTTCTTTCGAGAAAGATGCCTTGGGGTTCCGCTCGTATAGGTGCGAGCTATCCCTTCCGTGGTAGGTAATATTTTGTTACCTTTAATCCTTAATGTAGAAGTCGCGTGGCTAGCTTGCATTTTGAATTTGGGCGATAAGTAGTCTTTGCCTCATACTCTTGGTCGTGCCCGCATTAGTGCAATATACCTTACTCTTTTTTTTTAGACTTGTACCGTGGGATGGTTGAACTTATGGTGCGACATAGGCTTGTGTGGCCTAACAACGTGTCTTAGAACATTCCTCCAGGTGTTGGGATATCATTATTATTTTTTGCATTGGAGTACTTCATCACGCCTTGTTCAGGTGCTTGAACAAGTGTACCACCCTCTACGTGGGTGTGCACGGCTTATTACTTCGTTCGATGCGAGGATTCATAGATGTTTCTTTCTTCTTCTTTTTTTTTTTTTTTTTTTTTTTTATCCTTGATTTTTCTTTCGCTTTTGCTTTGGAACGACGTAGACTGTGTAACGGGCGCTTGTAGGGCGAGCGTTATATGCAGTAGTTTGATCGGAGTTTTGGTGACTCGCGATTTTCAGTTACCCTTGTTAGTGGGGTGACTTTATATATTCTAAGTAGCGCTTAGAATTTGGGAGGGGTTGTAGCCATTCTAAGGTTCGTTTTACACGATCAAACCTTAGGATTGTGCCCCTATGACGTGTGTATAGCATTAGCGTCGAGAATTTGCGATAAAATCGTCATTTCGAGCATTTTTAGAGTGTTTTTCTCAAGCCCCCAATTGTAGCTACGGGATTGGCTTGGTGCTATAATGCTTGGCACACATTTTTTTGCATTCATGGTGACATGGATCATGAATAGTTTAAACCAGACTCGTTTAGTGCGAGGTACGTTCGAGTAGTGATTTGCTACTTCTCTTGTAAATGTCGTATTGTGCGACATTGCCATGGTCAAGGTAGTCACATGTTGAAGTGTTCCTTGACCAAAAGCTAGGTGCCTTTCTTTACCCATAATCATATTTAGAAATCTTTTTGACTCACTTTCAACATCGAGATAAACGCATACTTAGCTTAAACCAACGACACTTTATTATGTTCGAAGAAGTCTTTGAAAATTATTTGAAATTCGAGTCCTACTGTGTACAATCCGAGGTGTCCTAAGTAAGTTGACTTATAGAAGCGTTCGTACAGGATTACATGAGTGAATCAAAATACCGTTACGATTTTCGGAATGCTGTCTAAGGATTTGCTGGAAGCCGGGGTGCAGGCGTCAAGATATTACTTGTGCCCGTGTGGCACATGCTTTAGGCTTTTAGGGCCATCTTTTCCAGAATTGCAGGAATATAAACCGCTTTCAAATTGACTTAGATTTACTTGGTGTATGTCTGCACAAGAGGTCAAGGTATACTTAGTTCTTTCCCTAGCTCTTTCATTTCAAATTTTTAGCCCCCAGTTGCTATTATGTCTTCTCATTAATGATGCTTTCAGATTTCGATTTTAGATGCCCATGTCATATGTCTGAGTAGGGTGAGCCTTGGTTAAGTGCCAAGTCCTACTGACAATTTTTGATTTTTTCAAAGGGGATTCGCAAGCATTTGAATTACCATGAATGGGTGCCCTGAGTTCGAAGGAACGATGGAGCGATGCCGTAGAACAATCCTCTTTATTGCAAGCTTACTGCCTTTACTACTTGTTTTCGATTATGACTGTGTCTAGTGGTGAAAGAAGGTCTTTAAGTGAGTTACTTTGCTTTAGGGAGGGTCAAGTCGAGTACTTTAGAGGTCATGGACGCTCGTGCTAGCCCCCATTCAATTGAGGCAAAGCGATCTTTTGAGTATTGGCTAAGTGCCTAGGAGTGTGAGTGCTCCTTCTGGCGAGGGTACGTGCCCTTATTATTTTTCGATGTGTGCTCATTTTAGCATCTTGATGACTTGGATTCTTCCTTTGACTTAAATTTTTCTTTCGATTTGGATTGCAAGTAATTAAATTTCAATAAGGGACTCTAATTTTATTCTTGTTATTCTATAGGCTTTAACATTTATGCAAATTGGTTGGACCAAATCATGGATTGCCTACGAATCCGCCTTAAATAGATTTAATTTGGAATCAGGTCTTGCGTAGTTCTTAGCCAGAAAATGGTTTCTTAGAATTCCGATTTTAAACAAGTATGTTCGAGTGGAATCGTAATGTTTGAAATAGGGTGAAATAAGTGAAGTTTATTATTATTTTAATCTGCTGCTTTGCCGTAAGCCAAAAATTTGTTTTATTTTTTAAGTACATGTATTTGCACAAAAATCTTTTCATGTGTTTTTTGGTACGTATATCTGAATACGTGCTGTACTCCCCCAAGTGTCCGTTATTTTTCCGTGTATGTGCGGATAAAATGACGAGCACTTCTGGGCAAAATTTGGCAAGCAGAGAGATTCAGCGCCCAGGCTGGGGCGCTAAAGATTCTGGCCCCCAGCTGTGGGCGTTGAAAGTGATTCCTAGGGAGATTTCTTGGCGCGTTGCTTCTTTTAGTTTTGTGCCAAATATTTGCGAATCTTTTTTTTTGTGCGCTAAATACTTTCTTTTTTTTAGACGAACTTTAAAGGCGCTTTGCAAAGTTTCTTTTTTTGTTATTATTTTTCTTTTTTTTTTCTTTTTTTGTTAAGCGTAGAATGTACTTTTTGTTTGTCTTTTTGTTTTCGTGACTCAAGACGGCTTGAAAGATGGGTTGAATGAGATAGGATAATTTGTATAGGTATTAGTCAAGCATGAGGATTGGAAAGGGTAGAAGATCGTAGAACTTTATGTAGTTTTTGTGGTACGATTTGGATTGGTTGACTCAATTCTTTTCCTTCGTTTACTTGGGTAAATTTCGCACTTTGGGAGGTACGGGCTGAGTATTTCATGGCTCGCTCTTTTCGCTCTCCCTTTTCTCTTTCTCTTTTTTCTTTTTTTGCTTGGGATTTCCCCCCCTTTTTATTTGGGCTAAAAGGTCGATGGTTGTGGTCTTTGAGTCACGAGGCGAGACTGAGTGAGCCTCGTTTGGTAGGCCTATAGTGGACCTTTAATTTTAATAGGCCTAGGGTGGACCTTTAAATTGTCTTACTTTGCAAGTGTATTTAGTCGTTTCTTGAAATGTGCAAATAGCGTAGATTCAAAATGTTGTTTTTAATTTATTGAAATTTAACGAAAGAATTACATCGAAAATAATTTTTTTTGCTTCTTTTCAGATTCCAGCTTCCGGGATTTAATTGGAGGTTGTGATTTAGACTCGAACTTTCATTAATTTTTCTGATTATAACCCGTGTATGAATACAAGGAGGTGGCCTAGACTCAAAATAATTACGTGGCGTAAGCCTATAATACTTGACCAAGCGACTTTCAGACTTAGGCTAATTGGACCATAACTTTCGTTGGTTGACACTTTAGATTTTAACCCTTGGTTGTTCATTTGTCGTGCGCCATTTTGCTTAATGTTGACAAGGTAGTTAGTTGGGGAGATCGAATTTTCATTTTTGCAAGACTAGAATCATTAGTGCGGCTTCCCTCTTAGTGTGTATTGCTTTACCCCAATGGTAGCCTTATGGTCATGCCGACTTGGGTATTTTCATGGTTCGTCATGTTGCATTCATGGAAAATCTTTTAGTCCGTACTTAGGAGTACTTCAAGGAGCGAGTGGCTCGAGAGGACTATGATAGTCGTGACCCAATGTGATCATAAGCCTTTAGGCCATAAATTTTATTTTTTGCCAATGGTATTGACACCTTAGGCTCACTTTGGGGGTTGTGCGACTATGGAGGAATGATTTTCAGAATGTGACTGTTTCCATTTTGCAAATACTTGAATTACATATTATATTCTTTTTATGGGTGAGAGGGAGTATTGAGGCCGTAGATTCTTAGCAAGGGATGACAATTACATATGGGTGCTTATTGATTTCTTCTAAATGTTAGGAAGGGAGACTCATTATGGTTTAACCTTTTAACTTGCAGAACGACACCAAGCATTAGGACCGATTCTATGTATAAGACAACTAAGACTTAGGATTTAGATTGTACTTTGGCATAGCCTAGTCTAGACTCGGATTTATTTTTTATTCGAACATTATTTTTTCCTTGAAAACTTTATTTGAACATCATTTTTTGAATACTTTGCCCATGTGACATTCAAGGTCATTTAATCAGCGTGCTTGGTTTTGGTGCCGAACATTGTCGTCATAGGAGGCCTAATGACGACACAAGGAGTTGTTTATTTTATAAGTCGTTCTTAGAATCGAGCGCCTTTTTTCATACGTCCTCGTAGCAAGTTTGTTACAAATTTTTTATTGCTACGTATACTTTATGCACGGGTACCGAAGCTGCTGTGCCTGACCAAAAGGCCAGGCAGCAACTTCAGCGCCCAGCTCTGGGCGTTGAAAATGATTGGCGCCCAGCCAGGGGCGCTGAAAATGCGTCCCTGACTGGTACTCGTATTCTGTTCACGTATCCTTTTTTCGTATATACGACTTAATTTTGCGTGCTCGCCTAATAACGTCCTTTACGCGTTGTGCAGCGTTGTGGGATCCGTTACAGGCTGTCCTGGGCGTCGCTTATTTTTGAGGCGATCGCCCGGGGCTGTGGAACACGTATTTTGGTATAACTCTTTGGCCAATTGGTGTTTATGAATGTTTGGGCAACTTTTAGGGTGTTGGTTTTCTAGTTATTATTTGTCACACACAATCACATAATTCGCTACACGTAACTGACATTACAACATGAAGCAAAATAATATGTCACGTAGTTTATGATAGGCTTCTATGGGTAATATTTGCGCCGGCTTGGTACCTCTTCTATCGTCGATCCAACACATGCCCCGGTCGGGGTAGTGCATTCACGAGCGAATTTCGTCCCAAGAGGCCAATCACGATGTAAGCCAAGAGGGCATGCACCAATGAGAGGGACCTAGTGGGCGAGCAATTGGGTTTGGGATAGGTGTACTACTAGCGAAAGTGTCGAGTGGACAACATTCGAAGCGTATGCACCCCCCGGGTGGCGATGGGTATCCTTATTCCCAACTCCCGAGATGAAACATGCCAAGGGAGCCAAGATTCGTTATGCGGTTCTGTCCGTTCACATTAATATGCTGATTTTCAGGTCGTCCCAACTTGATAGGGAAATAAACGCGGGGTAGGATCGTTTCACCCTTCGGCTATTTTGATTACCTACGAGCACGAGTATTTCATTAACATCCCCAGTGGAGTCGCCAATGTGAGGGGGGTCGAAAAAGCACGAGGCTAATGCGTGACCTCGTTCCTCGTGAGCGTGACGTTTTCAGATCAAGTGTAATTGGATTTCCTGTGAGTTTACACCCAATCGACTAGTAATATAGGAGTCGCCATTCTGTTTTTAACGACAATGAGAAAAACTGACAAAACCCGGTTATCGTGATATAAAGGGAGTGCCATTATGTTTGACCACGACGGCCATAGGTTCCCTTGTGATCCCTGGTGTGGGGATCGCTCAACGTACACCCGCAGGGCAGAGATTGAGAGTTCGGGGGACTGTAGCTACCGAGAGGAGTGCTCATCGATATTACTCCAGAGGCAGGTTATCCTTACTAGCTCAGCACAAATAATTGAAGGGACATGCGTTAAACTATTAAACTATTCTGAATTGATTTTAGCAATATGCAACACATAACACTAAATCGATCGTGATTATCTTATTTGGATTGATTTAAGGTACCTAGCATGATAATTCAATTGTCCAAGGTATTATCTTATTAGGCGTGATGGATCAATCAAATTAATAGTTTGACAATTTTATAAAAGGGTGATAAAAGCGATTAAATCATATGAGGGACACATTACAACGCACCCTTGAGAGGTGCGTTGTGGTTCTCAGAAAACTAACCACTTGGCTTTGCTATTTCTCCTTTTATTTAACGAATCTCGGGTTTCTAAGCAATGTTCCATTATTTAGTCTTAATTCATCAAGCTACAAGGGGCAGGACGCGTTCTGTTCGACTTTTGGGTCGATTGCGACAGAACGCCGGATCAATTTCGCAGCGTGAGGCTTAGGCTTAAGGCTAGAGTCAATACTCGGGTTATGGAATTGTGTCCCCCGTTCACGTCGGTTTTAGGCTGTATTTATAGGAAAAGAGTGTGTGGAAAGATAGATTTTAAGATACGAATGCAAAAAGAATCCGGAGATAAAACGGCCCTAGGCATTTTCAGCGCCCAGGGGTGGGCGCCGAAGATTTCGGCGCCCAGATCCAGGCATTGAAAATGGGATCTGGGCCGAGTTCTTTGTCAGATTTGGACTCTTAGAACACGGAGCTTTTGAGATTTATCCGAGTCTTTTAGTGCGTATTAATTTATGACGGAATGCGTCTGAGCCCGTTACGAACTCTAGGTTCGTTAGGAATTTAATTAATACGTAACTCTTATTTTCGAATTATACTAGGAATGCAAATTCTATCTCTTTTAGGATTTATGCTGGAGTGCAACACCTAATTCTGACAGGTTTCTATCTTTTATGACTTTGCCACTTTTAACAACTACCTTTTACGGTAGTTACTATTCTTAGCAGGTTTCTATAAATAGCAGTTTTGGCTGAAATGAAAGGGTGATTGAGATTCGTTATTTTATAGGAGATGCGTTGCCAAGTGGAGATTTATGTTCTCATCATCGAACCTTCCCTTTCGGGAATGGGGACAAAAGTAGGTGTCTACACATTTCTCGGTCCAAACTCTTCTTACCCCGTGATTATCAATTCCTCTTTAGATGGCGAGCAAGTGCTCAAGCTCACTCATGTCTTGAAACGTCATCAAAGGGCTTCGGGCTACACTATTGGTGATTTGAAAGGTGGTAGCCCAACCCTTTGCATGTATCATATAGAGCTTGAGGACAATGCCGTCCCACATCGTGAGAGGCAAAGAAAACTTAATCCACCTATGGGAGAGGTGGTTAAGAAGGAAATAATGAAGCTTTTGGCGGCCGGGATTATCTATCCTATTTCTAATAGTCGATGGGTATCCCCGGTCCATGTGGTTCCAAAAAAAGGTGGGATCACGGTAGTCAAGAATTCACATGGAGAGCTCATTTCCACCCGGACGGTAACCGGGTGGCGCATGTGTATTGACTATCGCCAACTCAATCTTTCCACTAAGAAAGACCACTTTCCTCTACCATTTATTGATCAAATGCTTGAACGTCTAACCAAACAAAAGTATTTTAGCTTTCTTGATGGTTATTCCGGGTTCTTTGAAATCCCCATAAACCCGGAAGACCAAGAGAAAACTACATTTACTTTCCCTTATGGGACTTTTGCCTATAGGAGGATGCCATTAGGGCTTTGCAATGCCCCCGGGACGTTCCAAAGGTGTATGATGAGTATTTTTGGTGATATGCTCGAAGAAAAAATGGAGGTGTTCATGGATGACTTTTCGGTGGGAGGATCCACCTATGATGAATGCCTCATCAATCTTGGGAAGTGCCTTGCGAGGTGTGAGAAAGTCAACTTGGTGCTCAATTGGGAAAAATGCCACTTCATGGTGGAGGAAGGAATTGTTCTAGGGCACAAGGTCTCTCACCATGAGATTGAGGTAGATAGAGCGAAAATCGAAGTCATAGAGAAGTTGCCTCCCCCGGTGAATGTTAAGGGGATCCGGTCCTTTCTTGGGCATGCAGGATTCTATAGGCGATTCATTAAAGACTTTTCCTCGATTGCTCGACCTCCTCCAAAAGGAGTGTGACTTTCACTTTGATTCCGCATATCTCAAGGCCTTTAACACAATCAAGAGTGCCCTTATTTCTACACCTATAGTTTAAGCTCCGGATTGGTCTCTACCTTTCGAGTTGATGTGCGACGCAAGTGATTTCTTGGTTGGGGGAGTTCTTGGTCAACGAAAGGACAAAAAGCTCCATGTGATATATTGTATGTCAAAGACTCTTAATCAAGCTCAAGCCAACCACACCACGACCGAGAAAGAATTTCTCGCCATTGTGCATGCATTTGAAAATTTTAGGACCTATTTGGTAGGGTCAAAGACAATTGTGTACACGGATCATGCGGCTATTCTCTATCTTATGGCGAAAAAGGAGGCCAAACTGAGACTCATTCGTTGGGTGCTACTCCTTCAAGAATTCGACATTGAGATTTGAGATAAGAAAGGAGCCAAGAATGTGGTGGCCGACCACCTATCTAGGCTTGAACTTGGGAGTGTGGCTCCGGATGATGTCCCAATTGAGGATGCTTTGAGACATGATACCTTGTACATGGTTGGGAGTTCACAACTCCCTTGGTTTGTTGACATAGTGAATTACTTGGCTTGTGGGGCGATCCCCGAAGATCTCACCACTCAAGAGCGCCGCAAGTTGAAGTATGATTCTAGGCGCTATATTTGGGATGAGCCCACATTGTTGAGACGGTGCCCGGATGGCCTTTTAAGGAGGTGTGTTCCGGATGAGGAGTTCCCTAGTGCTCTTCGTATGTGCCACTCCTCCCCTTGTGGTGGGCATATGGGAGGTGATAGAACCGCTTCCAAGATTCTTCAAAGCATGTTGTGGTGGCCTACCCTTTTTCGGGATGCTTGGGCATTTGTCAAGTCTTGTGACCGTTGTCAAAGAACGGGTAATATTTCCAAAAGACATGAAATGCCAAAAAATCCTATCCCAGAGTTGGAGGTGTTCGATGTGTGGGGAATCGATTTCATGGGTCCCTTCTTTTCTTCTTATGGCAACCTCTACATTCTTGTAGCGGTTGACTATGTTTCCAAGTGGGCGGAAGCCATTGCATCTCCCACTAACGATCACAAAGTGGTAGTCAACCTCTTCAAGAGGATCATCTTTCCGCGTTTTGGGGTTCCTAGGGCTTTGATTAGTGATGGGGGGTCCCATTTTGCCAATGGTAAGTTCAAGGCTCTCTTGCGGAAGTATGGTGTTCATCACAAAGTTGGTGTGGGCTATCATCCTCAAACTAGCGGCCAAGTGGAAGTCACCAATAGGGAGATCAAGTCTATTTTGGAGAAGTCGGTTGCCAAGAACCGCAAGGATTGGTCAATCAAACTTGAGGACGCCTTATGGGCGTATAGAACGGCTTTCAAGACGCCAATTGGGATGACTCCCTACAAACTTGTTTATGGCAAGAATTGTCACTTGCCAGTGGAGCTTGAGCACAAGGCCATGTGGGCCATCAAAACTTTGAATTTCGAGCTCACTAGTGCGGGTGAGCAGCGCTTGCTCGATCTCCATGAGTTAGAAGAGCTCCGCATGAATGCCTATGACTCGGCGAGCATCTACAAGGCACGTTCTAAACAATATCATGACGCCAAGATTGTGAAGAGAGAGTTCAAGGAGGGGGAGAAGGTCCTCCTTTATAACTCTCGCTTGAAGTTGTTCCCGGGAAAACTAAAATCCCGATGGAGCGGTCCGTTCGATGTTTTTCGGGTTTTCCCCCATGGTGCTATCGAGATTCGGAATGATGATTCTGGGTCCTTCAAAGTGAATGGGCATCGGCTCAAACACTATTACTTGGGAGACTCTATTGGATCTTTTGCTACCTTGGACCTCAAGGACCCCCCATGAATTTGGGGGGATATGTCAAGCTAATGACGTTAAACGAGCGCTTCCGGGAGGCACCCCGCATCTTCTTTGCATGCTTTTGGTTTGGTTTCGTTGATGTGGGTTCCCACTTTCCACCTATGCCTTGTTCGTCGATATTTTGGTGAGTTTGTTCGGTTTTTACCGGTTCTTTGTGGGACTTGCTCCCACGACATTTCCGGTAATATCCTTCTATCTCACGTGCATTCTTTGGAATGGGCATCTTGCATATGGGGCATTTGGTTGGATGGGTAGCTGTGCCCCTCCTTATTTAGTTTTAGGCCTTGAGGACATGGCCTAATTCTAGCTTGGGGGGAGTTTTGTTGTGTAGTTGCCTATTTGTGATGCTCATGTCTTGGAAACCATACCATTATGTGCACTTGTATATGTTAGCTTCTTTGTTTCTAGTTTGATGTTAGTTTGATTTTAGTTTCTTTTCTTTTCGTTTGTTTTGTTTGTTTCTTTCTGTTTTCCTTTTTTGGTGTGTTTTCTTATTCTCTTCCTTTTTCTTTTTTTTTTTCTTCTTTTTCCTTTCCTTTTGTCAAGGCAAGTTTTTCTAGGTTTTCTTAGGCAATATTCTTGATTTGGGAAAATAAAATTGGAACTTGTAGACTAGAATGCTTTTATTCCCAATTGGTAGATGTTTACACGGTTTTTAAAGTCTTGGGTCGAATTTAGGATTTGGTGTTAAGGAAGTTGGTTAGAACTTTGGGTAGCATGCGTCTTGAACCCTTGGCTTGTGGTAAGATGGTGTCGATCTCTCTAGTGATTTGAAACCAGAGAGAGTGGTATTTGCTCCCATGTGAGGTTCATGTTCAAATTAGCCCAAACACATACACATATATTTTGAGTGGCATGGATCCTTGGCGTTGACTTTCTTACTTCCCGAATTTGACTATTTCCTTCCCAAGACCGCGACCGAACTACTTTAGGGGACGATAGAGGCATTTCTTTCGGTGACTATTTTTCTTTTTAGTTTAAGACTTTATTTTCTATTTTTCTCCTATATTTTTGTTTGCATTTGCCCCCTTGCTAGCCATTTGAGCCTTGACCCTTCATTTCTTATGAGCACATTACAAGCCTAATAGACTTTGTTTTGTTTTCACCCTTAGAAGTGATAGTGAAGCTTAGAGTTATGATGCTTGTTGGTTTTGGAATGATTATGCATATTTGAGGAATGATGTTTATTGGTATGAATGGCAAAGTTTGGGAAATGTGTTGTATATAGTGAATAAATGATGCAAAAGCAAAAATATGAGAAATAAAAGTTTTGAAAAAGCCAAAAATAGAGAAAAACAAGGCATGAGAAAAGTTTCAATTGAAACACAAAAAAAGAGAAAATCAAATCAAGAAAAGTGCAAAAAAAGTTGTAGTTTAGAATTGTTGTTGAATAAGCTTGGGGGTACCCCAAATAAGTGGTATGAGTTTGTATTTGGTTCGTTTTGCTTGAGTTGAGTTCTATCATTGCGCTTCACTTTAGGTATGAGCACCAAATTACCAAATTTGTTCCGCACCTTACCCCTAGCCTACGTTACACCCTAAAAAGTCCTCTTGACCCTTTAGAGTTGAGTCATTGTCGGTGGAGGGAGGATTTGGTCAAGTTTATGGAATGGGATTGTCATGCTAAGATGCGGGTAGCCTATCTTATTTTCTCCGGCGCCTTCGCGGTGTCTCGAGACGCTACTCTTAAGGGTGGAAAAGATCTAGAGATTTGACGTGGTATGCTCGGTTGAAGGGGAATTAATTAGTGTTCACCCTTAGTTCTCTTTGCTTGGCACTTGAATGTTTCACTCGATTTAGGACATTAGTTAGCGTGTACTCATTTATTTTATTGGTAATATTAGTGTTCTTTTTTACTCGTTCCATAATAAAGGCCTTATCTTGGATTTTGTAGTTTAATTTCTTTTCTTCTTTTTTTCTTTTCTTTCTTTCTTTCTTTTCTTGGTTTGTGTTTTTCATTTTAGTCTTGCCTTGATTAAATTTGCTAGATTTTGTTTTTGGTTGGTTTTTAGAATTCGATTAGTTGCTCATTGTTTCCTAGTTGAGTTTAGTTTGCTAGAGACTAGCAAACGCTTGGCTTGGGGGAGTTTGATGAGCGACATTTATGTCGCTCTTAGCTTAGGAGTTTAGGTTAGTTTTTATACTTTTTTATAGTTTTTATAGCTTTTTATGTGAATTTTATAAGTTTCGTTCCATCTTGTGCTTTATAGGTGATTATGATGAAAAGTGATGGAAAACAAGTAGAATCAAGCCAAAACAGGGCTTGTGCGATCGAGTGATGGTTTGTGCGTCCGAACAGAGGAGTGAAAATGGGTATCAACGAAAATCCAGTTCTGTGCGGTCGAACGTGCTCTGTTGTTCGGTCGCACAGAATGGATTTTCGGAGGCAGAATGTCTCAAGTTTGGAAAGCAACCGCACAGTCTTATGTTCGACAGCACAGGCATTGTGCGATCGAATGTGCTCTGTTGTTCGGTCGCACAGGATTGATTTTTGGAGGCAGAATGTCTCTAATTTGGGATGCGACCGCACAAGGTTTTCTACTCGACCGCACAAGAGTTGTGCGCCCACATAGGCCCTTTTGTTCGAGCGAATCATACTGCAGAGGAAATATGAGCCAAAGAAACCCCATTCGACCGAACAGGGTTCCTCGTTCGGTCGCACACGACGAAGGAAGTGTTCTTCGCTGCCTTCGCTCGCACAGGTCCCAGTGTTTGCTCGAACGATTCTTTTACGTTCAGTCGCACAAAGGGTCTGTGCGACCGAATGGCTGCGCGGGCTGCTCTTATTCGAATTTTGGCTTCTATTTGGGGAAACTTATAAATAGATTTTTCATTTATTTTGTTAAGTGTAGAATTTTAGTTGACAATTTTAGATTCTCAAAGTTAGTTTTTCAGCATTTCTAGAGAGAGAAACTCTCCTCCATTGAAGCATCAATTTGTAATTCTCTAAACTCTTCTTCTAATTTTGTGCAATTCAATTCAATTTCTTAATTCTTGCTTTCGTTGTGATTGTTGATTGTTCTTTAATTCCTTTAATTCTTGAATTCTTCTTGATTTTACTTTAGTTACTTTGATCCTTAATTCTCTTGTTGATTGTTCAAGTATTTTATTCTCTCTTTCTAATCTTTCAATTCCATGCTTGCTAGTCTAGAATTAATGGATTTCTTGATTTCTAGTATGATTAGTGAGTAGAATTAGGTTAGGGAAAGGGGAGAATCTAGGGGCCTAATTAGGGGAACTTGATGATTTGATTGATGAATGATTGATGTGATTAAATTGATTTAGTGCTAGGATTTTCCATGATCAATTGAGTAGTAGTTGCGAATGCTAGTTGATTGAATTAGATTGGAATGTATGATTTAAGTTTGGCAAGACATTGTGAGCCTAATTCATGCAAGTTGCTTAGGACTATGCGAAAGCTTTTCTATAGGCTAGGTTGCTTGGCGTGCTCCATCCGAGAGGTGGCGAGCACGTCATTTGGTTTCATTCCCCTATGTGCTATTTCATTGCATCATTCATGATTACTAGATGGTAGTTCATTTCCCCCGATTTCCCTAGACTATCCCCAACTCCCTAACGTTTCCCTTCCTTGATTCAATCTAGTTTAAATGTTAGTTTAGCTTCATAGTGATAATTCAAATCAAACTTCTTGTTCGAACTAGCTTGACATTTAGACTCGAGAACCATCGTTTCTTTGGGACGATCCCTTTACTTGCCACTATAGTTCATATAGTTGGTTAGTCTAGCAGTTTTATAAATTTTGTTTGATTGTGGCGTTGATCTTTCAACGACGGAAAAACGCACCATCAATTTTCCACCGATAAATCGACTACTACACCTTATAGTTCATGGATCCCTCAATCCTCATCCCGGTAGAAAGTAATTCATGACTTATATTGACGTCTTCATTATGTTTTGCGTTCTTAGGGAAAAGAAGATGAATCTCCATAGAATTATTATCAACAATATTCGGAGTGCGCACAAAGAAACCAAGCTAAATGCTTTGCCTTATGGTATGTGGTTGACAAAGGTTTTTACACACTTTAAGATTGATATTAGTAATAATGTCGCGCGAAGAAGTACATGTCATTCATTTTCTATCAGTACGCTCACCACAAATATGAAGTGTACATATGATGTGTCAAAATCTGCATGGGTTCAGACAAAGAGTTCCCAAGAAGTTGTTGGGAAGGTGAGAAATCTAGAATCTGACCCACACCATGGTGGAACTGAACAGGACGCTGATGAGCAGTCTTAAGATCAAAATGAACATGAGGGCCATGTAGATCCTAATGTGTTCACCTTTGCGTCGTTAGTACGGGCCACCATGGCCGAGTTGATGATAAGGCAACTGCATCCGAATGTATTTACTGATGAAGTGATGCAGGACATTTATGATGAAGCATATAAATCAATCAGACACCGGTACTACCACCCTAAAATTGAAGAACCCCTAGTAGTGGATAACTTTCAAGGGAGCAACACTTAAAATGATAAATATAGTTAGTTTAGATTCTATTTTTTAAATTTTGTAAAAATTTTGTTACCTATAAGTTTATTGATTATTCCCATCTCTAAACTTGTTCACTGCAGATCTAGATGGCATTGATGATAGTTCGAAAAGATGATGACGGTAATGGTGACAATGATGATGACGTTATCGGAACTGGAGAAGATGATAATCACGTTAGCGGAACTGTAGAAGATGATGATGATGCTACCGAAAATGGAGAAGATTATGCATAAAACAGGATAATTTGTATTAGTCTCATCATGGCTTATTGGTTCTGTTTATTAGTCTGAAAACGATGATAGTTTTGTATATGGTGATAAGTCTGATTTAGCAGATACTCTTTAGCTTTTGTTTAATATACTTGGAAACTTATGTCACTGGTCGTGACCAAGTATGCATTTGGTTTGTTTTAAGTCCGTGATGCTTTGGCTATTACCAAGTTTATGTTTGGAAATGACCAAGTCTATGTTAAGAACACTTTATGCATAATGAATAATCTTGGTAATTACCAATATATCATTTTCTTATGTCGTGTATACCTGATGGAGAAGTATTTTTGGTAAACATATGAGCATCGTTTTCTGGTCAACGTATGAGAACAAATTCTGGCAGTGTCCTGATGCTCTAGAGGTAATTACCAAGACAAAACAGGGATGAAAGCAAAACAGGGAAGGCAAGGCAACAAAGGTTGGAGCCAAATGTGGTAAGATCGACATATGCATATACCGTTAGTCACAATTTTAATACCTATAATCACAATTATAATAAGCACATCCATGCGATGAAATAACATCCCCTACCCTGATTTAAATGCAAAAACATGTGTCATTGAATAATTAATAAATACATAAAAAGTAACAAACATTCAACATTCAATTTGATTTTACCTTAAATAACTAATTTGTTAAATATTAATGACATTCTGAACCTGATGGCACCGTCCAAGCATATATACGGTGACTACCACGACGATTTTATTTGTTAACAACTTAAAAAAGGGATTCTGACTAAGTAGGTAACGTCTAGAGAGCTTTTTCATAATGACATGTATACCTTTTTCCTATATCCGTTTACAAAAGAGGGTTACCTATTCGAACCCTCGCTATCCCCAAAAGATTTACAAAATTTTATGTCTCTCTATCTTATTTGCCATTTTCTCATTTGATTTTCTAGGTGTCCAAGTGAGGAATTGTGCAACAAACAAAGCTGTAACTACCAATGATGTCTTGGTTCCCAATCAAATACAGTGGGTTCATTTTTGTATTGGCTAACTTCATAGCCGTCGACTGCTTCAGAACCCTCACCTATGGTATATGTTCCTGGCATTAAATCCCCCCAAAGGAAAGATGGATCACAGAGGCCAATGTTAGAGGTGGCAACCGGAGTAGGCGGTGGTGACTGGTTGAGTTCAATGGACTTCTGCTTCTTAGGGCTATTGGATTTCACTTCTGGCTTTGTGGCTTTCTTTTTTAGTCCCCTGCCGGCTTGCAGAACTTTAGGACGACCAATGTTGCTTTCTTTGGGATTCCCCCGGCTTTCTCATCATGGGTTTCCAGAGAAATCAATACCTTTAACAAAACATTCTTTAACCATAGTCACCCCTTGTAAGATCTAGATGCCAATCTACAGATTTGTATGCCCAACCCATTTAAATAGGAAAACCGACCAACGAACGCAGTATCGATTTACTCTTTAAATGCGTCCAGTGTTTGACCATAAGACAGGCCTGCCTTGGCATATTTTGTCCATTTTCGAAGTATACAACTCCTTGGTATCTCTGTCATGCATCTATACTTCATTACAACAAACATGTGGCGACGGGGTTGTAGGGGAATACAGTTAAACATACATAACATGTGCGGAACAATCCCCAAAGCCAGGAAACATGTATAAAGCACAGATTAAGCAAACTTATATTCGAAGCGTGTTTTCCTAAGTAATCTGTCAACGAACACAAACAAAGAACTCCACTTGTCGTTCCTCTACTTGGTTCACCGACACGTTCAAATCCGCCTAGATTATTGTAGCTTATACAACGTACAAGGTTTTTTCTTTTTGGGATGAGCAGTTTTCACAGAGAGAAAACTGAAGAACGTAATATTAGAATTAGGTTTTGGGTATTGGAAAACTACTGACTAGTGTGGAATATAACCCTAAGGTTATATTTGTGTGTAACCGGCCAAGGCACAAGGCCCTAACCGGCCACACAAATTCCCACACTCACGCAAGCCCATGCGCGACAGCCAAGCAACACAAGAGTGGGCCGCGGGCCTTGCTGTTCGCTTGCTGCGCTGCTGCCCAGCTGCGCGCACACTCGTGCCGTGGGCTGGCTTGTTGCTGCGAGCAACATTGCTGGCTCGTTGGGCCTTGCGCGCTTACGTGCTTGGCTCAACGGGCCGACAATTTCGTTGCGGCTCGTATTCGCGACTAATACCTTACGGCTATTATTTATCGTATCGTATACGACGAATCACCGTCGTACGATATGATTATTCGTTTCGCCCAGCTTACGAATATTCGCGATACGATATACGATTCCGATGCAAGGTCGTATCGTATAATACGTTTTCCAAAACTAATTCCCGAAAAGCTATTAAATGAATTTCCGATACATTTAAATCCGGTGATCTGTTACATGCCATTGGTGTGACCTTGTAGGTTCAGTCAAGAGCAAGTTGTGAGCTTAATATTCATTAGAACTCAATGATCGGAAGCATTGCTCCAGCTAGCTATTCCGATCACTTGATCTCACTAAATTAATTGTTCGCTATTAATCTGAACCTTGGTATTAGACTTAATGCACCTTGGGTGAAGGAAATATTTCCTTCAGTCTCCCACTTGTCATTCAGACAAGTGTGCATTCACATCCCTTTGTCACTTAGTGTTACTTACTGAACATAAGGTAAGATCCAAGCCATCCTTATTAGGTCCAGAAGTGTTTCTCGGATTATAGAGCTCAACTGTTAAGCTTTTACAGAAGGTTAAGCCTTAACCATTATGAGCACGGCCATGCATTTTACAATATCTAACTCTTTGAGAGGCCTTGTTACACAACAACACCATATCCTATCAAAGATAGGAGGACAATCCATTCTTGCAATCTATGAACACTCACTTCGATTTATAGAACGCCCAATAACTGCTTTTATATAAAGCCTCCTTTTACGGTGCGACGTTTAGCAAGCATCAAAGAAAACTAATTCTCAAACGAGCAGACATAATTGCTTATGTTCTGAGGAATGGTTCTAATCACCATTAATGAGAACTACTTATGACACGACTTTAATCTCTTAAAGTGTTCTCATGGTCAATCCGATACAAGATCCAATAAGTATCTATGCAAAAGTTCTGACATCCAGTCAATTTAGTTTCAAGAAATAGAACTAAATCTACTTGCAATCTAATCTTCATTAGTCATTGGTCGTCCACCTTTAAATGACCTAGATTAGGGATCCTTTGTGACTTCAATATTCAAGTTCACTTATGGGTGTTTCTTTGTCGAAGAATCCATCTTGACATGCCATTTGAATGTTTTGAATCACATGGACTTATCATTTAATACTAAACCAAAATTAAATGAATATGAAATAATAAATTTCATAAATATGAAATGGTTAAACCAATTGTTTTAAACATAGATCTAACAAATGTTCTAAAACAAAACTTAGAAAATCAAAGCCAATCTCCAACATGCTTGATTCCCATGGTTGCTACATGTGCGTTGTGTTTCACTTGTGGCAACGGTTTAGTCAATGGATCCGCGACGTTGTCGTCAGTTCCAACCTTGCGAATCTCAATTTCTTTCCTTTCAACGATATCTCGAAGTATATGAAATCGACGCAGTACGTGCTTGGACTTCTGGTGGCTCCTAGGCTCCTTTGCCTAGGCAATGGCTCCATTATTGTCGCAATACAAAGCCACTGGTCCTTTAATGGAGGGGACAACACCAAGTTCTTCGATGAACTTCCGAATCCAAACACCTTCATTTGCTGCTTCTGAGGCAGCAATGTACTCGGCTTCAGTTGTAGAATCCGCAATAGTGCTTTTCTTAGCACTTTTCCAGCTAACTGCTCCGCCGTTGAGGCAGAACACAAACCCAGACTGTGATCTGAAATCATCTCTGTCGGTTTGAAAGCTTGCGTCTGTATAGCCCTTAACAATCAACTCATATGTACCACCATAAACCAGAAACTGATCCTTAGTCCTTTTCAGGTACTTTAGGATATTCTTGGCAGCAGTCCAATGTGCCTCACCTGGTTCTGACTGGTACCTGCTCATTGCACTGAGTGCGAACGAAACATCCGGCCTTGTACAAATCATAGCATACATGATGGATCCAATAGCCGAAGCGTATGGAATTCCACTCATCTTTCTACGCTCATAAGATGTTTTAGGACACTGAGTCTTGCTTAGATATGTGCCATGTGACATGGGTAGATGACCTCTCTTGGCTTCCATCATTTTGAACCTAGCTAGCAATTTGTCAATGTAAGTGCTCTGGCTTAGTCCAACCATCCTCTTAGATCTATCCTTATAGAACTTGATGCCCAATATGTACTGTGCCTCTCCTAAGTCCTTCATTGAGAAACACTTTCCAAGCCAATCTTTACAGACTCCAACATAAGAACGTCGTTTCCAGTAAGTAGTATGTGATCAACATACAAGACTAGGAATGCAATTATACTCCCACTGACCTTCTTGTATACACAAGATTCTCCTGATTCTTGATGAAGCCAAACTTATTGACTGCTTCATCAAATCGTTTATTCCAACTCCTTGATGCCTGCTTTAGCCCGTAAATGGACTTCTTAAGCTTTCATACCTTTCCTTGATTCTTTTGATTGACAAAACCCTCCGGCTGCGTCATAAACACAGTCTCTTCAAGAACACCATTCAAGAAGGCAGTTTTAACATCCATTTGCCATATTTCATAGTCATGAAAAGTGGCAATCGCAAGGATTATCCGAATAGACTTAAGCATCGCTACTGGAGAAAAGGTTTCGTCGTAGTCCACACCGTGAACTTGCCTGTAACCTTTTGCTGCCAATCTAGCTTTGTATATGTATACAATTCCATTGTTGTCTTTCTTAAATTTGAAGACCCATTTGCATTCGATAGGTGTAAACCCATCCGGCAAATCTACCAAATCCCAAACTTGATTTTCAGACATGGAGTCTATTTCAGATTTCATGGCCTCTAACCATTTAGTGGAGCTTGGGATCGTCATAGCTTGCATGTAAATCATAGGTTCATCACTATCTAATATGAGAACGTCTAAGTTTTCAGTCAAGAGGACGCCTGTCCATCTGTCTGGCTAAACCTTAGTTCTATTTGACTTACGAGGGGCAACAATGTTTTGAGGACACTAGTAGAAAAAACCCTTATTGCAGCGGGCTTTTAGACCCCTGTTGCAGCGTACATCGTATGCTGCAACTGGGGGGCCTGCAACAAGTCTAAACTTGTTGCAGCGTACATTGTTCGCTGCAAAAAGTGCTTTTTTGCAGCGTACATATATTTGTACGCTGCAACAAGTGTGAAAAATTTGCCAAAATCATGACTTGTTACAGCGTACAAATTGGTGTACGCTGCAAAAAAACCCATCCTGTTGCAACGAACATCTATTTGTACGCTGCAAAAGGTCATAATTTTTGCCAAATTTTACAGCCTTGTTGCAGCGTACATATACATATGTACGCTGCAATAAATCACTTTTGGCGGAAAAAAATTAATTTTATTTAGGGATAGCTAGAGTGTCTTGCACCAAATATAGAAACCTGTAACAACAATAATAATATCTCAAATTGTATAACAAATATAAAAACAATAACTGGTGTTCTGTATATATCATAAAACCAAAATACACGTACTACATTTAAATATATGTACGTCCCAATTTCAACATACGCATACATTTTAGTATAAAAGATGGTTCTATAACATCTAAACCAACTCGATCAAGCGCGCTCAGGCCAATAATAAGGCGCATTCCTCGGAGTATAGACCATTGCTCACGAACCACATCAATTTCCTCATTAGCATAAGGCGCATTCCTCGGAGTATAGACCTTTACAAAAACAAAAATTTGTAGGGAGCATTAGATTAAATGCAAATGAAATGTCACATTTTAACATTCAAGCAACTAAGAAAGAAATATCCCTAAAACTCTTGTAAATAGGATAAAACACGATGTAAAATATAGAATTCCTAGTATCTTGTCTTGTAAAGTTTCTGCTTCTGACAGAAAGAAACTGGTTGTTAACTGTCTCCTTGGGTTGTTTACTTTTAAGAAGGATATAATACTCACTTACAACCAAGAAAAAAAGAAAGAAAAATAATGCTACATCTATCTTTGAAACGAATGAACCGATTATGGGGTTAGCTATGCAAGTCACTAAACTGGTTTCTCAGGAAAAGAAAGCTCCAATTCACAATTAGTGAAGGACTTCCAAAAGTCCCTGCTCTGAAAATTTTTAGTACCAAGTTCAAGTAAATGTGAACATGTTCCTGCTGGTGTAAAAGTAAATATAGATTCCTGATAATGTTTTTGTTCCCTCATTATAAAACTCATAATAATTCAGCTGAATTCAATTACTGCCATCTCAACAATTTTAATTCAATCATCAAAACTACTAGATTCAACCATATAAATTTAATTGGTTATTGTTTAGTTTGAGCAGAAATGTAGAATTGTGTAAGAGAGAAAGATGAAAAGAACTTTAGAGTGGTGGTACAATTTGCCTTTTGGTGAAGTTACAGGCATGATATAAACTGCTCTCATCTCAAATGATATTTATAAGAATACAAGTGACTCCACAATTACAGATTCCTCAACAGATGAATTATTAGGCCAAACTAAAATTTTAAAGACCTATCTTCAAATATTGAGAAGTTATCAGATCTTATTTGATGAATCCGTGAGCAGTAGCCAGGTCACACAGGAAATCTATTACAAGCAGGGTTGAGGGGAAGAAAGAGAGAGAAGAGGGGTATTAGCTCGTCGACTGAGTCCAGACTCTATTCTGAAATAACAGTGTTGTTTTCTCCCGTGCTCTTATTTGTTTCTATAGGTCATATTTAGGTTGTTCATGGGTGTTGTATATAACGGCAGTACACTTTGACTCCTGTTTAAAGGGTTTTACTAGCTTTAAACTGGTTTATCTCAGGATAATGGCCTGATAAATGAGACCAGCTTTGAGGAGAGCTAACATGACCCTAGGTTTTATTGGCTTTAAACTCATTTAGGCGTTGTCTATTAACTGGTTTTTTCCAGGAGAAGGCTGCTTTGTTAGCAGGTTAGAACTTAGAAATTACGCGGGAAACTGGACTAAAAATGTTTCAGGAAAGAAGACAAACCTCGTATAACTTCTTACTTCTTCCTTTAGATTCAATTGGGAACTGTCTCAGCATTACAAACAATCTGGAGTCGTTCATAGAAAACATGACAAGTAAATACAGATACAAAGTATACTGGTATACCAAATTTGCATTGTTGTTCGGTTATAGACGATCAAACTACTCAAACATTCAAAAACTGACCTTCGTCCGTAAAACAAGAAACTGATCGCAACAACAAATGAGACAGTTGACAGAATATAAAGAAGTTTAGACAGTCTGAAAATAGTGGTCCCATAACAAAAAAAATCATCATCAATAACAGAAACGAACCTGCAATAAAGATCCGTCCTACGGTTTCCAATGCTTCATTGTTATACAACCAGAGAAAAATCCAGATACAAACCTAAAGCATAAAATATAACTATCATGGGTTCAAACCCTTTGAAAATAAACTGGTAACAAATCACTAACATGAAAGATAAAGTAAACATGAGATGTAATAAACTTGTATGAAGTAAATTCCAGCGTTTAGCAATATGTAAACAAGCCTCAGCTTATCAGTTGGTAGATATCTAGCCTGAAAAAGTAGGCACTTGTTAGGCGGAAAAGGAGCTAAGATGAAATGATTGTTGTCATTTTCAAATGTAAGCAAGGCAACATCAAATTACACTCTACCTGATGATCGATCTCTGCCCAAAAGAGGACAAGGAGAGTATATGTGGAGAAAAACAGAAGTCTAGGAAGATCCAGTAACACCAATGTTAGAACCTGTCAGAAGCAGAATATCAATGCTATTTTAATTTTCAGAACTTGCTGCGGTTTGCATCTAAAGCATAAACCTTCAAATGAAACAATAACATAAACAACTAGTTACAATTTCCACCCTATTTCCCTAAATAATCATGGGAAACTAAGAGTTATCAATGGCAGTAAGTGTACAACAGTACAAGGATACGAGTAACAGTCTTTTTCTGACATTACTAGGCATACCTGCAATCCAGCATGATGGTGACAGTGATATATCAGACCACAGAGCGAAATACCGATAATAAAAAGTGATTGTTAGCTGGTTTTTTCCAGGAGAAGGCTGCTTTGTTAGCAGGTTAGAACATTTTTGTCTCCAATGACTTATTTGGCTCTTACTAGAACTACAATGAGGCCAGTAGAAAACTAAAATAAGAAAGACTAAAATGACTGATGCAAAGCACAAGAACAGTTAAATACAAGTTGTGCCAAATACTAAACTAAAACAATCAATAGCAATTACAGGTAACTTAAAGACAATGAAGTACCACATTGTATTACCTAAACACTAGTACTGATAAAAGTACCTAAACAATGACGTTAACACACTATGTAAACCAAACAATATCCACAGGCCTTGGTTCCCTGGCTGAGACACTATTTTTATCTTTAGCCAGCAAAAAGAGCTAAAACGCACAGAAAATCCACCAAAATCTCTAAAAATGTGGCTTATAGCACCCTGACAATCTGACATTATTCTAATAATATCAATCTCACCGAAACTCTGCTAAACCAAAACACTACCTTAATTCATCTTTCCTTCCTAATTTTTTTTGGAAGTTCTTATTAGTGACACACAAAGAAAAGAGCAAACCTCCGAAACAATCTCCGAAATAATCCACAAACAGACTTGGCCCAACAGGAAAATACAATTCATAACAAAAGCATTTACATCCAAATCATACGTAAAAAAAAACCAAAAAACAGACTTGATAAGTACACAACTCAAACAATATAAAATATTTGAGAAAAGGGAAGAAATCACAAGCAGCAGGAGGGGTGAGGCAGAAGAAAGGGAAGGAGAGAGATTAAGAGACGGGAATACCTCGCCGGAGAAGTCGACGGCGATCGCCAATGAGTTTGCGGTTCTCTAGAAAGACGATGCTAAAATGCAGGTTTCTTGGAAGCCCTAGCATCAAGAAAATTACCATAAGGTAAACCCAATAATTCCGACCCCGCAACAAGCCCAAATACAGTGAAAATTTTCACAAAGATCAATTTACACTAAAAGAATAACATCACCAAGATATTATGAAATAAACCAAATTGCAACCAAGATATTATGAAATAAACCAATGAATTCATTAAATTAACATATGAATCAAACAATTTGAAAAATTAATTCACCAAATTAACAAACAAGAAGTGGTTTCAGGAATAAATACAGTCATAAAACAAACAAGAAGTGAGCTACTTACTTACCCCCAAACAAGTGGTTTTCTAGTCTTCCTTTGGCCAAAAACTCGTACACCAGAAACCAATCTTGGCCATCAAGGCAGGATCCAAACAGTTTCACCAGATTAGGATGATGCAGTTGGCCAATATAGTTTAACTCTGACTGCATCAAATAAGCGTACGTGCTATAAGGAATCGAAATATACCAGCTAGGAAGAGTGAATGACAAATGAACGAATATAGAAAGGTAGCAAAACATTACCAACCAATACTCCTTGTCACTCTGGAAACCTTCAGGTTTAAGGTTCTTGAAAGAAACAGCCGTTCCAGTTTCAGGTGTTGAAGGAGAGAGAGTCTGCTCATCAATCCACCCCTTGAAAACTAAATCAGAACCATCATCGTCGTTCTTTCACCAGTTGAAAAGGACGAGCTTCTATCGTACATGTCTACCAAAATTTCAAGTTAGATTCATTTATATGATCCATATACCACAATTACCATAAATGGTCGATCGGATATGCTTCTATTAAGCTTAATAAATAACTTGATGAAAGAAAGCAACAAGTATTTTTCAACATATGCCAACATGAATAAGACCTTATATTATTTTATATATGTTGTGACTAATCGTTAACAATAACTCAGACTGAAACAAAAACAATGATCCATTTCGAAGTAAAAGGGAAAAAGGCTAGCAGCAACGATCGATTCGTTTACCCTGTTGATTTATACGATGAATATTAGATGATCAAGACCCACGAAATACTAGCAACATAACCCAGAAACGCATTTTCCTAACAAATTAAACCCAAAACCATCATCATTCTTCAATCTATCATGTTATCAAATTCTCAAATCCAGAACAATCTAACTTATACTTCTTAATTAAAAAAAAACAGCAAGATTTAAAAAAAACAAACTGCAAACAACTGATTGAAACAAATCTTTGAGTATAGGGAAATTACCAGCAAGCTAAGTGAATCCGGATGATGCGAATTTCCAAAACTGCTAAGTATTAAAGACAAATCAATCCACAAGAAAACAATTAAACCTATTAAGTTTCTTATATTACTTGCCACTCCGTTTCGTCTCAACTCTCAAGTAATCTCGGCTTGCTCTGTCGACCACCACTGTGGGCTGTCGTCAGTCACTCAAGCCGCTGCTGTGGAGTGGTTCTGAGTGGTGCTCTGCCACCGATACGAAAAGCCCTAACTCCCAAATCCCCAAATTCTAATTCACAAACCCTAATTTTTTGAGAAGCAGAGGAGAGAAAAAAACGCAGAGGGAAGAAGAAGAAGGCCAGCGAGGAAGATCGAAGAAGAAGAAGGGGCAAGGTCTGTGGTGTTTCCGGTAGAGCTGAGGGAAGATCAAAGAAGAAGGGCCAGGTGTACGGTGCGAAGGAGAGGAAGATCAAGAGAAGAAGAAGGGACTACTGAGTGGGATATGAATTTCAAAATAGTCACGAGGTTTGAGATAGAAATGTTTGGTCTGAGTTAAAGTTGCAGCGAAAAAAATTTACAAATATGTTATTGCAGGGGGCTTTTACCATGTACGCTGCAAAATAAAAGACTTATTGCAGGGGGCTTTTATTATGTACGCTGCAAAAAGCTCTTTTGCAGGGGGCAATTAATTTGTACGCTGCAATAACCCTTTAAAGGGTTTGACCCGCGTTGACCGACTGGTTGTTCAAGCGTATTAATACTTGTACGCTGCAACAAGGGGGCTGCAACAGGGGTTTTTTCTACTAGTGGGAACTACTCCCCTGGCTCTTCTAAAGACCATGGAGGTTCTTCATCCTGAACTGCTTCTAAAGAGTTCTTGGTTTGTTGTTCGTCTCGAATCTCTTCGAGGTCTATTATTCTCCCACTTGTCATTTGGTAATATGATTTCTTTCCAAAAAGACACCGTCATGAGCAACGAATACCTTGTTGTCTGACTTGTTGTAGAAGTTGAAGGAAATGATGCCCTTGGTCCAAGTATGCATATAATGTTAAGTCTAATAAATGCGGTTCAGTATTAATTGACAAGTTAATAAATTTAGTGAGATCAAGTGAGCTGAATGCCTAGCTAGAGGCCGCTTCAGTTCAAGGGGAATGTATGATATTAATCCACAACTTACTCTTGACTGAACACGTAGGGTCACACAAATAGTACGTAAACGGATCAAGTATTTAATGGCATTAAATACTCCATCTATGGATATTCGGAATCAACGGATCTTGGTTTCAGTGGGAGCTAAGATCGTCAAAGGCAAGTAAATGAATACTCCGGAAACGTTGTTATTGCCGGAAACGGAAATATGGATCGTATCGGAAATATAAATATTATCCAAGTCGTAGATGTTGCCGGAAACAGAAACATGGTACGTATCGGAAAATACTATCGGAAATGGAAATACTGCCAGAATCGGAAATATTACCGGAAACTGAAATATTGTCAGAATCGGAAATATTATCGGAATCGGAAAATATTTCCGAAAACGGAAATATTAAATATTTGTTCGAAACGGAAATTTATTCCGGAATCGGAAATATTAAATATTGTTCGTATCGGAAATAAATTTCGGAATCGGGAATTTGATCGGAAGCGTATCGTACGAATTAGCATCGGACTAGGCCTGCCAGACGAAGGCCCAGCACGACGCCGGGCCATCGCCCAGAAAACCACACGCATCAATTACACACAGAAAAGCCCCGCCAGGCCCAGTGCAAGGTCAGGCCCAGCAAGGCCTTGGCGCGCGCGGAGCAATATGGGCTGCGACATTTGGGCTGCGAGCGAGTGCAGCTCGCGTGGGCCGCAAGGCTTCCGCGGGTGGTGCTCGTGTTCGTGTACGGTTGTGTGCAGTACAAATCCTAAAGCTATTAGAATTTGTTCTATGATTAAATCCTAATCCTAGTAGATAGATTTTATTTAATAAGAGTCCTAACAGGATTCTAATTAAACTAAATTGGTATTCTAATAGGATCCAAAGTCCTTTTCCATAACTCTATAAATATGTGCCTAGGGTCACAAATTTATTAAAAAAAGGTTCAAGTATTCAAAGGTAAGATTTTCAAGCAAAAATCAGCCACAAACACTTGCCTTATTAGCCGAAATTTATAGTACCTTAAGGGCGATTCTAGTTGGTCAATCTTAAGGCGGATCCGGACGTGCTGTGGACTATCTACGGAGGGACGACACTTGGAGTCCTAAAGACTTGTTCTTGTTCGGTAAATTCGGGCGTAGCTAGGGAGGGCACGCTACAAAGTGTATGCATCTGAATTATGCTAAATGATTATGTGTAAATAATATGTTTCCTGGCATTAAGGTTTTCCGCATGATTTATGTTTTGTCATATGTATCATAACCTAACAGTGGTATCACGAGCCTCTTATTATTTTCATAATCTAAATTGCATGAACATGGTTAAATTTTACAAATTTGCAAAGAATTAAAGGGGTGATTAATTTTCGTAATTAATTGCAAATTGCGTTTATTTAATTATATGTACGCAGTTTTTCGGCAGTTTCTTCGTTACTCATCCAAATCGAGTGATTTTTGTGTCAATTCCGCATGTAAAAGGCATTCTAAAATTTTGACAAAACTAGTATTTTTCGGCCGAACCCAGAATTCCCAAATTCGAAGCCTAACTATGACTTTTCGAAGGTTTTAGTTTTTCGAATGCAAAAGTTTGTAAATTTAAGATGTTAAATTGAATATTTGCGATTCTTGTTGATAAATCTTGAGTTTTTTATTGACCTACAGTATATGTTTAAAAATTTGAATGCGTAGACTTGTTAATTATACAACCTAATTTGTAATTATGATTAATTTGTTGAAATTCGAATAATTTAGAATTGATTTGTTTTTCATAATTAATTAACAATTTAATTAGGTACCGATGCTTAAAAACCACCATAAAAATTGTTAATTTATGTTAAATTTTAAATTTTTATGACCTATATTTGAATCCATGTTAATCGGAAATTAATTGATTAATAAATTTTCGATTTTTCGCCCTAAAATTATGAAATTAATATGATTTATTCATTTGTCATTAATTTTAAATTAAAAATTTTAATTTTTTATGAAAACGCCCATAGATGTTGCACGCTCAAAGCAATGGAAGCTACGTGTTACCCTTAAGGGTTGTTGTATAGTGCGGGCACGCGACGACGAGCAAGGGGGCTCGTCGCCCGTGCGGTACGAATGCAGTGAGCAACGAGCTATGCGGCACTGCGATGGGCGAGGGCATGGGCACACAGCAAGAGCACGATCCGTGTGGGCAGCAGCACGCTGCGCCACGACGCACCAAGCTCGCCAAGGAGCAGCAGCCACGACGCAACAATGCTGCGCGCAGCGTAGCCCGCAAGGCTGCGTGTGTGCGTGGCATGGGCGTGGGTGCGTATGGCTGTGCGGGCTATGTGCGACGATTAATAGGCACGGGGCATGGGCCTCGTAGCTCGATGGGGCTTGGGCGCAAGCCCAAGTGCCTCGTCTTGCAAAGTATTGATGCGTTTCGTTTTAATTTTAAATGTTCAGTTTGGAAATAATTTTAATTCAATTTAAAATTAATTATTTAAATTGTTTTCTTGGATATTAATTTTTAATATTATAATTATTATAAATTTTAATTTATACTAATTATTTTACTAAAATTAAACCTTGAATTAATTTAAATTCATTTAATTCAACTGAAAAATAAATTAAATCAATGGATTCAATTATAATTTTATATGAGCTTTAAATTTTAATTAAATTTGTATGTTTCCGGTTAGACTAGAAATACATTTTTATGTTTCAAATTAGTAAAGCATATAAAGTTATTGGGTTAAGTGGGAGTATTTTTAGTCATAAACTCTTGATTAGGTCTACAAATCCTTCTAGGTTAAACAACTTGATTAGAATTAATAAGGACTGAATAATTGGTAGATTATTGGTGCCCTTGATTAATTGCTGCAAATATTTATGTGATGCATACAACGTGTTTTTACTAACCAGCTATGTGGGCCATTCATGATAATGAATGGGTGAATGGTATATATTGTATATGTACTGTTTTGCAGGTTATGAAGTGACTAGTATGGCCCAAATAGGATAGAAAATATGGTCTGCGTACCATTAATTTGAATGTAATTGGTCTAAAGCACCAAATTTGTTTTTCAATTCAAAAATGGTATGTGTACCATCAAATAGTTGTAATTAGTTTAATTATAGCTTATCCTATTTGAAGAAAATGGCGCCTCCTACGGTGAAATTCAAAACGGAGTTTCCAATCCATTTTCAAGACGGACTTTGAAGTTGAAGCTTCAAGATGAAGTCGGGCCTTACTAGATCATAATTATCTTATGCATGCTTTAAGTTATTTATTGCTTTTAAATATGTCTTAAATATGCATGAGATTATGGCTTGATTATGTTGCATAATTAAGGATTTTAGTTCACTTAAAATCTAACCAACATAGTAAGAGCCTTAAGTTCCAAACTTAAAAATTGAGTTAAAAGGTTCCATGCCAAAATAACACTTACTTGGATAACCTTTACATCAATCTAGTAATAGATTACGCTCAGCGAGGTGTTACTTATTGATCCTAAAGGGGTAAGGTACACAAATAATTGTGAGTACATGTTAGTTTTGGTGAAACTCAACGATATAAGTAAGGAGTCCTTTTATGTCGTGGAAAAATGGATAGGTTTACCTAAAAAGTTCTTAAACGTACCTATCAACCAAGAGTAGTTTCTAGACTATTAGCAAAAGGCTTTTGCTTACCTAAAACATTTTAGAATTGAGTCAAAATACATAATGTGCTTAATTCTTCAATGGTTTTAGGGTCTTGGAATCATTTTATTCACACCTGCCGGAACACATAATTTGAATAAAATTCCAATGACTTGTTTAAATTGCATGATTGCTTTAATTTTCAAGTTATTACTCATGATAAATGTTTAGACTTTGCATGCTTCAATGTATGTTTTAATTATTGTTTATAGTTAAATATCTTGCACTACAGTAAATCCTTTTAGAAAGGTAACAGTAAATTTCCTCGATTGGTAGTGAATCCAAGAACGATTCACGGAAATGAGAGAAAATGAGCAATTTAAAATGTACGTTTCTTTTAGCGACTTTTATGGTTGTTTTCGAGTATCAAAGTCGAATGACGAACCGATTGGTGCTTGTGAATTCAAAATACAATGTAGTTTTGAGATCATAAAGCATTGAGTTTAAACGCTCAGCTTTACCAATGGTTAACAACCTAAAATCTTTTTTCCATTTAATTCTCGAATGAGTCTAGTCCCTAGACATTCGAATAGATCGATGCTTAGAGAACTTTAGAAGCTTCTGGTAAGATCATCTAGTTGAAACTGAATATTCAACATAAATTAAAATGGTAAGAACCTTGTTGGAGTGACATTGGACATCTCTAACAAAGTATAAAAGTCAATACTAGAGAATTCAATTCTTAAGTTTATAAGAAAGGGTACAAGAAATAGGAAAACATGCAAAGGAACAAATGAAAGGAATTTACAATTCCATTTCTACCTAAAAGTTTATGTTTAAAGAGAAGTAACGTAGCAATCAAACTTCCTTGGTATCATATACCGCTTGAGGTTCTTACTTCGGTAATAACTCAAACAATGGAAGCTAGGCTACACTAATGGCCTACAAGTGGGAAATGAAGCATGGCAATGCTACATTAGTTGTAGGGTCATCTAGTTTGTTTTAAGTCCTTTCAAAGGCTGGAACTTAATGGCTATTTTGTTCCATAATCAGCATACCTAAATTTCTGTTTTCAAACACAGAAAGACTCACATTCAGAAGAACAAAAACAATGTTTGTTTGTTTGTTTATTTGAATGGAATGGTCATTTACGGGTTGAGTCAATATGCTTGATTAAAACAAACAAATCTTTAACAATAAAACTTTACTAGGTTCAAATCAATCTCTTGATTTGAGTTCCACTAACCTTTAGCATTGTTGCTTAGACCATATCAACAAGTTAACATTCAAAAGCTCTATTTTGATGGATTTTGAAAGTCGATTGATTTCTAGATTAATTTAAGACAACTAGTCTTACTTGTTGAAAGTAACAAAAGATATGAACTATTGTTAGAACGCTTAGACAATAGAGTTCAAAGCTAAAGACAGATTTTATGACTTTATTATTTCACATGGATTTGAGTGAATATAGGTTTATTTACTCAAATGTGATATAAGTTGAATCTGTTTGGCTAGTTCAAAGATTCAGAAGTATAAAATCCACTTGGCAAGAAATCATAAAGATCTAGGTTAGATCATGTTGTTGATTACTTATACTAAGAATGATCATCAATGATTGTGTCACTACTACAAAAATAGGCAAAGAGACCCGTCCAAATATGCATAAGAGACCTCCTCTGGACAGGTCTCTATCTCAGAGGTCTCTTTGATAAAGAGACCCCCTCATTAAAGGGGGTCTCTTATTAATAAAGAAAAGACCCTTTATCAGAGAAAGAGGATCTGTTTTCCTAGCAACTCTAAAAATAATTTAATAGAAGAACAGACCCATCATTAAAGAAATGGGGTCTCTTTGATAAATAAAAAAGACCCATCATCAGAGAAATGGGGTCTCTTTGTTAGAAAAATTCAAACCCTATATTCAAGAAAGGGGGTCTCTTTGACATTTAAACATTTTTTTTATTTTGAAAATCGAAAGACCTATGCTTATAGATAACGGGTCTCTTTTCAGCTATATTTTAAATAAAAAAAAAACAGTAACGCACACACACACCAAAAGGGAAGCATCAAAACAAAATTACCATAATAATTAGTATTATATACAATATTTTACAACAAAAATTTAGAACTAAACACATATAAAATTAAGTCCTGCTACAACTATAGCATTAAACCATTTCATACGACCACCTACATTTTTCTAAGTTGTGTCTTTATGCTCCGTGAAATATCACCCAAAGCATCCCCTCAAAAAAAAAATCACCCAAAGCATGATTCTAACGTAACACGCTCCAACATATGTGTCAAATCCACATCACGCCCTTGATCTCATCAATATTAGTTGGAGTAGGCACCGGGAGCTCGAAGAAATAACTACAAGACAACTAAAGCACGTGAGAGAGAGCCCAAGGATAACAACTTTACAAGTCATAATCACAAAGCATAATATCACTAATTCACAAGTCAAAGTTGTGCAAAACAACATGAAGAAACTCGGATTAAGAACGCAAAATAAGACAAGCTGATAAGCACAAAAGTGCCCATGAACGGCAAATCAGCAAGAACCAACACTATTTTGACCACCACAGAATTTACTCTGAATAGCAGATATATCTTGCAGGACTTAAATTTCAGAAGATTAAATTTCAGACAGCACAGTAAATACAGAAAATTAACGAACAAAACTTCATTTTATTTCCACCAAATTTTATCCAGATAATCAAAGTTACAACTTATGAAAGACAATTTCTGTCTGAACCCTTAACACAATTGTTCAAAATTATGATCTCATGAATATCAACAACCACAGTGAATCAAGCAGGAACTTATGATGATAACAAGCGACGAACCATCAGTTTTTTGTACAAAAACAGTGATCACAAGTTCACAACATAAAGTAGCAAAGCAGACATCAAGCTATCAGCCTTAGACTCCCAGTAAGCTCTTCAAACCAGAACTTCAAATCAGGACTTTGCATACCAGGTTCGAGGCTATATATCGTTCCAATGGAGAGTATATAATTACCTGGAAAGTATGTTGATCCATTGATCCATGCAAGCTAATGAGATATGTCAAGGTCCAGTGGTCCACAATCCTTCACAATGCAGAATTGTTCCTTCAGTCTTGCCAAATTGAAGTTATTTCTAAAATTCTAAATGACATGCATCGCTTTCATGAAGAAAGTAGACCAAATAAGAGTCAGAACCATTATTGCCATAAAAGGATACTTCTACTTCTAAGGCACAATGCACAAAACTGCTGCTAAGTGCTAACACCTCAAGCAATCAGACCTATACACTACCACCAACAGAACCAGTTCCAAACACATAGTTGTTGACAGAAACCCAAGACTCTACATTCATTCGTGTACTGAATAAAGAATAAACGCAGGAAAAAACCACACAAAACAAACCCCAGCATAAACTAAGCCCTCTAAAGTCTAAACAACTGAAAGCAACATAGATTTACTTTGACTCAAGGCCTAGAAAGTTATAAAGTTCTTAAGAATAAGACTATTCTAGGAGCAAAACTCAATACCAATGAATTGAAGTAACTAATAAGACTTCTTATAAATATATATCAACAACAGGTTCTGCACTCCGCAGTTGTGATATTGTTCAATTGATGAATTCCTTGTTACACCAATGCTCAAGAAAGAAAGACCAAGATGAATGCCAACTAGGCAACTACAATTTCTGATGTTAAGGGAAGCTCCTTCTCTAACAAAATTTTGGCATTCAAGTACGCCATTAGTAATGGTGACATTAACAATGTAATTTTCCAAACAAGGCATAATCAAATACTCGTAAAAAATTCATGAAAAAACAAATGCCTGCGGCTGTAAGGCTCTGAGTTACGGCCACTTTATGGGAATGTCTACTTGTGATGTTATTTTTACTGAAACTGATCAAATTTCAGCTTGATTATACCTGTTTCCTGAAAACTAAAACTGAACATCATTCTGCCCAATTCAGCTATTTCAACTTGATTATACCTGGTTCCTGAAAACTAAAACTGAACACCAATCTGCTCAACATAAGGTTTATTTTTATTGCTCATTAACTTTTTCACTTTTTAAAAAAAGATACAAAAAGAAAGTAAACTAATTTCTGTTAATTATGAGAATGTTATATATTGGTGTAAACAGAAGGGACGCGCTGAAGTCTAAGAGATTTTAATTATGCCCGAATAATCTCTATCATATGAGACTCAAGTAACAAAGAATTCAGACTAATCTCAAGTCTTTAGAAGCTGCACAACTTGGGCTGATTGTACCAAAACCATTTTAACACACAAAATCAAGCAAGAACATCATTCGTAATCTTATCATAAGTATCGTCATGAACAAAAACCAAAACAAAAACCCTACCATACAAAGTCAATATCAAATCCAATTAAAAATATACAAATTTACAATCTTCAATGATACCAAATTATACGAAAAAATATCTAATTTTTACCTCACTTCAAACTTCCAAATCAAATTAACATGTCTGTACAATAGCTACCAATCAACCAAATTTCATACGCCTGTATAAAAATCAGATTATCAAGCAAACACGTTCAAGAACAAACTAATTACTAAATAATATATGTAAAAAACCTTAGAAACCAAATCAAATTCATGGCGGAAAAAAAAAACATGAAAAATAAAGTGCAGATATACCTTGCTCTGTTAGTTGTTGTTTGAGCTCCGCTACTTACTCACCATACGAAACCTCCAAGGTTGATAAACTTTACAATGGAAAAATTGGAAACTATTGTATGAATTAAAGTCGGAAATTGAAATTTAGATTTCGAAAATTAGGGTTCTTTTATTCAATTTCGATGAGCTGCAGAAATTGGTGATCTGCAAGAATATAAATTGGGGATTTTGATTGAAAATAACGGAGTGAGAAGTTTGAGAGATGAATGAATTCTCTGCGAATTCAATCAGATCTGAAATTGAGGTATTTGGGGTTTTATTTTCGCTGTACAGGGAAGGGAGAGAGAAGTAGGGGTTATGATTTCTGACCTTCTAATAATAATTTAATTGAGGAGCAGACCTGTTATAGGAGATAACGAGTCTCTTCATTTTTTATTAGTGGACCCCGCCTCTACGAGAAATCTCCTTTCTAAGCTAACGGGTCTCTTTTTTGCGCCCAGATAACATAAGAGACCTCTGATTTGTATTATGAGGTCTTATTAAGTAAAGAGACCCGTTAAGTACTCTAATGGATCTGTTTTTTTAGGTCTCTTTGGACATTTTTGTAGTAGTGTGTGTTGTAATTTCACGATCTAGCTCCATAAGATATGGTATTTCTAAGTTGGAATGATCGAAGTCGATTAGTACTTGATTCGATCAATGATGGATCATAAAGACTTTTCCTATAATTTCTAAACAAAATGCTCAACTACCACCAAACTCAACCAAATTCGTCAAAGCTATTGAAAAGTAATTTCAGAATATCTTTTCATAATATATATCTAGAGAGTTGCCAAACTCAGTGGGAGCTTAGTGTTTGTTATTCAACAAACTAAGGCCCAAGTATAGATATATGTTTCATTGTGATTTATTCAAATGACACACAAGGGTATTGTTTCTACCACGAATTTTTGAGAACATAATGTTTGTTTGCTCGAAATAATGTCCTTTTGGAGATTCGTTTCCAAAATGACAAGTGGGAGAAAATAGACCTCGAAAGTCTTCGAGGCGAACAACAAACATAAACGGGCATTCCGGAGGCTTTTCGAAGTTCTTCAGAAAATCCGAACACTTATTCTTTAAGGACTTTAGAAGTGGCTTTAAGGAATAGACATCTCTTAGAAGACTTTACAAGTGCTTCAAGGGGAACAGAATATTCAAAGGAATTTTAAGTGGCTATTGATATTCTATTGTTTGATGTTCTATACCCAAGTAGGCATAGAGTTCAAGTCACTGAAACTAGGAGATTCTTCTATTAGATAGTGAAGAAACATGGAGTGCAGGTCACTGAAGCTATGCGATTCTTCTATTAGATAGTAAAGAAACCTACAACTTGCAGTCAAACTATTATCATGTAGATTATGAGTTTGTGACCTGTAAGAAAGCTATGACGAAACCTAGATTCCCTAAAATGGTTAAAGGCCATATATAGACTCAAATGTTTTAGATGGTTAAAGGCCATAAAACATAACCAATGTTTTGATGACAAAATTGAAATTTTGTTGATTTGCAAGAATGGGTTAACACCTATTGGTTGCAAATTGGTTTTAAGGATAAAAAAAAAACATAAAACATGGAATTGTGTTCACACACAAAGCTAGATTAGTTGCTAAAGGTTACAAGCAAATTCACGGTGTGGATTGTGTTGAAACCTCATGCAAAATCGTAATGCTCAAGTCTATAATTCAAGCAATGATTGCATATTGGTACATATGGCAATTGGATGACAAAACATCTTCCTCAGTCAAATGTTATAAGAAACTATGTACATGGCATGTTATAGGATTTGTGGATCCAAATAATGCTTGAAATGAATGCTAGCTTATAAAATCTAAGTACAGATTTAAGCAAGCAATTGGGAATTGGAACTGTATTTTAATGAAGCTATTAAGATTTTAGTTTCATAAAATGTACATGATTCTTATAGATATATATAATAAGTTTAGTGGGAGTACATAAAACTTAATTGGTCCTACGTGTGTCATACACATATCTCTCTATTGTGAAATAACATTCAAATGCTAATGACTTAGATTTGAAATTATTCATCAATGATGGACCAAGGCGAAACTTAGTACATACTGGGTATTAAGATCTATTTACAAAGATCTTAGAATATTGTTTTAGATTAAGTAATGGCATTTACTAAATCAAACACGAAAGACTCCATTGGAAATATTCGACCCATATGAATAAATCTAAGTAATGAATGTTTGAACTATGTATAAGCATTTACTAAGTTAAACATCAAAGGATCCAAGTGAGATTCTTAAACCTATATTATATGTCAACAAATTTAGCTGGATTCAGTATCTACTGAAACTAGAATGAGCTAAAGTTACATGAATAGAATTCAATTGGGAATTATTCTGCAAAAGAATTTATCATGTATGATATAATATGAGGATCGCCAAAAACGTATCGTATGACTTTAGGAATGACGAACATATACCAATCTCTATTGATCTAAGTGAAGATCAACTAGATTGAGATCAAGAATACTTATGGTACTTGAAAAGGTACATAGAAATAGTTCTTGATTCAAGAAAATAAAGATATGCTAAATATTGATGCTACACGCATAAACAATGGAAAAGGATCAAGAAAGATTCCTTTGGAGTTATCCATTGACAAGGACGAGCTAAAGAGCATCGTGTTTTGAAATGGCAACATGGATTGGAGACCATGAGTTGTTGCGTGGGAAATTAAATATTAATTTCTATGTTATAAGATACAGTTGGAAAGTCTTCCACATATTTGTGAATTGTTTGGATAAGTAAATCCAACCAAAGCATCACTAGCAACCTATATAGTTGAAGTAAAAGTACTTATTTCCTAAGAAGCAATAAAACAGGGTTGTTTATGTTAAAGAGTTCTTCACTGAACTTGGGTAGATCACATGTCTGTTGACTTAATGGTTCTTCATTGCAAAATGCGTAGAACCACTAATGTAGCAAAGAAAGAGTAGATCACAAAATAAACATACTCAAAAGATCTTATCATCATATCCCGAAGAACATTCGATGAAAAGGATATTAAGATTGGCAAAGCATGATAACTAAACCTATGCAACAAGTGAGAAGCAACACTCACATTGTAGCACTGGAAATCAAGCATAGCTTTGAATTCCATGAACTGTTTTAAAGATGGGGTTGAGGCCCATGGTTGTAAAACATAAGGGTTGAACATTTATCATATATGAAATGAATTTTCATATTCCATTTAATCTTGGTTTAGTATTAAATGATGAGTTCCTTCAATTTGACGATATATTCAAGATAGACTGTCAGGACCAGTCCTGTGACTAAGAAATGTCTATCAAGTGAACTTGAATGTCAAAAGTTGAAAATGGGCCCTGGTCGGAGTTTTCTATAAAGATGGACGCATAAAAAACGCTAGACGACTAGAATGCAAGATGACTAGTAGTTTTGTTTCTTGAACTATGTGGACATGGCAATGTCATAATCATTTGCATAGATACTTACTTTGGGAAGACTAGTATCGAAAAGACCTATGAAACTTTACTGTAAGAGATGAAAATCTGTCATAAGTAAATTTCATTAAAATTATTAGACACTAATCCTCAATACCTGAGTGATTTGAGATTACTTGTTTGAGAACTGCTTACTTTGACGTTGACCAACCGTCGCACCGTAAAAGGAGGCTATAAAGGCAACGCTCAGGTAATCACCTATCAAACGAAGTCTAATCTTAAGATCGCAAGATTGGGATTGTCCTCCCATAAATCGGGATGAGATGCTAAAAGTTGTACATGGCCACTCGGAGAGCTAGAAACTGTAAAATGCATGGCCGTGGTCAGATAAATCATAGGCTATGATTATCTGTTTATTTGATCAGTTGAACTCTGAAACCGAGAAACACCTCTGGACGTAATAAGGATGACAACTCTTACCTTATGTTCAAGAGCAAGCATCGAGCGACAAAGGAATTAGGAAATGCACACTTGTCCCTAAGGACAAGTGGGAGACTGAAGGAAATAATTCCCTTGGTCCAAGTATGCATGTAATGTTAAGTCTAATAAATGCGGTTCAGTATTAATTGACAAGTTAATAAATTAAGTGAGATCAAGTGAGCTGAATGCCTAGCTAGAGGCCGCTCCAGTTCAAGTGGAATTAATGATATTAATCCACAGCTTACTCTTGACTGAACGCGTAGGGTCACACAAATAGTACGTAAACAGATCAAGTATTTAATGGCATTAAATACTCCATCTATGGATATTCGGAATCGACGGATATTGGTTTCAGTGGGAGCTAAGATCGTCAAAGGCAAGTAAATGAATACTCCGGAAACGATGATATTGCCGGAAACGGAAATATGGATCGTATCGGAAATATAAATATTATCCAAGTCGTAGATGTTGCCGGAAACGGAAACATGGTACGTATCGGAAAATATTATCGGAAATGGAAATATTGCCGGAATTGGAAATATTACCGGACGGGAAATATTGTCAGAATCGGAAATATTATCGGAATCGGAAAATAATTCCGGAAACGGAAATATTAAATATTTGTTCGAAACGGAAATTTATTCCGGAATCGGAAATATTAAATATTGTTCGTATCGGAAATAAATTTCGGAATCGGGAATTTAATCGGAAGCGTATCGTACGAATTAGCATCAGACGAGGCCTGCCAGACGAAGGCCCAGCACGAAGCCGGGCCATCGCCTAGCAAACCACACGCATCAATTACACACAGCCAAGCCCTGCCAGGCCCATCGCAAGGCCAGGCCCAGCAAGGCCTTGGCGCGCGCGGAGCAATATGGGCTGCGAGCGAGTGCAGCTCGCGTGGGCCGCAAGGCTTGCGCGGGTGGTGCTCGTGTTCGTGCTCGTGTACGGTTGTGTGCAATAAAAATCCTAAAGCTATTAGAATTTGTTCTATGATTAAATCCTAATCCTAGTAGATAGATTTTATTTAATAAGAGTCATAACAAGATTCTAATTAAACTAAATTGGTATTCTAATAGGATTCTAAGTCCTTTTCCATAACTCTATAAATATGTGCCTAGGGTCACAAATTTATTAAAAAAAGGTTCAAGTATTCAAAGGTAAGATTTTGAAGCAAAAATCAGCCACAAACACTTGCCCTATTAGCCGAAATTTATAGTACCTTAAGGGCGATTCTAGTTGGTCAAGCTTAAGGCGGATCCGGACGTGCTGTGGACTATCTACGGAGGGACGACACTTGGAGTCCTAAAGACTTGTTCTTGTTCGGTTCGGGCGCAGCTAGGGAGGGCACGCTACAAAGTGTATGCATCTGAATTATGCTAAATGATTATGTGTAAATAATATGTTTCCTGTCATTAAGGTTTTCCGCATGATTTATGTTTTGTCATGATTATGTGTAAATAATATGTTTCCTGCCATGATTATGTGTAAATGATTCTAAATGATTCAGGAAACCTTTATGTCTGAATTATGCTAAATGATTATGTGTAAATGATTCTAAGTTTTCTTTGCAAAAAGTTTTAGTTGTGTACTCTTTAAGTAATTCAACATGACAATAAACAGTGAACTTCACTGGAAACAACGATTCAAGCATATCCTAAAGGATAAATTGGGTAAATAAGGTAAAAAGCGCGAAATTCTACCGCACTCTACCCCCCTTAAAGAAAACGAGTTACGGCCCCCTAACTCAACTAACCTCGGGAAAAAGCTCGGGATATTTCTTTCTCATTTCCTCCTCCGCTTCCTAGGTAGCTTCCTCAGACTCTTGGTTAGACCACAACACTTTTACGATCTTAACATCCTTAGTTCGAGTGCTACGCACTTTGCTATCAAGTATCTTGACAGGTCTTTCCTCAAAGGTAAAACTTTGGTCTAACTCTATGGTCTCCAGCCTTGGGCTGGGCGTGCGCGCGTCCTTGCTTGCTGGGCGATGGCCTGGCTTCGTGCTGGGCCTTCGTCCGGCAGGCCTCGTCCGATGCTTATTCGTACGATACGCTTCCGATTAAATTCCCGGTTCCGGAATTCATTTCCGATACGAACAATATTTAATATTTCCGATTCCGGAATTAATTTCCGTTTCGAACAAATATTTAATATTTCCGTTTCCGGAATTATTTTCCGATTCCGATAGTATTTCCGATTCTGACAATATTTCCGTTTCCGGCAATATTTCCGATTCCGGCAGTATTTCCATTTCCGATAATATTTTCCGATACGTACCATGTTTCCGTTTCCGGCAACATCTACGACTTGGATAATATTTATATTTCCGATACGATCCATATTTCTGTTTCCGGCAATATCATCGTTTCCGGAGTATTCATTTCTTGCTTGTGACGATCTCAGCTCCCACTGAAACCAAGATCCGTCGATTCCGAATATCCATAGATAGAGTATTTAATGCCATTAAATACTTGATCCGTTTACGTACTATTTGTGTGACCCTACAGGTTCAGTCAAGAGTAAGCTGTGGATTAATATCATTAATTCCACTTGAACTGAAGCGGCCTCTAGCTAGGCATTCAGCTCACTTGATCTCACTGAATTATTAACTTGTTAATTAATACTGAACCGCATTTATTAGACTTATCATTGAATGCATGCTTAGACCAAGGGCATTATTTCCTTCAGTCTCCCACTTGTCCTTAGGGACAAGTGTGCATTTCCTAATTCCTTTGTCGCTCGATGCTTGCTCTTGAACATAAGGTAAGAGTTGTCATCATTATTATGTCCAGAGGTGTTTCTCGGTTTCAGAGTTCAACTGATCAAATAAACAGATAATCATAGCTTATGATTCATCCGAGCACGGCCATGCATTTCACAGTTTCTAGCTCTCCGAGTGGCCTTGTACAACTTTTAAGCATCTCATCCCGATTTATGGGAGGACAATCCCAATCTTGCGATCTTGAGATTAGACTTTGTTTAATAGGTGATTACCTGAGCGTTGCCTTTATAGCCTCCTTTTACGGTGCGACGGTTGGTCAACGTCAAAGCAACCAGTTCTCAAACAAGTAATCTCAAATCACTCAGGTATTGAGGATTTAGTGTCTAATAATTTTAATGAAATTTACTTATGACAGATTTTCATCTCTTACAGTAAAGTTTCATAGGTCTGTCCGATACTAGTCTTCCCAAAGTAAGTATCTATGCAAATGATTATGACATTGCCATGTCTACATAGTTTAAGAAACATAACTACTGGTCATCTTGCATTCTAGTCGTCTAACGTTTTCTATGCGTCCAATTTTATAGATAACTCCGACCAGGGACCATTTTTAACTTTTGACATTCAAGTTCACTTGATAGACATTTCTTAGTCACAGGACTGGTCCTGACAGTCTATCTTGAATATATCGTCAAATTGAAGGGACTCATCATTTAATACTAAACCAAGATTAAATGGAATATGAAAATACATTTCATATATGATAAATGTTCAACCCCAATGTTTTACAACCATGGGCCTTAAACCCATCTTTAAAACAGTTCATGGAATTCAAAGCTATGCTTGATTTCCAGTGCTACAATGTATCTCACTTGTTGCATAGGTTTAGTTATCATGCTTTGCCAATCTTAATCTCCTTTTCTCGAATGTTCTCGAGATATGATGATAAGATCTTCTGAGTATGTTTATTTTGTGATCTAGTCTGTCCAGCTACAAGAGTGGTTCTACGCATTTTTCAATGAAGAATCATCAGGTCAGCAGACATGTGATCTACCTAAGTTCAATGAAGAACTCATTAATACAAACAACTCTGTTTTATTGCTTCTTAGGCAATAAGTACTTCTACTTCAACTGTTTAGGTTGCTAGTGATGCTTTGGTTAGATTTACTTATCCAAGCAGTTCACAGATATGTGGAAGACTTTCCAGCTGTATCTTAGAACATAGAAATTAATATTTAATTTCCCACGCAACAACTCATGGTTTCCAATCCATGTTGCCATTTTCAAAACACGATGCTCTATAGCTCGTCCTTGCCAATGGTTAACTCCAAGGGAATCTTGCTTGATCCTTTGCCAGTGTTTATGCGTGTAGCATCAATATTTAGCATATCTTTATTTCCTTGAATCAAGAACTATTCCTATGTACTTTTTCAAGTACCATAAGTTTATCTTGATCTCAATCTAGTTGATCTTCACTTAGATCAATAGAGATTGGTATATGTTCGTCATGCCTAAAGCCATACGATACGTTTTTGGCGATCCTCATATTATATCATACATGATAAATTCTTTTGCAGAATAATTCCCAATTGAATTCTATTCATGTAACTTTAGCTCATTCAATTTCAGTAGATACTGAATCCAGCTAAATTCTTTGACATATAATATAGGTTAAGAATCTTACTTAGATCCTTTGATGTTTAACTTAGTAAATGCTTATACATAGTTCAAACATTCTTTACTTAGATTTATTCACATGGGTCGAATATCTCCAATGGAGTCTTTCGTGTTTGATTTAGTAAATTCCATTACTTAATCCAAAACATTAATATAAGATCTTTGTAAATAGATCTTAATACCCAGTATGTACTAAGATTCGCTTTGGTCCATCATTGAATAATTTCAAATCTAAGTCATTAGCATTTGAATGTTATTTCACAATAGAGAGATATGTGTGTGATACACATAGGACCAATTAAGCTTTTATGTACTCCCACTAAACTTCTTATATATCTATAAGAATCATGTACATTTTATGAAACTAAAATATTTATTAGCTTCACTAAAATACAATTCCCAATTCCCAATTGCTTGCTTAAATCTGTACTTAGATTTCATAAGCTAGCTTTCCTTTTCAAGCATTTATTTGGATCCACAAATCCTATGACATACCATGTACATAGTTTCTTCCAACATTTGATTGAGGAATACGTTTTGTCATCCAATTGTCATATGTACCAATATGTAATTATTGCTTGATTTATAGACTTGAGCATTAAGATTATGCATAAGGTTTCAACACAATCCATGCCATGAATTTCGCTTGCAACCTTTAGCAACTAATCTAGCTTTGTGTATGAACACAATTTCATGTTTGATGGTTTTTATCCTTAAAACAAACTTCAACCAATAGGTGTAAAACTATTCTTGCAAATCAACAAAATTTCAATTTTGTCATCAAAACATTGAGTATGTTTTATGGCCTTTAACCAATTAAACATATAGTCTATATATGGCCTCTAACCATTTTAGGGAATCTATATTTCGTCATAGCTTTCTTACAAATCACAAACTCATTAATCTTTGTGATAATAGTTTGACTGCAAGTTGTAGGTTTCTTCACTATCTAATAGAAGAATCGCATAGTTTCAGTGAGAACTCTATGCCTACTTGGGTATAGAACATCAAACAATAGAATATCAATAGCCACTTAAAAGTCCTTTGAATATTCTGTTCTCCTTGAAGCACTTGTAAAGTCTTCTAAGAGATGTATATTCTTAAAAGCCACTTCCAAAGTCCTTAAAGAATAAGTATTCGGATTTTCTGAAGAACTTCGAAAAGCCTCCGGAATGTCCGTTTATGTTTGTTGTTCACCTCGAAAACTTTCGAGGTCTATTTTCTCCCACTTGTCATTTTGGAAACGAATCTCCAAAAGGACATTAATTCGAGCAAACAAACATTATGTTCTCAAAAATTCGTGGTAGAAACAATACCCTTGTGTCTCATTTGAATAAATCACAATGAAACGTATATCTATACTTGGGCCTTAGTTTGTTGAATAACAAACACTAAGCTCCCACTGAGTTTAGGAACTCTCTAGATATATGATGAAAAGATATTCTGAAATTACTTTTCAATAGCTTTGACGAATTTTGGTTTAGTTTGGTGGTAGTTGAGCTTTTTGTTTTAGAAATTATAGGAAAAGTCATTATGATTCATCATTGATCGAATCAAGTACTAATCGACTTCGATGATTCCAACTTAGATATGCCATATCTTTTGGAGCTAGATTGTGAATTTTACTACACACAATCATTGATGATCATTCTTGACTTAAGTAATCATCAACATGATCTAACCTAGATCTTTGTGATTTCTTGCCAAGTGGATTTTATACTTCTGAATCTTTGAACTAGCCAAACAGATTCAAACTTATATCACATTGAGTAAATAAACCTATATTCACTCAAATCTATGTGAAATAATAAAGTCATAAAACCTTTCTTTAGCTTTGAACTCTATCGTCTAGGCGTTCTAACAATAGTTCATATCTTTTGTTACTTTCAACAAGTAAGATTTGCTTGTCTTAAATTGATCTAGAAATCAATAAATTTTCAAAAGTCCATCAAAATAGAGCTTTTGAATGTTAACTTGTTGATATGGTCTAAGCAACAATGCCAAAGATTAGTGGAACTGAAATCAAGGGGTTGATTTGAACCTAGTAAAGTTTTTATTGTTAAAGAGTTGTTTGTTTCAATCAAGCATATTGACTCAACCCGTAATTGACCATTTCACTCAAATAAACAAACAAACATTGTTTTTGTTTTTCTTGAATGTGAGTCTTTCTGTGTTTGAAAACAGAAATTTAGGTATGCTAATTATGGAACAAAATAGCCATTAAGTTCCAGCCTTTAAAACAAACCAGATGACCCTACAATTAATGTAGCATTGCCATGCTTCATTTTTCACTTGTAGGTCATTAGTGTATCCTAGCTTCCATTGTTTGAGTTATTACCGAAGTAAGAACCTCAAGCGGTACATGATACCAAGGAAGTTTGATTGCTAGGTCACTTCTCTTTAAACATAAACTCATAGGTAGAAACGGAATTGTAAATTCCTTTCATTTGTTCCTTGTTTTCCTATTTCTTGTACCCTTTCTTATAGTCTTAAGAATTGAATTCTTTAGTGTTGACTTTTATACTTTGTTAGACATGTCCAATGTCACTCCAACAAGGTTCTTACCATTTTATGTTGAATATTTTGTTTCAACTAGATGATCTTACCAGAAGCTTCTAAAGTTTTCTAAGCATCGATCTATTCGAATGTCTAGGGGCTAGACTCATTCGAGAATTAAATGGACAAAGATGTTAGGTTGTTAACCATTGGTAAAGCTGAGCGTTTAAACTCAATGCTTTATGATCTCAAAACTACATTGTATTTTGAATTCACAAGCACCAATCGGTTTGCCATTCGACTTTGATACTCGAAGACAACCATAAAAGTCGCTATAAGAAACGTACATTTAAATTGCTCATTTTCTCTCTTTTCCGTGAATCGTTCTTGGATTCACTACCAATCGAGGAAATTTACTGTGACCTTTCTAAAAGGATTTATTGCAGTGCAAGATATTTAATTATAAACAATAATCAAAACATACATTGAAGCATGCAAAGTCTAAACATTTATCATGAGTAATAACTTGAAAATTAAAGCAATCATGCAACTTGAACAAGTTATTGGCATTTTATTCGATTTTATTGTTCCGGCAGGTGTGAATAAAATGATTCCAAGATCCTAAAACCATTGAAGAATTGAGCACAGTTTGTCGACTCAATCCTAAAACATCTTAGGTAAGCAAAAACCTTTTGCTAATAGTCTAGAAACTATTCTTGGTTGATAGGTACGTCTAAGAACTTATTAGGTAAACCTATCGATTTTGCCACGACATAAAAGGACTCCTTACTTATATCGTTGCGTTTCACCAAAACTAACATGTACTCACAATTATTTGTGTACCTTGCCCCTTTAGGACCAATAAGTAACACCTCGCTGAGCGAAAACTATTACTAGATTGATGTAAAGGATATCCAAGCAAGTGTATATTTTGGCATGGCACCTTTTAACTCAATTTTTAAGTTTGGAACTTAAGGCTCTTACTATGTTGGTTAGATTTTAAGTGAACTAAAATCCTTAATCATGCAACATAATCAAGCCACAATCTCATGCATAATTAAGACATATTTAAAGTAATAAATAACTTAAAGCATGCATAAGATAAATGTGATCTAGTATGGCCCGACTTCATCTTGAAGCTTCAACTTCAAAGTCCGTCTCGAAAATCTCCGTGGGAGGCACCATTTTCTTCAAATAGGATAAGCTATAATTAAACTAATTACAACTATTTGATGCTACGCAGACCATATTTGAATTGAAAAGCAATTTTGGTACTTTAGACCAATTACATTCAACTTAATGGTATGCAGACCATATTTTCTATCCTATTTGGGCCATACTAGTCACTTCATAACCTGCAAAACAGTACATATACAATATATACCATTCACCCATTCATTATCATGAATGGCCCACATAGCTGGATAGTAAAACACGTTATGCATCACATAAATATTTGCAGCAATTAATCAAGGGCACCAATAATCTACAAATTATTCAATCCTTATTAATTCTAATCAAGTTGTTTTAACCTTAAGGATTTGTAGACCTAATCAAGAGTTTATGATTAAAAGGGCTCCCAATTAAGCCAATAAATTCATATGCTTTACTAATTTTAAACATAAAAATGTATTTGTAGTCTAACCGAAAACATACAAATTTAATTAAAATTTAAAGCTCATATAAATTTATAATTGAATCCGCTTATTTAATTTATTTTTCAGTCGTATTTAAATTAATTCATGATTTTAATTTTAGTAAAATAATTAAAATAAATGAAATTTATTATAATTATAATATTCAAAATTAAAATCCAAGAAAACAATTTAAATTATTAATTTTAAAATTAATTAAAATTACGTAAACTGAAAATTTCAAATTAAAATTTTAAAACTCGACAATCGTGACATGACGAGCACTTGGGCTTGCGCCCAAGCCCCGTCGAGTGCACGACCCATCGATGTCCATGGCACAACGTCGCAGCAGCCACGCGCAAGGCAGCAAGGCAACCCACGCTTGCGCGCAGCCTGCCTGCCTATAGCATCGCAGCAGCTACGATGCTCCTCGCTCGCTCGCTCGCTCGCTCGCTCGAGGCCACGCGTTGTGGTGCGCAGAGCAGCGATCGCTGGGTGACCAGCTCTCGCTCGCTCGCTCGCGCGCCCACAGCGTGCCATGGCTTCGCCTCATCGCCCATCGCGCACAGCGTTCGACACAAGGCAGGGCTGCTGCCTTGTGCTCGCGCGCCATCGCCTTGCTCGTTGCATTGTACCGCGTGGGCGACGAGCTCCCTTGCTCGTCGTCGCACGCCCGCACTATACAACACCCCTTAAGGGTAACACGTAGCGTCCATTGCTTTGTGCGTGCAAGTTTTATGAGCGATTGCATAAAAATTAAAAAATTTTAATTCAAAATTAATGACGAATTAATAAAACATATTAATTTCATAATTTTAGGGCGAAAAATCGAAAATTTATTAATTAATTGATTTCCGATTAACATGGATTCAAGTCTATGTCATAAAAATTTAAAATTTAACACAAATTTACAATTTTTATGGTGGTTTTTAATCATAGGTATCTAATTAAATTATTAACTAATTATGAAAATCAAATTAATTCTAAATTATTCCAATTTTCAATAAATTAATCATAATTACAAATTAGATTGCATAATTAACAAGGCTAGGCATTCAAACTTGTTAAACATATACAGTAGGTCAATCAAAAATTCAAGATTTATCAACAAGAATCGCAAATATTTAATTTAACATCTTAAATTTACAAACTTTTGAGTTCGAAAAACTAAAACCTCCGAAAAGTCATAGTTAGGCTTCGAATTTGAGAATTATGGGTTCGGCCGAAAAATACTGTTTTGTCAAAATTTTAGAATGCCTTTTACATGCGGGATTGACACAAAATTTACTCGATTTGGATGAGTAACGAAGAAACTGCCGAAAAACTGCGTACATATAATTAAATAAACGCAATTTGCAATTAATTAACAATTACGAAAATTATTCACCCTTTTAATTCCTTGCAAATTTGTAATATTTAACCATGTTCATGCAATTAAGATTATGAAAATAATAAGAGGCTCGTGATACCACTGTTAGGTTATGATACATATGACAATACATAAATCATGCGGAAAAACCATAAAGCCAGGAAAGCATATTATTTACACATAATCATTTAGCATAGTATAGATGCATACACTTTGTAGCGTGCCTTCCCTAGCTGCGCCCGAACCGAACAAGAACAAGTCTTTAGGACTCCAAGTGTCGTCCCTCCGTAGATAGTCCACAGTACGTTCGGATCCGCCTCAAGATTGACCAACTAGAATCGCCCTTAAGGTGCTTAGGAATTTTCGGCTATTAGTGCAAGACAGTGGCTGAATTTTCTTTCAAAAACTTACCCTTTGAATACTTCAATCGTTCGTATAAATTATGACCCTAGGCCTTTATTTATAGAGGTTTGGAAAGGGAATTGGAATCCTAGTAGGATACGATTTAATTAAACTTAGAATCCTACAAGGATTCTAATTAATTAAATAATCCTAATAGGAATAGGAATTTAATCACACACCAAATCCTAATAGATTTAGGAATTGTGCATGGACACAAGCACACACACGCACGGAGCCACGAGGGCGCCCGCACGCGTGCGCTCGGCCCACGCAGCCCACGCTGGGCAGTCTTGCCTTGGCGCGCTGGGCCTGCCTTGCGGTGGGCCTGGCGCTGCCTTGGCCTGGGCGTGCGCGCGTCCTTGCTTGCTGGGCGATGGCCTGGCTTCGTGCTGGGCCTTCGTCCGGCAGGCCTCGTCCGATGCTTATTCGTACGATACGCTTCCGATTAAATTCCCGGTTCCGGAATTCATTTCCGATACGAACAATATTTAATATTTCCAATTCCAGAATTAATTTCCGTTTCGAACAAATATTTAATATTTCCGTTTCCGGAATTATTTTCCGATTCCGATAATATTTCCGATTCTGACAATATTTCCGTTTCCGGCAATATTTCCGATTAAGGCAATATTTCCATTTCCGATAATATTTTCCGATACATGTTTCCGTTTCCGGCAACATCTACGACTTGGATAATATTTATATTTCCGATACGATCCATATTTCTGTTTCCGGCAATATCATCGTTTCCGGAGTATTCATTTCTTGCTTGTGACGATCTCAGCTCCCACTGAAACCAAGATCCGTCGATTCCGAATATCCATAGATAGAGTATTTAATGCCATTAAATACTTGATCCATTTACGTACTATTTGTGTGACCCTACGGGTTCAGTCAAGAGTAAGTTGTGGATTAATATCATTAATTCCACTTGAACTGAAGCGGCCTCTAGCTAGGCATTCAGCTCACTTGATCTCACTGAATTATTAACTTGTTAATTAATACGGAACCGCATTTATTAGACTTAACATTGAATGCATGCTTGGACCAAGGGCATTATTTCCTTCAGGGACCTAGTACAACGGTTTCACTAATGTCACTCCAACATAGCGGACTTCTGCATTTTCGTCCATACAGGGCTTCGAATGGTGCCATTCCAATACTGGCATGATAGCTATCATTCTAAACATTTAAATTTCAGATTTTAATCAATTTGGTTTAAGTGTCGATTAAAATTAATGAAACTATTCAAAATTTTAATCCAATAATTTTTAAAATTTTCCACTGACCTTGAAATTATATTCCCTTTCCTAATTAAACAAATTATTAGATCCAAATTATTTAAAAAATCAATTAGCGATCTAAAATTTACGAATTTGGGGAAAGAAAAATTAGGGTTTATACTTATCTAAAATGGCTGAAATTTTTACAATAATTCAAGAAATATACCCAGAAATATTTTGCCAAAATTTCAATCAATTCCGAGTAGTTTAAGTCGACCAATTAATTGAAAAACCTTCCGAATTTATTAATTTTAATTCGAAAATTAACAAAAACGCCCAAAAAACACAACTCCGAGGCCTGTTTTTGCAATTCCGTTCTCATGAATTGATCTTAGAAAATCGTTTTCAATCAGATTAGGGTCCGAAAAGTCGAAAAAATGAAACCTTTTGATTTCAGAACCTATTACGCAATTAATCCAATAATTCATAATAATTCCGAAAAAATCAACAAAAATTCTAAAAAATTCGACAACAGGAAAAAAAATAAAAACATGCTAAAACATGCTTTGAATACATAAGGCTCGTGATACCACTTTAGGAGAATACAGTTAAACATACATAACATGTGCAGAACAATTCCCAAAGCCGGGAAACATGTATAAAACACAGATTAAGCAAACTTACATTCGAAGCGTGTTTTCCCAAGTAATCTGTCAACGAACTCGGACAAAGAACTCCACTTGTCGTTCCTCTACTTGGTTCACCGACACGTTCAGATCCGCCTTGATTATTGTAGCTTAGACAACGTACAAAGTTTTTGCTTTTTGGGATGAACAGTTTTCACAGAGAGAAAATCGAAGAACGTAATATTAGAATTAGGTTTTTGGTATTGGAAAACTACTAACTAGTGTGGAATATAACCCTAAGGTTATATTTGTGTGTAACCGGCCAAGGGACAAGGCCCTAACCGGCCAGACACATGCCCACACTCACGCAAGCCCATGCGCGACAGCCAAGCAACACAGGAGTGGGCCGCGGGCCTTGCTGTTCGCTTGCTGCGCTGCTGCCCAGCGCGCGCACACTCGTGCCGCGGGCTGGCTTGTTGCTGCGTGCAACATTGCTGGCTCGTTGGGCCTTGCGCGCTTGCGTGTTTGGCTCAACGGGCCGGCCATTCCGTTGCGGCTTGTATTCGCGACTAATACCTTACGGCTATTATTTATCGTATCATATACGACGAATCACCGTCGTACGATACGATAATTTGTTTTGCCCAGCTTACGAATATTTACGATACGATATACGATTCCGATGCAAGGTCGTATAGTATAATACGTTTTCCAAAACTAATTCCCGAAAAGCTATTAAATGAATTTCCGATTCATTTAATCCGGTGATCTTCTACATGCCATTGGTGTGACCTTGTAGGTTCAGTCAAGAGTAAGTTGTGAGCTTAATATTCATTAGAACTCACTGATCGGAAGCATTGCTCCAGCTAGCTGTTCCGATCACTTGATCTCACTAAATTAATTGTTCGCAATTAATCTGAACCTTGGTATTAGACTTAATGACCTTGGGTGAAGGACATATTTCCTTCAAGGGTATTCCTACAAATTCCAACTTCATGCAACAACAATACATCCTGCACTCAGTATTACTCAACCAACATATAGTAGTTACCCCATCCAAATGTGTCTTATCCTGCTTCAACTGCACAACAATATGCGATGACTCGTAGATCATCTCTTTGCATATCATATCATATGAGTTTCTTGTGTACACTGTTGTAGCGTGTGTTTTCACTCTTGATAGGACCCCTTTGATAACCGAAGTTGTGTGCCTCATTTGGTAGTCGAGGCCTGATTCTGTGAACCTTATATTTTTCAGCACTTGATCATATAATTCTACAAATTTGTAAATCATAATTATTTGATTAAAAACGGTCTTCAATGAGCTGTTCATTGATTCATATAGTTGTGTACTTCTCATACCTAGATAAAACAAAATTAGTATAATGGGTAGTGACCGAAACATGGAGTGGTAGGTACCCTATAAAAATATTAAGGGGGTGTGATTTTAAGGTATGTTTACTGAACTACTTACCTCAGAAGAAATGACCATGCATGAAACATTCTGCCCATTTTTCCATGTCATTGTAGAGTCCCTGTGCCCAGACTTTTTTCTCATAACCGTACGTGGTAATTAGCTCCTTCCAAGCCTGCTCAAACTCGGTGGGCGTACGATATTTGTCAACACATTTCATGAAAGCACTACAGAATGCTTTTGAGGTATGCCCTTTTACATTCCTAATTAAATGCCACAAACACAGCCTATGTACCGCCTTTGGGAAAACAACTGATATTGCATTTGCCATTGCGTTGTCCCCGTTGGTCAAAACAGTGTGTAGAGCGATGTTATCCCCCGCTTCATTCAATTGCTCCAATATCCACTTGAATGTCTCCTCCTTTTCATGGCTAACTAGAGAACATCAAAAACAACACTTTTCCTGTGGTGATTTACACCGACAATCACCACAAGCGGCTTGTGGTACACATTTACATTGTATGTGGTATCAAAAGAAATTACGTTGCCAAATTCCCTGTAATCATTACGGGACGTCCCATCACACTAAAAGAGTTTATCCAGAGCATTATCTTCTTCTCGTGTATATTTCAAGAAAAACCCAAGGTTTGTATTCTGTTTCCTGAGCAGGTATGCAAACACGGCTTCCGTGTCCCCATCTGGAATATCTTCCTTCTTACTTTGTTGACAAGCATTGTACACGTGCTTTTTTAACAAAGGTACTTTGTCAGGACCACCCGCTTGTTGAACCATATTCATCATTGTTACGGAAGGAGAAACCCCATAATTGATCAATGCCTTGATGCGGAGCTTGTCAGCATCTGAAAGACTTCTATGGCTTCTATAATATAATTTACCAATTTAGAATGAAAATACAGTCAGAACCTACAATATTTCTTAGTTGATAAACCACAAGAATTACAAGTGGTTAGTGAAAATAAAAAACACTGGTTGTACAAGGTAGTTACCAAGAAGAGTTAAGGTAACGACACAACAACTTGATATGATAAAGTACCTTATAAATTTGACTTCATCAGGGGAGCTCATGATTATGGACACCAATAAAGTCTCTTAGGAACCAAGAGTCGTCAATTGGATCCCACTTGAACTGATTACAGCTTTGCACCCACATCAAGTTTCCGGTCTTGACGAGCGCTTCTTATTCGGGTTTTCCAAGTATTTTAGCTGCCGTCCACCTTGCCTGTTGCACATCAAGTTTTTTGATGTGAATTTACCATCCACTGTGCTCTTTATAGCTGTTTTGTTTTGTGGTCCGTAACCTTTTTCCTTGGCACACATATAATAAAATTGCACACATAATTTCATTGACGCAAATGACAATTTTTTCATATCGTCAAAATTAACATCTTCAAATTCTTTTCCGATTTGTTCCCATTCTTCAGGGGCAACGAAGTATTCTGGAGTAATTATGATGTTTTCATCATTAGAATTGTCATTATACTCATCATTGGAGGGTGCTACTGATATCACGTCATCCGTCGGTTCATGGTGTGCACGGGAAGTGTTATCCTCGGCTACTTATACCTAAACACGTACGAGTATAGGTACCTAACGATAACAGTGTAAGAAATTAGCATGACCATTGTGTAAATAATTAGGAGACTAGCAACAACGATTACCGATTATAACGTAATTGGTGATGATAAAAGAGTTCCCAGCTACATAGAACCTCACGTTATTACCAACCATATAGGTAGCTACTAGCCTATTACCAATAACATCAAGTAATGCAAAAGTATGATTTAGGTAGTAAATACGGAAAACAACATTGATCTAATTCAGTGAGAAACAAAACCCACAATTGAATTGTTCTTTTTAACAAAATCAAACACAACCCACAAATCAATTGCAACATAATTGTCAAAATTGTATGAGCTACGGTTTACAAAAGAGTCTTGTCAAAATTGAAACCAAGGTAAAAGAACCGAATTATGAAATTATACCACGTACCCAAGAAAAGAACCAATATATAAATAAAGTATATTTATTGCCAAGTTTAAAAAGTAAAAATTTACCTTTAACAATGGTGGTTGGAGGTTGAAACCCTAGGTTGGAGAAGAGCCCTTTGTTGCTTCCAAGATGAGAGTTGGGTAGTGAGAATGGTCGGTGTATTTAATGTAGGAAAAATATCTTAGTTAACATACTATAGAATAATATTATAATACTACCTAAGACACAAGTTCAGTTTGAATTTGAAAAGCCATTAGTTTTTGGAATATTTGTCAGAAATGACCTTTTAAAACTAAAAAATTGTGAGAAATGACCTTTTAAAAAAAAGTTGTGAAAGAAGGCCCAATTGGCTTTTTTTTTGTTGTGAATAAGGACCATAAGCGATTTTCTGGTGGTCAACGAGTGTTTTTCGGCGTTGACCGCCACGTGACACGCACGTGTCTTAAATTTTAACAATTTTTTTAAAAGTTTCCCTCCAATATATATTTTCCCCCACCCCTTACAGTGACCCAAAAAAGACCTCCTCTCTCCTCGACGCTCTCTGCTGCTTCTCCTTCCTCTTCATCATTAATGGCAATTCATTGCTCCTGCCAGAACTAATTGAACAAGGGTTGTTGAAATCGGATTTAAAGCATCTCATCATTGATTCAGGTACAAATTCTCTCTCCCTCTGTCATTTTCGATTATTTTTTTTGCCCAAATAGAGAACGAATATTTTCTGAAATATACGTTATTTTTTCTTTGTGTCAATGGTGAAATAGAATAAAGGCAAGGAAAGGAGGACCAGTAAGGCAAGGGACAAAAGTAAACTAGTGTTACAATTCATCCTCTATAGTAAAATCAGAAAAAAAAAATTAAGCTAAAGAACCCTAATTTCAAGATACCAAAAATTGGAGAAATTTGAGCAAAAAAATTGGGGCTTTTAGTGTTACCTCGTATGAAAAGGACCGACAAAAAAATGGGTTGCGCGAATTTGGTAGATTTCAACTGAGGAGAAGAAATTCGTGGTTGGAAGGAAGAAGAAAATGGCGGAGGAGCGACAGAGCAGGAGAGAGAAAATCGAGTTTTTTTTTTACATCTGAATAAGTTAGTTGGGGGTGGGGGAAATATTGGTGGGAAACTTTTTTAAAAAAAATTTAAAAAACTTAAGACACGTGCGTGTCACGTGACGGTTAACGCCGAAAAACAGTCGTTGACCATCGGAAAATCGCTTATGGTCCTTAGTCATAATAAAAAAATTCAATTGGGCCTTCTTTCACAACGTTTTTTAAAAAGGTCCTTTCTCACAATTTTTGTGTTTTAAAAGGTATTTTCTGACAAATTTTCCTTAGTTATTTTAAAAAAGGAAATTAAAAGTTTTTCCCAATTCCGCTTCTCTCTCCTCTTCATTTCTCTGGTTCTTTGGTATCATCCCTCAACTTTTCAAATTCTCAACTCAATTCCTGTGGTCGCGACGTTACCCGGCCGTTGAATTATCCTATTTTGTGCTGAATTCACCGATTGTCCGCTCAATTCTCTACTTCCCCTGCTTCACTGAATATCGGTACTACTTAATCATAATTCAATTTGCATGTGTTTGATTCTTGGTGTGGGATATAAATGATTGTCTCTGATGAATTGGGTTTAATTATAAATGTTGGTTGTCTGTCTTCGATTATGTATATCTAAGTTCATTGGAATGAATTTAGGTGTTAAAAAGGTATATTGAACTGAATTTAGGTGTTTAAATGGAATTTCGTATATGTGGTAAATATATGATTTATGTTCTAAACGAAAATTGCACACATGAAAATTGTTATTCTGCATTTTAATTCGTAGTTGGATTTGTTGGTTTTAGGTACTTACTGATTTAGATTTATGTGATCTTAATCAGGGTTCAAACATGTCTCCGAAAGTGGCTAAGAAACCAAAGCAGGACACATGGAATCCGCTGTCCGACTTGGAACTGCTTATAGACGTTGTTAAGGGATTGGGGAGGGATAAAAGAAGAGTTATTGAAGACATGGGTTTTGGAAATTTGTTATGCTTCAACTGCAAAAGAGTGAGAAAGGCGATGTGCAAATGGATCATTATGGGCCACTTTGATACAAGAACACGAACACTCAATATGAACAAGGTAACAATGGTCTCTCCGAGGCATGTCGAGTACCTGCTTGGGTTTGAAGACACTGTTTTAGACATTATAGAGAAACGTCTAACCAATACTGTTCCAGTTGAATTCCTTCGCCTTGGGTCTACTCCTACAGACCGCTTGGCCACGGATATGATACATTTGGAACACACCAGTCACCTCTTTATAGCAACTTTTACGATGTTCTTCATTGCCACTTTTGCATCCCCAAATGTACTTCAAACTTCCAAACGAGATTTTCTCCACCTAGTTATTGATCCTAAAAGTTCAGTAAGATGGAATTGGGCAAAATTCAATCTTGACAATACTGTTGATGTGGTATCAGAGTTTAGTATCCCCCCTACACCACCAACATTGTTGGGGGGGGGGGGGGGGGTGTCTGAAGGAAATAATGCCATTGGTCCAAGTTTGCATTTAATGCTTTTATGCTAAGTCTAATAAATTCGGTTCAATATTAATTAACAGTTAGTAATTCAGTGAGATCCAGTGATCTGAACGCCTAGCTAGAGGCCGCTTCAGTTAAAGTGGAATTAATAAATATTAATCCATAACTTACTCTTGACTAAACCCGTAGGGTCACACAAATAGCACGTGAGCAGATCAAGTATTTGGGTGAATGCAATATTCAGTAAATACTCTATTTATGGACATTCGGAAATGATGGATCTTGGTTCCAATGGGAGTTGAAATCATAAAAAGGCAAAGAAAGAATATTTGCCGGAATTTAAGATATTACCGAAAACGGAAATATGGCTCATGACGGAAATATAAATATTATCGAAGTGGAAGATATTGTCGGAAACGAAAATATGGTTCGAATCGGAAAATATTAACGGAAATAGAAATATTGCCGGAATCAGAAATATTCCCGGAAACGGAAATATTATCCCAATCGGAAATATTGTCCAAATTGGAAAATATTGTGGGAATCGGAAATATTATCGGATATGAGAATATTGTTCGAATCAGAAATAAATTTCAAAATCGGAAAATGAACCGGAAGCACGACGAGCGATTGCTAGACGAGCCCAGCGCAAGCGCCAAGCCCAACACCCAGAAGACCTGTGCGGAAAGTAGTGAGGGCGAGCAACAACTCCCAACGTGGGCTGCAAGCCACGCGTGGGGCAACGAGCACCAAGGCCCATCCCCCGTGTGTGTCGTTGACTTTGGTGCCAACTGCCAAGTTTACTTGCTTGTCAAGTAACTTGGGCCACAAGTTGTTTGTTTTCCTAATCCTACATAACTCAAAATTTTAGGATAAATCTAATACTAGAAGTATTTGGTTATTTCTAAAATACTAAGAGTTTAAGATTAACTAGAATCCCAATTCTAAAGGATTTAGTAAATATAATCCTAGTAGGATATGACTACTCTATTCCCCCCTATAAATATGTGATCCATAATCTCAAATATATAATATACATAAATGTAGACGCCTACTTTTGTCCCAAGGCTCGAAGTGGTGTGTTCGATGATGAAACCAAACACTGCTTGAATAAGCCTTCCTAAACATACGACGAATAACCTGTGAGTCACTGACAATCCCAAAAACCATATTTCCATTTTTTGTAACTGCTATTTATAGTAACTGCTATGCTTAACCGCTACCCAGAACAGTAACCATATAAGATAAATTTTCAAGTGATTACGTTGCATTACAATTAATCCTTGAAAAAAGGATAAGAGTTTCACTCCAACCGATATCCTTAAAGTTATAAAATCGTATTAATCTGGAAAAGTGGAAGTAAAACACCAGCGCTAGATATTTCTAGCGTTAGGCACACATGCGCCACAAATATTCCAGCGCACCAAAGACAGCGCCAGAATATTCTGGCGCTACAGTTTGGTTCTCACCCAATCACGACAATGATAGAGTTTTAAACAACTGTTAATGACTCAGCATGAATCACATATGGCGCTTCTTTGGCTAGCATAAGAAAATAATAGCTCTCCTAATCCGAGCGCTATAATATTCAGGCGCTGCTGGTTCACTACTACATTTCTAATCAGATGCGACGGTTCAGGCAAGGATAATGCAACGCCTTACATAGAACCGTTGCATTAGATAGGGCTAATGCGACGGTTTTCTCTATAACACATCAGAAGGTTGAGCTAATGTAACGGCTGTGATAAACCGTCGCAATAGATTATCTAATGCAATGCCTTTTTAGGCAAATGCAACGATTATGGATTTAAATTTATTCCCCCCATTATTTCCAAAAATTTCAAATCACGCGCATTTGAATTATTCCCACAATTTTTTTTTTAAAAAAAGAAAAAAGAAAAATGGAAAACAGAAATTAGGAAAAACACAAACACTTTCTACTCCACCGAAGAAATAGAGAGGAGAGAGACTGAGAGCGTTTACAAAGTTAGGTTTTCGAAAGGTGATTTGATCTGCAATTCACAATTTGGTCCGAGCTTAATCGAATTTACAAAGTTAGGGTTTCGAGAGGTATAAGGATTTGATCTGCAATTCACAATTTAGTCCGAGGCTTAATCGATTTGATCTGCATTAGGCTAAAACGTGTTGCATTATTTCTTTAAGCCAATGTAGATATCCGTCGCATTAGCTAAAATAACCGTCGCATTAGCTTAAATGTCTGTCGCATTAGCTAAAGAACTAATACGACACGCATCTAAGGACCGTCGCATTAGATGTTTATCTAATGCGACGGTATTAATTTTCCCGTTGCATTAGGTCACTGATCGTCGCATTAGGCCTAATGCAACGCCACCGGATGTAAGGGTCATTTGTCGTCGCATTAGGTCTAATGCGACGGATTTTGATGCCTAATGCAACGTTTTTAGGCGTTGCATCTGATAAGAAATGTAGTAGTGGTTGCTTTTATGTAAACTTCTATCTCTTAGAATATTTACCTTATTCCGACCTGTTAGGCCCTGTTTAGTTCACCTTATTTCTCCTGATCTGATCTGAAATTATTTTTTCTAATCTGATCAGATATGAACTTATTTTTCTAATATGATCGGGTCTGATCTGACCTGATCTGATATGATCTGGTCCGATTCTTCAAAAGTAAGTTTAAACAAAAATCTACATTTATTAATATTAAACGACTTACGTGTAAAATAAATGTTACACAAATTTATAATATTGTTATTATTTATTTGACTTTTTCATGATTTAACTATTCCTTATATTAGATAGACCTATACATGATTTGTACAGATCGGTTATGATCTAGACATATAACTTCAGATCTGTATATGATCTGTACAGATCGATTCTGATCTGGACACGATTTGTACAAATCAATTTTGATTTGGACATGATCTGTACAGATCAGTTTTGATCTGGACATGATCTGTATAGTTTAGTTCTGATTTGGACATGATCTGTATAGATCAGTTCTGATCTGGACATGATATGTATTTATCAGTTCTGATCTGGACATGATCTGTATAGATTAGTTTTGATATGGACATGATCTGTATAGATCAGTTCTGATCTGGTCAGAATCTGTACAAATCAATTCTGATATGGTCATGATCTTTGCAGATCAATTCTGATCTGAATATAATCTGTACAGAGTCGATATCTAGACCAGTTATAATTTGGACATATCGATTCTGATCTGGAAATGATCTGTACAAATTGGTTTTGATCTGAACATATTGGTTCTGTAAGGATCGGTTCTGATGTAGACAAGATCTTTGCAGATTTGAACATTATCTGGACATGATCTGTACAGATCAGTTATGATCTGGATATTATCTGATCCTATCAGTTTTGGTCTGGATATATAATGGTTCTGATCTAAAAAAATCAGTTATAATATGGACATGACCTGATCATATCGTTTATGATCTGGACTTAATGGTTTTCATTTGGACATGATGAATTTGAAAACCATTCATTTTGGTTCATTTTGTGTGCTTTGTGTGGGGTTCATTTTGGTTCATTTTGTGTGCTTTGTGTGGGGTTCATTTTGTTTTTCTCCTGTTTTGTCCAGTTGTTGACGTGCTTTGATATGGCGGCTACCGTGGAGAAGTTTCATTGCCCTTTTTGAAGGAAATAATGCCCTTGGTCCAAGTATGCATTCTATGTTAAGTCTAATAAATGCGGTTCAGTATTAATTAACAAGTTAATAATTCAGTGAGATCAAGTGAGCTGAATGCCTAGCTAGAGGCCGCTTCAGTTCAAGTGGAATTAATGATATTAATCCACAGCTTACTCTTGACTGAACCCGTAGGGTCACACAAATAGTACGTAAACGGATCAAGTATTTAATGGCATTAAATACTCCATCTATGAATATTCGGAACCGACGGATCTTGGTTTCAGTGGGAGCTAAGATCGTCACAGGCAAGAAATGAATACTCCGGAAACGATGATATTGCCGGAAACGGAAATATGGATCGTATCGGAAATATGAATATTATCCAAGTCGTAGATGTTGCCGGAAACGGAAACATGGTACGTATCGGAAAATATTATTGGAAATGGAAATATTACCAGAATCGGAAATATTACCGGAAACGGAAATATTGTCAGAATCGGAAATATTGCCGGAATTGGAAAATAATTCCGGAAACGGAAATATTAAATATTTGTTCGAAACGGAAATTAATTCCGGAATCGGAAATGTTAAATATTGTTCGTATCGGAAATAGATTCCGGAAATGGAAATTTAATCGGAAGCGTATCGTACGAATTAGCATCGGACGAGGCTTGCCGGACGAAGGCCCAGCACGAAGCCGGGGCCATCGCCCAGCAAGCGTGCGCGCCACAAAGCCCAGCCAAGGCAGCGCCCAGGCCTACCGCAAGGCAGGCCCAGCGCGCGCCAAGGGCCACGGCTGCGTGGGCCGTGCTGCGCGGGCTGCTGCTCGCACGCATGGGCAGCCCTTGTGGCTGCCGTGTGTGTGTGAGTTTGTGCTCATGCATGATTCCTGAATCTGCAAGAGTCAGTGTATGATTAAATGTCTATTCCTAATTGGATAAATTAATTAAATAGAATTCATGTAGGATTCTAATTCCAATTAAATTCGCATCCTACTAGGATTACGATTCCTTTTCCATAACTCTATAAATAAAGGCCTAGGGGTCATAATTTATACACAAGTTTCAAAGTATTCAAAAGTGAGTTTTTTGAGAGAAAATTAAAACACATCTTGCTCATAAAAGTGCCGAATTTTCTAGTACCTTAAGGGCGGTTCTAGTTGGTCAATCTTAAGGCGGATCCGGACGTGCTGTGGACTATCTACGGAGGGACGACACTTGGAGTCCTAAAAGACTTGTTCTTGTTCGGTTCGGGCGCAGCTAGGGAGGGCACGCAACAAAGAGTATGCATCTAATTATGCTATATGATTATGTGTAAATAATATGTTTCCTGGGTTAATGGTTGTTTCCGCATGATCTATGTAAATTGTCATATGTATCATAACCTAACAGTGGTATCACGAGCCCCTTATTATTTTCATAATCTAAATTGCATGAACATGGTTAAATATTACAAATTTGCAAGAATTAAAAGGGGTGATTAATTTTCGTAATTGTTAATTAATTGCAAATTGCGTTTATTTAATTATATGTACGCAGTTTTTCGGCAGTTTCTTCATTACTCATCCGAATTGAGTGATTTTTGTGTCAATTCCGCATGTAAAAGGCATTCTAAAATTTTGACAAAAATAGTATTTTTCTGCCGAACCCAGAATTCTCAAATTCGAAGCCTAACTATGACTTTTCGAAGGTTTTAGTTTTTCGAATGCAAAATTTCGTAAATTTAAGATGTTAAATTAAATATTTGCGATTCCTGTTGATAAATCTTGAATTTTTGATTGACCTACTGCATATGTTTAACAAGTTTGAATGCCTAGTCTTGTTAATTATGCAATCTAATTTGTAATTATGATTAATTTGTTGAAAATTAGAATAATTTAGAATTAATTTGATTTTCATAATTAATTGTAATTTAATTAGAAACCTATGATTAAAAACCACCATAAAAATTGTAAATTTACGATAAATTTTAAATTTTTATGACCTAGACTTGAATCCATATCAATCGGAAATCAATTGGATAATAAATTTTCGATTTTTTCGCCCTAAAATTATGAAATTAATATTATTTATTAATTTGTCATTAATTTTAAATATAAATTTTAAATTTTTATGCGATTCGTTCAAATAACTTGCACGCACGAAGCAATGGACGCTTCGTGTTACCCTTAAGGGGTGTTGTATAATGCGGGCATGCGACGACGAGCAAGGGAGCTCGTCGCCCGTGCGGCACGAATGCAATGAGCAAGGGCGTAGTGCACGAGCACAAGGCAGCAGCCCTGCCTTGTGTCGTGTGCCACGAGCAATGAACGAATGGGCATGGGCGAAGGGCGAGCCAAGGCAGTCGCGTGTGGGCAGCAAGCGAGCTGCGCCACAACGCGCGCTGCCTCGCACAAGTGCGCGCAGCCTCGCGCGCAGCGAGCGCAAGCTCGCGTGCCACGAGCGCTGCGCCCAGCACTGCTCGCGCGCGCAGCGCGCGATGTCGCTCGCCCAGCGAGCGATGGCTCGCGCGCGCAGCGCGCGATGTCGCTCGCCCAGCGAGCGATGTCGCGCCCCAGCGAGCGATGGCTCGCGCGCACAGCGAGCGAGCCAGCGCGCCCAGCGAGCGATCTCGCGCGCGCGCACTGCGAGCGATAGCTCGCGTGCGATGGGGCGCTGTGCGGAGGCTTGCGATGAGACAGCAGCAGCTATGTGGGCCATTCATGATAATGAATGGGTGAATGGTATATATTGTATATGTACTGTTTTGCAGGTTATGAAGTGACTAGTATGGCCCAAATAGGATAGAAAATATGGTCTGCGTACCATTAATTTGAATGTAATTGGTCTAAAGTACCAAAGTTATTTTTCAATTCAAATATGGTCTGCGAACCATCAAATAGTTGTAATTAGTTATAGCTTATCCTATTTGAAGAAAATGGTGCCTCCCACGGAGATTTTCAAGACGGACTTTGAAGTCAAAGCTTCAAGATGAAGTCGGGCCATACTAGATCACAAATATCTTATGCATGTTTTAAGTTATTTATTGTTTTAAATATGTCTTAAAATGCATGAGATCAAAAGCTTGATTATGTTGCATGATTAAGGATTTTAGTTCACTTAAAATCTAACCAACATAGTAAGAGCCTTAAGTTCCAAACTTAAAAATTGAGTTAAAAGGTGCCATGCCAAAATATACACTTGCTTGGATATCCTTTACATCAATCTAGTAATAGTTTTCGCTCAGCGAGGTGTTACTTATTGGTCCTAAAGGGGCAAGGTACACAAATAATTGTGAGTACATGTTAGTTTTGGTGAAACTCAACGATATAAGTAAGGAGTCCTTTTATGTCGTGGCAAATTCGATAGGTTTACCTAATAAGTTCTTAGACGTACCTATCAACCAAGAATAGTTTCTAGACTATTAGCAAAAGGCTTTTGCTTACCTAAGATGTTCTAGGATTAAGTCGACAAACTGTGCTTAGTTCTTCAATGATTTTAGGATCTTGGAATCATTTTATTCACACCTGCCGGAACAATAAAATCGAATAAAATGCTAATAACTTGTTTGAATTGCATGGTTGCTTTAATTTCAAGTTATTATTCATGATAAATGTTTAGACTTTGCATACTTCAATGTATGTTTTAATTATTGTTTATAATTAAATATCTTGCACTGCAATAAATCCTTTTAGAAAGGTAACAGTAAATTTCCTCGATTGGTAGTGAATCCAAGAACGATTCACGGAAATGAGAGAAAGTGAGCAATTTAAAATGTACGTTTCTTATAACGACTTTTATGGTTGTTTTCGAATATCAAAATCGAATGGCAAACCAATTGGTGCTTGTGAATTCAAAATACAATGTAGTTTTGAGATCATAAAGCATTGAGTTTAATACGCTCAGCTTTACCAATGGTTAACAACCTAATATCTTTGTCCATTTAGTTCTCGAATGAGTCTAGTCCCTAGACATTCGAATAGATCGATGCTTAGAGAACTTTAGAAGCTTCTGGTAAGATCATCTAGTTGAAACAAAATATTCAACATAAATTAAAATGGTAAAGAACCTTGTTGGTGACATTGGACATGTCTAACAAAGTATAAAAGTCAACACTAAAGAATTCAATTCTTAAGACTATAAGAAAGGGTACAAGAAATAGGAAAACAAAGGAACAAATGAAAGGAATTTACGATTCCGGTTCTACCTATAAGTTTAAAGAGAAGTGACCTAGCAATCAAACTTCCTTGGTATCATATACCGCTTGAGGTTCTTACTTCGGTAATAACTCAAACAATGGAAGCTAGGATACACTAATGACCTACAAGTGGGAAATGAAGCATGGCAATGCTACATTAGTTGTAGGGTCACCTAGTTTGTTTTAAAGTCCTTTCAAAGGCTGGAACTTAATGGCTATTTTGTTCCATAATCAGCATACCTAAATTTCTGCTTCAAACACAGAAAGACTCACATTCAGAAGAACAAAAAAACAATGCTTGTTTGTTTGTTTATTTGAATGAAATGGTCAATTACTGGTTGAGCCAATATGCTTGATTAAAACAAACAACTCTTTAAAGAACTTTACTAGGTTCAAATCAAACCCTTGATTTGAGTTCCATTAAATCTTTGGCATTGTTGCTTAGACCATATCAACAAGTTAACATTCATAAGCTCTATTTTGATGGACTTTTGAAAGTTGGTTGATTTCTAAATCAACTTAAGACAAGCTAGTCTTACTTGTTGAAAGTAACAAAGAATATGAACTATTGTTAGAACGCCTAGACGATAGAGTTCAAAGCTAAAGAAAGGTTTTATGACTTTATTATTTCACATGGATTTGAGTGAATATAGGTTTATTTACTCAAATGTGATATAAGTTGAATCTGTTTGGCTAGTTCAAAGATTCAGAAGTATAAAATCCACTCGGCAAGAAATCATAAAGATCTAGGTTAGATCATGTTGATGATTACTTGAGACCAAATATGATCATCAATGATTGTGTGTTGTAATTTCACAATCTAGCTCCATAAGATATGGCATATCTACGTTGGAATGATCGAAGTCAATTAGTACTTGATTCGATCAATGATGAATCATAAAGACTTTTCCTATAATTTCTAAAACAAAATGCTCAACTACCACCAAACTAAACCAAATTCGTCAAAGCTATTGAAAAGTAATTTCAGGATATCTTTTCAATTATATATATCTAAAGAGTTGCTAAACTCAGTGGGAGCTTAGTGTTTGTTATTCAACAAACTAAGGCCCAAGTCTAGATATATGTTTCATTGTGATTTATTCAAATGAGACACAAGGGTATTGTTTCTACCACGAATTTTTGAGAACATAATGTTTGTTTGCTCGAAATAATGTCCTTTTGGAGATTCGTTTCCAAAATGACAAGTGGGAGAAAATAGACCTCGAAAGTTTTCGAGGCGAACAACAAACATAAACGGACATTCCGGAGGCTTTTCGAAGTGCTTCAGAAAATCCGAACTTATTCTTTAAGGACTTTAGAAGTGGCTTTAAAGAATAGATATCTCTTAGAAGACTTTACAAGTGCTTCAAGGAGAACAGAATATTCAAAGGACTTTCAAGTGGCTATTGATATTCTATTGTTTGATGTTCTATACCCAAGTAGGCATAGAATTCAAGTCACTGAAACTATGAGATTCTTCTATTAGATAGTGAAGAAACATAGAGATCAGGTCAATGAAACTATGAGATTCTTCTATTAAATAGTGAAGAAACCTACAACTTGCAGTCAAACTATTATCATATAGATTAATGAGTTTGTGACTTGTAAGAAAGCTATGACGAAACCCAGATTCCCTAAAATGGTTAGAGGCCATATATAGACTCAAATGTTTTAAATGGTTAGAGGCCATAAAACATACTCAATGTTTTGATGACAAAATTGAAATTTTGTTGATTTGCAAGAATGGGTTCACACCTATTGGTTGCAAGTTTGTTTTAAGGATAAAAACCATCAAACATGGAATTGTGTTCACACACAAAGCTAGATTAGTTGCTAAAGGTTACAAGCAAATTCATGGTGTAAATTGTGTTGAAACCTCATGCATAATCGTAATGCTCAAGTCTATAATTCAAGCAATGATTGCATATTGGTACATATAGCAATTGGATGACAAAACGTATTCCTCAATCAAATGTTGGAATAAACTATGTACATGGTATGTCATAGGATTTGTGGATCCAAAAAGAGAAAGCTAGCTTATAAAATCTAAGTACAGATTTAAGCAAGCAATTGGGAATTAGAACTGTATTTTAGTGAAGCTAATAAGTATTTTAGTTTCATAAAATATACATGATTCTTATAGATATATAAGAAGTTTAGTGGGAGTACATAAAACTTAATTGGTCCTATGTGTATCACACACATATCTCTCTATTGTGAAATAACATTCAAATGCTAATGACTTAGATTTGAAATTATTCATCAATGATGGACCATGGCGAAACTTAGTACATACTGGGTATTAAGATCTATTTACAAAGATCTTATGATATTGTTTTGGATTAAGTAATGGCATTTACTAAATCAAACACGAAAGACTCCTTTGGAGATATTCGACCCATGTGAATAAATCTAAGTAAAGGATGTTTGAACTATGTATAAGCATTTACTAAGTTAAACATCAAAGAGTCTAAATGAGATTCTTAACCTATATTATATGTCAAAGAATTTAGCTGGATTCAGTATCTGCTGAAATTGAATAAGCTAAAGTTACATGAATAGAATTCAATTAGGAATTATTCTGCAAAAGAATTTATCATGTATGATATAATATGAGGATCGCCAAAAACGTATCGTATGACTTTAGGCATGACGAACATATACCAATCTCTATTGATCTAAGTGAAGATCAACTAGATTGAGATCAAGAATACTTATGGTACTTGAAAAGGTACATAGGAATAGTTCTTGATTCAAGGAAATAAAGATACGCTAAATATTGATGCTACACGCATAAACACTGGCAAAGGATCAAGCAAGACCCTTTGGAGTTAACCATTGATAAAGACGAGCTATAGAGCATCGTGTTTTGAAATGGCAACATGGATTGGAGACCATGAGTTGTTGCGTGGGAAATTAAAATATTAATTTCTATGTTCTAAGATATAGTTGGAGAGTCTACCACATATCTATGAACTGCTTGGATAGGTAAATCCAAACAAAGCATCACTAGCAACCTATACAGTTGAAGTAAAAGTACTTATTGCCTAAGAAGCAATAAAACAGGGTTGTTTGTTTATGTTAAAGAGTTCTTCACTGAACTTGGATGGATCATATGTCTTCTGACTTGATGATTCTTCATTGCAAGATGCGTAGAACTACTCTTGTAGCTAGAAGGAATAGATCACAAAACAAACACACTCAAAAGATCTTATCATCATATCTCGAAGAACATTCGATGAAAAGATATTAAGATTGGCAAAGCATGATAACTAAACCTATGCAACAAGTGAGAAGCAACGCTCACGTTGTAGCACTGGAAATCAAGCATAGCTTTGAATTCCATGAACTGTTTTAGAAGATGGGTTTGAGGCCCATGCTTGTAAAACATTGGGGTTGAACATTTATCATATATGAAATGTATTTTCATATTCCATTTAATCTTGGTTTAGTATTAAATGATGAGTCCCTTCAAATTTGACGATATATTCAAGATAGACTGTCAGGACCAGTCCTGTGACTAAGAAATGTCTATCAAGTGAACTTGAATGTCAAAGGTTGAAAATGGTCCCTGGTCGGAGTTTTCTATAAAATTGGACGCATAGAAAACGTTAGACGATTAGAATGCAAGATGACTAGTAGTTCTGTTTCTTGAACTATGTGGACATGGCAATGTCATAATCATTTGCATAGATACTTACTTTGGGAAGACTAGTATCGGACAAGACCTATGAAACTTTACTGTAAGAGATGAAAATCTGTCATAAGTAAATTTCATTAAATTATTAGACACTAAATCCTCAATACCTGAGTGATTTGAGATTACTTGTTTGAGAACTGGTTGCTTTGACGTTGACCAACCGTCGCACCGTAAAAGGAGGCTATAAAGGCAACGCTCAGGTAATCACCTATCAAACGAAGTCTAATCTCAAGATCGCAAGATTGGGATTGTCCTCCCATAAATCGGGATGAGATGCTTAAAAGTTGTACAAGGCCACTCGGAGAGCTAGAAACTGTGAAATGCATGGCCGTGCTCGGATGAATCATAGGCTATGATTATCTGTTTATTTGATCAGTTGAACTCTAAAACCGAGGAACACCTCTGGACATAATAAGGATGACAGCTCTTACCTTATGTTCAAGAGCAAGCATCAAGCGACAAAGGAATTAGGAAATGCACACTTGTCCCTAAGGACAAGTGGGAGACTGAAGGAAATAATGCCCTTGGTCCAAGTATGCATTCTATGTTAAGTCTAATAAATGCGGTTCAGTATTAATTAACAAGTTAATAATTCAGTGAGATCAAGTGAGCTGAATGCCTAGCTAGAGGCCGCTTCAGTTCAAGTGGAATTAATGATATTAATCCACAGCTTACTCTTGACTGAACCCGTAGGGTCACACAAATAGTACGTAAACGGATCAAGTATTTAATGGCATTAAATACTCCATCTATGAATATTCGGAACCGACGGATCTTGGTTTCAGTGGGAGCTAAGATCGTCACAGGCAAGAAATGAATACTCCGGAAACGATGATATTGCCGGAAACGGAAATATGGATCGTATCGGAAATATGAATATTATCCAAGTCGTAGATGTTGCCGGAAACGGAAACATGGTACGTATCGGAAAATATTATTGGAAATGGAAATATTACCAGAATCGGAAATATTACCGGAAACGGAAATATTGTCAGAATCGGAAATATTGCCGGAATCGGAAAATAATTCCGGAAACGGAAATATTAAATATTTGTTCGAAACGGAAATTAATTCCGGAATCGGAAATGTTAAATATTGTTCGTATCGGAAATAGATTCCGGAAATGGAAATTTAATCGGAAGCGTATCGTACGAATTAGCATCGGACGAGGCTTGCCGGACGAAGGCCCAGCACGAAGCCGGGGCCATCGCCCAGCAAGCGTGCGCGCCACAAAGCCCAGCCAAGGCAGCGCCCAGGCCTACCGCAAGGCAGGCCCAGCGCGCGCCAAGGGCCACGGCTGCGTGGGCCGTGCTGCGCGGGCTGCTGCTCGCACGCATGGGCAGCCCTTGTGGCTGCCGTGTGTGTGTGAGTTTGTGCTCATGCATGATTCCTGAATCTGCAAGAGTCAGTGTATGATTAAATGTCTATTCCTAATTGGATAAATTAATTAAATAGAATTCATGTAGGATTCTAATTCCAATTAAATTCGCATCCTACTAGGATTACGATTCCTTTTCCATAACTCTATAAATAAAGGCCTAGGGGTCATAATTTATACACAAGTTTCAAAGTATTCAAAAGTGAGTTTTTTGAGAGAAAATTAAAACACATCTTGCTCATAAAAGTGCCGAATTTTCTAGTACCTTAAGGGCGGTTCTAGTTGGTCAATCTTAAGGCGGATCCGGACGTGCTGTGGACTATCTACGGAGGGACGACACTTGGAGTCCTAAAAGACTTGTTCTTGTTCGGTTCGGGCGCAGCTAGGGAGGGCACGCAACAAAGAGTATGCATCTAATTATGCTATATGATTATGTGTAAATAATATGTTTCCTGGGTTAATGGTTGTTTCCGCATGATCTATGTAAATTGTCATATGTATCATAACCTAACACTTTTGTGGGTCTTAGCGGGTGCCAGGATGGCGGTGGGCGTGGTTTGGTAAGGAGTTCTCTGATCACTCACTTACGGGATCGTCATTGTTGCTCTGATGTGCGGGATGTAATCCGTCAGTCCCTTACTACCAATTTGCAGGTTTTTACTACGGCTGAGGTGACCTTTCGTCATATGGGAATTTGGCTACGTGGAGATTGTTTCAAGACGCATACTCATCGTATTAGGTGTCGACATGGCAGTGGTTCTAGTACGGTTTTTGTGGACCCACCTGATTCTGGGGATGGTACTATTCGTTTTACTCTCTACAGTATTCAAAAACCACAAGCTTCTGCTTCCGAGCTGTCTACTTCTGATGCGCCTTGAGAACATCATTTTTCTTTTGATGTTGCTCTTCTAAACACTTTATGGTCTAAGCGGTTGCGTTCTGTGAAATCCATCCCTCTCAAATGTCGTTTGGGTTTTTCGCGAGTTCTGAAAGGGGCGCTTGATAAGGTGATTTGCAGACCAGATGACATCTCTTGTTGGGTTCAGTTGATCGTGTTACCTCTTTGTGTCCTCAAGACTTTTTCTCCATGAAGTAATCATGAGTGTTCCTCCGGTGTTAGGCGGCGACAACAGGAAGAGTGTATCACCTCTGCTATTCGTTCTTGGGGTGTGCCTGGTGGTTCTGAGCAACTTGTCATAGACACATTGGCTAGCGTGTCTCCCCCTCTATTGGATGTTGACGAAGACCATGATTTGGCGGAGCGTAATATTAAGCAATGCAAGAGAAAGATTTCTGACGGTCACTACACTGCTGCCGTTAGGGTTCTTTCTTCCTCAGGTCTTGCCCCTTACGATGATGCTACTCTTGCAGATTTGCAAGCAAAGCACCCTTCCGTTCCAGTCCCTACCTTACCGGATATCCCTGTTGATCATCACCTTACTGCTTCCTCCGCTATTGTTTTGGAGCAGATTATGGGCTTTCCGCGTGGTACTTCGTGCGGTAGAGATGGCTTGCGTGCTCAACACCTTTTGGATTGCTTGGGTGGTGCTGCTGTAGCTGTTTCTGATGAGTTGGTGGATGCTATCACTCAGGTAGTTAATCTCTTTCTTGTTGGAAAGTGTCCTGCTGAGCTTGGAGGATATATTGCTAGTGCTCCTCTTAAGCCACTAGTTAAGCCTGGTGGGGGTATTCGGCCTATTGCTGTGGGCACTATTTGGAGGCGCCTTGTTTCTAAGGTCGGGGCTGGTTTGATTGGTCCGCGTTTAGGAAACTACTTTGGAGGTCTTCAGTTTGCAGTTGGGGTTCCAGCAGGTGGTGAGGCCATTCTCCATGCTGTCAACCGGTTGGTTGAGGCTCGTGGGGCCGATGTTGGCCTATCTTTGTTATTGGTGGATTTTCAGAATGCTTTCAATTTAGTTGATCGATCGGCTTTGTTGCGTGAGGTTCGACTCCATTGTCCTGCTCTTTCGCGTTGGGTTGAATTCTGCTACTCTTCTCCAGCGCGGCTGTATTATGGGGAGCATACCTTGTGGTCTTGTCAGGGTGTGCAGCAAGGGGATCCTCTCGGCCCTTTGCTTTTTTCTCTGGTTCTACATCCATTGGTGTGTCGAATTAGAGACTCATTTGATCTATCTCTTCAGGCTTGGTACTTAGACGATGGCACTATCGTTGGTGACACTTTGGTGGTTGGACAGGTCTTGGAGTTGATTTTGGAGGAGGGTCCTCGTTTAGGTCTCCATGTTAATGTTGAGAAGACGGAGGTTTTCTGGCTTTCGGAGGACCCACGCAGTCATCTAGAGGGTGTCTTTCCTACGGATATTGCTCGTCCTACGCTTGGTGTAAAGTTGCTTGGTGGCCCAGTCAGTACGGATTCCCCTTTTTGTAAGGAGTTGGTTTCGCAGCGTGTGTCGAAGATTGTTGTGTTGATGGATGCTGTAGCCAAGCTTAATGATCCCCAGTGTGAGTTGTTGCTACTTCGTGCGTGTACTGGAGTTTCTAAACTCTACTTTGCTATGCGCACTTGTCCGCCTCATCTTTTCGAAGCGGCCCAATTATGTTTTGATGTGGCTCTGCGGGCTTCTTTAGAGCGCATCGTGACTGCTTCGGGACCTGGGTTCGGTGACTGGCAATGGCGCCTTGCCACCTTTCCTTATTCTTATGGAGGATTGGGTGTTTATTCAGCTGGTGATGTTCGGCAATATGCTTTTCTTGCATCCCGTTTGCAGTCTTCTGGTTTGCAGGATTCGCTTCTACGGCTTTCAGGTGTTGGTGGTCCGGGACCGGCCTTTGATGATGCTCTTGGTCTTTTCAATAGGACCGTGGAGACCGGCCTTATGCGTAGCCCTAGTGAGATCGCTGCCCCCAGACTCATGAAGAAATTGGCAGACATATATTTCACGAAGGTTACTGCTGATGCGGAATCCGCCTACTCCTTATCTTCGCGTCTTGTTGCCCTATGGAAATCACAGCAGGGGGATCACTCCTCAGCTTGGTTGCGGGCAGTCCCCATCTCGGGGTTAGGCCAGACTATGAACGGTAAGACTTACCGTTCGGTTCTTTGCTATCGGTTAGGTATTCTGATGTTCTCTGATTCGACGCCGCGTTCTGCTTGCTCTCGGGTTTTCGACGGGGGCATTTATGGGGATCATGCCGTGTCTTGTGCTGGGATTGTGGGTATCAAACATCGACATAATGTTGTTCGTGATACCCTTTTGGATATTTGCTATCGGTCGGGGATTTCTGCTCGTAAGGAGGTTGATGTTGGGCTGACTAGTGGGAGTGATGGAGCTCTTCGTCCTGCAGATATATTGCTTTACTCATGGGATAGCGGTCTAGATGTGTGTGTGGACTTGACTGGGTCTTCCCCTATGACGCAATCTGGGTTGTCAGGCTTCGTTCCGGGTCGGGTTGTGGCGGTTGCAGCGCAGCGGAAGCAGGATAAGTATGCGGCACGTTGAAGGGCTTTGGGTTACGGTTTCTTTCCTTTTTCTTTCTCTTCTTTTGGGGAATTAGAGAAAGGGGTTGTTTCTTTGCTGAAGCGGGTCCAGACGTACTCCAGGGCTCAAGACATTGGGGCACGGGCAGCTGCCCACATTTTCAGCAGGATCGGGTTCGCCATAGCTAGAGGAGTGGGGGCCCAGATTGTATCTCGGCTCCCCTCCAACTTCTTGTAGTTCACTTGTTCTTTGTAGCTTGTTAAGCTTGTAACGTTTTGGTGGTTTCCCATAATAATAATAATAATAATAATAATAATAATAATAATAATAATAATAATAATAATAATAATAATAATAATAATAATAATAATAATAATAATAATAATATAATAATAATAATAATAATAATAATAATAATAATATAATAATAATAATAATAATAATATAATAATAATAATAATAATAATAATAATAATAATAATAATAATAATAATATAATAATAATAATAATAATAATAATAATAATAATAATAATAATAATAATAATAATAATAATAATAATAATAATAATAATAATAATAATAATAATAATAATAATAATAATAATAATAATATAATAATAATAATAATAATAATAATAATAATAATAATAATAATAATAATAATAATATAATAATATAATAATAATAATAATAATAATAATAATAATAATAATAATAATAATAATATAATAATAATAATAATAATAATAATAATAATAATAATAATAATAATATAATAATAATAATAATAATATAATAATAATAATAATAATAATAATAATAATAATAATAATATAATAATAATAATAATAATAATAATAATAATAATAATAATAATAATAATAATAATAATAATAATAATAATAATAATAATAATAATAATAATAATATAATAATAATAATAATAATAATAATAATAATAATAATAATAATAATAATAATAATAATAATAATAATAATAATAATAATAATAATAATAATAATAATAATAATAATAATAATAATAATAATAATAATAATAATAATAATAATAATAATAATAATAATAATAATAATAATAATAATAATAATAATAATAATAATAATAATAATAATAATAATAATAATAATAATAATAATAATAATAATAATAATAATAATAATAATATAATAATAATAATAATAATAATAATAATAATAATAATAATAATAATAATAATAATAATAATAATAATAATAATAATAATAATAATAATAATAATAATAATAATAATAATAATAATAATAATATAATAATAATAATAATAATAATAATAATAATAATAATAATAATAATAATAATAATAATAATAATAATAATAATAATAATAATAATAATAATAATAATAATAATAATAATAATAATAATAATAATAATAATAATAATAATAATAATAATAATAATAATAATAATAATAATAATAATAATAATAATAATAATAATAATAATAATAATAATAATAATAATAATAATAATAATAATAATAATAATAATAATAATAATAATAATAATATAATAATAATAATAATAATAATAATAATAATAATAATAATAATAATAATAATAATAATAATAATAATAATAATAATATAATAATAATAATAATAATAATAATAATATAATAATAATAATAATAATAATAATAATAATAATAATAATAATAATAATAATAATAATAATAATAATAATAATAATAATAATAATAATAATAATAATAATAATAATAATAATAATAATAGTAATCTGGTCTGATCTGATCTGAACTTATTTTTTCTCATCTGATATGATCTGATTAAATCTGAAATAAGTAATAAGGTCCTGAAACAAGGTGAACTAAACAGGGCCTTACACTATAAATAGACCCTCTAAAATCTGGAAAATGACACACAATACCCACATAATACCCTAATTTTTAGTATGGACCAAAGCTTCTCTATGTCCCGTATTTGCGACCGTCTGCCGTATTAACACAGTATTAAGCAGACTCTGCTCGCCTGACCGCCCAGTCCAGTCCAAATACTTCCGAAGTTCTAACCCAATCTTTAGCCTAAACACACGAAACTCTGGAAGAATCTCATCCCATAGTTAGTCAGTTACCAGGAAGTTCGAAACTGAAAAGGAAAGGTAGTAAAGTCAAGTGATTAGTGTTCCTGAGAACCGCAGTATAGCCTACGCTATACTGTAACCTGAAATCTACCTTTTTATCGCTTTCGTCACCATATAAATATGTTCACACAATGTATTTTATTAATCACGGCTAAATACGTTAATCTCTGGACAAACCTGATTATTGCTAAGCACCTTGAATTAATCTAAATAATTATTTTGACTTAGTTTAAGTTAATTGCTTGTACATTAAAACCAACTCAGATTAGTAATGTAGCATAACGCATGTCCCTTTCATCGTCACATTGAACTAGTAAGGACCACCGCGTGGGCTAATGCTGGGCACTCCCCGTATTAGTAAACGTCCCCCGAATTCTCAATCTCTACTCCCATGGATGTACGTTGAGCGATCTCCATAATAGAGATCACAACGGAACCTATGGCCATTGTGAGTCAAATATGTTTGCACTGCAGGCATATCACGATAACGGGGTTTTGACAGTTTCTTCAATGTAGTTGTAAAACTGAATGGAGACTCCTAAAGACTAGTAAAAAGAGGCTAATGCCCACAATCAGTCCCTGTTTACTTAATATGATTACCACATCCCGAGGGGAAAATTGTTCGAGCCACTTTCTTAGGAAACGTACGCCCGTCCTATTTTTCGACCCCCTCACAGTGGCGACTCCACTGGGGACAATATTGAAGTAATTTGTGCAAGTACTGCGTTGGTGAGGAAGCCGTATAACAGAAATCGAACGCTAAGCCACAATTATTTCCTTATTAAGTTGGGACGACCTGAAGTATTCAATGTGACAAATGATCTTGACAGAATCGCATACCAATCTTGGCTTCCTTGGCATGTTTCACCTCGATAGTTGGGAATAAGGACACCTATCAGCCCGGGGGGTGCACACACGTTGTCCACTCGGCACGTTCGCAATGTAGCACATCCACCCAAATCAAACCCTTTATCTCCTAAGTCCATTCACGGTATATGCCACTCCAGCATGTACTGGATATGCCTTGAAAAAATTTGTTCATGAACTTGGCTACTCTGACAAGGGCCTGTTGGGGAATTGACGATAGGTTTTGTACACTTTTGATACCCAGCCTATCACACCTTAGAGACTAGCATAAAACTAAATGCACATTACATCTGAATTCATGCTCGTTGTAAGTTTCGTGTAGAAATTTTACGTGCTATGTGAAACAAACCAACCAGACACCTAGTTTAAGGTCAACAACGTTGTCAAAATCCATAACAATTCTTCAACACGTCGAAAGAAACAAATAAAGCTATGAATCGAGAAATCGGAATTGCAAATTTCGCAGCCAGGGAATAAGCGCCGGAAATAAAGCAGCGCAACCCTAGGCAACACTATAATTTTCCTGCGCGCTCTTACAGAGCGCCAGAAACTTGTAGCGCCTTACCAGGAGGAAATAATTAAGCCATACGGTCAGGAACCAGATATTAAAAGCACTGGTCTGTTAAGCGCTGTAAAAATCATGCGTTGTCCTTCCAAGCGCTATTATATTGCAACGCCTGCCGAGCTTATTCCTCGCAATTAAGTCAGTAATTTAGAAGTTTAAAGTTAAAGTTGAACATTCGTGCAACTGATTCAACAGACTAAAATACGCATCTGCCTTAAGCATTACGTACGTAACTCTGGCTGGAAATACCCCTTGTAAAATGCATAATCAAAATTGCGCCAAAGGTAATTTCGCGGAATTGAGTCTAATCAATTTTAGTCGTTAAAAAAAAGAACCTGAATTATTATTTACCGATCAAACCCAAAGGCCGGTACGCACGAATTATAACCTTTCGTGGCGGAATGCTGAATGTTTGGGTGCACAGACGCTCAAACAAAGGGGTTAGATTAGTAAAATTCAAGCTACGAAGAAATTCGACTGACTAAAGGGAAACTGCACGAATAAACCACAGAAAGGCTTGCAAGCGCTGGAAACAACAGACGCATCATAAGCCTGCGCGAGAAATTTTATGCGGTGGTAAACCCAATGCTAGAAATTTCTGGAGCCCATTGGTTCAGACAACTTCTGAGTGCTTTCGACTTAAAAAAAAAAACTACTCGTAAAGTAATTATTGATTCACCTATAATTCTTATGAGTGGCATAACACCATTCAAGCTGATATAATTTCGACGGCCACCTAAGCTAAGTTTTCAAAAAAATCGCTTTTGCAAAATGAAATCGAGTCATTATGAGCCTATATCGAAATTCTGCCCGAAAATCAGAAAAATCCGTCATCCTAAAATAGTTGTGTTATAACATAGGGCCATTCTCATCACTTGGTACTAAACAAAAGATCGATAATTAATACATCCCGGATCTTCCACTCTAATCACCATCCTAATTGTAGAAATAACAAAACTCCACTGAGTCAACGACTTCCAGCAAAAGACCAATTCCCGACAATGGCCTCAAACCACAACACCTCAGGGCCAACCGCCCCGGAAAATGCAACCAAATTCGGGACGGTAACCCCTCCCGACTGTGACACACTGGATGACGAACGCCTAGACCAGCATGCCCTTGGGCTATTGTTCGGATTAGAAGGAAACCCCTCTAAAGGAGAAGCTACAATAATGACCCTAGCACTACATGGCGAAGCATTTGATCCCACCAAATTGATTACGCCGTCCCCAAACCCGGAAGAATAATCTAGCCGCGGCTGGCGCAAGACCTTTAAGTGGACTAACGCCCTTAAAACTGCAGGAGAAGGACCAATGTTCGACGAGTTCGAATCCGAATATGAGTGCGATAGTGATAGGTCTATAGACACCCTTAAATCTAGCAAAGATCCGGAAACTTCCACTCCGGAAGACCTTTTCAACGTAATGGTTAACGATTTTAATAAAATGAATACAACTCCTAAGTATACCCCCCTTAAAATTATGAATAGCCTAAACGAATGCCTTGCAAATAACGAAATTGAAGATGAATATGAGGAATTAATCAAATATATGGATGAGCAAGAATACAAAAATCCCATAGTCGAGGACACAAAATCAGTAGACATTGGAATTGAGGAAGATCCTAAACTGATATGAATTGGTTTAACCTTAAATCCCACTGAAAAGACCGTCTGATCTCCACACTTAGGGAACTCACGGGCGTCTTTGCATGGTCTTACAAGGACATGCCTGGAACTGATCGAGAAATGGCCGAGCATAGGATACCGCTGGATCCTAAAATGACGCTAGTAAAACACAAACTATGAAAAATCAAACCTGAAATAGCTTTAAAAATCAAGGAGGAAGTCACAAAACAGCTGGACGCAGGATTTATTTAAGTATCAAATTATCCAGATTGGGTAGCTAATGTTGTTCCAGTGCCTAAGAAAGACGGACGAGTGCGGATTTGTGTATATTTTTGTGATCTCAATAGAGTCAGGCCCAAAGATGATTTGCTACCACGTATTGACATATTGGTAGACAATACCTCGGAGCATGCGCTTCTCTCCTTCATGGACGAGTACGCATGCTATAACCAAATCTTCATGGCTGAGGAGGATATGGAGAAAAATAATTTCATTACCCCTTGGGGAACATATTGTTATATTGTTATGCCGTTTGGGCTAAACCACGCAGGGGCCACCTATCAATGGCCGACCACCACGTTACTGCACGACATGATGTATAAAGAAATTGAAGTTTATGTGGACGACATGATAGTAAAATCTAAAGACCGTAAAGGCAACTTACCGCCACTAAGGAAGTTCTTTACCAGGAATCTGAAGTGTAATATGAGATTAAACCCGCAAAAGTTCACGTTCGGAGTAACCTCAGGAAAGTTGCTCGGATACGTAGTTAGTACACGAGGCCTATAAATTGATCCATATAATATCAAATCAAGAACTGAAATTCCCCCACCAAATATGAGAAACAGATTCTGGACTTCCTGGGAAAGTTACAATACATTAGTAGGTTCATTTTCAAACTTACTATGACCTGCGAACCCATCTTCAGAAAACGTAAGAAGGAGGATAAGGCTGAGTGAAATAAGAAGTTCCAGAAGGCTTTTGATAAGATCAAAGAATATCTAAGTAGCCCTCCTATTTTATCCCCATAGAGGCCAGACATTCCCTTGCGCTTATACCTAACAGTTACTGACACGGCCGCAGGTGCAATGCTCTCACAGAATATAGAAGAATCTGAACGAGCCATCTACCACTTGAGCAAAAAGTTCATCCAATATGAAATGCGATATACCAAACTTGAAAAAACTTGCCTTGCCCTAGTCTGGGCATCAAAGAAACTCAGGCACTACCTGCTAGCACATACCGTTCACATTATATCTCAACTAGACCGGAAATTCATACTTGAAAAGTCGGCTTTAAACGGTCTCCTGTCACGATGGCAGGTACTACTTTCAGAATTCGACCTAAAATTTCTTCCCGAAAAAGCCATTAAAGGCAGGGCATTAGCTGATTTCCTAGCAGAACACTCCACGTACGAAAAATCCACATAAGCATATCTCCTTCCAGACGAGGAACTTCGATTGATAAAGGACGACTATTGGACATTATACTTTGAAGGCACATCCAATAAAAACGGATGCAGCGTCGGAGTACTCCTTGTCAGTCCAGAAGGCTCGCATGTTCCGATCTCCGTCAAACTCGACTTCGAGGCCACCAACAATGCGGCGGAATACGAAGCCTGTATAGTCGGGTTGGAATCCGTAGCAAGCCTTGGAGCGCGCCAAACACCTTCGGGTCTTTGACGATTAATCTTTGATCATAAACCAAATATCAAGGAAATGGAAAGTCAGAAGCACCAGTCTCTCAATGTATCAAGCTCATCTAGACCGAATAGCTGAGAAGTTCGAGGAAGTCGAATTCACATACCTACCAAGAGACGACAATCAATTCGCCGATGCACTAGCTAGACTAGCTTACATGCTTAAAATCCCGAATGAATTAGACAGAATGAGTCTCCAGGCCGAACGGAGAGAAGAACCAACCTATTGTTATGCCATTAATGATGACCCTGAACCAACGGAAGAAGAACTTTGGTACACGGACATACTTCGTTACAAAACAAGTGGAGAATTCCCACCAAACATGTCGCCATGAGCCAAATGCACTCTAGGACTTCTAGCATGAGCCAAACAAGGTCAAAATGCTATGCGTTCCCAAAACCGAGCTAAAAGACTGTTGGAAGAATACCATAATGGTGTATGCGACCCACATATGAACGGCAGGATGCTAGCAAGGAAAATATCACGCTCAGGCTATTACTGGACCACCATGGAAATAAATTGATACCATTTCGTCAAGACACGTCCCGAATGCAAAATATTCAGCAACCTTAATCAATTACCTCCCTCAGAATTATATACTTTCACTACCCCTTGGCCATTCTCTACCTTGGGTATCGACATAATTGGAAAAATCACACCAACAAGTGTTGGAGGGCACGAATACGTCCTAGTCGCAATTGACTACTTCACCAAATGGGTAGAAGCATGTTCATTTGTCCAAATAAAATCCAAGCACCATGCCAAATTCCTGGAGAGAAACATTTTCTGCAGATATGGAGTTCCACACGAACTCATAAGTGACCAAGGTTCCCATTTTAGGGCCGAAGTCCAAGACTTACTCGAAAAATATCGAGTTAAGCATCATAAGTCATCCCCATACATACCCTAGATGAACGGAGCAGTCGAATCAGCCAACAAAATCTCAAGGTTATAGTAAAAAAGATGGCCGAAAATTACAAAGATTGGCCTAACAAGCTACATTTCGCTCTATGGGGATATGGGACCTCCATCCACACTTCTATTGGAGTAACACCATACTCCCTAGTATACGAAATGAAAGTCGTTCAACCCGTCGAATTGGAGATCCCTTCTCTTCACATACTCCTAGAAAGAAAACTACGCGAAACAGATTGGGTACAAGCTAGGTATGATGAACTCGTCCTACTGAATGAACGAAGACTAAGGGCCTTGCACTACGTGAAAGTATACCAAAAACGTATCGCAAGGAAATTTAATAAAAGGGTCAAGCCTCACAATATTACAGAGGGAGATTTTGTACTCAAAGAGGTCCGTGCACCAACCACGGACCCGGGAGGCAAATTTCGACCAAATTGGACAGGACAAAGTTTCGTAAAAACCATCCTACCGGGAGGCGCAGTAAAATTATCCGACATTGGTGGGGCAGAATTCGCTAACTTCACCAATCTTGATCAATTAAAGAAATACTATATCTAGATGACAACCGGGCAAGGGATTAACCCAATAAGCGAGCAATTGCAACTCGCACCTTCTAAAGGAGCTAAGTAACCATTTTTTTACCCAAGGCATTCAATAAAACTATTCAGACCTCATAGGCTTTATTCACATTTTTGCAGATTAACAAAAATGCCAGAAGAACGAACGCAAAACAACCCCTAAGCGTTAGAAAAATATGGCGCAGCCGAAGCAGCGCCAAAAAATTCTAGCGCACGGATTAAAGTGACTCGAACCTTTTTCTACACTTTCACAGAAAAAAAATCCAGACAATAGGGGGGTACATGCCGTATGATTCTCGCGCAAATAATTTTTTTGGACGAAATTAAACGTCTAGCCAGAACTAGGCGCGACCTGATTCTAAAACTAAGTTTACTTAGTGAGGGGATACGTAGGCAATCCTAAAGTGGATTCGGTCCAAATAATCTGTGAAATTCTAAAGGAAGAGCATTCGCACATAAATCAAACATTGAAAATCAAACTTAAAAACAAACTATGTTTTATTATTTGATCTATGCAAATTTAAAGACATCCCTATCACAAGTTAAGGAGCACTCATACTCCTAGATCTACACCCCCAAAAAGGCAATGTACGGTCAAGCTCTGTAGAATTCGGATCAACACGAGTAACCATCACCCTCAAATACGTAGCACGACTTTCCCAGCATCACCACGCTTGCTCCAAATGAAGCTGCTTCCTCCTAAAGTTCACGTCCTTCAGCACTATACGGAACCACATACGCCATAGAGCCCCGACTTTGCGAAAATGAAGCTTGCTCCAGTACATAGGCTTCCCATTCTTCTGCACCAGAGGCACATGGTCATAAAAACTTAAATCACGATCTGCACCCCAATTCGCCAGTCGCATCCTACAAGTCCGAGTGATAAACAAATCTCTGTGCCGCGCGAAGGCCAATTTCTCACCTCGAAATTTAGATTCAAAATCAAACATGGTGTGAGGGGGTCGAAAAAGCACGAGGCTAATGCGTGACCTCGTCCCTCGTGGGTGTGACGCTTCTTTTTGTCAAATCAAGTGTAATTGGATTTCCTGTGAGTTTACACCCAATTGACTAGTAATATAGCAGTCGCCATTCAGTTTTTAACGACAATGAGAAAAACTGACCAAACCCGGTTATCGTGATCTACATAAAGGGAGTGCAATTATGTTTGACCACGACGGCCGTAGGTTCCCTTGTGATCCCTGGTGGTGGGGATCGCTCAACGTACACCCGCAGGGTAGAGATTGAGGGTTCGGGGGACTGTAACTACCGAGAGGAGTACTCGCTCTTCGATAACTCCAGAGGCAGGATATCCTTACTAGCTCAGCATAAATAATTGAAGGGACATGCGTTAACTATTAAACTAATCTGAGTTGATTTTAGCAATATGCAACACATAACACTAAATCGATCGTGATTATCTTATTTGGATTGATTTAAGGTACCTAGCATGATAATTCAATTGTCCAAGGTATTATCTGATTTAAATATCATATTTATTAAGCGTGATCGAACAATCAGATTTTAGTTAGTTTAACAGTTCATAAAAGGGCGAGGAAAGCAATTAAACCATGGAAAAGGGACACATTACGACGCACCCTTGAGCGGTGCGTCACGGTTCTCAGAAAACTAACCACTTTGACTTTGCTATTTCTCCTTTTATTTTACGAATCTCAAATTATGGGACGGGATACGTTCTATTCGATTTATGGATTAATTGCGACAGAACGCGTGATCAGTTTTGCAGCGTAAGGCTTAGGCTTAGGGGTTTAGAGTCAATACTCAGAATATAATTGTGTGTTGTGTTTCTTTTCACGTCGAACTTAAGGCCCTATTTATAGAAAATAGTTCGTGGAAAGATAGAATTGTAGAACTCTAATCCATGAGGAATTAGGAAAAAACACGTACCAGGTATTTTCAGCGCCCAGGCCTGGGCGCCACAGATTTCTTAGTCAGATTCGGATTCCTAGAATCCAGAGTATTTGAGATTTAATTGAGTCTTTTAGTGCGTATTAACCTTGTGACGGGATGCGTCTGGGCCCGTTACGAACTCTAGGCTCGTTAGGATTTTAATTAATACGTGACTCTTATTTTCGAATCATATTAGGAATAGGATTCTCTCGCAATTTCTATCTCATTTAGGATTTATGTTGGAGTGCAACACCTAATTCTGACAGGTTTCTATCTTTTATGATTTGCCACTTTTAACAATTACCAATTTACGGCAGTTACTATTTTTAGCAGGTTTCCATAAATAGCAGGTTTCTACAAATAGTAGGTTTCGGGTGAAATGAAAAGGGGAATTGAGATTCGTTATTTTATAGGAGATGCGTTGTCAAGTGGAGATTTACGTTTTCATCATCGAACCTTCCCTTTCGGGAATGGGGACAAAAGTAGGTGTCTACAGTTAGCCCCCACTTTGACTGAGTCTTGGAGTAAGACGATGGTCAAAGTATTAGACGGAGTGCGTCGCACAAGCCATGGTGACCTGTTTTGGCGAGGGTCTCACGAGCCCCCGAGTGATAACATTTGACTTAAGGGTCATCACTTGGAGTGTCGACATATCCCTCACGTGTCATTGGGATTTGTCAACGGATAGTATAGAATACTCCCTCACTTTGTCATTGGAAGTATCTAAAGAGGCGTAGGAACTCCCTCACTTTGTCATTGGGAGTAGCTACAGATGTTTTCGAAATCAAAGCTATAAAGTGTAATTGGGCCTGGCCAAGCCCTACAGTGGTATCATGAGCTTTGTATTTAAAGTAATTTTTAGCATGTTTATATGTTTGTGATATTGTCGAAGTTTTTTGAATTATTTTGTAACTTTTCGAATGTTTTTCTTGATTATTTGATGAATCGTTGACAGGCTGTTGTGTTCGTAAAGTGTTGGAATTTCAACTTTTCTAACCCTTGTCTAATGGAAAATGGCGTTTTAATATGAACTCATGCAAACAGAATCTCAAAAACATGCCCAAAAGTATGATTTTTTGGGCATTTTTGTTGTTTAATGAATTAAATCATTAATTTTGGTATATTTTTCATTAATTATTCGACCAAATCAACTCGTAAGTAATTGAAATTTTTTCCTACTGTTGTTTTTAATATTATGGACATATGGTTTATTTTTTGTTCATAAATTTTACTTATAAACCATAATCCCAATTTAACCTAGATTAATGGATTTTAGATCGAAAATTAATTTTATTAATGGGTTAGATATAAAAAAAAATTGGGTAAGAAGGGGAATATGATTTTATGTTTAAATGTGTTATTTAAAAATTCAAGGATTAAAATTTTGATTGGATTCGTTAATTTTAATCGATCACCTAAACCAAATTTGATAAAAATCTGAAATTTAAATGTTTAGAACGATTTAAATGTTTGGATTGGATTATCAAAGTTATTAAATTTTTTTTGATGTTTATCTTTCATTGAATTTAAATAATAGTTAGATTGTGTGAAATTTTAATAAGTCGCCCTATTTAATTAATTTTCGTAATTTTGAGGATTGGATTTGGTTAAATTTATGAAATTATAATTCGTATAGTTTTTCGTCTGGGAAACAAATTGGATTTTGGTTGATGTGGACGAGCAAACATATTGCCTTTCGGCGAGTGTTGTTGTCCGATAGCACACAACGCACATGCGAAGGTCATGGGGCTGCTTACTATGCCAGCTAGTCGAGACGAAGGGAAGGGTGTGCATGCAGCGCAACGAGGGAGGCTTCGCCAGTAAGCATTGATGGAAAGCCAGCGAGGTAGCTTGTCGAGCCAGCGCGCGCTCACTCGTGCGATGGAACTCAGGCGCTGTGCTGAGCGTGCAATGGTTTTGCGATATGCTAGCGAGCCATCAAGGGATACTGGTGAGGCAGCGCTCGCTGGTGCCAGGCGTGGCTATGGAGTGATGTGTGGTACGACTTGATATTGTTGCTGCAATCATCGCACAAGCTGCTGCTTGGATAGCTCAGCTATGGGTGTGGCACGAAGCCAGCGCCCATGTGGCAACGCTACACAACAAAGCAACGCATACATTGGGCCTAGAGGGATTCTACTCGTATGCTAACGAGCTGCACAGGGAAACGATGGATGGGTGCAAGCCCATCGTTGCATCGATTTATGCACTTTTGCTTCGGTTTCAATTAAATGCCCAATTTTTGGGCTTTGGGCTTATTTTTGCACGAAGGGGCTAACATTGGGCTTGTTTAATATTTTATATTATTTGACTTGGGCTGGGCCGCTAGTTTAATTATTTAAAATTTAAAGTCCAAACGATATTAGTTTAACTTGGAGCCGTTTAAATGAAATTATTCAAATTAATTAATTTCGTAGGACAAGTTATTTTAATTAAATTAATTTTTTACTAGAATAATTCTAAGGATTAATAATTTGGAATTGATTTATCTTTTAAGACGCGTTTACATGAACGTGATTTTAATTAATCATGCAAATAGTTGCATATCTTACTTGGGCCATTCGTTTTAGGACACGAATGGATGAATGCATAGATATTATTATTATTATGTATTGCAGGTATTGAAGGTGACTATTATTGCCAAACTAGGATAGGTACATACGGTATGTGTACTGTTTTATCTTTTGAATGTAAAGTTCTAAATATGGTCTACATGAATTTTTGATGTAATCATTAGATTATTAAGTTCAAGTTTTCCTAGTTTATTTAGAACCGCAAGTTAGCATTTTGAATGGAATTCAAGACCGAGTCAAGCTAACAAGGTGAAAGGAAGATTGGATGCTTCAACAAAAGGTTTTTGGGCCATACTAGTTCACCAAAATATTTATGCTTTTATATATTGGTATATGTATATTATGCATGAATGCGTTGTTTGTATGTTTGATTAAGGATTAAGTTCACTAAATAATCAAACCAACATAGAAAAAACTAGGTCCAAGTAATATTGGGTTTAAAATTCCCCTCCAAATTAGGCACTTACAAAAATGTGTGAACCTAAGATAATCGGTTTCCGCCAAAGAGAGGTGCCATTTTAGTATTATTAGATGGTAAGGTATCCTAATGGAACATGCTGATTGTGGTTATAACTCAAGCAATATTGGTATATGTTGTGGCAATGGAATAAATTATGGCATTAATTTTTAACCAAGAGCAATTTGGATATTACTAGAATTGGTTTTTGCTTACCTAAAATCTTAAAAGACTTAAGACAAGCCAAAGCATGCTTAAGGATTTAAGACTTTTGGGGTATTGGATTCGTTGCATTCATTAAGGACCATGTTTTATTGCATGAATGAAATGTTTAATAGCTTTAATGATTGCATGAATGCTTTTATTTTAAGTTATTAAAGTATGATAAATGTTTTCTTTGCTATTTCATTTTGTAGAATATGAATCATAGCACATATCTTCAATTTTATTGCGTTTGGATAATAAAAGTGCGATATTTCCTCGATCGATTAGTAACTAATTTTTAGAGCAATTATCAAAGGAAAGGAGACTGAGAGAATATCTTGGATGCTATTTTACTTATAGTGATCTTCATGGTTATTTTTAAACTAATACTTGAATTGTAGACCAATTTGACTTGATATATTCAGAATACTGGGTAGTTTTGGAATAATGAAGTATTGAGTTAAAGACTCATGTATTACTAATGGTTAACAACCAAGTTCCTTTTGATTCAATAATGGACTAGACTCATTGGATGTGGTCATACAAATTGAATAAAAGGAAAGGGACTTTGTAAGCATAACAAAGTAAGAAGATCAAGCAAAGCGTAAAATCCTTTTAACTACAAGAAAAGGTGCTGGAAAGGATTAGAAATGGGAACAAAAGAAATGAATTCATAATTCTATTTTTACCTTGAAATTTGTGTTAAAGAGAAATGAAATAGCAAATAAACTCCTATGGTATTGGATTACCGCTTGAGGTTCTAACTCTTGTTAAGAACTCAAATTCCGGGAGCTAAGTCTGGTTATTGACCTACAGGTGGGAAATGAAGCAAAGTTGTGCTACATTAGCTGTAGGGTCATCTGTTTGTTTTAAAGTCCTTCAAAAGGCTGGAACTTATTGGAATTTTGTTCCATTAATTATCATAAATAAATTTCTGTTTGGACACAGAAAGACTCACATTCAAAGTAAACAAAAACAATCATTGAGTGTTTATTTGAATGAAATGGTCATTTATGGGTTGAGTCATATGATTGATTAATAAACAAACAATTCTCTTGACATTCAAACTTTAGAAGGTTCAAATCAAGTGTTTTGATTTATGTTCCAAATATCTTTGGCAATGTCATACAACCATATCATCAAGACAACATTCTAAGATTCGACATGGGTTTTGAAAGTTTATTACTTTAAGACACATGGGTCTTACTTGTTGATCATAACGTAAAAATGTACTATTGTTAGAAGGCTCTGGACAATTAAGTTCATGGGCCAAAGACGGATTTTATAACTTATTATTTCACAAGAACTTGAGAAAATATGGCTATATTTACTCAAAGTGAAATACATGAATGCTTCAATGCGATTCACAAAAACATAAAATCAACTTGGCAAGATATTTGGAACATCTAGACTGGATCAAGATGATGTTAGCATGAGCCAAGAACGATTATAAAGATTGTTTATATGGCATTGTTACAATCAAAGCTCCACAAGTATATGGTATGTCTAAGTTGGAGAAATCGAACTTTATTCGATTAATGATAATCGCGACTATTTTCCAATGCAGTTTCTAAATGATACTCTCAAGTGACTATCACACTAAAAAAAGTTTTCAAAGCTAAAGATAAGATGTCATAAGGATTGAGCTTCGGTTAAGTACATCTTTTCAGTATATATATCTAGCTAGGGTTGTCAAACCCAGTGGGAGTTGGTGTTTACATCAAACAAACTCAAGAATAGATATATACTAGTATAATACCCGTGCGATGCACACTTTATAATAGATAATATAAATTTATATGAAATTTGGTAGACAATCATCATCAAAATAGAGTTTATAAATATTCTCTAAATAAAAAATAATTAATGATGATAAATTTGTTATTGCTCATTCGGTGTTTTATTTATTAAAACAAATAAAGGTACATAGATAAAATAATTCATTCTCATTCACCACTCGTGCCAAACATAATTTATCTCACCCACCTTCACTTCGATAGTAATACCCACTTAGTACTCACAGAGTCCCCCCCCCGGCGTCAACCTCATTACCCGATCACTTATCACCTATCTAGAGCATTTACTTTAGTGAGTTAGAGCTGACAATGAGGCGGGGTAGGGTCTTCACACCCGCAACCGCCTACAATTCTCATCTTCTTCCCCTCCATCTACGATAAGAACGATATCCACCCCTCCCCAACATCCGTCTCAAGAGATATAAAATAAAAATCATCCCCTCTTCATCACCTCCCTTCCCGTGTATCCACACCAACCTCTGAACTCGATTTTTATTTTTATTTGGTAAGGGAGTTTTGAATTTAAAAACTCTATTATAGAGCATCTGGAAATTCGTTTGTCTGATTAGAGTTATTGAGTAACTAAACAAAATATTATAATATTTAAGTTAATAGTACTTTTTTATATATATTCATAATCTATTAGATGAAGGATTAGCGACTTGGGCGGGTCTAATAAAAAATTCATCGTCGCCCTTTCACCTGCGGCGGATACATTTTTTAACCCCATCACCCAATAAACTTTCTTCCATTGCCGCCCACTTGGGGTGGATGCACAGGGGGATCTCCCAAAACCCGCCTCACTGATCGACAATCTGATATCCCTATATTCGATAAATAATCCAACTAAATTTCAAAAATATATTGACATAAGTTTATTACAAAGTATCAAAATTGATTGTATTAGCAATAATATTGAAAAAATATTTAAAAGTGACATACATAATTAGGATTGGGTGAGTGTTCTCAAAATTTTAAAGTGACATACATAATTAGGATTGGGTGAGTGTTATCAATATATGACACAATTTCTAAACGAAACTTGATAGTACTTACAATTAGTCATGATTTATGTTATAAGAGATGCAATCAGAAAGCGATATTTTTCCTCTCTACATCAATTTTCCTTAGTATGGAGTATAGATTAAAATTAATAAATTTATTGACATTAGTAAATTAATATGTAATTCGTAGTATAATGGATTATTACCATAAATAATTAGAAAACTTTAGGTGAAATATATACAAAGTATATTGAATATTTTATCATAGGTTAGTTACCAATATTATAAAAGAGGCAAATTAGAGCGGCATTTGTCAACGGGTACATCAATTTGCCTATCTTTTGGTATAGTACTCCGTATACAAATGTTTGTTAAAAATCGACTAAAAATATAAGTCAATTGTTTAGCCTAAAATATATATTTGGAGGAGATTTTTGAAGTAAAGAGGACTACGTAGTCGCGCATCATTATTATTGTTTACTACTTCCATTTTTTTTTGGATGAACCACTTTTATTTTCACGGTTGTTAGTAAATAACTTCAACTATTAATATCTTAAATTATCAATTTGTAAAAATTATTAAGAAAAATGATAGTATTATGTAAGTATTTAGACAATCCAACAAAATGCTACAGAGTGCATGACTATGTTCATCATAATTAAAGTATTAATAATCACCAAAAAAAACAGAAAAAGTAGTGGTATGTGTGAATATAATAGCTACTGTAAAAATTAAATAGTTGCATATAAAAAATGTAGGAATTACGTAATAAAGTAGAACGGAGTAGATATATAATATTACACAAGTTTTGCTCATGTTTAAAGAAGTTACATAATTTTTTTAAATTAGTAAAATATTACTATCAATAGAGGTGATAATTATCGAATTTAATTAGTTGATAAATATAGTACGTATAAAATAGTACAATCAACGACGGTTATAATTATCGCATATAGTTGTTAAAATATTTTAGAGTATTATTGTAATTTTGTTATACTCTTATTCATACTTGATTTATTTTCTAATTTATTTGTATTCGAATTATGTAAGTACGAAATACAAATAAGTAGACTACTCTTAATTTTTTTTAAAGTCATACTACGTACTCTGTATCATGGATTAATTTTTTTATAAAAATATAATCTAATATTGGTTATATTTGTTACCAAATATAGAAAACATATAATACATATAATTTTTAAAATAATTCCCTATGTATAGAATGAAATATATTTTAGTTTTTATATAAAAGGATAGAAAATAAAAATAGAATAAAGTAAATATTTTTTTAGGAAAAGATTTTTGGCGGGAAAAAATCGCACCAGGAATTGACACGTGTCATTCCTGGTGTCTCTTTTAGTATATAGTAATAGATTTCTTTATGAGCGACTCTTAGAAACAAAAGGTATTGATTCTACCACAAATTCGGGAACACATGGTTGTTGCTCTAGATAGTGTGTTTTAGGAAACCATCACATTTATATAAAGGCAAGTGGGAGAAAAATGACGTCGAAATGACCTCAAAAGAACTTCGAGTCAAGAAACAAACAAATGTAGGATACGAAGGATCCTTTAGAAGAGCTCTAAACATGAAGTCTTTGAAAAGCTTCGGGGAGACTTTGGAAGGGCTTCAAGAGAATCCTAACACTCAAAGGATTTGAGTAATGTCTTTATAGACACTAACGTTTGATGTTCAATACCTAGGTAAATCGTATAAGGAATATAATTCAACCAAGATATATACATAGATATCTTGAGGAATGAAATTAACCTATGAAGACTTTGGAAGAGCTTAAAGAACATACGGCTTACAAATAACCTACTACGAATTAAAAATTCCCAAACATGGATTAAGGTTTGAGACCATTAAATCCTAAGATGGTTTGAGGCCATTAAATCTTAAAAATGGTTTGAGGCCATTAAATCCGAAATATCTTCATCTTAAGAATCATGTCTTTGATTTGGAAGTTCTGCATAAAGGGTTCACACCTATTTGTTGCAAAGATGATGTTGTATATACATACAAAAAACAGAGCTAGATTGGTGGTAAAAGATTACAAACAACTTCATGGCGTTGATAATGTTGAAATCTTTTTCACCAACTCGGAATGCTTGAACTATTTTGGATAAATCTCGCAATCATTGCATATGGAAATATGGAAATTGGTAAACGAAACATCCTCCTCAATTAGACTTGTTGGAAGGAGTTGTGTACATTACACAATGTAAAAGTTTTTGATGCTAGATAAAAGAAGCAAGCTTAAGAAATATTTTCGTAGATTAATGCATGCAAGTGGGAATTGGACCTTAATTTTCAACAAGGCTATTGTGCAATCATAGCTTTGTGAAAATATGAATCATCTTATAGATGAGGAGTTTAGTGGGAGCTAAGTCAAACTTAATGGTTCTATACACGAGATACATATCTCTTTATTGAAAATGGCATTCAAATTCTAAATGGTTGGATTTGAGAGTATTTGTCAATATTAGAACCATGGCGAAACTTAGATCATATTGGGTCAAAGATCTATTGGATAGGATCTAAAGAGTTGTTTGGATTGTGTAAAAGTAATTACTAAATCAAACACAAATGAGAGACTCAAAAGAGACTATCAACCCATATGAATAAGTCTAAGTAAAGAATGTTTTAACTAAGTACAAAGCTAGGCTGTTATTACTAAAGTTAAACATGAAGGACCTTGAAGTGGAACCTTCATCTTATATCACATGGAAATGCCAAGATTTTAGCAAGATTCGGTATCTCGTGAAACAGAATGAGCTAACAGTTACATGGATAGATTCTAAATTGCGAATGGTTTTTGCATTACAATGAATCATGTATCGTGTGATATATAGATTGCCAACATAACTCGCCAGTGTTAAAACATGACGAGTTTAAACCAATATCTCTTGATCTAAAAACAAAGATCATTAGGATAATATCAAGAACATCCAATACATTTGGATATGTAGGATGAGCACTTGATAAGAGGAAATGAAGATGAACTAAAGTTTTGATGCTACATGCATTTGCCTAAGGAAAATTTGGATCTGGTTGTTAGGCAAACCACAAACTTACACGGACAATTAAGCGTTGTGATTAAAACGTGGCAACCTAGGTTCTAAACCATATGTGATGCACGGGAAACTGAATCAATGATTAGTTTCCAAGTTCTCATTCAAAAGATGAATCTTCCACATCTCTGTGAACTGGTTGGAGTATTCCAAAAGGGAAGCATAGTTTGCAATTCTACATAACTTAAATGAATTCATTATTGCATAAGAAGCAATAAAAGGGAATTGTTTCTAGTAGGAGTTCTTCAATGAACTCAGGTTGATCACAAGTTTGCTATCTGGATGACTTTCTATTTTAAATATGAGAATCGTTCTAACAGCAATGAAAGACTAGATCATTCTATAAACATATTCAAAGATCTTTTCATCTTACATCGAAAGGCTTTCGATAGAAAAGATGCTAAAAAAAAAGTATGATAAACTAAACCTCTGTAACAAATGAGATACAACACTCATATGCATAAATGGAATCAAGTTTGAGTTTCATAAATATTCTAAGTATTAGGTGAAAGGCCTACATTTTTAAAAACATTGAATGTTTAATTTTGGGTTTGAGGTCCATAAATTGGTAAGCATTTGGCTTAAACATTTATCATTAATGAAGTTATATTTCATATTTAATTTAATCTTGGTTTAGTATTAAATGATAAAGTCCAAGTGAGTCAAAACATTCAAATGGGATGTCAAGATGGATTATTTGACAAAGAAACACCCATAAGTGAACTTTAATATTGAATCACAAAAGGATCCCTAATCTGTAGACGCTTACATTTGTCTCTAGGCCCGACACGGGGTGTTCGATGATGAAACCAAACACCGCTTGACTAAGATTTTTTAAGTAGGTTGCGAACGATCCATGACTGACTGATATCCCGTAAAACATATTTCCATTTTTAGAAACTACTATTTATAGTAATTTCTATGCTTGAACACTGCCTAGAATAGTAACCGTATAAGATAGAATATCTGATGTTTAAATCGCATTACGATTTATCGTTGGATAAAGGCTAAGAGTTGCATCCCAAGTCATATTCCTAAGATAGAAAACGTGATAAGACTCGGCAAAGAACCGATAAAGACTGGAAAAGTGAACTAAAACACCAGCGCTGGAAAATTCCAGCGTTGGCATTCCAAGCGTCACTATTTTCCAGCGCTCAAACCTTGAGCGTTGTTATATTCCGGCACTATAGTTTGTCTCTTACATAATCACACAAAAGATAGAATTGATCCAGCTGTCACCAGAACAATTGTGGCGCTCAAAGTGCAAGCGCTAGAAATAACCAGCGCTCCTGATCCAAGCGCTGGAATTTTCTAACGCTGCACAGATCTCAGTAGGAAAATTCCCATTTCTAACATTCCTAACCCTAAACCCTAAATCTTGAGTATTTACCGAAGTATTTCTCTGTCTCGTATTCGTGTGTCTGCTGCATTTAACACACTGTTAAGCAGACCCTGCCCGCACGACCGCCTGATAGCGTGAATTCTGTCGAAGTGCTACTGAAACCTAAACATAATCCTAAGCCTAAAATACTCAAAAGTCTGAAGAATCCCGTCCCATAGTTAGTCAGTCATCGAAAAGTTCTAAAGCCAAACGAAAAGTTAGCAAAGTCAAGTGGTAGGTGTTTCTGAGAATCGCAGTAAAGCCTACTCTTTGCTGTAATCTGAATCTATATTTTTATTGTTTTCCTTGCCATATAGATCTACTAACTTTAATTTGTTATATTGCTCACGCCTAAATCAGATAATACTTGGACAAATCGGTTTGTTGTTAAGCACCTTAAATCAATCTAAATCAGCGTTTTAACATTTGTTTAGTAATATCTATGCATTAAATCAATCAAGAGTAGTAATGTAGCATAACGCATGTCCCATCATCGTCACAATTGAACTAGTAAGGACCGCGCCGGGTGGGCTAATGCTGGGCACTCCCCGTATTAGTAAACGTCCCCGGAACTCTCAATCTCTACTCCGTTGGAAGTACATTGCGCGATCTCCACACCAGGGATCACAAGGGAACCTATGGCCGTTGTGAGTCAAATATGTTTGCACTCCAGGCATATCATGATAACCAGGTTTTGTCAGTTTTTAAAAACTGAATGGTGACTCTCAAAGAGTAGTAAAAAGATGCTAACACCCACAGTTAGTTCCTATTTACTTAATATGCTTGCCACATCCAAAGGGGAATAGTCGTGCGGGTCGTGTACTTTTTCTAAGAGGCGCCCCGTCGTGTTTTTCGACCCCCTCACAATGGCGACTCCGATGGGGAAAATATTGAAATAAACTGTGCAAGTAGTGCGTCGGTGAGGAAGCCGTATAGCAGAAATCGAACGCAACGCCACAATTATTTCCATATTAACTTGGGAAGACCTGAATATTCAATGTGACGAATGATCCGCGATAGAACCCCATAAACGAGTCTCGGCTTCCTTGGCATGTTTCTTCTCGGAAGTCCAGACTAAGCACACCTATCAGCCTTGGGGTGCACGCGCCTCTGATGTTATTCACTCGATGCATTCTCATTGTAGCACATCCACCAAAACTAAACCGCTTATCTCCAAGGTCCATTCACGGTATATGCCACTCCAGCACATACCAGATAGTCATTGATGAAATTCGTCATGAACCCGGCTACTCTAACAAGGGCCTGTTGGGGGATTGGCGATAGGTTTGGTACCCTTTGACACCCAAGACTTTAGAACCTTAGAGACTACCATAAACTAAATGCGCATTATCCACGTGCATATCGACGAAACTATTAGTAAAAGACAGTGAGAAACAGAAAACACGTGCATATTGACGAAATCTAAAATTACACATACCTCGATGACCGAGGAAGCAAGATCCGGTCGCGAACGAAATCTGAATAGCTGGCATCGGCGATCACCAACCGTCCCGCAGGCACACCCTGTCACAACACCACCCGACGATTGAGAAAAATACCCGTGGGGAGCAACATGGTAGTAGGCGGCGACCGAGGCACTTGCACAAGTTTTGTCGTCTGCTGAAGGACCAGCTCCCCCAAAAACCAGGCAAGACCTCTAAGACCCTAGTACAATATCCTACACCAAAACTGGCGTCGAGCTTCCGTCAACTTCTCTGTCTTGCCTACCCGGCCGAAACAAGACCAACCCACCTGTTTGCATAATCAACAAAAAAATAGACAGGTCAAGTAACTCGCATAAAACGAGACAATATGAAAAGAAAACTAACTACACTTACCACTCCAGGGTGCGTAATCACGAGCATATCTCTGAATCTAGCCATTGTGGGCTGTTTCTTCAATTTTCTGCCACCATCCCAACAGTTGGCCACGAGGTAACCCCCATCCACCCTACTGGACCAAGGAGGAAAAAACGGCAGACGCTCAAAGGCTCATAACTGCACAAAGTAATAATAGTAAAAAAAAAAAGGTGTGAAACGAGTACCATGTCCATTTAACATTCCTAAAGGATAAAACAAGGCACACACCTCAATAACTCGCGGAAAAACGCATAGAGAAATGAGCCTCATAGGCTTATCCGAACCATCAAGAACCCTCACGGCCACGCTCAACTGACCAAGAAAGTTTGCATAAGATTGCTCACCCTAGCAGAACAAACCCATCTCAGATAGATTCCGCATCAACGGAATCAGCTAGGGGTCAACCCTCTCTGAACAATTCGATAAAATCGTCTAACGCAGGAACTACAGATAGATTATGTTAGCATATAACCTCGCAGAAGCACCAGAAGGGAGACCCTCATCCAAAAAGGATACCAAACAAGAGTAATGCATCCCCTTCCTACTTACTTTGCCACCTCGACAGCTCACTCCTCACCGATACACTCCCTAACCATCCTCTCCGACGGCAACTCCACGTCTCTAGGAAGAAAGATCGAGGTACCCATAAAGGAAATACCCGTAAAGCCAGTATAGTCCTCAGGATTAATAGTCATTTACCCCCAGGGAAAGTAAAAAGTGTTGGTGGTATCCTACCACCACTCTAAGATCAACCACAAGAACCGCCTAGATGTGTTAGGGCGCACCACCTCCCTAAAAACGCACATAGTCTGATACAATGGTCAGGCCTCTACTACCCTCCGTGTCCACTCAATTAGCTCGTCCAAGCATTACGCGAACACAGACCTGTCGTAACGCCGACAAACAACATCAAACCCAGCTCTACCGGTCAGGACCCGAGACACCACGTAATGCCCTAGATCATGATGCAGATCGACCCCATCAAACTCAAGAGGGTCAGACTCACCCTCCCCAGCAACCTCTGATTGAGAGGTCGAAGGACTAACCGCAGGCCTCTGTGAAGCCCGTGAAGGAAATGTATCATAAGTTACAAAAAGGGATTGTTCTCCTATCTTTGATAGGATATAATGTTGTTGATGTTGTACAAGGCCTCTCGAAGAGTTAGATGTTGTGAAAATGCATGGCCGTGCTCAGAATGGTCAAGGCTTAACCTTATGTAAAAGTTTAACAGTTGAACTCAGTAATTCGAGAAACACTTGTGGACCTAATAAGGATGGCTTGGATGTTACCTTAAGTTCAGCAAGTAACAGTAAGAGACAAAGGAATTGGAATGCATACTTGTCTAAAGGACAAGTGGGAGACTGAAGGAAATATGTCCTTCACCCAAGGTGCATTGGTCCCATACCAAGGTTCAGATTAATTATGAACAATTAATTCAGTGAGATCAAGTGATCGCAACAGCTGGCTGGTGCAATGCTTCCGATCAGTAAGTTCTAATCTATATTAGGCTCACAACTTACTCTTGACCGAGGAAATTAATTTAATGGATTTTTGGGAAATTAGTTCGGAAACATAAATATATGATATGACGTTGGATTGGAATCGTATATCGTATTGCGTATTCGTAAGCTAGGCAAAACGAATAATCGTATAGTTGATGAGCGACTGTCGCTCTTAGCTTAGGATTTTTGTTCATTTCATTAGCATTTTATTATGATTTTTGCTTAGTTTTATCGTTTTTAGTTTGTTTGTTGCATTTTTGCATTTATCGTTACATTTTCTCGTCTTGCGTATATTTTAGTCGTTTTTGCTCTAAATATGCCTTTTGTGCGCATTCTCATTGCGTAAGAGTCGTTTTGAGCATTAACGTGTTAATAATGTGTCATTATGCTTGTCGACGAGTTATATGTTTTACGATTTGTAAAAATGATTAACGAATTAATATTTTGATTTTCGATTAATAATAAATGCTTTACGATTTCTATGTGTAGCAACGAAGTAACTAACTTAGTTGCTGCCCACACGACCAACACAGCAGCAGCTATACACAAGCAGGCCAGCAACACTCGAGCTACTTCACGATCAACAGCCCAAGTGGTACACTCGAGCTGTGCACAAGAACAGTTGATATGCTGTTGTTTGAGCTTCGTTGATGCCATTTGGGTGCCTTGATTCAGGCCTTGTAGCATCACGACAGTACAGCCACGAAGGAGCTAACACAGCCAACATACAAGCAGCCACAGGAGCTCGCTACACAGCAGCAACTCAGCACAAGAACAACAGCTATGGACGAGCAAACGAGCAGCCTTGTTCACTTTCTTTTGCAGCAGCCAAAGTCGTGCTTACAACAGCTCTTTAAGCTCACCAACGAGCTCCTTTGCACTGCCTTGAGAGCATCCTTGTAGCTCCATGATAACAGCAGCAATAAGAGAAGAATAACTTCCATGTAGCGCAGCAGAACAGTCGCAGCATAAGCAGCCAAGCAGTGCAGCAGAACAGCTCCTGCAGTTCTCTTCGGTCGCACAAGAAGTGCTGTGCGATCGAACAGGCTGCTGTGCGGTCGAACAAGACTTGGTGTGCGGGCGAGTTTACAAACAGAAGCTCCTGGTTTTGGTGTGCGACCGAGCATGCTTTGCTGTGCGACCGAACAGACCTTGTGCGACCACACATACCCTCTATTCGATCGCACAAGTGAGCGGGACTGATGCTTTAAACAGAAAAATCGCAGCATTGTTTCAAAAGCTCTTCTTACGTAGTTTTCATTTTTATATTTCATAATTAGGATTCTAAAGAGAGAATTAGTTTAGGGCTTAGATTAGAGATTAGGATTAGGATTCTTAGCTTCAAATTCTTGATTATTAGTTAATTCAATCATCAAATTTCAGATTTCTTTTCTCTTTCATTTGAGTTTTGTTCTTCAATTTTGTTCTTCAAGTTTGATGCAATTTCTTCAATTCAAGGTATAATTCTAATTCTTCTTTTGATTTGTTCTTTCAATTCTTTAATGCTTCATTAATTTCGTTTATGCTTTGATTTCATGCTTGAATTCTAGAATTAGTTTCATGTTTTGAATTTCATTGATTTTCCCCCAATTTTTGGATGTTAGAATTTTCTTAATTTTCTTGATTCAATTAGTTTCTTTAATTCAATTAGTTTCATGATTAGGATTAATGTTAGTTTAATGTTGATGTTAATCATGCTAATTGAGTAGTCCAGTCTAGAGGTTAGGGTTGAAGCCTTGGGATTGAATTTGGGGAATTTTAGGGAAATTCATGATTGATGTTGTGATTAAATGTGATTTGGTGATAGGACATCCATGACTAATTGAGTAGTAGTTGCAAATGCTATTTGATTGGAATTTGATTGGAATGCATAGGCTAGGTTTGGCAAGACATTGTGAGCCTAATTTGTGCAAGTGTATAGTGGTTCCTATTATATGCAAGTTATCTAGTTTAGGATTAGGCGAAAGCTCTACCATAGATTAGATGCTTCGCGTGCTCCATCCGAGAGGTGGCGAGCACGTCATTCGATTCTATTCCCCTATGTTCTAAGTTGTTGCATATTCATGATTGTTTTGACCTTGTCCTTCCTTTGATTCAATTTCCATTGCCGATTCCCGAAATCTCTAGAATCTCTTTATTTGTTTGAATTTCGTGCTTTTCTTGCTTTCAATAGATTAATACAAAAACTCAATTTTGATTCGAACTAGCTTTTGAACACATTAGATTGAAACGTCAAACATATTCATTCTCTTGGGACGATCCCTATGCTTGCCGCTATAGTCCATATAGCCGGTTAGTTAGTGGTTTATAAATTTTTTTTGGTTGGGTGATTTTCTTTTCAACGACGAAAAATAGCCCTATCAAAATGGCGCCGTTGCCGGGGAATGGCATCATTGTTTGATTTTTCATTCTAGTTCTCTAGACTAGTTAATTTTTCATTTTCTTTTTCTTTGAAAACCAAAAAAAATGGCAAATTCTTTTGTTTCTCAAAATGATAAATCGATTACACTTGATGATCTTCTCATTATCCATGATAATTTACTAAACTCTTTGAATTTTGAATCTCCAAAATCATTGTTGGAGAGGCTCCTTTTCATAAAATATCTTGAAATTCAAGAAGAGCAAAGAATAGATTCTAGTTTGAATTCATTTGAGGTCATGTCCCAACAAGTTGTAAAAGGCTTTTTGGGAATTTCTAACCTAATGCAAGAGTCTATTAAGGAAGTTTCATGGAGAAGAGATGAGTTTGAGGCTACATTGCCACCTATGATGCATGACATTGAGGAGTTGAGTATTGGAGAGTTTGTTCCTACTCGTTCCTCTTTGAGTTAATGCCTCGATGATGGTGATGAAAATCTTTTTGCTCCTTTTTGCCTTGAAGTGCTTAAATCGATTCAAATTGAGGAAAAGAGTGAATGTGCCAACCACAAAATTTTAAAAGTGAATGAAGGATCCTATGTTGAGATTTCTTGTTCTCTTTGTGATGTAAGTGAAGTTGTTCGTGAATCTTTTGTTCCCATTCCCTTCCCTCATTCCCCATTCCGAAAGAAGAAACTCAACATTTATCCTTCATTTCCCATTTCTTTACCCTTTTTATCCCAACCCCCCCCCCCCGCTTTAGGATCCTTTTCCTCTATTGATCCTAATGATTCTCCTTCCCCAAAGGAGCATAAAGAAGGGAGTATTTCTTTTGATTTTCATTTTGATTTTTCTTATTTTTGGTTCCCCACCCCTTGTAGGCATAGAGTTGCATTCTACTTTGTGCTTGCTTCTCATATGACTCTTGCCTACTAATTACTCTTGGATATGTTTGCCATTGCATATGACAAACTATTATCATCATTGACGGGGTACTTACTAGAGGTAAAAGGCGTCAAGCTAATGACGTAAAAAGAGCGCTTCTCGGGAGGCAACCGTGGGTGTTGGCCATTTGGCCCATGTATACTAATTTTTTCTTGATTTTTGAAGTTTTTGTGCCTCAAGCTTTCTTGATGTGGAAATCTTTGCATCCATCTTTGCCATGTCCGACTATTCTTCTTGGTGAGTTCGTTCCTTATTACGGTTCTTTGCGGGACTTGCTCCCACGAGATTTCCGGTAATATCCTTCTAACTCACATGCATTCTTTGGGGTCGGGCATCATTCATGCGGGACATTGGTTGGATGGGTAGTTGTGCCCCTCCTAGTTTCGTTTTAGGCCTTGAGGACATGGCCTAATTCAAACTTGGGGGGAGATTCTATTGTTTGCTACTTTAATCTCCATGTGATGGATTGCTTGATTTTGTGAATATTTTGGATTTTGTCCATATTTCCTTTTCTTTTCCTCGTTGTCTTTCTCTTTTCTCTTTCTTTCTTTCTTTTTCCTTTTCGATCTTTGTCAAGGCAAGTTTTTCTAGTTTTTAGGATTTATTCTTGATTTGGGCAAATAAAATTCGAACTTGTAGGTTAGAATGCTTTTATTCCTAATTGGTAGATGTTTGCACGGTTTTCAATGTCATGGGTCGAATCTAGGATTTAGGTGTTAAGAAATTTGGTTGAACTTTGGATAGCATGCGTCTTGAACCCTTGACTTGTGGTAAGATGGTGTCGATCTCTCTAGTAACTTGAAACCGGAGAGAGTAGTATTTCCTCCCATGTGAGGATCATGATCATATTAGCCCGAACACATTGTTTACACATATTGAGTGGCATGGATCCTTAGCATTGACTTTCTTATCTCCCGAGTTTGACTATTTCCTTCCCGAGACCGCGACTGAACTACTTTAGGGGACGATAGAGGCATTTCTTTCGGTGACTATTTTTCTTTTTAGTTTAGGACTTTATTTTCTATTTTCATATATTTTTGTTTGCATTTGCCCCTTTGCTAGCCATTTGAGCCTTGCCCCTTCATTTCTTATAAGCACATTACAAGCCTAGTAGCCTTTGTTTTGTTTTCACCCTTAGAAGTGATAGTGAAGCTTTGAGTTATGATGCTTGTTGGTTTTGAATGATTATGCAATGTTGAGGAATTATTGATATTGGTATGAATGGCAAAGTTTAGGAATTATGTTGTATATAGTGAATGAATAAGCAAAAGTAAAGGAAAAGCAAAAAAGAGAAAGGAAAGTTTTGAAAAAGCCAAAAATAGAGAAAAACAAGGCAATGAGAAAAGTTTCATTTGAAGCACAAAAAAAAGAGAAAACCAAATCAAGAAAAGTTCAAAAAAGAGTTTTAGTTTAGAGTAGTTGTTGAATAAGCTTGGGGGTGCCCGAAATAAGTGGTATGAGTTTGTTATGGTTCGATTTCATGAGTTGAGTTCATTTATTGCGCTTCACTCTAGGAATGAGCACCAAATCCCAAATTTGTTCCACGCCTTTACCCCTAGCCTAACGCTACGCCCTAAAAAGTCCTCTTGACCCTTTTGAGTTGAGTCTTTGTCGGTGGAGGGAGGATTTGGTCAAGTTTATGGAATGGATTGTCATGCTAAGATGTCGAGCAACCTTCTCTTCTCCCTTGCAATTCGTGTTTTCCGGCGCCTTCACGGCGGCATGAGAATCTATTCTTAAGAATGGATGGGATCTAGAGATTTGACGTGGTATGCTCGGTTGAAAGGGAATTGATAAGTGCGAACCCTTAGTTCTCTTTGCTTGGCACTTGAATCTTTCACTCGATTTAGGACATTGGTTAGCGTGCATTCGTTTATTTGGTTAGTAATATTAGCATTCTCTCATACTCGTTCCATAATAAAGGCCCTTTTCTTGGATTTTGTAGTTTCATTTTTCATTTTTCTTCCTTTTCTATTTTCTTTTCCTTTCTTTCTTTTTCTTTTCTTTCTTTTTCTTTTCTTTCCTTTTCTTGGTTTGTTTTTCATTTAAGTTCTTGCCTTGATTGAATTTTTGGAAGAGTTATGGGTGTTTATCTTTGGAAACCCTTGCGAGATCCCACTCGCCCTCATGAGCGATTGTGGGGTTCAAAGAGCTTGTTGCATACGCTTAAATGCAACCGTGATTCCTACGAAAGTGAGTTAGTGTGCTTTCTTGTAGTTCTTATTTTCGTAATTTTGATTTTTAATAAATAAGCTCATTCTCCTCCCCGTTTCTCATTCTAGCTTTGCTTGAGGACAAGCAAAGGGTTAACTTGGGGGAGATTGATGAGCGACATTTATGTCGCTCTTAGCTTAGGATTTTTATTCATTTGATTAGCATTTTATTATTATTTTTGCTTAGTTTTATCGTTTTTAGTTCGTTTGTTGCATTTTTGCATTTATCGTTATATTTTTGAATTAGTTTACGGCTTAGATTAGAGATTAGGATTAGGATTCTTAGCTTCAAATTCTTGATTCTTAGTTAATTCAATCATCAAATTTCAGATTTCTTTTCTCTTTCATTTGAGTTTTGTTCTTCAAGTTTGATGCAATTTCTTCAATTCAAGGTATAATTCTAATTCTTCTTTTGATTTGTTCTTTCAATTCTTTAATGCTTCATTAATTTCGTTTATGCTTTGATTTCATGCTTGAATTCTAGAATTAGTTTCATGTTTTGAATTTCATTGATTTTCCCCCAATTTTTGGATGTTTGAATTTTCTTAATTTTCTTGATTCAATTAGTTTCTTTAATTCAATTAGTTTCATGATTAGGATTAATGTTAGTTTAATGTTGATGTTAATCATGCTAATTGAGTAGTCCAGTCTAGAGGTTAGGGTTGAAGCCTTGGGATTGAATTTGGGGAATTTTTGGGAAATTCATGATTGATGTTGTGATTAAATGTGATTTGGTGATAGGACATCCATGACTAATTGAGTAGTAGTTGCAAATGCTATTTGATTGGGATTTGATTGGAATGAATAGGCTAGGTTTGGCAAGATATTGTGAGCCTAATTTGTGCAAGTGAATAGTGGTTCCTATTATATGCAAGTTATCTAGTTTAGGATTAGGAGAACTCTCTACCATAGATTAGATGCTTCGCGTGCTCCATCCGAGAGGTGGCGAGCACGTCATTCGATTCTATTCCCCTATGTGCTAAGTCGTTACATATTCATGATTGTTTTGACCTTGTCCTTCCTTTGATTCAATTTCCATTGCCGATTCCTGAAATCTCTAGAATCTCTTTATTTGTTTGCATTTCGTGCATTTCTTGCTTTCATTAGATTAATACAAAAACTCAATTTTGATTCGAACTAGCTTTTGAACACATTAGATTGAAACGTCAAACATATTCATTCTCTTGGGACGATCCCTATGCTTGCCGCTATAGTCCATATAGCCGGTTAGTTAGTGGTTTATAAATTTTGTTTGGTTGGGTAATTTTCTTTTCAACGACGGAAAATAGCCCTATCAATAGTACGACATTGGATTGTCAAGTACTATACGATAAATAATTGTCGTAAGGCATTGGACGCAAATACAAGAAGGCAACACTGTCGGTCCAACGAGCCAAGCGCGCACAAGCAAGGCCCAAGCCTTTGGCTGGGAGCGCGCGCATGCACGGATCAACACCAGTAGTGCACACAGCGCGGCCCAAGGCCCAACGCATGTGTGGCTGCGTGTATGGGCTTGCGTGAGTTGCTGGCCGACTCTTGGCCTTTGTGCCTTAGTCGGTTAGTGTAATAAACCAAGGGTGATAACATTAATCCTACACATGTTGTTTCCAACCTAATGAATCAAACACAACCCTAGGAGAAAAGAGAAACCCTAACTCTCACTTTGCTTCCATTAGAGTGTTATTCCCAAAAGCAAAATATATTGAAGGAGATCTAAGCCATCAATCTCAAGACGGATATGAACGTATCGATGAACCAAGTAGAGGAACAACATTTGGAGTTCTCTTTCGTGTTCGTTGAATTAAGGGGAAAACACACTACAAACGTAAGTTATGCTAATCTGTACTTTATACATGCTTCCTGGCTTTGGGGTTATTCCGCTATCACGTATGGATTTAACTGTAAACCCCTACAGTGGTATCATGAGTTTTGTATTTAAAGTAATTTTTAGCATGTTTATATGTTTGTGATATTGTCGAAGTTTTCTGAATTATTTCATTACTTTTCGAATGTTTTTCTTGATTATTGGATTAATCGTTGATAGGCTGTAGTGTTCGTAAAGTGTTGGAATTTCAACTTTTCTTACCCTTATCTGATTGAAATGGCTTTTTAAAATCAACTCATGCGAACAGAAACTCAAAAACAGGCCCGAAAGTATGATTTATTGGGCGTTTTTGTTGTTTAATGAATTAAATCATTAATTTTGGTATGTTTTTCATTAATTATTCGACCAAATCAACTCGTAAGTAATTGAATTTTTTTTCCTACTGTTGTTTATAATAATATGAACATATGGTAATTTTTTTGTTCATAAATTTTACTTATAAACCCTAATCCCAATTTAACCTAGATTAATGGATTTTAGATCGAAAATTAAATTTTTATAGTAGGTTAGACATGAAAATTTATTTAGGTAAGAAGGGGAATATGTTTTCATGTTTAAATGGCCTATTTAAAAATTCAAGTATTAAAATTTTGATTGCATTTGTTAATTTTAATCGATCACCTAAACCAAATTTGATAAAAATCTGAATGTTTAGAACGATTTAAATGTTGGGATTGAATTATCAAATTTATTCAAATTTTTTTTGATGTTTATCGTTCTTTGAATTTGAATAATATTTAGCCTAGATTTATTATTTTCATGAATTGGATTGTGTGAAATTTTAATAAGTCGCCCTATTTAAATATTTTTCGTAATTTTGAGGATTGGATTTGGTTAAATTTATGAAATTATAATTCGTATAGTTTTTCGTCTCGGAAACAATTTAGATTTTGGTTGATGTGGACGAGCAAACATATTGCCTTTGGGCGAGTGTTGTTGTCCGATAGCACACAACGCACAAGCGAAGGTCATGGGGCAGCTTACTGTGCCAGCTGGTCGAGACGAAGGGAAGGGTGTGCACGCAGCGCCAAGAGGGATGCTTCGCCAGTGAGCAGCGATGGCAAGCCAGCGAGGTAGCTTGTCGAGCCAGCGCGCGCTCACTCGTGCATGTGATGGAACTCAGGCGCTGTTGGGGGTGCAATAGTTTTGCGATATGTTAGCGAGCCAGCAAGGGATACTGGTGAGGCAGCGCTCGCTGGTGCCAGGCGTGGCTATGGAGTGATGTGCGGTACGACTTGATATTGTTGCTGCAATCATCGCGCAAGCTGCTGCTTGGATAGCTCAGCTATGGGTGTGGTACGAAGTCAGCGCCCATGTGGCAACGCTACACAACAAAGCAACGCATACATTGGGCCTAGAGGGCTTCTACTCATATGCTAACAAGCTGCACAGGGAAACGATGGATGGGTGCAAGCCCATGCCTCGTTGCATCTATTTATGCCCTTTTGATTCGGTTTCAATTAAATGCCCAATTTTTGGGGATTGGGCTTATTTTTGCATGAAGGAGCTAACATTGGACTTGTTTGATATTTTATTTTATTTGACTTGGGCTGGGCCACTAGTTTAATTATTTCAAATTTAAAGTCCAAATGATATTGGTTTAAGTGGGTGTCGTTTAAATGAAATTATTCAAATTAATTAATTTCGTAGGACATGTTATTTTAATTAAATTAATTTTTGATTAGAATAATTCTAAGGATTAATAATTTGGAATTGATTTATCTTTTAGGATGCGTTTAGATGAACGTGATTTTAATTAATCATGTAAATACTTGCATATCTTACTTGAGCCATTCGTTTTAGGACACGAATGGATGAATGCATAGATATTATTATTATGTATTGCATGTGTTGAAGGTGACTATTATGGCCAAAATAGGATTGGTAAATACAGTACGCGTACCGTTTTATCTTTTGAATGTAAAGTTCTAAATATACTCTACATGAAGTTTTGATGTAATCATTAGATTATTAAGTTCAAGTTCTTCTAGTTTATTTAGAACCACAAGTTAGCATTTTGAATGAAATTCAAGACCGAGTCAAGCTAACAAGGTGAAAGGAAGATTGGATGCTTCAAGACAAAGTTCTTGGGCCATACTAGTTTACTAAAATATTTATGTTTCTATATATTGGTATATGTATATTATGCATGAATGCGTTGTTTGTATGTTTGATTAAGGATTTAGTTCACTAAATAATCAAACCAACATAGAAACAACTAGGTCCAAGTAATATTGAGTTTAAAATTGCCCTCCAAATTAAGCACTTACAAAAATCTGTGAACCTAAGATAGTAGGTTTCCGCTAAAGCGAGGTGCCATTTTAGTATTATTAGATGGTAAGGTATCCTAAAGGAACACGTTCATTGTGGTTATAACTCAAGAAATATGGTATATGTTGTGGCAATGGAATAAATTATGGCATTAATTTTTAACCAAGAGTAATTTGGATATTACTAGCATTGGTTTTTGCTTACCTAAAATCTTAAAAGACTTAAGACAAGCCAAAGAATGCTTAAGGATTTAAGACTTTTGGGGTCTTGGATTCATCGCATTCATTAAGGACCATGTTTTATTGCATGAATGAAATTTTTAATAGCTTTAATGATTGCATGAATGCTTTTATTTCAAGTTATCAAAGTATGATAAATGTTTTCTTTGCTATTTTATTTTGTAGAATATGAATCATAGCACATATCTTCAATTTTATTGCGTTTGGATAATAAAATTGCGATATTTAATTTCCTCGATCGATTGGTAACTAATTTTTAGAGAAATTCTCAAAGGAAAGGAGACCGAGAGCGTATCTTGGATGCTATTTTTCTTATAGTGATCTTCATGGTTGTTTTCATACTAATACTTGAATGGTAGACCAATTGGACCTGATATATTCAGAATACTGGGTAGTTTTGGAATAATGAAGTATTGAGTTACAGACTCATGTATTACTAATGGTTAACAACCAAGTTCCTTTTGATTCAATAATGGACTATACTCATTGGATGTGGTCATATAAATTGAATAAAAGGAAAGGGAGTTTGTAAGCATAACAAAGTAAGAAGATCAAGCAAAGCGTAAAATCATTTTAACTATAAGAAAAGGTGCTGAAAAGGATGGGAAACGGGAACAAAAGAAATGAATTCATAATATATTCTATTTTTACCTTGAAATTTGTGTTAAAGAGAAACGAATTATCAAATAAACTCCTATGGTATTGGATTACCACTTGAGGTTCTAACTCTTGTTAAGAACTCAAATTCCGGGAGCTAAGTCTTGTTATTGAGCTACAAGTGGGAAATGAAGAAAAGTTGTGCTACATTAGCTGTAGGGTCATCTGTTTGTTTTAAAGTCTTTCAAAAAAATTTCAAAGCTAAAGATAAGATGTCATAAGGATTGAGCTTCTGAATTATGCGAACGGATTGACCCCCGACGGAGGATCAATTCCTAATGATGGCCTCAAGCCACGATTTCACAAGGCCAATCGCCTCCGAAAGTGCACCCAAACTCAGGACAGGAACTCTACCTGCCTATGACACCCGAAATGACGAATGTCCAGATCAGCATGCCCTCGGGCTACTATTCGGACTCGAAAAATGCCCCACTAAGGGAAAAGCCGAGATAATGACTCTGGCACTACAAGACGAGGAATTTGATCCCACCAAGTTGATTACACCCTCTCCAAACCCGACAGCGCAACTTGTCCGTGGCTGGCGCAAACCTTCAAATGGACCAACGCCAAAGGAATAAAATCTAAAGTGTCCGCCGGAGAAGGACAAATGTTCAACGAGTCTGAATCTAAATCTGAGTCCGACAATGAGGAAACCATACACACCCTTGAATCTAGCATAGACCCTAAGACTTCCAGCCCGGAAGATCTCTTCAATGTAATGATTAGTGACTTTAATAAAATGAGTATAATTCATGAGTACACGCCCCTTGAAAGTCCGAATAGTCAAAACGAATGCCTTGCCAGTAACGATACTGAAAATGAATATGATGAATTAATCAGCAACAAGAATGAGAAAGAATATGAGACTCCCACAATCGAGGACACTGAATAAGTAAACATTGGAGCTGAGGAAGATCCTAAGATAATAAAAATTGGTTTAACTTTAACTCCTGCTGAAAAGGCCGATCCTAGGTATCTTTGCATGGTCCTACAAAGACATGCCCGGAATAGACCGAGAAATTTCCGAACACAAAATACCGTTGGATACCAAAATGACACCTGTAAAACAAAAGCTACGAAAGATCAAACCCGAAATAGCTCTAACAATCACAGAAGAAGTCACAAAACATCTAGACGCAGGATTCATTAAAGTATCCTAATATCCAGAATGGGTGGCTAATGTAGTCCTAGTGCCTAAAAAAGATGGACAAGTACGAATGTGTGTAGATTTCCGCGATCTTCATAAAGCTAGTCCTAAAGATGACATCCCACTACCACACATCGATATACTGCTAGAAAATGTCGTGGAGCATGCACTTCTCTCCTTTATGGATGGGTATGCTGGCTATAGCCAAATCCTCATGGATGAAGAGGACATGGAAAAACTACCTTCATCACCCCCTGGGGCACATACTGTTACACCGTTATGCCATTCGGACTAAAAAATGCAGGGGCCACTTATCAACAAATGACCACCACGTTGCTACACGACTTGATGCATAAAGAAATAGAAGTCTACATAGACGACATGATAATTAAATCCAAGGACCGGCAAGATCACCTACTGTCCCTAAGGTAAATCGTTACCAGAATCTTGAAATATAACATGCGGCTGAACGCGCAGAAGTGCATGTTCGGAGTGACTTCAGGCAAGGTACTCGGGTACGTAGTTAGCACATGGGGCATCGAGATTGATCCATTCAAGATCAAAGACATAACTGGAATTCCACCGCCAAAGTCTGAAAAACAGATACGGGGCTTCTTCGGCAAACTGCAATATATTAGTAGGTTCATTTCCAAACTTACTATGACGTGCGAACCCATCTTCAAAAAACTCAAAAATGAGGAAAAATATGAATGGGATGAGCAATGTCAAAAGGATTTCGATAAAATCAAAGAATATCTAAGTGGCCCTCTAGTGCTATCCCCACCAAGGCCGGGCATTCCCCTACGCCTCTACCTAACAGTCACTTACACAGCCGCAGGTGCAATGCTCTCGCATAATGTAGAAGCTTCTGAACGAGCCATCTATTACCTGAGAAAAAAGTTCGTCGAATATGAAACGCGATACACTAAACTTGAGAAAACTTACCTTGCCCTAGTTTGGGCATCCAAGAAACTCAGGCACTACATGCTAATGCATACCGTTCACATCGTATCTCAACTAGATCTGCTAAAATTCATACCCAAAAAACCCGCTTTAAGCGGCCGTCTGTCACGATGGTTAGTAGTCCTCTTAGAAATCGACCTGAAACTCATACTAGAGAAATCCATCAAAGGAAAACCAGTAGCTGATTTCCTGGCAGAATTCTCTACTAACGAAAACACCACCACATAAGCATATCTCGTCCCTGATGAGGAACTTCCGATGATAGAGGATGACTACTGGACACTATACTTCGACGGAGAATCCAATAAAAAAGGATGCGGTGTCAGAGTACTCCTTGTCAGCCCAGAAGGTGCACATGTTCCAATTTTCGTTAAACTAGAATTTGAAGCCACCAACAATGCCGCAGAATACGAAGCCTGCATTGTCGGGCTGGAAGCCTCGGCAAGCCTTGGAGTCGAACACCTCTGAGTCTTTGGCTACTCATCCTTGATTATAAATCAAATATCGAGGAAACGGAAGGTGCAAAGCACAAGAGTCTCAATGTATCAAGCTCACTTGGACCAAATAGCTGAGTAATTCGAGGAAATCGAATTTACATACTTACCAAGAGACGACAATCAATTCGCGGATCCACTAGTTAAACTAGCCTCCATGCTCAACATCCCGAATGAAATGAGCAACCCAGTAGCCGATTTTCTGGCAGAACTCTCCACGAACGAAAACACCACCACGGTAGCATACCTCATCCCGAATGAGGAACTTCTAATGATAGAGGACGACTATTGGACACTATATGTAATACCTCGTATTTTTCTATAATTACAAATATATTTTATTATATTTATAAAACATTTCGTGTATTTTTATAAGTTATTTTCATTTAATGAGAATTAATTGCGCTTTTATTTAAATTAATTAAAATATTAATTATTTCGAAAACCGGATTTTATTAAATAAATTCAAGGAATTTATTTAATCGGGAATTATTGGGTCGTATTTCAAAAACGAATTTAATAAACTTAATGCCCGGTCGTTTTGTTTTAATTGAACCCAACAAATTAAAGCTTGCAAGGAATTCAATGAATTGAGCCCGGTAATAAGCCCAACTCAAACTACCATAACCTAGCCCACATGGGGGAGAAAAACTATAAATAGACCCTCTCATTAAACCCTCACAAAAATTTCAGCACTCCCTCTCTCTCCTCTCTTCCTCTCTCTTGCGGCACACCCCACGCCCCTCTCTTCCTCTCTTCGTCCGACTTTCTTGCAGCCCAAGGCACGAGTGGTGCCGTGCGTGTGTGTGCCCAGCTCCGTGCTCCAATCCTTGCTTCCCCCTCTCTTCGTTCCTCGCCCCGCAGCGCAGCACCATTGTTGCTGCTGTGTTGCGTCCCGCAGCCCCGCTGTCCCGCTGTCCCGCGCGAGCTGAGCCTCGTGCTCGTGTGTCGAGTGCCCCGCTGTGCGCTGTGCCCCTTGCTCGCATGTCCCTTCGCGCGGGCGCGTCCTTGTGGTGCGTTGCGCTGCTGCTATTGCTGTGTTGTTGTCGTGTGTGTTGGTCGGCACACACACACACACGATTAATTAATCGTTGTGTGTGTGTTTGTGTGTGTGTGTGTTGATCAAAGGTTTAATAAAATTATGTTTTCAAAAATATTAATTTTCAGTTTTTGAATTGATTTAATTATTGTGATTAAGTTTAATTATTGGATTGTTTAGATTAATTAAAACGGTTATGAACACCGTATTGGGTTAGTAGTATGTTTTAATTAAAGAAATTGGTTTTGATGATTTAGTTTATAATTTTCAGATTTAATAAGTTTATAAAGTGTTGATTTTTGAAGTCAAAACATGTTTTCGGATTAAACCATTGTTAGGGTTTTGGTTTCAAATTGATTGAGCGATTGATTCACATAATTTAATGACAATTTAAATTATGGGAATCAACTTAAATTTTCAGAATGTTTTTAAGCTTTAAAAATTTGGTTTTTAAGGGTTTAAAAGCTAAAAAGTCAATGTTTTTATGTTAGGACTTGAGTTGACTATTTGAGACTATTAAATTACCAATTAATGAATGATTTCTAATTAAACTAAGGGTTTTAGTTTCTTAAATAGTTGCTGGAAATTTAGTAAACATGGATAATAATTAAGTTCTCTTATTTTGTTTTATAGGAGTTGATTTCTAGTGAGTCGTGATTCGCACAGTGGCCCCCGTACTTAGGTATTCCAGGTACGTACAAGACTAGGGTGACCACCCATCCCTTGAGAACTTTATGAAGTGAATTGAATGCGAATATTCATTTGAACTTGTTATGTTATGAATTAATGTTGATGATTGGGAATGATTATGTTGTTGTGAATTCATGTTTAATGTTGAGAACAAGCATGTTGTTATTATTGTTGAATCTATGTGAACGAGCATGTTATGAATTGAATTATGCTTATTAGATTCTATTGAACTATCATGTTATGGACTTTTATAATCGTTGAATTATGTCAAGCATGTTGTTCAAGTTGTTTGCATGTATGAGTAGTGCGCATGCAAGTTGTTATTATTATTATTATTCTATAGTACAGGATGTCTAGCATAATTATTGAGCCAATCGAATGTTGCCAGTGAGCAACATATATTCTACCAAGGGGTATAATATGTTGAAGAGTCTATGTGAATTGAATTAAGGACAATTCGTGCTAAGGGCACACCCCTCTTGTTAATAGGCAATGGCGCATTATCTCAAACAATGTTTTTGAGGAGGAACAATGGGAGTAATATCACTTGAGTCTATGTTTGATCACAAGTCTTAAAGAAGTAAAATATTGAAGAGTCATTGTTGAGTTGTTTAATTGTTTAATTGTTTGTGTGTTGTGTCTTCAGTCTCCTTGAACATAACATATTAATTAACGTAAAGTGTAACCCAAAAGAGCTTCAAAACTCTTGGAACATATATACCTTGAGTATGAACAATGGGGGGAGACTTGCCGGAAAACTTGTACTCCTCGAATAATACAAGACGTTGTTTCATTCTTTCTTTTTAGGCCGTTGTGCATTGGAATTCCGTCGGTAGGATCCGACTGTCGGTAGAAGTCCGACTTAATATTATTTGGTGCATGGTGAGCTCTCATCACCCTTTCTTTCCTTTTGAGGATACTTTACTTTACCCGTACGAAGCTACTTTTTATTAAAATGTGAGTCAAGAGTCGTGTAATTTGTCGAGTCTTGTCTCCATGTTTATCTGTTTATTATATGGCTTTTGCATGTTGATTATTTAATCTGTCTAGTGAAGCATGTTAGGATAGAATGTTATTCTAGCTTGTTCGTACTCAGCTTTCGCTGACTTCGTGCTTCATGTCTTCTGGTCATGGCCTTTGCCTTAATGACCCTATGATGATCCATCAATTGCATTTGCGTTGTTGGGGAGTAGATTTTCAATAAAGCAGGTTCGTAGAGATAACTTGCGGGAGAAGTTATCATGGGATTCGAGTTGAGAGTTTTATTCTTCCGTAATTTATAAACTCTTTATTTTATTTTAAAGTCATGACTACTATTTCCAGTTAATGGATTTTAAATGGTTTACTTTGGATTGGGCCTCAGTCGTTCCAACTTGTTTTTATTAACATTAACTATTTATTTAATGTGTTTGAAAGTTAGTTAATTCCGCTGCGTAATTCTGGTAAATAGCCTTAGCCGTTATCACGGTGGCGGTAATATATTGGTAATTCCTGTGTTTTAAGTTGGAAAATGTTTTATAAAAAGCAAGGAATTATTAGGGTGTTACAAAGTGGTATACTAGAGCTTAGTTTCATTCCTTCTTTGTAGTAAATCTATACTACAAAGTGGTAATCGGAGATTAAGGCTGCTTTGTAGTAATCTATACTACAAAGTGGTATTTGCGGATCTTTAGGATTTTTGAAAATTGTTTTCCTAAAGTAAAAATGCTATTTTGAGTACTCAATATTTTGAAAAGTCAAATACTAATTATTTTAAGTTATTTGCACATTTATCGATTTTATTTTATTTTTCGGATTTATTAAATTCGAACAAAAGTCGAATTAAATTTTCAAAAAAAAAAAAAATCTTATTTTTTTCGGATTTTTCGAATTTTTTTTTTTAAAAATATTTTTTTTCTCGAAAATTCCGAATTAATTATTTATTTATTTAATTATTTAATTCTTTTAATTATTTTTGAAAATGATCGAATTAATTAAACTATTCGATTAATTATTTTAAATTTTCGATTTTAATTTCTAACAATTTGGTGAATATTTGAAGTTATTTATTTAAATTAAATTCGAAAATTTTTATTTCCTTTTCTAAGTGAGGAATGGGTAGAATAAGAAGGGTATAATTAGTCTAAGTATGCGTTTGGTTTAAGTATGCCTTTCTAATCAAGTGTTTATGTGATTATGCCTTGATTTTATGATCTTTTAATTAAAGTTTGATCATGTTTGTTTTGCTTTATGTGATTAATTGCATCATGATTCATGATTAAGCATGTACTTATGCATTGAAATTGTATGGCTCAACGAACTTACTTTGTTTTTGGAACACTTTAGTAAGACTTTGTATAGTAGTTGTTAACTTTCAGGGTTAAGATGTTGATTTCAAAGTACGCAAATCTAGGAAACCTAGAGAAGCTAGACTGTGAGTCCCCACACATTTATGTGAAGAAGATTGAGTTTTCTTGCAATTACTTTGCTACAGTGAAGAACCTACCTGAATTAAGGAAGAAAGATCAATGTTATGGCATAGATGGTTATTCATTGCTTACCTTCCAAGAACCCATACATAGAGCTTAAGAACCGATTTCGTGATATGCATATGGAAAATGGTATTCCCAATTACTACAAGTATGGTACTCAAGATGGTAGATGGATATATGATTTAGAGATTATAACCACGATTATAGAACTTGCGGAGGAATGCTTTGATGATGGTAAGACTGTAGAGAACATCAACCTTACAAGATTAGATCATGATACAGAGACTCAGATGGATGAGGATAGTGATGATGATGTTGTTGAGATTGAGAACCCTAATCCTATCATTCTTGAACCCACTATTGAGATCTCTAGTGACACATAAATTGAGCCTGAAACCAACAATGATTAAGTGAACAGTGTGCTACAGCAAAACAATGAGGAAATTGAATATGAGTCTGATCCGGAGGAAGACTTTGATGACTTTGAAGACCATGAGCACTCTTCACTAGTTTGTAGAGGTGGTTGGATAATAGAGTAGCATTCTAAAAGACTTTCTAATGTAATAGCTAGTGAAGCAATAAAGTAGTACACTACTATTTATGGTTTTAGTAGTTCAGTTTTGTGGTTTTCCGAATAAAGTACGATCCAAATGATGTATTATTTTTCCATTGAAGTAATAAAGTTAGAATTCCTTATTTTACCTTTAACTCTAAGTTTATGCTATCTTTGAGCGATTATCGCGAAAGGAATTTCATGCATTTCTTCAATGAAATTATACTTGCAAGGTGGTCCAATTTTCACCACATGAACTTTGTGATGCGGACTAAGGGGAAAGGCGGCCCGTAAGCGGTCCGAAAATTTTCGTGTATATGCACCAGTGAATGACTAGTTAGTGCAACGTGTTAGTAAGGCAGTGTCCAACCTCAGTTGTTAAAGTTAGTCTTTTGTTTTATTCAGGAGAAGGGAAATGACTATCCAAGGAATTGCCGACGTGGTCAGGCAACTAGCTGAAGTAGTGCAGAACTTAGCACAGAATAGGAATAACCAGGGAGTTGATCCAGCTGGTGAGATGTTTAAGAAGGTGGCCCAAAGTAATCCTCCTTTGTATCAAGGGGAGATAGACCCAACTGTACTTGAGAATTGGCTAAGGGTGTTCGATAAGCTTATCATAGCTGTCAATTGCCTAGAGGAACTTAGGGTCAATAGTGCTGTTTATTACCTTAGGGGAGAAGCCGATTTATGGTGGCAAAGATGTGAGAATGCTTTGAGAGCTACACCTGGATTTGGATGGGAATCATTCAAAGCAGCCTTAAGGAACAAGTTTTACCCACCATACGTGAAGAAGTAGAAAGCTCAAGAGTTCATCGAATTGAAAATGGATGGTATGTCTGTGACAGAGTACTATTCGTAGTTCATAGAGTTGTCTAGGTTTACACCGGAAGTGGTGGCAAAGGAGGAGCTTAGAGCCCAGAGATTTGAGAGTGGATTGACTATGGACTTGGAACTAATTCTTGCTGGAGAGACCTTTACATCTCCCGACACCCTATATGGAAAAGCTGCCCATGCCATTTGTATGGTCTGCAGCAAAGGAAGAATGGAATTGGTGAAAAGAGGATGGATGTTGGTAACCATAACCAAGGTGGTGGCCAGCAGAATCAGGGGAACTTTAAGAAAAACAAAGGAAACAACCATTTCCAGTCCAGGGGAAACCAGGGAGGAAACAGGAACAACTTCCACAATAACAATGGAGATAGAAATCAGTCTGCAGGGAATGGAACGAGAGTCTATGAGTGTAGACGTTGCCATACTAATCACCCAAGTCGAGACTGTAATGGAAACCAAGTTGTCTATAGGTTTTGTGAGAAGCTAGGCCATAGATAGTTTGAGTGTTGGGCTAAGAATGGGAAACCCAACCAAGGCAACCTCCAGAACAACAACCGGAATAACCAAAACCGGAATGGAGGGAACAATGGTGGAAACCAAAGAGGTAACCAGAGTGGAAACAATGGCAATAATGGCCAGGGTAATGGAAAGCCCGGAGGGAACTATCAGCAGAATGGGAACCGGAATGCCAATGGAAATGCCAATGGAGGTGGCTATAACAAGGGAGTTGCCCAAGGAAAGCTGAATGGGATCACTAGGCAGGAAGCCGAAAACTCGTCTGACGTCATAGCTGGTACTTTTTCTATTAACTCCGTTTTAGTTAAAGTACTATTTGATTCTGGTGCGACTTATTCATTTATATCAAAGGGTATCTTAGAGAAGTTAGGATTGAAAGAACCTGAAGAGATAGAAGTACCCATAGTGATACCAACCGGTGAGATCGTGAAATGCACCAAGATCCACAAGAATGTACCTTTAACCATAGCCAAGACCATATTTTTGTCTAGCCTAATTGATTTTGAGTTAGGAGATTTAGATGTGATTTTGAGAATGGACTGGTTGGCCATGTTCAAAGCTAAGATTGATTGTGAGAAGCAGAAGATTCACTTGAAGTCTAGTCTAGGAAAGGTTGTATCGTATCGCCGTTTTGGGAAGCCTAGGAGTGTAGGAATCGTCACGGCAATGAAACTCGTGAAGTTAATACACAAAGGGAACCCTGTTTTGTTATGCAATGTAAGAGACCGAGACCATGTAATGAAAGAGCAACCATGGGATATTGCAGTAGTGAGTGAATTCCTGGACGTGTTTCCGGAAGAGATCCCGGGAATGCCGCCCAATCGACCAATCGATTTTACCATAGATTTAGCACCCGGAACTGCACCCATCTCGAAAGCCCCATACCGGATGGCTCCAGCAGAAATGAGTGAGTTAAAAGGTCAACTTGAGGAATTGCTAGAGAAAGGTTATATTAGACCAAGTGCATTGCCTTGGGGAGCGCCAGTCTTGTTTGTGAAGAAGAAGGACGGTAATATGAGACTCTGTATAGACTACAGGGAGCTCAATAAGGTCACAATCAAGAATAAGTATCCTTTGCCTAGGATAGATGATCTATTTGACCAGTTGAAAGGAGCGGGAATGTTTTCAAAGATTGACTTTAGGTCAGGTTATCATCAGTTGAGAATCGCAGAGCACGATATACCAAATACTGCATTTAGGACTAGATACGGTCATTATGAGTTCACAGGTATGCCATTTTGGTTAACCAATGCACCTGCAATCTTTATGGACTTAATGAACCGAGTATTCTATGCATTCTTGGACAAGTTTGTAGTGATTTTCAGAGATGATATTCTGGTCTACTCTAAGAATGAGGAGGATCATGCGGAACACTTAAAGTCAGTGTTGAGTACCCTAAGAGACAATCAGTTGTATGCCAAATTCTCGAAGTGTGAATTATGGCTGGAAAGAGTTGCGCTCTTAGGACATTTTGTATCTAAGGAAGGAGTTGCAGTGGATCCTGCAAAGATAAAATTTGTTAGTGAGTGGCCTACACCTAAGAGTGTCACCGATATTCGAAGCTTTCTTGGTTTAGCGGGTTATTATAGACGCTTTATGCAAGACTTTTCTAGAATCGCCAAACTAATGACAACCTTGATGAAGAAAGAAGCGAAGTTTGAATGTAATGACCACTGTGAGGAAGCGTTCCAAGCCTTAAAGACGCGATTGACAACCGCGCCAGTGTTAACTTTGCCAGATGAGAGCGGTACTTATGATGTATATAGTGATGCCTCTAAGAATGGTTTAGGGTGTGTGTTGATGCAGAACGGGAAAGTGATTACGTATGCATCGAGGCAGTTGAAGCCATATGAATCCAATTACCCTACCCATGATTTAGAGTTAGCCGCCATAGTGTTTGCATTAAAGATATGGAGACACTATCTATATGGTGTGAAATGTAGGATATTCACGGATCATAAGAGCTTGAAGTACATTTTCACACAGAAGGACCTAAATATGCGCCAACGAAGGTGGTTGGAGTTAATCAAGGACTATGATCTGGATATTCAATACCATGAGGGAAAATCCAATGTAGTTGCAGATGCCTTGAGTAGGAAATCAAGTCATGGTATGAATGCATAGTAGTTGCTAACGAGTTGTGTAAGGACATGCAGCGATTGAATCTGGAAATAGTGAGTGAAGAATGCCTTGAGGGTATGATGAATGCCTTAACCATCCAGTCGTCATTATTTGATGAAATTAGGGAGAATCAGGCTGGTGATGTTAAGTTAGAGTGGATCAAGGAAAAGATTTCGCAAGGAAAGGAGATTGATTATAAGATCCACGAGGATGGAAGTTTGAGGTATAAATGACGATGGTGCGTACCTCAAAAGTGTGGTGAGCTTAAGGAAAAGTTGATGAGAGAAGGTCACAATACACCATATTCTGTTCACCCGGGAGGTGACAAGCTGTATAAGGATCTTAAGAAGGTCTATTGGTGGCCAAGGATGAAAAACGAAGTGGCTGAATTCGTGGCAAGGTGTTTGACTTGTCAGAAGGTTAAGATTGAGCATAGGAGACCTCAGGGAAAGGTCCAACCTTTAGAGATTCCGAGTTGGAAGTGGGACTGTATCTCAATGGACTTTGTCACTTGTCTACCCAAGTCGAAAAGTGGAAATGACACCATTTGGGTAGTGGTCGATAGGTTGACTAAGTCGGAAGTGTTCATACCAATGAAAGAAACTTGGAAATGGAACAACTTGCCAAAGCGTACATCAAACATGTAGTGAGATTACATGGAGTTCCTAAGGATATCGTATCAGATAGAGATTCTAGGTTCCTTTCGAATTTGTGGAAAAGTGTGAAGAAGAACTTTGGTACAACATTGAAAATGAGTACAGCGTTCCACCCAGCCAGAGATGGACAAACCGAAAGAACTATTCAAACCCTAGAAGATATGCTAAGAGCTTGTGGATTGATTTCCAAGGTGGATGGGAAGATAGCCTAGATCTAATTGAATTCTCATACAATAATAGCTATCATGCCAGTATTGGAATGGCACCATTCGAAGCCCTGTATGGACGAAAATGCAGAAGTCCACTATGTTGGAGTGACATTAGTGAAACCGTTGTACTAGGTCCCCAATTAATAGAGGAAACTATGAATCAAGTTAGGAATATTAAATCCAAAATCCAAGCCGCACAAGATCGCCAAAAGAGCTACGCAGATTTAAAGCGTAGGGATGAAGAGTTCCAAATAGGTGACAAAGTGTTTCTAAAGGTTTCACCAATGAAAGGTGTGATGAGATTTGGGAAGAAGGGAAAGCTTAGCCCAAAGTATATAGGCCCATATGAGATCCTTGAGCGGATAGGGAAGGTAGCGTATAGACTAGCCTTGCCCATGGACTTGCATAGAGTGCATAATGTATTTCTTATATCCCAGTTGAGGAAGTACATCCCGGATAAGTCTCATGTACTACAACCGGAGACAATAGAGCTAGACCAAAGTTTGACCTTTGAGGAAAGACCTGTCAAGATACTTGATAGCAAAGTGCGTAGCACTCGAACTAAGGATGTTAAGATCGTAAAAGTGTTGTGGTCTAACCAAGAGTCTGAGGAAGCTACATGGGAAGCGGATGAGGAAATGAGAAAGAAATATCCCGAGCTTTTTCCCGAGGTCAGTTGAGGTACGGGGCCGTAACTCGTTTTCTTTAAGGGGGGTAGAGTGCGGTAGAATTTCGCGCTTTTTACCTTATTTACCCAATTTATCCTTTAGGATATTCTTGAATCGTTGTTTCTAGTGAAGTTTCACTGTTTATTATCATGTTGAATTACTTAAAGAGTACAACAACTAAAACTTTTTGCAAAGAAAACGCACTAAAGTCTCAAAATAGTCTCAAGTTTAGTTTTAAAGTTGTGATTTTCGTGCCCAAGTTTCGGGACGAAACTTCTTTTAAGGAGGGTAGACTGTAATACCTCGTATTTTTCTATAATTATAAATATATTTTATTATATTTATAAAATACTTCGTGTATTTTTATAAATTATTTTCATTTAATGAGAATTAAATGCGCTTTTATTTTAATTAATTTCAATATTAATTATTTCGAAAACCGGATTTTATTAAATAAATTCAAGGAATTTATTTAATCGGGAATTGTTGGGTCGTATTTCAAAAACGAATTTAATAAACTTAAAGCCCGATCGTTTTGTTTTAATTGAACCCAACAAAGCTTGCAAGGAATTCGATTAATTGAGCCAGGTAATAAGCCCAACTCAAACTACCATAACCTAGCCCACATGGGGGAGAAAAACTATAAATAGACCCTCTCATTAAACCCTCACAAAAATTTCAGCACTCTGTTGGGGGTTTTTTTTTTTAATCTTTTTTCCCCGTTTCCTACAATGGGGGGTTTGGCACGCGGCGGTTCGTTTAGAGAACCGTTGAATTGTTTTTTCACCTCGAAGGAGTCGCCAACAAAATTATTTTAGGTCTCGTTTGGGAAGACCGCACAATGACTCTATTTTTGGATAAGGCCTTGAATCCTTGAAACGGATGGGTGAGATCCGGGCTCGGGAACGAAAATGCTTATTCGGCGAGCTTTAGAAATATTCAAGTACGTTGGCACAACATTGTTTCGAAAATAAACCCTAAGATTAGACTATGTGGGTTTGCAAATTAGAACAAAATAGAATATCTAATTGTACGGTGGTTACTTTGCTTTTAAGATTGATTTAAGGAACCTAAGCTCGGTTTGTCCAAAAATATCTTCGTTAAGCGTAATGTAACCTTTGTATTTTGTTGTATTTAGCATGTTGGTGATGAAAGCGATAAAGCACATAAAGCAACATCACAATACTAAATAAAGTGCGAAATTAGTAAATACAAGACCCCCTAGAGAAGGACTAGGGAGTAGGTCCACATTGCCTAGAAATGGACTAGGCAAGTAAAGGTGCGGAATTGAAATTGCGGTATTGAAATTGCGGTATTGAAATTGCGGTATTGAAAGTGCGATATTGAAAGTGCGATATTGAAAATGCAATATTGAAATATGTACTTGGGCACATGAGATTCGAACGCCAAGCGGCTCCTTAAAAATAAGTGCGCCCGACACGAATTCAAAGCCAAAAATCTCAACTTGGGAGAGGTTGCTCAACCCAAATGTCCTAGATTTTGCATATTGAACTTGAAATTGAAAGCTTGAATATTGAAAGGTTTGAACTTGAAAAGATTGAATCTTGAACTTGAAATGATTGAAATTCGAAAACTTGAACTTGTATATTGAAATTTGAAGACTTGAACTTGTATATTGAAAAATGGAGTTTTGAATCTCAAAAGATTATACCTTTAAATGCTAAAAGGTGTCATCTTTGATTACTCCACACTTGAAGGTGATTCTAGTCTAAAGAGATGAATGCAAACAACTTTGAACATCCTTGAATCTTGAAAATTTGTATTTTGTATTTTGAAAAAGTTTGTATTTTTGAAAAAGCATGTATGATTGTTGCAAGTGGTGTTTTTTATGACAAAAAAAACACCAACTTGCTAATCATTTGAAATCAAAATAGCATAATTGATTGAAATGGGATTCGGGTTTACCTAGTTAGGCTTAGGCACGAGCTCCCAATTGCTCTTGAATTTTGGAATTTTTGTATGTGTTTTGAAGAGTTTTGAAGCTTGTATTGTGAGGAGTAATGTCGAAATTACGACGTTGTATGTGTTGTGCTCCCTTTTTTCGAAGGAAATGAGGGGTATTTATATGAGGGAAATGGTGCAAAACGCCAGCACACGCCAGCGCCTGGTGCCAGGCCAAAGCTGGGCGCTGCTGACGTGGGCTGAATGCCGCCAAAAAGGACAGACAGATGCCGTCCATGATTTGTCTTGTATGGGTGTACCTTCGTATGAATAGTACGATGTTTGGCACGTAGTGTTTGCTTGGAGGTTAAGGCTTGAATTTGCGTCTAAAAACAAACCTTTTTCGGGATTTTGAATTCCGGTTTTACGGGGCGGGGCCCAACATGCTCGGTTTTGTGGGTCGGCGCCCGAATTTGACTTGCCTTATATGATTTTAAGTGGAAAAGGCCTAGTAAGACCAATGGGATAGTCCACTAGTTGAGATTGAACTTGGATTTTGAAATTGAATTTTGGAAGTTGTATTTTGTACCGAGTTCCGGGAGGGGAACGGCCTCGGGGATTGGATTTTGGACTTTGGATTTCAGAGGTACTTAGCAATTGGGATTTCCGCCTGGAGTTACTCCAATCGCCTAACAAGGATAATGGTATCGTCATCATCCCAAAGGGGAGACACAAATTAGGTGTCTACAGAAGCCCCCACTTTGACTGAGCGTTCGGTCAGGAAAGCGCAAGTCAAAGAATTTCAAAAGGGAAGGAGAATGGTCAAGATGTTCTGCAATCAAGACCACTCTTTGTACGCCGGTACCTGCACAAAATAGGCGTTAGAAAAAGGATAGAGTCTACCTCGGTGCGGTTGGTGATGACTCCGATTTGTACTTGTACTTTTCCGCCTTCAATTCAGGACGGAGCTTGGCATCGAAAATTTGAATTTTGAATTTTGAACTTTGACACCCGGGGTTAATCCGTTGGGGTGTGCTTTGCTGGGGATAAGAGCTTTTTACTGGCCCTTAAAATTTTGAATTTCGACTGACTTTCCCGGAGCTTGGTTCCGTTGGGAGTTGAACGTCTGAGTCGTTGTATTTTTTGGACTTTGTATTCTTGAAATATTCATTTGTTTTCAATTGGAGCTACAGGTGTATACCCGTATTTTCGATGGATGGTTCGATGCGACGTTTGATGCTTGGTGCGGAAGACCGTAGCAGCAAAGGGCGTGCAATCAGCACGGGAGACCGCGCGCGCTGCAGACCTGCGCATTTGGCAGGTTAGCGCACGACGCAGGGGCGGTGCCTGGCGCTGGGCAGCACTATATAAGTGCCCCTTGCCGTGCCATTTTGAGGCACATTCACTTGAAATTCTTGCTTCTTTTCTCTCAAAGGTCGATTAGCTTTCTCCCCTTGGTCTTGTTCTTGCCTTGTCCATGTAAGTTTTTCATGTTTTTGCTTATGAAATAACTCTAGGCTTGATGTAGTTTTGATTTTCTCGTACTTTGAAATCATGCTTGTATGCCTAAGTTTCTTGAATCTTGTAGAAAACTGTTTGATAGCCACTTGAACTTGAACTGTTGGAACTTGTACTTTTTAATTTTTGAACTTGTATCTGCTTCGGCACGGATATCCTAGGCGTTGATGTAGAACTTGAATACCTGCTTCGGCGTGGATAGCCTAGGCGTTGGTGTAGAACTTGTACCTTGGATTAGAGGTCCACTGGGGATTTTGTTTTGAATTTTTTTTTGACTTTGTTTAGGCTAGTGTAGGATAGCCCCCGGTTTAGAATTTTGACTCCTTGCATGCTACTTCATTTAGTATGCCTCGTCACACTCGGAGAAAGCTCGCTGAGTCGTCTGTGGTTCGAGCAGCTGAGGAAGATGCTTCGGATGATGAAGCGGCTGCAATAAATGCATCAGGTGGGGGTATGGTTCCCTGGGATGCGCCCGCTTTCCCTGGTGCTGGTTGGACTCCTTCCGACCTGGTGTTTCGGCCGGATTGGCACGTGTCTCAGCGGCCTCGCGCTGGCATGGTGAGTCTTGTACTGTGTTTTGAATTTGTACTTTGTACTTGTATAGGTCTTGAGCTAACCCGTTCACCTGTAGGCCGATGGGAAGCCGTTCCGTACTTACTGGTCCTTGGTGGAGGTTCAGAGGGCCTTTAAAGCTCTCTGTGCTGATGAGGAGGCTATGGGGATTTGGTCGCAGATGGGCCTGGCCGATTTCTGGCGCACCATGGGAGGTTCTTCGAGGAGAACGGGGATTAAGAACCGTTTGTGGGCTTTGTTAGAGCTGTGGTGGGATACCACCAACACTTTCCACATACCCCTCTTGAGTTTGCTATGATTATAGGTCTTCCTTTTTCTGAGAGGAATGTGACCTTTGACTCTGAGCTGACGTGGCGCTCGAACGCTGCCAGGGACTTGCTCGGCCCTGTTATTGATTTTTCAGAGGACGACTCCCACGCTTCTGTGACGATGCTTATGGATGCTATCTATGGTGAGGGTGTGTCCGCGGAGCAGAGTGTTAGGCTCTTCCTCCTTGTTTTAGTTAGCAGAGTGATTGCCCCGAGTAGGAACAGTCGGGTGCATAATAGCGTCTTGTCTGCTCTGAGGGACTTGAGAGTTGTTCCGAGTTATAACTGGGGTGGTTTGGCCTATAGCCACCTCTTGTATAAAATGGGGTGGGCCTCCCGGACTGCACTGGGGAGTGACCCGAGCATGCCTGCTCTGTGGAGCGTGTTGGAGGTATTCGAGACGTACTCCTTGTATTTTGTACTTTGTTTTTGTATGCTTGTATCTTGAAATTGACTGATGTTTTGTTTGTTCCTTGAAAGATTTGGATCTATGAGCACTTTCCGACTTTGGCGCCGGAGCGTACTAGAGATGCGGCTTACCCGTATGCTGCCTCTTGGATAGGAGCGGTGCGCGTCGGTGTGTCCCTGGCGGCTTCTCGCAGAGCTTTGAGAGTTTTGCCTGCTGATAAGGTAATATTTTGTACTGTTTTGCTTTCTTGTATTTGTATTTGTACTGTTGCCTGAGTTGTCTATTTTGTAGGTTGTATGGCGTCCTTTTGCCAATGCAGTTGTACCTGTCTCGGCTGCTCGTGCCCAATTCCTTTCTGGGCGGCGGGTTTTGCTTCCCGGGCTGTACTGCCATATGTGGTATCTGGGGGAGCGAGTGTCCCTTCAGCACAGTTCAGGGGATACTCTTGTCCCCAAGGATCCGCCGCAGTCTATGCTGGCGTTGGATGAAGAGTTGGCCCGGCTCTATGCGGAGGCTAGGGGCGAGGCTGTTTGCCGCTCTTGGAGGGAGTTTGTACACAGGAAGGGGAGCTATGACGACTTCCTGAGGAGGCTGGCTCCACCCGTACGCTTCGTACTGCCGGTGAGCTTTTGAATCTTGTATTCTTGTATTCTTGTATTTTTGCATTTTTGTATTGATTGAATGATTGTATGTAGGAGGAGGAGGTTGATCTTGAGGACATTCCTCATGCTGATAGGATCCTCCGCTATGAGAACTCAGACGAGGAAGAGGTGGTGGAGACCATTCCTTGGGCTTCTCCTCCGCACCGGAAATCATATGATGCTGTACCCGAGCATTACGCCCCTGTAAGTACTGTTGCATTTTTGAAACTGTTTGTAACTTGTATTTGGAAATTGATCTTGAATTTTGTATGCAGGCTCCTCGGGTGAGAGTGCGTCGCTGGATGCTCTTGCTTGATTCTTGGAAGAGGCAGTGCGCCAAGCTGACTCGGAAGCTTTCTGGCCGGAACAGAGAGGTACCTCACTTGATTTTGAAACTTGTATACTGGAAATTCCAACTGGAAAATTGATTCTTGAAATTGTATCTTGTATAGGAGCGTCGTCGGGACCGTAGGGACTCTATTGATAGGGAGCCTCAGGCGGAGACGTCCTCGAGACAGGAGGGACCGAGCTTGGAGCTGGGACAGGGGTCTGGTGATGGTGCTCATCAGAGGCATTCTGATGCTGAGTGGGGAGCTTCCCTTTTTGTACATGTTGACCCCACCAGGCATTCATTCGGAGGTGCTAGTAGTTCGCGACCCTTTGTTCCTCCTTCTGGCTATCATTTCGGAGGAAGTGGTCCTCATCCTTGGGGTGCAGGTTCATGGGCTTGCTACGCGGAGATGGATAGGATGCGCTAGGCTCAGATGTATAGGTCGTATCCGTATATGCCGATGCCGCCACCGTATCAGTATTCCTCTCCTCAGCAGGGAGTTCATCCCTCCACTGGTACACTTCGTATCTCGGAGCAGGATCCTAGTACCCCCGGGACGGAGATGGATCAGGAGCTTGAGCGCCTCAGGAGGCGTAACAGGGACAAGGGGCCCATGGTTGATATCACCGCGGATGATGACTCAGACTGACCCTGCATGGTAGCGAGTTCCAGCTTGTCTGGGTTAATTTTGAATAGGCTAGATTGTATTGTGTTTGTATGGCTTGAAAATTGAATTTTTTGTATGGTTTGTATGGTTTTGAACTTGAATTGGTTTGTAGAATTTGAAGGTTGGCTTTTGCATGTTTGAATGCTTGAAATTGTATGCGTAGTGTGTGCCATGAAATTTTGTAGCTATATGCATGCATGACAATTTTGCAAAAAAATTTGAAAAAAATTTGCCCATTTTTCGGGTGTATATACCCACTATAAGCCCCCACTTTGACTGGGGTTTTTTGGTTAGGAAAAGCGCAAGTCAAAGTATATTCAACTCTTGCTAATGCATATTCAGACTCAACTTAGGACGCCGATCTAGGACTAGAATGCTTGAATTTTGAAAAAATCAACCCGAAATCTGCCCGAAGCGTTGATCCGGAATGCTTGAAATTGCGCGGCTTGCGGCTTTGGAATCTTGAATAATGGAGGTTGTACTCTGCTGTCCGAAACACTAAAGGGTGTGTACTCGGAGTCATAAGAGAGGACGGTGGCCTCGTCCTTAGATGCAGATCCCTGCGCCTGGCGCAGGCTTGGCGCCTGGGGCCTCTAAGCTGTCGTGCAAGCCAACTCTTGTATAAATAGGGAGCTGGTTGGATCATTTCTTGCATCAATCCTTCCCTGCTATCATTGCATACTGCTTCCTCTCGAAAAGAAAAGAAAATATGGCTGTGTCTTTTGAAATTGCCTTGAACTCGTGGCTTGGTTCACTAGGCAAGTTGGAGAAAAGGGAGCTTGATGGCATGCACCTTGGGGTGCTCGTCTCTTTCCGGTTTGTAAAATTGGACTTGCACTTCATTCTTGCTGCTCTGGAGGCTCGGGACCCGAATCATCATGTCTTCCGCTTTGGAAATAATGAGGTATGTCCCCTCCTTGAGGAATTTAGTGCCATATTGGGGTGGCCCTTGATGCTGGAGCCATGCATGCCTAGTGTTGAAGAACACTTTTTCTCGAGTTTTGAAAGGTATTTGGGCTTGAAGCCCCCACTTTTGAGTGTTGTTGTATATGGCAGGGGGGTGGATTTGTCCCTCTTTGTCACCTACTTTGCTGGGCTTGATGTTCCCAAAGTTTTCCTCTTGAGAGCCTTGAGTTTTTGTATATTTGCTCGCTTTCACTTTTCGAAGCAGGGGTTTGGCAATGGTGATTCCTCCCTAATTGAGATTATCGAGCAGTTTGCTAATGGTCAGGACCCAATGCCGCTCGTGATTGGCGAAACATTGATGGGCCTTGACATGCTGAAGTCGGACCCCTCTTCATTGCCGTCGGGAAGTCCGGTATTACTCCAGGTAAGGATCTGGATTCCTCTTTGTATTGTTGAACTTGTACTTGTACTTGAATTTTGAATGTTGTATTTTGAAATGTGCTTCTTGTATACTCCCCAAAGTTTGGCTTATGGAGAGGCTCATGTTGGTGACACCATCGGAGAACATGGCAAGCTACAATAGAAAAGGATTCACTGTGCGGCCCATGGTGTATGGCCGGCTTTCATTGGATGAGTGGAGATGCGCACTCTCTGGGATTGAATCTTGTACAAGGTGGGTAGTTCCTTGGTGGGGAATTGCTGCTATGAAACATGCCCCTGGTTCTACTGCTTTGAGGGTGCCAAGCCTCACAATGCTGGTCTTCTACTCGCCTGCTCGAGTGATGAGACAATATGGCTTGAAACAGGAGATCTCTGATTGTAAGGTAGAGAACCCGAGACCTGTTGCGCTAAATGCAAATCGACTTGAAGTTTGGAGGCGGTATTGGATCGCCAAACCATTCTTGAGTATCCAGTTCCCACCTGAGCCAGTTGCTCTGTCTGCGGGGTACATTGTATGGATGAGAGGCCAAAGCCAGAGGGACATTTCTCTCTCCGGACCAGCTAGAGTCCAAGGTTCTAGAGCTAGACGTCTTGCATCAGCTGACTATGAGGAAGGTGACGGGAGTGTGGCCCGTCCGGTGCTTGACCGTTCGGAATCCAAAGGAGGTTCGTCGTCCTCCCGTCTTGGAAGGCTTGCAAGTTCCTTCTCCCGCCGCTTGGGCAAGGGGAAGATTGATGATTGATTGCGGGAGGAGCCAGGGGATAGTACTCAAGGTGCCGAGACTCAAGAGCATAGTCGCCCACCCTAGATCTTTGTAGGCTAAATGTGTTTGAAATTGTATTGGAAGGAATTGTGTTTAGAATGTGTTTGGAAGATGTGTTTGAAAATGTGTTTGAAAATGTTCTTAAGAAGTGAAAAGGCTTTTGAACTTTGCTTCACTTGATCCTGACTTTGTATTTGAATTAGCTTTGAAGGCCTTAGGGCCAAATAAAGAGATATTGTGTTAAATTCCGCTTGAACATGCTTTGCTTTGAATTGGCACATTTGGAATAACAACAACAATTTGAGTTTTGAAATTTTATTTGATTTGATTTTTAGGATGCCTTTAATTGAGGAAACTTTGAATTTTTTGTATTAAAGTGGCCGGGCCTCGAAATGAGGTTGCCTACGTGTCCCGTTAGGGAATCAGGCCGGACGTAGTTCTGACTACCTTACAAGACCTGAATTTGGATTCTTGATTTTGAACATGGAACTTAGACATAGAACTTCTTGAGTTGATCGAGGTTGGCAAGAGATCTGAATTCTTTTCCGTCGATGTCTGTTAGTTCAACTGCTCCCCCGGAGAGGATCTTCTTGACGATGTATGGGCCTGCCCAGTTGGGTTTGAATTTTCCCCTTGGGTCCATGATGCTTTTGCGAAGGGCTTTCAGGACAAGCTCGCCTTCCTTGATGTTTCGGGTTTTGACCCTTTTGTTGAAGTGTCTGGCCACTCGGTGCTGATAGACATGTACATGGTGAGCGGCTTGAAGCCGTCGCTCATCGAGCATGACTAGCTCGTCATATTTTGCTTGTACCCATGCAGCTTCTGGGATTTTTCTTTCTAGGAGTATCCTTAGAGAAGGTATCTCCAGTTCAATAGGTTGTACTGCATGCTTCCATTCCATAGACCAATGAGAACGGAGTTCCACCAGGTGAAGTGCGAATTGAAGTTCGATATCCCCACAATGCGAAATGCAGCTTTTGGGGCCAGTCCTTGTAATTGGTAGTCATTTTCATGATGATGGTCTTGACATTTTTGTTTGCTGCTTCGACTGCCCCATTGGTTAGTGCGCGATAAGGTGAAGAGCGATGATGTCGAATCTTGTATTTGGTGAATAGATCTTCACACTCTCCTTGAAAATGGGTTCCCTGGTCGCTGATGAACTCGTGAGGAACGCCATATCTGCATATAATGTTTTCTTGTATGAACTGGGCCACTTGCTTGGAACCCAATACTTTGAATGACCTGGTCTCGACCCATTTGGTGAAATAGTCGATGGCGACCAGTATGAACTCCTGACCCCCGGTGCCTGTTGGAGTGATTTTGCCGATGACGTGGATACCCCAGGCTGAGAATGGCCACGGTGATGATTGAGAGTATAGTAGTGCTGGAGGAATGTGCCTCAGATTCGCACACTTTTGGCATGTGGGACACTTCTTGACAAAGAAGTAGCAGTCCCGTTCGAGGGTAGTCCAATAGTATCGTGCCCTAACGATCTTGAGAGCTAGCATTTTCCCATTCATGTCGGTGCCACAGACTCCTGCATGTACATTGTCCATGACTCTTTGAGCTTCGTGCTTGTCAACACATCGGAGATTAGGACCGTTAAGGGACCTTTTGTATAGAATGCCGCCTTCTATGACGAAATTGGCTGATTGTAGTCGTAGCGCCCTTTGATTGTTGCTTGAAAAGTGTGGGGGATACTCCAAACTTTGTAGGTACCTTTGGATGTCTGTAAACCAAGGTTCATCTTTGTCTTGCTCGACGTTGTCAATAGCATGGACATATGCTGCTTCTTGACGGGTTTCAATTGTAAGTGGCCGCTTAGAATGTTGATCATTGAGGCCAGTTTTGACAGTGCGTCGGGCGAATTGATTCTCCTCTCTCGGGAGGTATGTATAGCGGAGCTCTTCTATTTGTTCGGACAACTGCTCAAGGTAAGATTGGTATGGAGCCAGTCTCTCGCTCCTTACTTTCCATTTGCCGGAAATTTGATTGATGATTAGGGAGGAATCCCCGTACACTCGAAGTTTCTGGACACCTAGGGCTAAGGCGGCTTCTAGGCCCATAATGTATGCTTCATATTCTGCCGCATTGTTTGTGACGTTGAATTGTAGTTTTGCTGATATAGGAATAAGTGTGTCGTCTAGGGCTACTAGAATTCACTAGTGGAAAAAATACCTGTTGAGGGGGGCATTTTGGGTTTATTGAGGCGAACAAGGCCCGCTGCGACAGACGTAGCTTCAACAGCTCAGTGATCTGTTGAGGCGGGCTTTGTTCGCCTCAACAGGTGACCTGTTGTGGGGGGCTTTCAAAAGCCCGCCTCAACAACCTCTACAGATAAGCGAAAAATAACGACCTATTGTGGGGGGCTTTACAGAAGCCCGCCTCAACAGCCTCCTCTGTTGAGGCTCACTTCTTAAATGCCCCCCTCAACAGACCTGTATTTTTGCGCCATAAATTCATATGTTGTTGAGGCGTACATTAAAAGCCCCCTTCAACAACATTAATATTTTTTTTCCAAATTCTTTTAAAATATAAAATAGGCGGCAATAACCACAACTAGATATATACTCCATTGAGTATTGAAACCTGTACCCAATCAACACCAAAATAGCAAAGGTATGAATCTGCTTATCTTTGATAAATAAATCATTACATTAACTTCATTTATATTAACCCAACAGAGCAAAGCGTATATATAGTACGTATGTTTACAATTTTTAAACACCTAGCTAGTCTAACAAATTACAACTAATATTAACAACTAAAGACAAAAGGCTAGAGAGCTAATCTAACAAATGTCTCTAATCCAGCCACTTAGGTCCCTTTAGATCATGCATTACAAACCTTAAGTAAGGTCGTGTTGACTTTCTTCCAATCGACTCGATCCCTAGCCTGCAAGTTGCATGGAAGGAAAATATATATGAGTACCAAAGTTTACACTCACGATATTGTCTTTACATTCCATTGAAGCATAAAATTAAAAGATATAGTTGCAGACTATAGAGATAATTAAGTACGTTGTTGAGAACCATGCAAATAAACGTGTAATTCTAATTGCTCTGTGAGCATTCAAGTGTCCGGGAAAGCTGATGCCTGTCAAACCAAGATTAGTTGGTGAAACAACTCTAATTTAGACAGATCTAATGCATATTAATCATGTAATAAGAATCAAATGAGTCCTTAGGTTCTTTAGTTCTAAACATGACCTATAACGACCTAATGAGCCTTAAATGTGCATAAATAGATTCGAATGAGTTTTAGAAAGTTAAAATAATGCATATTAGTCATGTAATAAGAATCATATGAATCCTTAGGTTCTTTAGTTCAAAGTTGGGAGCGGAAATGTCATTTTAGCTCTAAATATGACCTATAACGACCCAATGAGCCTTAAATGTGCATACGTAGATTAGAATGAGTTTTAGAAAGTTAACAATATGCATATTAGTCATGTAATAAGAATCAAATGAGTCCTTAGGTTCTTTAGTTCAAAGTTGAGAGCGGAAATGTCATTTTAGCTCTAAACATGACCTATAACGACCTAATGAGCCTTAAATGTGTATAAATAGATTTGAATGAGTTTTAGAAAGTTAAAACTATGCATATTAGTCATGTAATAAGAATCAAATGAGTCCTTAGGTTCTTTAGTTCAAAGTTGGGAGCGGAAATGTCATTTTAGCTCTAAATATGACCTATAACGACCCAATGAGCCTTAAATGTGCATACGTAGATTAGAATGAGTTTTAGAAAGTTAACAATATGCATATTAGTCATGTAATAAGAATCAAATGAGTCCTTAGGTTCTTTAGTTCAAAGTTGAGAGCGGAAATGTCATTTTAGCTCTAAACATGACCTATAACGACCTAATGAGCCTTAAATGTGTATAAATAGATTTGAATGAGTTTTAGAAAGTTAAAACTATGCATATTAGTCATGTAATAAGAATCAAATGAGTCCTTAGGTTCTTTAGTTCAAAGTTGGGAGCGGAAATGTCATTTTAGCTCTAAATATGACCTATAACGACCCAATGAGCCTTAAATGTGCATACGTAGATTAGAATGAGTTTTAGAAAGTTAACAATATGCATATTAGTCATGTAATAAGAATCAAATGAGTCCTTAGGTTCTTTAGTTCAAAGTTGAGAGCGGAAATGTCATTTTAGCTCTAAACATGACCTATAACGACCTAATGAGCCTTAAATGTGTATAAATAGATTTGAATGAGTTTTAGAAAGTTAAAACTATGCATATTAGTCATGTAATAAGAATCAAATGAGTCCTTAGGTTCTTTAGTTCAAAGTTGGGAGCGGAAATGTCATTTTAGCTCTAAATATGACCTATAACGACCCAATGAGCCTTAAATGTGCATACGTAGATTAGAATGAGTTTTAGAAAGTTAACAATATGCATATTAGTCATGTAATAAGAATCAAATGAGTCCTTAGGTTCTTTAGTTCAAAGTTGAGAGCGGAAATGTCATTTTAGCTCTAAACATGACCTATAACGACCTAATGAGCCTTAAATGTGTATAAATAGATTTGAATGAGTTTTAGAAAGTTAAAACTATGCATATTAGTCATGTAATAAGAATCAAATGAGTCCTTAGGTTCTTTAGTTCAAAGTTGGGAGCGGAAATGTCATTTTAGCTCTAAATATGACCTATAACGACCCAATGAGCCTTAAATGTGCATACGTAGATTAGAATGATTTTTAGAAAGTTAACAATATGCATATTAGTCATGTAATAAGAATCAAATGAGTCCTTAGGTTATTTAGTTCAAAGTTGGGAGCGGAAATGTCATTTTAGCCCTAAATTGTGTTCTTTCACTTAGTTCTTAATGCTAAAATCAGAATAAGTGTCTATATTAACCAGGCAATGAAAGATATTTTGAAGCTGCTGTTGGTTGGCTTCTTGTTCGTGAACAAGGGACCACCCATGAAGGAAGTGAATGTATTTACACTCATAGTAAACTGCAAACTGAGGCATTAGCAGTATTGAAGGGCTTAACTTATGCTAGGCAACATCAGGTGGATAACATAGTTGTTAAAACGGGCAGCAGCAAACTGGTTCAAGCTTTGAAGAATTTCCCAAATAGGCCAAATGATTACATACAGAGCAGCAACAGAAGCAAACATAGGAGAAACACACAGCAGCAAGCAGAATTGCAGCAGTCATTAATAGCATAATATTCATACACATCAATAGATTCACAGCAGCAGCAAGACCAGCATATTAGTATTCAAAGCAATAAATTAGCAAATCCAGCAGACTTGTAATTATGGAAAAATTAAAGAACTTTACCAAATCCATGAAGATATAAACGCTTCCATCTTTGTGTCTAAACAACCTAAGTAAATAAATACTCGGTTGTAAAAAACTTAGCCCATTGCTCACGAACCACATCTATTTCCTCATCGGTATAAGGCGCATTTCTTGGAGTGTAAGCCTGAAATAATTAAGTAACATGATAAGTAATGCTACTTGTAAATTAAGAATTCTACTACGTACAAGTACTAGTATTAGTAGTTCAACTAACATATGGTAAAAGAACGAACATTATCTAACCGCTCATCAGAGTTATGGTGTAACGTGACTATTTCATGCATGAACTTCATAACGTAATAGCCACACTCGCGGGCGCCGACTTGTTGAGCACACTGATTTGGAAATAAATCATAAATTATATATCCAAGTAGTTACCCAAAAAAAGTAAAGCTAATTAGTAAGCATGATACCTTTATAGGGTAGCCTTTCAACCCCTGCGTAGTCGTTCTATTCGGACAAATTCCATTATTAAACTTGTACACTTGGTATGCCCTGGAAGTTGAGTAAAACTTCATGAATCTGATTCGGCACGAAAAGAAATAACTTAAAAAGAAATGAAAGTAACTTACAAACACAAGATTCCCCATGCATTATTTTCTTGTTTGGAACCTTTCGCAGAGTCGAAAATATATGCACAACCTCTACGTAGGTCTAACAAGTACAAAATCCAATGATTACTGCATCATATATAAATGTTATTGCAACCTTACGCATGAAAATAACAATAACATAGCTATTTACCAAATATCGGTCAATCTCTAACACTTACTCTTGATGGTATGGGATCAAAAACCACTTGGTAATGTTAGAATCACCCTTCTTCTCCTTTTCAATTTCAGCATCGAAAACTACTTTCAAATACATTGATACAGCATGAGGGTTGGCCTTGCATCTAGAGTTTGACATCGCCTCGGGACAAACAAACCCAATCTGAGAGTTGTCAAATGCAAAGGTGTGCTCGTGGAGTAAACACCTACAAAGTAAATGTATAATGCAAAAATTTCAAAAACTATTATAGTTGACAAAACCAAAAATAAAAAGGTCGACGGAAAAGTTTACATCATATAGACTTGGATCACTGAAATGTTGAGACAGGCCCCTCTAAGGAACTCTTCAACGTCAACCTCATGTACATAAGTTTTTCGATCTTCGTCATAATGCCAAACCGAAGCGGGCAATGAGATTAAAGTATTTTTATATACATCACCGGGCGCCGTAGTGATGATAAACTTCAAATAATTGCATGATGGGCCAAGACCTTGAATTGTGTCGTCTGCCAAAGTTTGCTTCTTACTTTTGGCCGCCGATTCTTCAGTTTTACGATCACAACTACCTACCATCGCTTTGGATTTCTTAGAGTTCTTTGACTTCGATTTCGACTCCAACTTATTTGAGCATGAATTTTCCTGTAACAATTAATAATGTTAAGCTAGCATGAAAATTTCAGTGTTGAAGCACAGGGGAGAGGGAAGCATACGGTTTACCTTGGCCGTTAACTTCAGTGTTGTCTTCTCTTTGGACCCTAAATCAAGTGTTGCCTTCTCTTTGGCCGCTAATGTTGTTGTCTTATCTTTGACAACTAATTCTGTTGTCTTCTCTTTGACAATTAATTCGTTTTTCTTCTCTTTGGAGCTACCAACCACCTCTTCACAAATTTGACTCCTGGACTTCTTTGTTGGGCGTGGAGTAGAGTTCTAAACAGAGGTAGAAACCAAAGGAGTTCAAGGCTCTGAATCTAATTCTAAACAGAGGTAGGCAAATAGCAATAATAAATAAAAAGATGCATAACGCAATGAATGACAATTAATAATAAAAAATTTGTACCTCGTCTTCTTCGAAAATCACCAAGTGAATTGGCCATTGCACAAAACTAGCAAGAGCCCTGCCTAAGTTATTGAATCCATCTCCAGTAGGTACCGGAAGAGTGTCATCATCATGTCCGTCGTAAATACAATCAACTTGGACCTTATAATGACTAGGCTTCATCGATCTAAAGTGTTGGTGCAACGAACCATCCAATGGGTACGCCATACCATCTGCCACTATCACTTTGTTACCCAAAACTTTATCCTCAAGGGCAAGACAACATGGAGTTACGGCCTTCACAAATAAATTTACAAAATTTCAGAAATCACTACAAAGTACAATATTAAAAACCTAGCTAGGGGTGTTTTGAGTGTATGCACTATAGAGAATATATACCTTCAGCTCGCGTGGTTGCTGCGATGAACTCGGACAACAGGTTACGAGTGCACGGTTAACATCAAACTCATCACTTACAAGAGCAGAATCAAGTGCGGGGGTAGAGAGGGTGTTTAGTTGACCGGTTGCTTTCAATGTGGCTAGTTGGTTTTGGAGGGCCTCCTCCACCTTTCTCTCTAATTGATCTTCAAACTCCCTTCTCACCGAAGCTCTGATTGATTCGATAGCCTCCGGTGATGGTTCAATATGGCCACATCTACTACTTTGGTCTATTGGACCGAAAGCAACTTTGTAACCGACATTAACTCCACCTGTTGCCTTGACACGCCCACGGTGATCCTTTTTTCCCATAGCCTTGGTGAGGGCATCTTCTCCCTGGGTGAATGAAATATTTCCTTTTCCCTCTTCTTCTATGTACTCCAACTATAAGAATTAGGAAAGTAAAAATTAGATGGTATACATGATGGAAAGGAGAAGCAAAGAAAAGGATATAGAACGTAAAATTTCATATGCACTTACAGCCATCTTAGCAATATTTACGGCTTCTTTATCATTCGGGTCAACTTCCCACTTTCCCTCTTTGTTTTTAACTTGATGAGCCAAGATCCACTCTACTGATCTAAACTTCTTAAAGCTATCTGGCGCTGTGGTGAGTGATGAGGTCACTGAGGAGGAGCCACTTGAGAGGGTTAAAGCTGCCTCTGGCGGTAGTCGCCCATCATTTATCCACTCTGGTCTCTTTCTAACATAACCCTTTTGGCCTGTGCGATGTGGGTGCTTGTTTTGTAATGCACTTTTACTTGCTTTTTCTCTACGAACCTGTCAAAAAACACATAAAGAACATGTCGAACATTTAAAGATGGCAACAACAAACTAATCATATAATTATATAAAAAAATATCTAGCAAAGTAAATTCATTATTACCAACATCTCCGGCTTGTTTCGTTCCATCACAAATGTTTTCCAATCATCCTCTGTGATTTGATGGTAGATGTCCCAAGGCATGTCATTTGTCTGATGTTTCGGCATTTTTTCTTTCTTAGTTATCCAACGCCGCGTTAACCTGGACTTGAAAGCTCCAAAGCGTTTCGCCACACACATATGAAAATATTTTTCTCTCCTTTTAGCCGGATCATCAATAATGTGGAACAGAAGCTGTTAATTTTATGGATAAGAGATTGTTAGAAACGTATGCTACACAAATAGATAATCTAGGAGAATACAAATCAAGTTTTTATTCAATGTTTACCTTGGTCTCCTCCCAAAACCCCTTCTTTGTGTGTTCATCTAACGTTGAATATTCTTTCACATTAATGTTAATTCTAGCAGCACAAGACCCAACTTGCTTCCCGTATTCTCCTGACCATTCTCCATCGGGGATTCCATATTGATTATACTGAAGATGCATAGGCTTTTTGGCTTGAACTCCTTTTGACGGACCACGGAATATGGTCTTTTTACTAGTGTTGGTACCTTGTGATTCCCCCGTAGGATGACTAGCTCCATCAATTCCCTGTATTTCATTATCACGATGATCATCCATGGTAGCTACGGTCCTGCAACAAAGAAAAGAGAGCAATACTTAGTAAAGGGAGCAATACTTAGAAAAGAGAGCAATACTCAATTTTCAGTTATAATAAAACACAACTGTGCACTATATGTAGAAAAGAGAGCAATACTCAGTTTTCAATTATAATAAAACAGAACTGTGCACTATATGCACAGAACTGATCTGAGTTGTGCAGATCAGTGCACAGAACTGATCAGAACTGACAAGTTCTACGCACTGATCTGCACAGCTCAGATCAGAACTGTGCAGATCAATGCACAGAACTGATCAGAACTGACCAGTTCTGTGCACTGATCTGCACAGTTCTGATCTGAGCTGTGCAGATCAGTGCACAGAACTGATCAGAACTGACCAGTTCTACGCACTGATCTGCACAGTTCAGATCAGAACTGTGCATATCAATGCACAGAACTGATCAGAACTGACTAGTTCTGTGCACTGATCTGCACAGTTCTGATCTGAGCTGTGCAGATCAGTGCACAGAACTGATCAGAACTGACCAGTTCTGTGCACTGATCTGCACAGTTCTGATCTGAGCTGTGCAGATCAGTGCACATAACTGCACAGTTCTGATCAGTTTTGTCCACTGATCTGCACAGTTCTGATCTGGGCAGTGCAGATCAGTGCACAGAACAGAACTGATCAGTGCACTGAGAAGCTAAAACAGTACTTCACTGAGTTGATTAGTGCAATTGGCCAAAGAATCTCTGTTTATTTTGATGAATTTCGGTTGCATTGGAAAGAATTTCAGTTTCACTTATCCATCATCAACCACCAGAAAGCAAACATCAGAAACTAAGTTACCAATCACAAAGCCATGCAAACAAGAACAGGTAATTGATATTATTAGACAAAATGTACTGAAAACTAACCTAGGAAAATTCAACTGCAATTTCTGCAACCTGTGCTTGGAACCTGGCTCACATAAGAGGATACGACATTCACCAAGTTTACACCTGTGTGAAAAAACCAGATAAAGTTAGTCAAGTTATTAGAAGTATCAGACTCTCAGTAACTTAAATAGGAGGGATAAAGTAGGAGACTATCACTGCAATTCCTCTTCACAATACAAGTGGCAATTGATTGGGGTTGAATTTTTAGAAAAAAAATATGAATTAATATCCACAAGTATCCTTCACTATTCAAATTTAAGTAGTCAAGATAACAAAAATTCCAAGGCGCACAGGCTTTCAGATATGAATAGAAAGAACAAAGTCAAAAACTTCAACAATGCATCAGAAGTGAAGCCCGAACTTACACATGTATGTTTCAATTACGATTCGTAACCCATATTCCTTCCGTATGATCTGTACGCATATGATTAGTATTATTTGCATCCTCCTCTTCTGGCAATGGTTGAACAACCATTGGTAACGGAGGTGTGTCATCATACTCATCATACTCATCTTCATCTACAACATCATCAATACCCAAAATATGTCTTTTTCCTTGGGCAACAACACGCCATCTAGGATCAATATTGTCAACCACATAAAAAACTTGCTTAGCTAGTGATGCTAGAATGAATGGCTCGTCACTGTCACTTAGTCGATCAAAGTTCACCAAGGTTAAACCCGGGAAAATTTCATCTTGCTTCACACCATTTTGGTTGTTAGCCCACTGACACCGAAAAACAGGGATCACAAAATAGGTATAATCAAGCTCCCATATTTCTTCGATAACACCATAATATGATTGTGTTGAATCAACCGGCCTTTTATCCTTAGCGCTTGCATAGACCCTAGATGATGCAACAACCTTTACTCCACTATTTTGCACTACACTCTTTTCATCTTGCCTTCTAGTGTAGAATGTGAACCCATTGATATCATATCCTTCAAAAGATCGAACACATAGTCGAGGACCTCGAGATAACCACTTGATCGTATCAGAAACATCATGGTCTTGTTTCTTTCCAACTTCCTTCTTAAACCATTCAATAAATGTGCGATTATGTTCCCGCATCAACGCTCTTTCCTTCAACTTAGGATTACAATGTTGCAATTCAAGCAGATGCTTTTCTAAATAAGGATGAACCTCTGTAAGATGCTGTAACACACAAAGATGTGCCTTCTTCTTCCTCTCCGATGGAGGAGATATCACATTTTTACCAATTACTCCCTCCCCTGCGAGCCTACCAACATGTCGAGATTTTGGAAGTCCTATTGGTTCAAGGCTTGACAAAAACTCAGCTAGATATCCAGAAATCTCTTCTTTAAGGACTCCCCGAATGATACTACCCTCTGGATTAGCCGGATTCCTTGCTTTGTCCTTTAAAGTCTTAAAAAATCTCTCAAAAGGATACATCCATCTTAAGAACACCGGACCACATAACTTGACTTCGCGAACTAAATGGACAATCAAATGCACCATTATATCAAAGAAAGAAGGCGGAAAATACATTTCAAATCGACATAGAGTTTCAACAACATCATTGTGCAAAGCATCCAAAGTCTCCGGATCAATCACCTTAGCACATATGGAATTGAAAAACAAACAAAGTTTTGTTATAACATGTCTCACGTGTTTCGGCAATATCCCACGAAGTGCAATTGGCAAAAATACATTAATCAGTGCATGACAATCATGAGACTTCATACCAATCAACCCAAGGTCCGAGAGAGACACTAGGCGCTTAACATTCGACGAATATCCCGAGGGAACCTTAATGCCATGTAAGCACTCACAAAACTTCTTCTTCTCCTTTCTCGACATTGTGTAACACGCTGGAGGCAGAAAGGTCTTTGTACCATCCTTTTTTTTAACAGGCCACAAATCTGGTCGAATATTCTTCTTTTTCATATCTTTCCGCACATTCTCATTGTCCTTGGTCTTTCCTGGTATGTTTAGCAAAGTCCCGATGATAGCATCGCACACATTTTTCTCAATGTGCATTACATCGAGACAATGCCTAACCGACAAATCTTTCCAGTAGGGAAGATCCCATAATGGAGACACTTTCTTCCATAAAACACCCTTTTTAGACTTGGACTTGAAGCACTTACCGTATTTGGTTTCAACATTTTTGATACGTTCATAAACTTGTGATCCTGTCAAAGGTGTACGAGCTACTCCTTCCTCGGTGAACCCATTGAATTCCTTCTTCTTACGATAAGGATGATATCGACTAAGGTGCTTCCTGAAATCTGGGTAGATATTTTTCTTGAAATGATCCAACCGTGTGGGCTTCATGTCCTCTTCACATATAGGGCATGCTTGTTCTCCTTTGGTTTTGTACCCAGACAAGTTTCCATAGGCCGGAAAATCATTTATGGTACAGAAAACCATTGCCCGCAATGTAAAGTTTGAGTTGGTGTGAGCATCGAACATTGGAACACCTTCATTCCACAACAATTTCAAATCATCTATGAGTGGAGCGAGATACACATCTATATCATGTCCTGGCTGCTTAGGCCCTGAGATGAGGAGTGACAACATGATATACTTGCGTTTCATACACAACCATGGAGGAAGATTGTAAATTGCAAGAAGAACCGGCCAAGTGCTATGCTGACTACTCAGAGAGCCGTATGGATTCATCCCATCTGTACATAGAGCAAGTCTCAGATTTCTAACCTCCTTGCCAAATTCAGGATACTTCTTATCAATAGTTCTCCATTGAGGAGAATCAGCCGGATGTCTAAGGAATTCATCTTTCTTCCTCCCTTCCGCATGCCACCTCAGATACTTAGCATTCTTCTTTACGGAGAACAAGCGCTCAAACCTAGGTATGATCGGAAGATACCACAATACCTTGGCGGGCGGTCCCCTCTTAGCTGAATTGGCCCCTTTACGCTTGTAACGCGACATAGAACACGTTGGACACTTATCCAAATTTTCATACTCTTTTCTGTAAAGAATACAATCATTTGGGCAAGCATCTATCTTGACGGCCTCTAAGCCTAAGGGATTCGTCAATTTGTTGGCATAATAGGCAGAGGTGGGAATGTCATTGCCATCGGGAAACCAAAGACCTAGTCGTTTCAATAATTTCGTGAAACTTTCTTCGGTCCAACCACTCTCCGCTTTCAAGTTGGAAAGTGATGCCACACATTCTAACAATTTGAATTTTGTACACCCAGGGTACAAAGGCGTCTCAGCAGCCTTTAATACCTGCTCGAGTATGTGAGGTCGTTCATTCAAGTGATCTTTCACCGCATCCATCATTTCATTTATTTCATTATCTTCTTGCTCATCATCATCCATCTCATTATTCTCAGAAATATCAGAATCACTCTCATCACTCTCATCACTCTCTGCTAGAACATCAAATTCATTCACACTAGAACTTGGACGATCAAGTATTTTCTCACCATGCCAAAACCAGACATGGTAATCTTGCTTAAACCCACGACGAAATAAATGATCCTCAATTTCATCAATATCAGCTAACCGCCTTACATTGTTACAATCACGGCAAGGACAATAGATCTTTGCGGCTTTCGTATTCCGTTGGTGTGCTAAAGCACATCTAAGGAACTCCTCAACCCCACTCAAGTATTCCACCGTAGTATGGTCACCGTACATCCAACGACGACTCATTTCTAATAACACAAGGTTTTACACAGAATTAGATAAATCAAGCCACAGATTCTTAATTTTGACACAAGAACTATACATCAGAAAAATGGTAAGACCTCATCTCAATTTTAAAACCAAACAAAACAGGAATATGTGTCAACATTAACATTTATTAGCTTCACATAAGATTTCACAGGAATAAACTAAAATCGATTTAAGTATAAACTAGCTTGGCATAAGATCTTTGTTCTCTAATGATGCAATCTTATCCAAAGATAAAATATCAGTAAAAACCATCCTCCAGTACTCAATCAATAGATCCCAGCGATGCTCATGTTTAGGTTTTAAATTAGTTACGAAACCCGCATTCAGTGTAAATAAACCCATTTGCACATTAGGTTAGCGGAATTGGGAGACTACACTTTGAAACACTAACAGGGTAGCAGAAAAAAGGCAACGTATTCACTTGGATTGGGTTCTGTTCGGGTTAATTCGGTTTATTACCTAAATTAAAATCCCAAAAAGTATCCCTCAATTGATTCATCAAATTAATCAATTAAAGGACATTTCTTTCCAGCATGTTTAGCTTAATTTCTCAATAAACCCAGCTCACTGTTAAACTCAAAATTTCGCACCAGGTTAACATAATTCATTACCCCTTCATCTAAAATAGAATCCCAATTGGAAAAAAAACACAAATTTCCGCACCGATCATAATCCTCCAAAGAAATTCTAAACCCTAAAAAAACCAAAAATTTCCCGTACTTCAATCTATCAATGGAAGTACTAAATTGAACTCAAATACATTATAACCCCAAATCAATTTTGAATGAATCAACCTAAAAAGAAATCTTGAAGTAAATAATCCAGTGAAGGCCAGGTTTATTACCACCAAGTCATATACAAGTAACCTCGTAGATGTCATTTTAGCATAATATCAAGGCAATCTGGCAGACAGTCAGTCAGCTCTAAGTTTCAGAGAATAGTGATAAACAAAAGAAAGGAACCTCATAACCTACCTCTACAACGGGTGCTATAGCATTTGAGCCACTATTTCCTCCCTTCCCAACATCAAGTTGAATTGAGATGTTGGCCTGAGACAAATCCACCCCAAATTCAGTCGCTCCTGGGTAATTAAGTCTCTTTAGTAGTCTGTCCAATGCCAAAAGCCAGACATTAAATCAAATGGTATTTCACCAAAAGCCATGTAATCCAAAACAGACACAAGCAGGAATTCAAACAAAAAACAGGGGCAATTAGGTCGATGAACAAGGGAAATCAAACAAAAATGAAATGAAGTGGAAAATGCACGAGAAAAAAGAGGATTATTACCCAAGTAATTGCAAATAAAAACTAACCTAGCTTCACAAATCGATTGTGTGAAACAGATGGAGTCGCGCGAAGGTAGGAAAGACGACGGTGGGGAAACTCTCCTTCAGATGGTGGTGGTGGAGCCGCGCGGTGAGGAAGGTGGTGGTGGTGGTTATGGTGGTGGTGGAGTCGCGCGGTGAGGATAGGTATGCGTTGGAAGAGATGTGAAGTACGACGAGATCTAGCTTATCTGTTTGGCGGTGGTTTTAATTGATTTAAATTTAATGTGTGCCTATTGAGGCGGGCAAATGAAGGCCCCCTTCAACAGAAAGATCCTATTGAGGCGGGCAATTAAAAGCCCCCTTCAACAGCTTCTTTCTATTGAGGCGGGCTAGGAAAGCCCCCTTCAACAGCTTCTGTAGAAGCGAACACCACAAAAGCCCGCCTCAACCTGTTAGTAAAATATTTGACCCGCGTTGACTAAGTAGCTATTGAGGCGCGCTTATGTATGCCCCCCTCAACAAGGGGGCTACAACAGGGGTTTTTCCCACTAGTGATTACTCCACAACCACATCCATTCTGATTGGAGGCACCGTCGAAATGCATTGACCAACTGTCATCACGGGTCATTAAGATCTGCTCGTCGGGTAAGTCGTAATCTTCCTCTTCTGCCTCGACAGGACAGTCGGCTAGGAAGTCTGAGACTGCTGAACCCTTGATAGACTTCTGTGGAATGTATTTGAGGTCGAATTCTCCTAGCATGACCAACCATCTGGACAAACGTCCGTTGAGTGCTGGTTTCTCGAATAGATATTTGAGAGGATCGGCTTTGCTGATCACATGTATTGTATGGGAGAGCATGTAGTGCCGTAGTTTCTTTGTGGCCCAAACCAAGGCGATGCTGAGTTTCTCGAGCTGAGTGTATTTGGTCTCGTACTCGATCAGTTTTTTGCTTATGTAGTATACGGCGTTCTCCTTGCCTTCAATTTCTTGAGCAAGCACAGTGTATGCATCTGAATTATGCTAACTGATTATGTGTAAATAATATGTTTCCAGGCATTAAGGTTTTTCCGCATGATTTATGTTTTTCATATGTATCATAACCTAACAGTGGTATCACGAGCCTCTTATTATTTACATAATCTAAATTGCATGACATGGTTAAATTTTACAAATTTGCAAAAAATTAAAAGGGGTGCTTAATTTTCGTAATTGTTAATTAATTGCAAATTGCGTTTATTTAATTGTATGTAAGCAGTTTTTCGGCAGTTTATTCGTTACTCATCCAAATCGAGTGATTTTATGTCAATTCCGCATGTAAAAGGCATTCTAAAATTTTGACAAACATACTACTTTTCGGCTGAACCCATAATTCCCAAATTCGAAGCCTAACTATGACTTTTCGGAGGTTTTAGTTTTTCGAACGCAAAAGTTTGTAAATTTAAGATGTTCAATTGAATATTTGCGATTCTTGTTGATAAATCTTGAATTTTTTATTGACTTACTGTATATGTTTAACAATTTTGAATGCCTAGACTTGTTAATTATACAACCTAATTTGTAATTATGATTAATTTGTTGAAATTCGAATAATTTAGAATTGATTTGATTTTCATAATTAATTAATGATTTAATCAGGTATCCATGATTAAAAACCACCATAAAATTGTTAATTTATGATAAATTTTAAAATTTTATGACCTAGATTTGAATCCATGTTAATCGGAAATTAATTGATTAATAAATTTTCGATTTTACGCCCTTAAATTATGAAATTAATATGATTTATTAATTTGTCATTAATTTTGAATTAAAAATTTTAAATTTTTATGAAATACGCTCATAAATTTTGCACGCACAAAGCAATGGAAGCTACGTGTTACCCTTAAGGGGTGTTGTATAGTGCGGGCACGCAACGACGAGCAAGGGAGCTCGTTGCCCGTGCGGTACGAATGCAGCGAGCAACAAGCTAGGCGGCACGCAAGGCTTGAAGCCTACGCGTGCATGCTGGGCGATAGGCGAGGGCAATGGGCAACACATGCGACGAGGAAGATGCGTGTGGGCAGCGATGAGCTGCGCCACGACGCACCAGGCCCGCCAAGCGGTAGGCAGCCACAACACAGCACGAAGCTGCGCGCAGCGTAGCCAGCAAGGCTGCGTGTGTGCGTGGCAGAGGGGCAGTGTGCGTGTGGCTGTGCAAGCCGTGTTATAATTTTATATGAGCTTTAAATTTTAATTAAACTTGTATGTTTCCGGTTAGACTAGAAAGACATTTTTATGTTTAAAATTAGTAAAGCATATAAAGTTATTGGTTTCAGTGGGAGAACTTTTAGTCATAAACTCTTGATTAGGTCTACAAATCCTTTAAGGTTAAAACAACTTGATTAGAATTAATAGGGACTGAATAATTGGTAGATTATTGGTGCCCTTAATTAATTGCTGCAAATATTTATGTGATGCATAACAATGTGTTTTACTAACCAGCTATGTGGGCCATTCATGATAATGAATGGGTGAATGGTATATATTGTATATGTACTGTTTTGCAGGTTATGAAGTGACTAGTATGGCCCAAATAGGATAGAAAATATGGTCTGCGTACCATTAAATTTTAATGTAATTGGTCTAATGCACCAAAGTTTGTTTTTCAATTCAAATATGGTCTGCGTACCATCAAATAGTTGTAATTAGTTTAATTATAGCTGATCCTATTTGAAGAAAATGGCGCCTCCCACGGTGAAATTCAAGACGGAGTTTCCAATCCATTTTCAAGACGGACTTTGAAGTTGAAGCTTCAAGATGAAGTCGGGCCATACTAGATCACATTTATCTTATGCATGCTTTAAGTTATTTATTGCTTTTAAATATGTCTTAAATATGCATGAGATTGTGGCTTGATTATGTTGCATGATTAAGGATTTTAGTTCACTTAAAATCTAACCAACATAGTAAGAGGCTTAAGTTCCAAACTTAAAAATTAAGTTAAAAGGTGTCATGCCAAAATAACACTTACTTGGATAACCTTTACATCAATCTTAGTAATAGTTTTCCGCTATAGCGAGGTGTTACTTATTGATTCTAAAGGGGTAAGGTACACAAACAATTGTGAGTACATGTTAGTTTTGGTGAAACTCAACGATATAAGTAAGGAGTCCTTTTATGTCGTGGCTAATTCAACTTCTTGGGTATTAGATACAGGTTGTGGCTCACACTTATGTTCCAATTCACATGGACTAAGAAGAAGCAGAAGGTTAAGCAGGGTGAAGTCAACCTACGAGTGGGAAACGGAGCAAGGATTGCTACATTAGCTGTAGGAACTTATTATTTGTCGTTGCCCTTGAATGAAATAATGCCCTTGGTCCAAGTATGCATTCAATGTTAAGTCTAATAAATGCGGTTCAGTATTAATTAACAAGTTAATAATTCAGTGAGATCAAGTGAGCTGAATGCCTGACTAGAGGCCGCTTCAGTGCAAGTGGAATTAATTATATTAATCCACAGCTTACTCTTGACTGAACCCGTAGGGTCACACAAATAGTACGTAAACGGATCAAGTATTTAATGGCATTAAATACTCCATCTATGGATATTCGGAATCGACGGATCTTGGTTTCAGTGGGAGCTGAGATCGTCACAGGCAAGAAATGAATACTCCGGAAACGATGATATTGCCGGAAACGGAAATATGGATCGTATCGGAAATATAAATATTATCCAAGTCGTAGATGTTGCCGGAAACGGAAACATGGTACGTATCGGAAAATATTATCGGAAATGGAAATATTGCCGGAATCGGAAATATTGCCGGAAACGGAAATATTGTCAGAATCGGAAATATTATCGGAATCGGAAAATAATTCCGGAAACGGAAATATTAAATATTTGTTCGAAACGGAAATTGATTCCGGAATCGGAAATATTAAATATTGTTCGTATCGGAAATGAATTCCGGAACCGGGAATTTAATCGGAAGCGTATCGTACGAATAAACATCGGACGAGCTTGCTAGACGCAAGTCGCCTAGCAAAGCCCGCGTGCGACCAAAGCAAGCAAAGCCCAAACGCGAGAGCAAGGCCAGCAGGCGCGCGCCCCTCGTGGGCTGCGAGCACTTGCTGGGCCTGGGCTCATCGCGCGCGCGCGCATGGCGCCCCTCGTGGGCTGCTGCGCCTGCGTGTGTGTTTGTGCTTGCGTACGAAACCTTGATCGGTTAGGATTCGTATAAGATTGATTTCCTAAGTCTACTAGATAAATTAAGTGATTGAATTTTAGATTAATTCAGATTCACTAAATCGTTTCCTAGTAGGATTCTAATATCCGATACCCATGCCCTATAAATAGGTGATCAATGCTCACAATTTATATCGAGTATTCAAGTATTCAAAGTGATTTTTGAGAGCAAAAATTCAGTCATACAATTGCCTATATGTGCCGAAAATTCTAAGTACCTTAAGGGCGATCCTAGTTGGTCAAGCTTAAGGCGGATCCGGACGTGCTGTGGACTATCTACGGAGGGACGACACTTGGAGTCCTAAAGACTTGTTCTTGTTCGGTTCGGGCGCAGCTAGGGAAGTCACGCAACAAAGTGTATGCATCTAAACTATGCTAAATGATTATGTGTAAATAATATGCTTTCCTGGCTTTATGGTTTTTACGCATGATTTATGAATTGTCATATGTATCATAACCTAACAGTGGTATCACGAGCCTCTTATTATTTTCATAATCTAAATTGCATGAACATGGTTAAATATTACAAATTTGCAAGAATTAAAAGGGGTGATTAATTTTCGTAATTGTTAATTAATTGCAAATTGCGTTTATTTAATTATACGTACGCAGTTTTTTCGGCAGTTTCTTCGTTACTCATCCAAATCGAGTGATTTTTGTGTCAATTCCGCATGTAAAAGGCATTCTAAAATTTTGACAAAAATAATAATTTTCGGCCGAACCCAGAATTCTCAAATTCGAAGCCTAACTATGACTTTTCAGAGGTTTTAGTTTTTCGAATGCAAAATTTCGTAAATTTAAGATGTTAAATTAAATATTTGCGATTCTTGTTGATAAATCTTGAATTTTTGATTGACCTACTGTATATGTTTAACAAGTTTGAATGCCTAGCCTTGTTAATTATGCAATCTAATTTGTAATTATGATTAATTTGTTGAAAATTGGAATAATTTAGAATTAATTTGATTTTCATAATTAGTTATAATTTAATTAGATACCTATGATTAAAAACCACCATAAAAATTGTAAATTTATGTTAAATTTTAAATTTTTATGACCTAGACTTGAATTCATGTTAATCGGAAATCAATTAAATAATAAATTTTCGATTTTTTCGCCCTAAAATTATGAAATTAATATTATTTATTAATTTCTCATTAATTTTGAATATAAATTTTAAATTTTTATGCGATTCGCTCATATAACTTGCACGCACAAAGCAATGGACGCTACGTGTTACCCTTAAGGGGTGTTGTATAGTGCGGGCATGTGACGACGAGCAAGGGAGCTCGTCGCCCATGCGGTACGAATGCAATGAGCAAGGCCATTGTGCACGAGCACAAGGCAGCAGCCCTGCCTTGTGTCGTGGGCTGTGTGCGATGGGCGAATGGGCGAGGGCGAGAGCAAGGCACGAGCAGTCGCGTGTGGGCAGCAAGCGAGCTGCGCCACAGCGCGCACTGCCTTGCGCAAGCATGCGGAGCCTCGCGCGCAGCGAGCGCATGCTCGCGTGCCACGAGTGCTACGCCCCAGCATCGATCGCTCGCGCGCAGCGAGCGCTATTGTGCGTGCGACAAGCGCTGCGCCCAGCGATGGCGTGCAGCGTGCTTGTTGCGACGTGCGACGAGCGCTGCGTCCAGCGATGGCAAGCAGCTTGCTTGTTGCGACGTGCGACGAGCGCTGCGCCCAGCGATGGGCTGCGGCAGCATGCTCGTGCGTCGAGCGCTGGCGCGCGCAGCGAGCAGCAGCTCGCGTGATGCCTTGCGATGGTGAGCAGCAGCCTAGCATGGGCTACGTGCACATGGCCAGCGATGGCTGTGTGCGTGTGGCCCATGGGCGTGCGATGCGTGGGATTGTTGCGTTGCGATTAGATCATTTTGAAATTTTTAATTTGAAATTTTCAGTTTACGTAATTTTAATTAATTTTAAAATGGATAATTTAAATTATTTTCTTGGATTTTAATTTTGAATATTGTAATTATAATAAATTTTATTTATTCTAATTATTTTACTAAAATTAAAATCATGAATTAATTTAAATACGACTGAAATTAAATTAAACTTTTGGATTCAATTATAAATTTATATGAGCTTTAAATTTTAATTAAATTTGTATGTTTCCGGTTAGACTAGAAATACATTTTTAAAATTAGTAAAGCATATGAATTTATTGGTTTAAGTGGGAGCCCCTTTTAGTCATAAACTCTTGATTAGGTCTACAAATCCTTAAGGTTAAAACAACTTGATTAGAATTAATAAGGACTGAATAATTTGTAGATTATTGGTGCCCTTGATTAATTGCTGCAAATGTTTATGTGATGCATAATGTGTTTTACTAACCAGCTATGTGGGCCATTCATGATAATGAATGGGTGAATGGTATATATTGTATATGTACTGTTTTGCAGGTTATGAAGTGACTAGTATGGCCCAAATAGGATAGAAAATATGATCTGCGTACCATTAATTTGAATGTAATTGGTCTAAAGTACCAAAGTTGTTTTTCAATTCAAATATGGTCTGCGTACCATCAAATAGTTGTAATTAGTTTTAAATATAGCTTATCCTATTTGAAGAAAATGGTGCCTCCCACGGAGATTTTCAAGACGGACTTTGAAGTTAAAGCTTCAAGATGAAGTCGGGCCATACTAGATCACATTTATCTTATGCATGTTTTAAGTTATTTATTGCTTTTAAATATGTCTTAAAATGCATGAGATCAAAAGCTTGATTATGTTGCATGATGAAGGATTTTAGTTCACTTAAAATCTAACCAACATAGTAAGAGCCTTAAGTTCCAAACTTAAAAATTGAGTTAAAAGGTGCCATGCCAAAATATACACTTGCTTGGATATCCTTTACATCAATCTAGTAATAGTTTTCGCTCAGCGAGGTGTTACTTATTGGTCCTAAAGGGGCAAGGTACACAAATAATTGTGAGTACATGTTAGTTTTGGTGAAACTCAACGATATAAGTAAGGAGTCCTTTTATGTCGTGGCAAAATCGATAGGTTTACCTAATAAGTTATTAGACGTACCTATCAACCAAGAATAGTTTCTAGACTATTAGAAAAAGGCTTTTGCTTACCTAAGATGTTTTAGGATTAAGTCGACAAACTGTGCTTAGTTCTTCAATGATTTTAGGATCTTGGAATCATTTTATTCACACCTGCCGGAACACATAACTTGAATAAAATGCTTAATGAACATTGAATTATGCATGTATGCTAGAATTTAAGTTTATTAAGAGAAACTGTGAATGGTTATTTATTTGTTTATTCTTTTCAATTGTAGTTTTAAATATGGCAAACAACAATCAAAACATCATCATGGGTTCTGAGCTTATGGTCAAGCTGAACCTTGCAAATTTTCTTGAATGGGAAGCTAAGCTAGTTGAAATAGTCAAACTCAATGGACTTGAGTATGTACTATCACATCCCATGCCAAGCTACTATGCCAGAGACATGACCCCTGAGAGATTTTACGCCTGGGATGCGGATCTCAAAAAGGTTATGAGCCTCATGCTGAACAATATCCCTGATGATTGGGCTAGAAGGTTTGTAGCCTATGAACCTTTTACGCTCATCAAGAATCTGAGGGATATCTGTCGTGGAAGCACGGAGGACAGGGACCTGAACGTCCATGAGTTGATTGAATCAATGTCTGGTCTAAAGGTTAGTTCTCCCAACAGGTGTTATAGGATGGAAGTCCAAGAAACACATGTTCAGCTCCTTCGCACTAAACAGAGGGTAGGCGTCCCACTGAGGTTCCATGTGGATCTTATGCGTTCATACTTTGATCGCCTAAGTCTACTAGGAACACCAATAAGGGAAAGGATGGCAGTCTTTATCTTGCTCAATTCACTACACAGTGGGTTTGGTCGCTTCAAGCAACTATACCTAAGTGAACCAAGAGAAGAGACAGTTGCAGAATTTGTTCACCTTGTCAGAAAGGCTGAAATAATACTGGACTGTGAAGCCAAAGATTTACTCAAGGCTAGAAGGAGACCGTTCAAGAAAAGTGGAAAGTCCAAGGGCGATGCTAAATCAAAGCAGGACAAGTCCACATCAAGCTGTCTTTATTGTGATGGAATAGGCCATTATAAAAGAGAATGTCCAAAGCTAAAGGAAGATCAGAAGAACGGAACAGTCGTTCCATCTTCAGGTATTTTCGTTATAGACTGTATACTTGCTAATTCAACTTCTTGGGTATTAGATACAGGTTGTGGCTCACATTTATTTTCCAATCCACAGGGGCTAAGAAGAAGTAGAAAGTTAAGCAAGGATGAAGTCGACCTACGAGTGAGAAATGGAGCACGGATTGCTGCATTAGCTGTAGGAACTTATTATTTGTCGTTGCCCTCCGAGCTAGTTTTGGAACTGGAAGAATGTTTCCATGTTCCAAGTCTTACTAAAAACATCATTTCAGTTTCTTGCTTAGATGCTAAGGGATTTTCCTTTTTAATAAAAGACAATAGTTGTTCGTTTTATTTTAAAGAGATGTTTTATGGATCTGCTAGATTAGTCAATGGACTTTATTTATTAGATCACGACAAACAAGTATATAACATAAATACCAAAAAGGCCAAAAAGGATGATTCAGATCTCACATATATGTGGCATTGTCGATTAGGCCATATAAACTTGAAACGCTTAGAAAGACTTCAAAAGGAAGGAATTCTAGAACCATTTGACTTAGAGGATTATGGTAAATGCGAATCATGTTTACTTGGCAAAATGACAAAGCAACCTTTCTCTAAAGTTGGAGAAAGAGCAAATGAACTATTGGGTTTAATCCATACAGATGTATGTGGACCAATGAGTACAAATGCTAGAGGTGGTTTCAGCTACTTTATCACTTTCACTGATGACTTCAGTAGATATGGTTATGTCTACCTAATGAAGCATAAGTCTGAATCCTTTGACAAATTCAAGGAATTTCAGAGTGAAGTAGATAATCAATTAGGCAAGAAGATTAAGGCACTGCGGTCCGATAGAGGCGGTGAATATCTGAGCTATGAATTTGATGACCATCTGAAAGAATGTGGAATTCTATCAGAATTGACTCCTCCTGGAACACCACAATGGAACGGTGTGTCGGAACGGAGGAACAGAACCTTGCTAGACATGCACTAAATACAACTGCACTCACTATAAATAGAGCTCCGTCTAAAGCTGTCGAAAAGACTCCATATGAATTATGGTTTGGAAAGCCTCCAAATGTGTCTTTTCTTAAGATTTGGGGATGTGAAGTATACGTCAAACGATTAATTTTAGACAAACTTCATCCAAAATCTGACAAATGTATCCTTGTGGGCTATCCAAAGGAAACAAAGGGGTATTACTTCTACAATACATCTGAGAACAAGGTGTTTGTTGCTCGAGATGGTGTCTTTTTGGAGAAAGATCAAATTTCCAAAATGACAAGTGGGAGAAAAGTAGACCTCGAAGAAATTCGAGTCGAACAACAAACTCTAGAAAATGCTCAAGATGACATTCAGGATGAAACTCAGAGATCTTTAGAAGAATCTGGTGAGAATCATGGTCAATCTAGAAATGTTACCCCGCGTAGGTCGCAAAGATATAGATCTCAACCGGAAACGTACTTAGGTATTTTGACAAACGAGAGCTATGACGTTCTATTACTTGAAAGTGATGAACCTGCGACTTACAAGCAAGCTATGACGAGCCCTAGCTCCAAGCAATGGCAAGAAGCCATGCAATCTGAATTAGACTCCATGTCTGAAAACCAAGTATGGGATTTGGTCGATTTGCCAGATGGCTACCAAGCCATTGGAAGCAAATGGGTTTTCAAACTGAAAAAGGACAAGGATGGGAAACTTGATGTTTTCAAAGCAAGATTGGTTGCAAAAGGTTACAGGCAAGTCCACGGTGTGGATTACGATGAAACCTTTTCACCAGTTGCAATGCTAAAGTCTATTCGGATAATGTTAGCAATCGCTGCAAATTACGATTACGAAATATGGCAGATGGATGTCAAAACTGCTTTCTTAAACGGCGTTTTAACAGAAACTGTGTTTATGACACAGCCTGAAGGTTTTGAGGATCCAAAGAATGCTAAAAAGGTATGCAAGCTAAAGAAGTCAATCTACGGATTGAAGCAGGCATGCAGGAGCTGGAATATACGTTTTGATGAAGCAGTAAGTGACTTTGGTTTCATCAAGAACGCAGACGAATCTTGTGTATACAAAAAGGTCAGTGGGAGCAAAATTGCTTTCCTAGTATTATATGTCGACGACATATTACTTATCGGAAATGACATTCCTATGTTGAACTCTGTTAAGATTTGGCTTGGGAAATGTTTTTCGATGAAAGATCTAGGAGAAGCACAGTACATATTGGGCATCAAGATTTACAGAGATAGATTTAAAAAGATGATTGGACTTAGTCAAAGAACTTATATCAATAAGGTGCTTGATAGGTTCAAGATGGCGGACTCCAAGCGAGGCTACCTACCCATGTCTCATGGAATAACTCTAAGCAAGACTCAGTGCCCAAAAACACTTGATGAGCGTAGACGAATGAATGGGATTCCATATGCATCATTGATTGGTTCAATAATGTATGCTATGATATGTACACGCCCGGATGTTGCGTACGCACTCAGTGCTACGAGCAGATACCAGTCAGACCCAGGAGAGGCGCATTGGACTGCTGCCAAGAATATTCTGAAGTACCTGAAAAGGCACAAAGATGACTTCCTGGTCTATGGTGGAGATGATGAATTAATTGTTAAAGGCTATACAGACGCAAGTTTCCAAACCGACAAAGATGATTTCAGATCACAGTCTGGGTTTGTCTTCTGCCTCAACGGGGGTGCAGTAAGCTGGAAAAGTGCTAAGCAAAGAACCATTGCGGATTCTACAACTGAAGCGGAGTACATTGCTGCACATGAAGCAGCAAAGGAAGCTATATTGCTAAGTAAGTTCATAGGTGAACTTGGTGTAGTCCCCTCCATTAAAGGACCAATAGCCCTGTATTGTGATAATAACGGAGCTATTGCACAGGCAAAGGAGCCTAGACACCACCAGAGAGTCAAGCATGTACTTCGTAGATTTCACCTTCTACGAGAGTTCGTTGAAAGAAAAGAAGTCGAGATAAACAAGATTGGAACTGATGACAACATATCAGATCCATTGACTAAACCTCTGCCGCAGGCGAAGCACAACTCGCACACTGCAGCTATGGGAATCAAGCATATTGGAGAATGGCTTTGATATCCCTGTTTAATGTTTTAAAGTTTTAGAGTTTAAATCTTTGTAAAACATTATTGGTTAATCATTCACAATAAATGAAAAGAATTCATTTTTTCCACTTAATTTGTGGTTTATTAAATGATGAGTCCCTTCAATTTGACGATGTATTCAAGATAGACTGTCAGGACCAGTCCTGTGACTAAGAAATGTCTATCAAGTGATCTTGAATGTCAAAGGTTGAAAATGGTCCCTAGTCGGAGTTTTCTATAAAATTGGACGCATAGAAAACGTTAGACGATTAGAATGCAAGATGACTAGTAGTTCTGTTTCTTGAACTATGTGGACATGGCAATGTCATAATCATTTGCATAGATACTTACTTTGGGAAGACTAGTATCGGACAAGACCTATGAAACTTTACTGTAAGAGATGAAACTCTGTCATAAGTAAATTTCATTAAAATTATTAGACACTAAATCCTCAATACCTGAGTGATTTGAGATTACTTGTTTGAGAACTGGTTGCTTTGACGTTGACCAACCGTCGCACCGTAAAAGGAGGCTATAAAGGCAACGCTCAGGTAATCACCTATCAAACGAAGTCTAATCTCAAGATCGCAAGATTGGGATTGTCCTCCCATAAATTGGGATGAGATGCTTAAAAGTTGTACAAGGCCACTCGGAGAGCTAGAAACTGTGAAATGCATGGCCATGCTCGGATGAATCATAGGCTATGATTATCTGTTTATTTGATCAGTTGAACTCTGAAACTGAGGAACACCTCTGGACATAATAAGGATGACAACTCTTACCTTATGTTCAAGAGCAAGCATCGAGCGACAAAGGAATTAGGAAATGCAAACTTGTCCCTAAGGACAAGTGGGAGACTGAAGGAAATAATGCCCTTGGTCCAAGTATGCATTCAATGTTAAGTCTAATAAATGCGGTTCAGTATTAATTAACAAGTTAATAATTCAGTGAGATCAAGTGAGCTGAATGCCTGACTAGAGGCCGCTTCAGTTCAAGTGGAATTAATTATATTAATCCACAGCTTACTCTTGACTGAACCCGTAGGGTCACACAAATAGTACGTAAACGGATCAAGTATTTAATGGCATTAAATACTCCATCTATGGATATTCGGAATCGACGGATCTTGGTTTCAGTGGGAGCTGAGATCGTCACAGGCAAGAAATGAATACTCCGGAAACGATGATATTGCCGGAAACGGAAATATGGATCGTATCGGAAATATAAATATTATCCAAGTCGTAGATGTTACCGGAAACGGAAACATGGTACGTATCGGAAAATATTATCGGAAATGGAAATATTGCCGGAATCGGAAATATTGCCGGAAACGGAAATATTGTCAGAATCGGAAATATTATCGGAATCGGAAAATAATCCCGGAAACGGAAATATTAAATATTTGTTCGAAACGGAAATTGATTCCGGAATCGGAAATATTAAATATTGTTCGTATCGGAAATGAATTCCGGAACCGGGAATTTAATCGGAAGCGTAACGTACGAATAAACATCGGACGAGCTTGCTAGACACAAGGCCTAGCACGAAGCTAGGCCCAACGCCTAGCAAAGCCCGCGCGCGACCAAAGCAAGCAAAGCCCAAACGCGAGAGCAAGGCCAGCAGGCGCGCGCCCCTCGTGGGCTGCGAGCACTTGCTGGGCCTGGGCTCAGCGCGCGCGCGCGCATGGCGCCCCTCGTGGGCTGCTGCGCCTGCGTGTGTGTTTGTGCTTGCGTACGAAACCTTGAGCGGTTTGGATTCGTATAAGATTGATTTCCTAAGTCTACTAGATAAATTAAGTGATTGAATTTTAGATTAATTCAGATTCACTAAATCGTTTCCTAGTAGGATTCTAATATCCGATACCCATGCCCTGTAAATAGGTGATCAATGCTCACAATTTATATCGATTATTCAAGTATTCAAAGTGATTTTTAAGAGCAAAAATTCAGTCATACAATTGCCTATATGTGCCGAAAATTCTAAGTACCTTAAGGGCGATCCTAGTTGGTCAAGCTTAAGGCGGATCCGGACGACACTTGGAGTCCTAAAGACTTGTTCTTGTTCGGTTCGGGCGCAGCTAGGGAAGGCACGCATCAAATTGTATGCATCTAAACTATGCTAAATGATTATGTGTAAATAATATGCTTTCCTGGCTTTATGGTTTTTCCGCATGATTTATGAATTGTCATATGTATCATAACCTAATAGCCCTCTGGACTAGTTTTGGAACTGGAAGAGTGTTTCCATGTTCCAAGTCTTACTAAAAACATCATTTCTGTTTCTTGCTTAGATGTTAAGGGATTTTCCTTTTTAATAAAAGACAATAGTTGTTCGTTTTATTTTAAAGAGATGTTTTATGGATCTACTAGATTAGTCAATGGACTTTATTTATTAGATCACCACAAACAAGTTTATAACATAAATACCAAAAGGCCGAAAAGGATGATTCAGATCTCACCTATTTGTGGCATTGTCGATTAGGCCATATTAACTTGAAACGCATAGAAAGACTTCAAAAGGAAGGAATTCTAGAACCATTTGACTTAGAGGATTATGGTAAGTGCGAATCATGTTTACTTGGCAAAATGACAAAGCAACATTTCTCTAAAGTTGTAGAAAGAGAAACTGAACTATTGGGTTTAATCCATACAGATGTATGTGGACCAATACGTATAAATGCTAGAGGTGGTTTCAGCTACTTTATCACTTTCACTAATGACTTCAGTAGATATGGTTATGTCTACCTAATGAAGCATAAGTCTGAATCCTTTGACAAATTCAAGGAATTTCAGAGTGAAGTAGAGAATCAATTAGGCAATAAGATTAAGGCATTGCGCTCTGATAGAGGCGGTGAATATCTGAGCTATGAATTTGTTGACTATCTGAAAGAATGTGGAATTCTATCAGAATTGACTCCTCCTGGAACACCACAATGGAACGGTGTGTCGGAACAGAACCTTGCTAGACATGGTTAGATCAATGATGGGTCAGGCTGAACTTCCAATAGAATTTTGGGGACATGCACTAAATACAGCTGCACTCACTATAAATAGAGCTCCGTTTAAAGCTGTTGAAAAGACTCCATATGAGTTATGGTTTGGAAAGCCTCCAAAAGTGTCTTTTCTTAAGATTTGGGGATGTGAAGTATACGTCAAACGATTAATTTCAGATAAACTTCATCCAAAATCTGACAAATGTATCCTTGTGGGCTACCCAAAGGAAACAAAGGGGTATTACTTCTATAATACATCTAAGAACAAGGTGTTTGTTGCTCGAGATGGTATCTTTTTGGAAAAGGATCACATTTCCAAAATGACAGGTGGGAGAAAAGTAGACCTCGAAGAAATTCGAGTCGAATAACAAACTCTAGAGAATGCTCAAGATGACATTCAGGATGAAACTCAGAGATCTTTAGAAGAATCTGGTGAGAATCATGGACAATCTAGAAATGTAACCCCGCGTAGATCGCAAAGATATAGATCTCAACCGGAAAGGTACTTAGGTACTTTGACGAACGAGAGCTATGACGTTCTATTACTTGAAAGTGTTGAACCTGCCACTTACAAACAAGCTATGACGAGCCCTAGCTCAAAGCAATGGCAAGAAGCCATGCAATCTGAATTAGACTCCATGTCAGAAAACCAAGTGTGGGATTTGGTCGATTTGCCAGATGGCTACCAAGCCATAGGAAGCAAATGGGTTTTCAAACTAAAAAAGGACAAGGATGGGAAACTTGAAGTTTTTAAAGCTAGTTTGGTTGCAAAAGGTTACAGACAAGTCCACAGTGTGGATTACGATGAAACCTTTTCACCAGTTGCAATGCTAAAGTCTATTCGGATAATGTTAGCAATTGGTGCATATTACGATTACGAAATATGGCAGTTGGATGTCAAAACCGCTTTGAGGGTTTTAACAGAAACTGGTTTATGACACAGCCTGAGGGTTTTGAGGATCCAAATAATGCTAAAAAGGTATGCAAGCTTAAGAAATCAATCTACGGATTGAAGCAGGCATCAAGGAGTTGGAATATACATTTTGATGAAGCAGTCAGTGACTTTGGTTTCATCAAGAACGCAGACGAATCTTGTATATACAAGAAGGTCAGTGGGAGCAAAATCGCTTTTCTAGTATTATATGTGGACGACATATTACTTATCGGAAATGACATTCCTATGTTGAACTCTGTCAAGATTTGGCTTGGGAAATGTTTTTCGATGAAGGATCTAGGAGAAGCGCATTACATACTAGGCATCAAGATTTACAGAGATAGATCTAAAAAGATGATTGGACTTCGTCAGAGCACTTTTATCAATAAGGTGCTTGATAGGTTCAAGATGGCAGACTCCAAGCGAGGCTACCCATGTCTCATGGAATGACTCTAAGCAAGACTCAGTGCCCAAAAACACTTGATGAGCGTAGACGAATTAGTGGGATTCCATATGCATCATTGATTGGTTCAATGATGTATGTTATGATATGTACACGCCCGGATGTTGCGTATGCACTCAGTGCTACGAGCAGATACCAGTTAAACCCAGGAGAGGCACATTGGACTGCTGCCAAGAACATTCTGAAGTACCTGAAAAGGCACAAAGATGACTACCTAGTCTATGGTGGAGATTATGAATTAATTGTTAAAGGCTATACGGACGCAAGTTTCCAAACCGACAAGGATGATTTCAGATCACAGTCTAGGTTTGTCTTCTGCCTCAACGGAGGTGCAGTAAGCTGGAAAAGTGCTAAGCAAAGCACCATTGCGGATTCTACAACTGAAGCGAAGTACATTGCTGCACATGAAGCAGGAAAGGAAGCTATATGGCTAAGGAAAGTTATAGGTGAACTTGGTGTAGTCCCCTCCATTAAAGGACCAATAGCTCTGTATTGTGATAATAATGGAGCTATTTCACAGGCAAAGGAGCCTAAACACCACCAAAGAGTCAAGCATGTACTTCGTAGATTTCACCTTCTACGAGAGTTCGTTGAAAGAAAAGAAGTCGAGATAAGAAAGATTGGAACTGATGATAACATCTCAGATCGATTGACTAAACCTCTGCCGCAGGCGAAGCACAACTCGCACACTGCAGCTATGGGAATCAAGCATATTGGAGAATGGCTTTGATGTCCTTGTTTAATGTTTTAAAGTTTTAGAGTTTAATACTTTTTAAAACATTATTGGTTAATCATTCACAATAAATTAATAGAATTCATTTTCCATTTAATTTGTGGTTTATTAAATGATGAGTCCCTTCAATTTGACGATATATTCAAGATAGACTGTCAGGACCAGTCCTGTGACTAAGAAATGTCTATCAAGTGAACTTGAATGTCAAAAGATTGAAAATGGTCCCTGGTCGGAGTTTTCTATAAAGATGGACGCATAGAAAACGTTAGACGACTAGAATGCAAGATGACTAGTAGTTCTATTTCTTGAACTATGTGGACATGGCAATGTCGTAGTCATTTGCATAGATACTTACTTTGGGAAGACTAGTATCGGACAGACCTATGAAACTTTACTGTAAGAGATGAAAATCTGTCATAAGTAAATTTCATTAAAATTATTAGACACTAATCCTCAATACCTGAGTGATTTGAGATTACTTGTTTGAGAACTGCTTACTTTGACGTTGTCAACCGTCGCACCATAAAAGGAGGCTATAAAGGCAACGCTCAGGTTCACCTATTAAACGAAGTCTAATCTCAAGATCGCAAGATTGGGATTGTCCTCCCATAAATCGGGATGAGATGCTGAAAGTTGTACAAGGCCACTCGGAGAGCTAGAAACTGTAAAATGCATGGCCGTGGTCAGATGAATCATAGGCTATGATTATCTGTTTATTTGACCAGTTGAACTCTGAAACCAAGAAACACCTCTAGACATAATAAGGATGACAACTCTTACCTTATGTTCAAGAGCAAGCATCAAGCGACAAAGGAATTAGGAAATGCACACTTGTCCCTAAGGACAAGTGGGAGACTGAAGGAAATAATGCCCTTGGTCCAAGTATGCATTTAATATTAAGTCTAATAAAAGCGGTTCAGTATTAATTAAACAAGTTAATAATTCAGTGAGATCAAGTGAGCTGAATGCCTAGCTAGAGGCCGCTTCAGTTCAAGTGGAATTAATGATATTAATCCAATGCTTACTCTTGACTGAACCCGTAGGGTCACAGAAATAGTACGTAAACGGATCAAGTATTTAATGGCATTAAATACTCAATCTATGGATATTCGGAATCGACGGATCTTGGTTTCAGTAGGAGCTATGATCGTCAAAGGCAAGTAAATGAATACTCCAGAAATGATGATATTGCCGGAAACGAAAATATGGATCGTATCGGAAATATAAATATTATCCAAGTCGTAGATGTTGCCGGAAACGGAAACATGGTACGTATCGGAAAATATTATCGGAAATGGAAATATTGCCGGAATCAGAAATATTGCCGGAAACGGAAATATTAAATATTTGTTCGAAACGGAAATTAATTTCGGAATTGGAAATGTTACATATTGTTCGTATCGGAAATGAATTCCGGAATCGGGAATTTAATCGGAAGCGTATCGTACGAATTTGCATCGGACGAGACTTGCTAGACGAACGCCCAACACGAAACCAGGCCGTCGCCCAGCAAACCACACGCATCAACACACGCCAAAGCCTCGCCAGGCCCAGCGCAGGGCCAGGCCCAGCAAGGCATGGCGCGCGCGCGGATCGGATAGGCTGCGAGCATGGGCCAGGCGTCGTGTAGTTCGCGTGGGCCGCAAGGCATGCGCTCGGGCTGTGTTGTGCGGTGCTCGTTCTCGTGCTCGTGTGCGTGCTATACAAATCCTAAAGCTATCGGTATTCGTGCTATGATTAAATCCTAATCCTAAAAGATAAAATTAATTATCTAGAGTTCTAAAAGGATTCTAATTAATTAATTAGTGTTCTAACAGGATTCGAAATCCTTTTCCATGGTTCTATAAATATATGCCTACACGAGTTTTTTAACAAGTATTAATACAATAAAAGCTGTGATTTTTGAGCAGAAAAATCAGTCACATTACTTGCCCATTTAGCCGAAAAAAATAGTACCTTAAGGGCGATTCTAGTTGGGCAATCTTAAGGCGTATCCGGACGTGTTGTGCACTATCTACGGAGGGACAACAGTTGGAGTCCTAAAGACTTGTTCTTGTTCGGTTCGGGCGCAGCTAGGGAGGGCACGCTACAAAGTGTATGCATCTGAATTATTTCCCGGCATTAAGGTTTGTCCGCATGATTTATGTTTTTCATATGTATCATAACCTAACAGTTGTTTCATTCTTTCTTCTTAGGCCGTTGTGCATTGGAATTCCGTGGGTAGGATCCGACTGTCGGTAGGAGTTCGACTTATTATTATTTGGTGCATGGTGGCTCCCATCACCCTTTCTTTCCTTTTGAGGATACTTTACTTTACCCGTTCGAAGCTACTTTTTATTAAACTGTGAGTCAAGAGTCGTGTCATGTGTCGAGTCTTGTCTCTATGTTTATCTGTTTATTATATGGCTTTTGCATGTTGATTATTTAATTTGTCGAGTGAAGCATGTTAGGATAGAATGTTATTTTAGCTTGTTCGTACTCAGCTTTCGTTGACTTCGTGCTTCATGTCTTCTGGTCATGGCCTTTGCCTTAATGACCCTGTGATGATCCGTCAATTGCATTTGCGTTGTTGGGGAGTAGATTTTCAATAAAGCAGGTTCGTAGAGATAACTTGCGGGAAAAGTTATCATGGGATTCGAGTTGAGAGTTTTATTTTTCCGTAATTTATAAACTCTTTATTTTTTTTTTAAGTCATGACTACTATTTTCAGTTAATGGATTTTAAATGGTTTACTTTTGATTGGGCATCAGTGGTTCCAACTTGTTTTATTAACCATTAACTATTTATTTAATGTGTTTGAAAGTTAGTTAATTCCGCTGCGTAATTCTGGTAAATAGCCTTAGCCGTTATCACGGTGGCGGTAATATCTTGGTAATTCCTGTGTTTTAAGTTGGAAAATGTTTTATAAAAAGCAAGGAATTATTAGAGTGTTACACTATACTTTGATGGCGCATCCAACCAGAAAGGACGCGGTGTCGGCGTACTCCTCATCAGTCCGGAAGGTGCACATGTTCCAATTTCGGTCAAACTAGACATCGAGGCTACCAACAATGCCGCAGAATACGAGGCCTGTAAAGTTGGGCTGGAATCCGCGCAAGCCTTGGAGTCAAACACCTTTGATTCTTCGGCGACTCATCCTTGATCATAAATCAAATATCAAGGAGATGGAAGGTGCGAAGCACTAGTCTCTTAATGTATCAGGCTCACCTAGACCAAATAGCTGAGCAATTCGAGGAAATCGAATTCACATACTTACCACGAGATGATAATCAATTCGCGGATGCACTAGCTAAATTAGCTTCCATGCTCAACATCCCAAATGAGATGTATATAATGAACCTCCGAGTCGAACGGAGTGAAGAACCAGCCTACTGTTGTGCCATTGACAACGAACCGGAAACATTCGCAGAAGAACCCTGGTACACGGACATACTCCGCTACAAAACAAACGGAGACTTCCCACTAGACACGTCACCACGAGCCAAACGCGCTCTACGATTGCTGGCTTCCCAGTATCACTTATGCCTAGGAGAGTTATACAAGTATACACCTAACAAAATCAAAATGTGGTGCGTCCATCAAGACCGACCAAAACGATTGATGGAAGAATACCATAATGGTGTATGCGGTCCACACATGAACGACAAAATGCTAGCCAGAATAATATCGCGCTCAGGCTATTACTGGACCACTATGGAAACATATTGTTACCATTTCGTCAAAACATGCCCCAAATGCCAAATATTTAGCAATCTGAACCATTTACCTCCCTCAAAACTGTACACCTTCACCTCCCCCTGGCCGTTCTCTACCTGGGGTATTAATATAATTCGCAAAATCACACCAACAGGTGTCAGAGGACATGAATACGTCCTAGTGGCGAATGATGACTTCACCAAATGGGTAGAAGAAGTCTCATTTTCCCAAATAACATCCAAACATGTCGCAAAATTCCTAGAAAGAAACATCTTCTGCAGAAATAGAGTTCCACACGAGCTCATAAGCGACCAAGGTTCCAACTTCAGGGCCTAAGTCCAAGACTTACTCGAAAAATACCGAGTTAAACATCATAAGTAATCACCATACAGACCCTAGCTGAACGGAGCAGTCGAATGGGCCAACAAGAACCTCAAAAGTATAATTGAAAAAATGGCTGAAAAACGCCAGAAGTCTCATTTGTAATTTTCAACCATTTTTTAAACAAAAGGGTTAAACCTCGCAAAATCAAAGAAGGCGATTTCGTACTTATAGAAGTCAGTGCACCAACCACGGACCCCCTAGGTAAATTCCGACCAAACTGGACCAGGCCATATTTCGTGAAAACCATCCTTCCAGGAGGGGAGGAAAAACTATCTGACATTGATGGGGCAGAATTCGCAAACCTCACTAATCTAGATTAGTTAAAGAAATATTACATCTAAAAACGAGATAGGGAAAGAGATCAACTCAATAGGCAAGCAATCATAGCTCGCCCCTTTCTAAAGGAGATTAAATAGACCAAGAAATTTTCTGCAAATCGAATTAATTATTGCAAGGAATTTAAAAAGACTGTTCAGACTTCGTAGGCTAGGCTCACGCATTTTGCAGAAAAGAAAAAAACGCCAGGAGAAATACGACGCAAGTGACCTAGAGCGCGGGAAATAAATAGAGCAGCATATGCAACGTTGTAATATACCAATGCTGCACAGCCACGCGCTGAAATATTTCAGCGCTACCCAGTCAAGCGCTGGAATGTTTCAGCGCCTTCGCTCAAGTGTTCCGAACCTTTCCTGCACGCCAACATAAAAACTTCGAAAACTTGGGGGGTACACGCTGCACAATCCCTGCACGCAATATAGCTAGAACTACGCGCAACCTGATTCTAAACTAAGATTACTTAGGGCAGATACGTAGGCAATCCAAAAATAAACGGATTCGGTCCAAATAATCTGCAAATCTTTATTTAGCATTAAAAAAGCAAAAAATAAAATTTCATAAACTTCGAAATCATATTATTTTTTTAAGAGTACAAGTGTTATTGTCTATGTAATGATTCTAAGGGCACCCATGCAACAAACCAGGGAGCACCTCTACTCCTAGACCTACATCACCAAAAGGGGAGTGTACGCACGAACACTGTAGAATTCGGATCAGCACGGGTAGCCATCACCCTTAAATATATAGCACGACTCTCGAAACGCTGCCAAGCCTTTTCCAAGCGCATCACTTCTTCCTGAAGTTTATACCTCTCAAAACAATACGCAGCCACAAGCGTTAACGAAGGGGAAGAGCCTCGACTTTGCGGAAGTGAACCTTGTACCAAATCATAGACTTCCCCTTCTTCATCACAAGAGGAACGTGATCGTAAAAACGCAAAGCACGGTCCGCACCTTTAGAAGCCCTTAAACGAAGTACACGGGGTCGATGCATAAACCAATACCTTTTATGCGCCAAAGCCTGTATTTCGGCCTTGAATTCAAGGAGATTGTCATCACCGGAAGTAGACATAGCGCAAGGAGAAGAAGACATAGCATAAGGATAAGATCTAGGGCACCCCCACCCTTTATTTATAGTCACACCAAGCAGAAATGCGGTTTCATTAAAACGGACGTACAAATTTGTATTTCCGCAGAATACATAAACCAGCGCTGAAAAATTCCAGCACTCAGATTAAAGCGCTAGAATATTTCAGCGCAGCCAAGCCAAGCGTTGGAATTTTTATGCGCTGGCAAGACAGTTTCGCATAAGCTCTACCAGCCACGCAGATTTCGATTTTCAAGCTTGATTAAAATTCCTATCTTCCTTATACTCTGTTATAGGTCAGCTATTGTAGGACAACCAGAATTCAATTACTTTTCTAAGACTCTGTACTCGAACTCGATTCCCAATTAAAGATTTACTTCGATTGAAACTCTGAAAGCACTTTTGACCGTAAAACTTAAAAGCGCATCATTTCCTGTTATGTGTTTTTTTGTTTTCTTTTCTGTATAGGTGAGTCAGTATACCACCAAGAGGCAATACCTCCGACTAAGGCAAGATACTGAAAAATGGTCTTTTTTTCGCACAATTCGATGCATGCAGACTAGAAAAATACATGTGTGTGGCCTACTAAGGAGGCCCAGTAAACCCCGAGGGAAAAGGCTCATCCTCCTCGCCAGGAGCACCAATACTCGTGCCAGCACCCTGCGAATCCTGCAGACCATGGAACAGGGTCTCGAGCTGAGAAGAGTCCCAACTCTGCGTCTGCGGCGCAGGCACCCACCCAGCGTGGATGGGCTACTGAAATGGCTAAGGCTGCCAACCAGGCTGGAAAGGCCAAAATGAAGGAGCCTGCCAACCCATCTGAGACTGTGGCACCTCGAATGGCCCAGCATAACTCCTCCTAGGCTCAATCGGTGGAGACCAAAACTGATGTCCTAAAAGCGCGGACTCGCACTCAAAAGAATACCGATCCCTCCGAGGAGTCCGGACCTTCTCTTATACTCGGAATGCGGCACCCTAGTCTGCAAAATCCAGATACAAGTCAGCACATGTACAATCAACTGACAAACCAAAAAAATGACCAGGCACCATACCTGAGTGGAGTTCGGGTTCCTACAAGAAAGAGCTGCCCGAGTCGAGGACAACGCGACCTTCAACCGGTTGACCACTCGGACTACCTGGTTGACCATCCCAACAGGTACCTGAACAGAAAAAAAAATTCAGCAATCATGCATAAAAAAATGGTAAGGTATGCAATATGTATGATTGCTAGACGAATAAATATCATACCGTACTAGCACCCGCAGGGACTAACGGGTGAGATCCCTCCTCACCAGGGATCACAGGCATCTCCTGAAGGAAATAATGCCCTTGGTCCAAGTATGCATTCTATGTTAAGTCTAATAAATGCGGTTCAGTATTAATTAACAAGTTAATAATTCAGTGAGATCAAGTGAGCTGAATGCCTAGCTAGAGGCCGCTTCAGTTCAAGTGGAATTAATGATATTAATCCACAGCTTACTCTTGACTGAACCCGTAGGGTCACACAAATAGTACGTAAACGGATCAAGTATTTAATGGCATTAAATACTCCATCTATGAATATTCGGAACCGACGGATCTTGGTTTCAGTGGGAGCTAAGATCGTCACAGGCAAGAAATGAATACTCCGGAAACGATGATATTGCCGGAAACGGAAATATGGATCGTATCGGAAATATGAATATTATCCAAATCGTAGATGTTGCCGGAAACGGAAACATGGTACGTATCGGAAAATATTATTGGAAATGGAAATATTACCAGAATCGGAAATATTGCCGGAAACGGAAATATTGTCAGAATCGGAAATATTGCCGGAATCGGAAAATAATTCCGGAAACGGAAATATTAAATATTTGTTCGAAACGGAAATTAATTACGGAATCGGAAATATTAAATATTGTTCGTATCGGAAATAGATTCCGGAAATGGAAATTTAATCGGAAGCGTATCGTACGAATTAGCATCGGACGAGGCTTGCCGGACGAAGGCCCAGCACGAAGCCGGGGCCATCGCCCAGCAAGCGTGCGCGCCACAAGCCCAGCCAAGGCAGCGCCCAGGCCTACCGCAAGGCAGGCCCAGCGCGCGCCAAGGGCCACGGCTGCGTGGGCCGTGCTGCGCGGGCTGCTGCTCGCACGCATGGGCAGCCCTTGTGGCTGCCGTGTGTGTGTGAGTTTGTGCTCATGCATGATTCCTGAATCTGCAAGAGTCAGTGTATGATTAAATGTCTATTCCTAATTGGATAAATTAATTAAATAGAATTCATGTAGGATTCTAATTCCAATTAATTCGCATCCTACTAGGATTACGATTCCTTTTCCATAACTCTATAAATAAAGGCCTAGGGGTCATAATTTATACATAAGTTTCAAAGTATTCAAAAGTGAGTTTTTTGAGAGAAAATTAAAACACATCTTGCTCATAAAAGTGCCGAATTTTCTAGTACCTTAAGGGCGGTTCTAGTTGGTCAATCTTAAGGCGGATCCGGACGTGCTGTGGACTATCTACGGAGGGACGACATTTGGAGTCCTAAAAGACTTGTTCTTGTTCGGTTCGGGCGCAGCTAGGGAAGGCACGCAACAAAGAGTATGCATCTAATTATGCTATATGATTATGTGTAAATAATATGTTTCCTGGGTTAATGGTTGTTTCCGCATGATCTATGTAAATGTCATATGTATCATAACCTAACAGTGGTATCACGAGCCCCTTATTATTTTCATAATCTAAATTGCATGAACATGGTTAAATATTACAAATTTGCAAGAATTAAAAGGGGTGATTAATTTTCATAATTGTTAATTAATTGCAAATTGCGTTTATTTAATTATATGTACGCAGTTTTTCGGCAGTTTCTTCATTACTCATCCGAATTGAGTGATTTTTGTGTCAATTCCGCATGTAAAAGGCATTCTAAAATTTTGACAAAAATAGTATTTTTCTGCCGAACCCAGAATTCTCAAATTCGAAGCCTAACTATGACTTTTCGAAGGTTTTAGTTTTTCGAATGCAAAATTTCGTAAATTTAAGATGTTAAATTAAATATTTGCGATTCCTGTTGATAAATCTTGAATTTTTGATTGACCTACTGCATATGTTTAACAAGTTTGAATGCCTAGTCTTGTTAATTATGCAATCTAATTTGTAATTATGATTAATTTGTTGAAAATTAGAATAATTTAGAATTAATTTGATTTTCATAATTAATTGTAATTTAATTAGAAACCTATGATTAAAAACCACCATAAAAATTGTAAATTTACGATAAATTTTAAATTTTTATGACCTAGACTTGAATCCATAACAATCGGAAATCAATTGGATAATAAATTTTCGATTTTTTCGCCCTAAAATTATGAAATTAATAATATTTATTAATTTGTCATTAATTTTAAATATAAATTTTAAATTTTTTTTTGCGATTCGTTCAAATAACTTGCACGCACGAAGCAATGGACGCTTCGTGTTACCCTTAAGGGGTGTTGTATAATGCGGGCATGCGACGACGAGCAAGGGAGCTCGTCGCCCGTGCGGCACGAATGCAATGAGCAAGGGCGTAGTGCACGAGCACAAGGCAGAAGCCCTGCCTTGTGTCGTGTGCCACGAGCAATGAACGAATGGGCATGGGCGAAGGGCGAGCCAAGGCAGTCGCGTGTGGGCAGCAAGCGAGCTGCGCCACAACGCGCGCTGCCTCGCACAAGTGCGCGCAGCCTCGCGCGCAACGAGCGCAAGCTCGCGTGCCACGAGCGCTGCGCCCAGCACTGCTCGCGCGCGCAGCGCGCGATGTCGCTCGCCCAGCGAGCGATGTCGCGCACCAGCGAGCGATGTCGCGCCCCAGCGAGCGATGGCTCGCGCGCACAGCGAGCGAGCCAGCGCGCCCAGCGAGCGATCTCGCGCGCGCACTGCGAGCGATAGCTCGCGTGCGATGGGGCGCTGTGCGGAGGCTTGCGATGAGATAGCAGTAGCTATGCGACGAGCGCATGGGCTGCGCGCACATGGCCAGCAATGGCTGTGTGCGTGCGGCCCATGGGCATGCAACGCGTAGGGTGTTTGCGTTACGATTAGATCGTTTTGAATGTTTAATTTGAAAATTTCAGTTCACGTAATTTTAATTAATTTTAAAATTAATAATTTGAATTAATTTCTTGGGTTTTAATTTTGAATATTATAATTATAATAAATGAAATTTATTCTAATTATTTTACTAAAATTAAAATCATGAATTAATTTAAATGCGACTGAAATTAAATTAAATTTTTGGATTCAATTATAAATTTATGTGAGCTTTAAATTTTAATTAAATTTGTATGTTTCCGGTTAGACTAGAAATACAATTTTATGTTTAAAATTAGTAAAGCTTATGAATTTATTGGTTTGAGTGGGAGCGCTTTTTAGTCATAAACTCTTGATTAGGTCTACAAATCCTTAAGGTTAAAACAACTCGATTAGAATTAATAAGGACTGAATAATTGGTAGATTATTGGTGCCCTTGATTAATTGCTGCAAATGTTTACGTGATGCATAATGTGTTTTACTAACCAGCTATGTGGGCCATTCATGATAATGAATGGGTGAATGGTATATATTGTATATGTACTGTTTTGCAGGTTATGAAGTGACTAGTATGGCCCAAATAGGATAGAAAATATGGTCTGCGTACCATTAATTTGAATGTAATTGGTCTAAAGTACCAAAGTTATTTTTCAATTCAAATATGGTCTGCGAACCATCAAATAGTTGTAATTAGTTATAGCTTATCCTATTTGAAGAAAATGGTGCCTCCCACGGAGATTTTCAAGACGGACTTTGAAGTCAAAGCTTCAAGATGAAGTCGGGCCATACTAGATCACAAATATCTTATGCATGTTTTAAGTTATTTATTGCTTTAAATATGTCTTAAAATGCATGAGATCAAAAGCTTGATTATGTTGCATGATTAAGGATTTTAGTTCACTTAAAATCTAACCAACATAGTAAGAGCCTTAAGTTCCAAACTTAAAAATTGAGTTAAAAGGTGCCATGCCAAAATATACACTTGCTTGGATATCCTTTACATCAATCTAGTAATAGTTTTCGCTCAGCGAGGTGTTACTTATTGGTCCTAAAGGGGCAAGGTACACAAATAATTGTGAGTACATGTTAGTTTTGGTGAAACTCAACGATATAAGTAAGGAGTCCTTTTATGTCGTGGCAAATTCGATAGGTTTACCTAATAAGTTCTTAGACGTACCTATCAACCAAGAATAGTTTCTAGACTATTAGCAAAAGGCTTTTGCTTACCTAAGATGTTCTAGGATTAAGTCGACAAACTGTGCTTAGTTCTTCAATGATTTTAGGATCTTGGAATCATTTTATTCACACCTGCCGGAACACATAACTTGAATAAAATGCTTAATAAACATTGAATTATGCATGTATGCTAGAATTTAAGTTTATTAAGAGAAACTGTGAATGGTTATTTATTTGTTTATTCTTTTCAATTGTAGTTTTTAATATGGCAAACAACAATCAAAACATCATGGGTTCTGAGCTTATGGTCAAGCTGAACCTGACAAATTTTCTTGAATGGGAAGCTAAGCTAGTTGAAATAGTCAAACTCAATGGACTTGAGTATGTACTATCACATCCCATGCCAAGCTACTATGCCAGAGACATGACCCCTGAGAGATTTTACGCCTGGGATGCGGATCTCAAAAAGGTTATGAGTCTCATGCTGAACAATATCCCTGATGATTGGGCTAGAAGGTTTGTAGCTTATGAACCTTTTACGCTCATCAAGAATCTGAGGGATATCTGTCGTGGAAGTACGGAGGACAGGGACCTGAACGTCCATGAGTTGATTGAATCAATGTCTGGGCTAAAGGTTAGTTCTCCCAACAGGTGTTATAGGATGGAGGTCCAAGAAACACATGTTCAGCTCCTTCGCACCAAACAGAGGGTAGGCGTCCCACTGAGGTTCCATGTGGATCTTATGTGTTCATATTTTGATCGCCTAAGTCTACTAGGAACACCAATAAGCGAAAGGATGGCAGTCTCCATCTTGCTCAATTCACTACACAGTGGGTTTGGTCGCTTCAAGCAACAATACCTAAGTGAACCAAGAGAAGAAACAGTTGCAGAATTTATTCACCTTGTCAGAAAGGCTGAAATAGTACTGGACTGTGAAGCCAAAGATTTACTCAAGGCTAGAAAGAGACCATTCAAGAAAGGTGGAAAGTCCAAGGGCAATGCTAAATCAAAGCAGGACAAGTCCACATCAAGCTGTCTTTATTGTAATGGAATAGGCCATTACAAAAGAGAATGTCCAAAGCTAAAGGAAGATCAGAAGAACGGAACAGTCGTTCCATCTTCAGGTATTTTTCGTTATAGACTGTATACTTGCAAATTCAACTTCTTGGGTATTAGATACAGGTTGTGGCTCACACTTATGTTCCAATCCACAGGGACTAAGAAGAAGTAGAAAGTTAAGCAAGGGAGAAGTCGACCTACGAGTGGGAAATGGAGCACGGATTGCTGCATTAGCCGTAGGAACTTACTATTTGTCGTTGCCCTCCGGGCTAGTTTTGGAACTGGAAGAATGTTTCCATGTTCCAAGTCTTACTAAAAACATCATTTCAGTTTCTTGCTTAGATGCTAAGGGATTTTCCTTTATAATAAAAGACAATAGTTGTTCGTTTTATTTTAAAGAGATGTTTTATGGATCTGCTAGATTAGTCAATGGACTTTATTTATTAGATCACGACAAACAAGTATATAACATAAATACCAAAAGGGCCAAAAAGGATGATTCAGATCTCACCTATCTGTGGCATTGTCGATTAGGCCATATAAACTTGAAACGCTTAGAAAGACTTCAAAGGGAAGGAATTCTAGAACCATTTGACTTAGAGGATTATGGTAAATGCGAATCATGTTTACTTGGCAAAATGACAAAGCAACCTTTCTCTAAAGTCGGAGAAAGAGCAAATGAACTATTGGGTTTAATCCATACAGATGTATGTGGACCAATGAGTACAAATGCTAGAGGTGGTTTCAGCTACTTTATCACTTTCACTGATGACTTCAGTAGGTATGGTTATGTCTACCTAATGAAGCATAAGTCTGAATCCTTTGACAAATTCAAGGAATTTCAGAGTGAAGTAGATAATCAATTAGGCAAGAAGATTAAGGCACTGCGGTCTGATAGAGGCGGTGAATATCTGAGCTATGAATTTGATGACCATCTGAAAGAATGTGGAATTCTATCAGAATTGACTCCTCCTGGAACACCACAATGGAACGGTGTGTCAGAACGGAGGAACAGAACCTTGCTAGACATGGTCAGGTCAATGATGGGTCAGGCCGAACTTCCATTAGAATTTTGGGGACATGCACTAAATACAGCTGCACTCACTATAAATAGAGCTCCGTCTAAAGCTGTCGAAAAGACTCCATACGAATTATGGTTTGGAAAACCTCCAAATGTGTCTTTTCTTAAGATTTGGGGATGTGAAGTATACGTCAAACGATTAATTTCAGACAAACTTCATCCAAAATCTGGTGAGAATCATGGTCAATCTAGAAATGTTACCCCGCGTAGATCGCAAAGATATAGATCTCAACCGGAAAGGTACTTAGGTATTTTGACGAACGAGAGCTATGACGTTCTATTACTTGAAAGTGATGAACCTGCGACTTACAAGCAAGCTATGACGAGCCCTAGCTCCAAGCAATGGCAAGAAGCCATGCAATCTGAATTAGACTCCATGTCTGAAAACCAAGTATGGGATTTGGTCGATTTGCCAGATGGCTACCAAGCCATTGGAAGCAAATGGGTTTTCAAACTGAAAAAGGACAAGGATGGGAAACTTGAAGTTTTCAAAGCTAGATTGGTTGCAAAAGGTTACAGGCAAGTCCACGGTGTGGATTACGATGAAACCTTTTCACCAGTTGCAATGCTAAAGTCTATTCGAATAATGTTAGCAATCGCTGCATATTACGATTACGAAATATGGCAGATGGATGTCAAAACTGCTTTCTTAAACGGCGTTTTAACAGAAACTGTGTTTATGACACAGCCTGAAGGTTTTGAGGATCCAAAGAATGCTAAAAAGGTATGCAAGCTAAAGAAGTCAATCTACGGATTGAAGCAGGCATCCAGGAGCTGGAATATACGTTTTGATGAAGCAGTCAGTGACTTTGGTTTCATCAAGAACGCGGACGAATCTTGTGTATACAAGAAGGTCAGTGGGAGCAAAATTGCTTTCCTAGTATTATATGTCGACGACATATTGCTTATCGGAAATAACATTCCTATGTTGAACTCTGTCAAGATTTGGCTTGGGAAATGTTTTTCGATGAAGGATCTAGGAGAAGCACAGTACATATTGGGCATCAAGATTTACAGAGATAGATCTAAAAAGATGATTGGACTTAGTCAAAGCACTTATCTCAATAAGGTGCTTGATAGGTTCAAGATGGCGGACTCCAAGCGAGGCTACCTACCCATGTCTCATGGAATGACTCTAAGCAAGACTCAGTGCCCAAAAACACTTGATGAGCGTAGACGAATGAGTGGGATTCCATATGCATCATTGATTGGTTCAATAATGTATGCTATGATATGTACACGCCCGGATGTTGCGTACGCACTCAGTGCTACGAGCAGATACCAGTCAGACCCAGGAGAGGCGCATTGGACTGCTGCCAAGAACATTCTGAAGTACCTGAAAAGGCACAAAGATGACTTCCTGGTCTATGGTGGAGATGATGAATTAATTGTTAAAGGCTATACGGACGCAAGTTTCCAAACCGACAAAGATGATTTCAGATCACAGTCTGGGTTTGTCTTCTGCCTCAACGGAGGAGCAGTAAGCTGGAAAAGTGCTAAGCAAAGCACCATTGCGGATTCTACAACTGAAGCGGAGTACATTGCTGCACATGAAGCAGCAAAGGAAGCTATATGGCTAAGGAAGTTCATAGGAGAACTTGGTGTAGTCCCCTCCATTAAAGGACCAATAGCCCTGTATTGTGATAATAACGGAGCTATTGCACAGGCAAAAGAGCCTAGACACCACCAGAGAGTCAAGCATGTACTTCGTAGATTTCACCTTCTACGAGAGTTCGTTGAAAGAAAAGAAGTCGAGATAAGCAAAATTGGAACTGATGACAACATATCAGATCCATTAACTAAACCTCTGCCGCAAGCGAAGCACAACTCGCACACTGCAGCTATGGGAATCAAGCATATTGGAGAATGGCTTTGATGTCTCTGTTTAATGTTTTAAAGTTTTAGAGTTTAAATCTTTGTAAAACATTATTGGTTAATCATTCACAATAAATGAAAGAAATTCATTTTTCCATTTAATTTGTGGTTTATTAAATGATGAGTCCCTTCAACTTGACGATATATTCAAGATAGACTGTCAGGACCAGTCCTGTGACTAAGAAATGTCTATCAAGTGAACTTGAATGTCAAAGGTTGAAAATGGTCCCTAATCGGAGTTTTCTATAAAATTGGACGCATAGAAAACGTTAGACGATTAGAATGCAAGATGACTAGTAGTTCTGTTTCTTGAACTATGTGGACATGGCAATGTCATAATCATTTGCATAGATACTTACTTTGGGAAGACTAGTATCGGACAAGACCTATGAAACTTTACTGTAAGAGATGAAAGTCTGTCATAAGTAAATTTCATTAAATTATTAGACACTAAATCCTCAATACCTGAGTGATTTGAGATTACTTGTTTGAGAACTGGTTGCTTTGACGTTGACCAACCGTCGCACCGTAAAAGGAGGCTATAAAGGCAACGCTCAGGTAATCACCTATCAAACGAAGTCTAATCTCAAGATCGCAAGATTGGGATTGTCCTCCCATAAATCGGGATGAGATGCTTAAAAGTTGTACAAGGCCACTCGGAGAGCTAGAAACTGTGAAATGCATGGCCGTGCTCGGATGAATCATAGGCTATGATTATCTGTTTATTTGATCAGTTGAACTCTGAAACCGAGAAACACCTCTGGACATAATAAGGATGACAACTCTTACCTTATGTTCAAGAGCAAGCATCGAGCGACAAAGGAATTAGGAAATGCACACTTGTCCCTAAGGACAAGTGGGAGACTGAAGGAAATAATGCCCTTGGTCCAAGTATGCATTCTATGTTAAGTCTAATAAATGCGGTTCAGTATTAATTAACAAGTTAATAATTCAGTGAGATCAAGTGAGCTGAATGCCTAGCTAGAGGCCGCTTCAGTTCAAGTGGAATTAATGATATTAATCCACAGCTTACTCTTGACTGAACCCGTAGGGTCACACAAATAGTACGTAAACGGATCAAGTATTTAATGGCATTAAATACTCCATCTATGAATATTCGGAACCGACGGATCTTGGTTTCAGTGGGAGCTAAGATCGTCACAGGCAAGAAATGAATACTCCGGAAACGATGATATTGCCGGAAACGGAAATATGGATCGTATCGGAAATATGAATATTATCCAAATCGTAGATGTTGCCGGAAACGGAAACATGGTACGTATCGGAAAATATTATTGGAAATGGAAATATTACCAGAATCGGAAATATTGCCGGAAACGGAAATATTGTCAGAATCGGAAATATTGCCGGAATCGGAAAATAATTCCGGAAACGGAAATATTAAATATTTGTTCGAAACGGAAATTAATTCCGGAATCGGAAATATTAAATATTGTTCGTATCGGAAATAGATTCCGGAAATGGAAATTTAATCGGAAGCGTATCGTACGAATTAGCATCGGACGAGGCTTGCCGGACGAAGGCCCAGCACGAAGCCGGGGCCATCGCCCAGCAAGCGTGCGCGCCACAAGCCCAGCCAAGGCAGCGCCCAGGCCTACCGCAAGGCAGGCCCAGCGCGCGCCAAGGGCCACGGCTGCGTGGGCCGTGCTGCGCGGGCTGCTGCTCGCACGCATGGGCAGCCCTTGTGGCTGCCGTGTGTGTGTGAGTTTGTGCTCATGCATGATTCCTGAATCTGCAAGAGTCAGTGTATGATTAAATGTCTATTCCTAATTGGATAAATTAATTAAATAGAATTCATGTAGGATTCTAATTCCAATTAATTCGCATCCTACTAGGATTACGATTCCTTTTCCATAACTCTATAAATAAAGGCCTAGGGGTCATAATTTATACATAAGTTTCAAAGTATTCAAAAGTGAGTTTTTTGAGAGAAAATTAAAACACATCTTGCTCATAAAAGTGCCGAATTTTCTAGTACCTTAAGGGCGGTTCTAGTTGGTCAATCTTAAGGCGGATCCGGACGTGCTGTGGACTATCTACGGAGGGACGACATTTGGAGTCCTAAAAGACTTGTTCTTGTTCGGTTCGGGCGCAGCTAGGGAAGGCACGCAACAAAGAGTATGCATCTAATTATGCTATATGATTATGTGTAAATAATATGTTTCCTGGGTTAATGGTTGTTTCCGCATGATCTATGTAAATGTCATATGTATCATAACCTAACATCTCCTACGTGATCCTAGACTCGCCCGCTGTGGTATAGTGAATCACGCAGTTGGGCGGCACCCAACCGCCAAGATCAGTAAACTCAGGCTGCAACGTAGACAAATAACAAATCAGAACACAACAAAAGAGCAAAAACACGTGAATATCAATAAGTTCCTAAGATTATATGCACCTCGACGACCGGTGGAAGCAAGACCCGAAGCTGCACAAAGTCAGGATAGTTGTGATCAAGCATCACCAGCTGGCCCTCAAGCATACCCCGTCGCAGCACCGCCCCACGACTAGCAAGGACGCATGTAGGGCGCAACATACTAGAAAGCGGCGACTTGGGCACCCGTATAAGCTTAGTAATCTGCCGGAGTACCCGCTCCCCCAAGAACCAGGTAGGGCCCCTAGGACCCTGGTACAAAATCCGGCACCGAGACTGCCGTCGAGCCTCCACCAACGCCTCTGTCTCCTCAAACCCGGCCCAACAGGACCAACTCACCTGTTTGCAGAACAAAAAACAGATAGGTCAAGTAACTCGCATAAAACGAGATAAAGTAAGAAAGGAAACTAATGATGCTTACCAAGTCAGGGCTCCCAGTCGCTATCATATCCCTGAACCTTTTCATTGGAGGGCGTCTCTTCAACTTCCCAGCACTACCCCAGCAGTAGGCCACGGGGTAACCCCCGGTCGCTCTACCAGACCGAGGGGCAAAGAACGGCAAACGCTCAAAAGCCCACAACTGCAAAAAAAATAAAAATTAGTGAAATTACGTTAAGCAAGTACACAACTCAGCACTCCTAAATGATAAATACTAAACACGTACCTCAATGAGTCGCGACACGACGCACAGAGAAATAGGCCTCATAGGCCTATCTGGACCGTCAAGAACTCGCACAACCACAATCATATGGCTAATCAGGTTCGCATATGCTACCTCGCCCCAGCAGAACAAACCTACCTCAGATAGCTCCCGCACCAACAGGATCAGTCAAGGATCCACTCTCTCATAACGGTTCGACAAGATCGTCGAACTCAGGAACGGTAAGTAGAAAATGCGTGCATATCTCCTCGCAGAAGCACCAGAAAGGCGGCCCTCCAACAAAACATCCACCAGCAAGGAGTAAGACATCCCCTTCCCTCTATACTTGGCCCCCTAAACGGCCAACTCTTCCTCGACACACTCTCTAACCGTCTTCTGCGACGGCATATCTCCATCTCTGATGCTATAAATCGAGGTACATATAAAGGACAGACCCGTAAGGATAGTGTAGTGCTCAGGAGTAATGGTCATCTCTCCCCACGGGAAGTGAAAAGTTTTGGTGGTATCGCACCACCACTCCAGAAGCAAGTGCAAGAACCGCCTAGACGCGTTAGGACGCACGACCTCCCTAAAAATGCACACCGTCGGATACAAGGGGCATGCCTCCACCACTGCACGGGTCCGCCTGTCTAGTTTCCCCAAACGCTCCACAAAGAGCGACCCACCGTAAGTTCGATAAGCCGTATCCGACTCGACCCTACCGGCACGAAACCGGAACACCATGTGATGCCCCAAGTCATGGTGAAGGTCGACCCCGTCGTACTCAAGCGGGCCCTCCCAAGCTATCTCCTATTCAGGGTCAGGGTGATCCCCTAAACTCCGACGGAGGAGACGAAGAGTCATTCCCCGTCCTCCAAGAGGCCCGAGCGGGCCAATAAATAGACTCTTGTCTCATTGGACGAGAAGGGATCACCCGTGGCTGCATCATGTAATCCGAAGCCTCCCCCTCAGTGCAGGACGAACTATCACTTGACATACTATATTTCGCAAAAAATATGAAAAAACATAAGGCATCACACCTTGAGCCTAGTAACGCAAGCAGTTACATTCTGAAAATCCGAACGTTGGCAAACTAGTGGCAGCATACAATTTTGTTCCCTACGTATGAGTATGTTGCTAAGTTCATAATTAGCAATAAAGTTCATACATGCTAAATTGACCACGAACTACTTCGAACACCAAAATCATGCATCTTCTAACGTGCATAGCCTATGTAAACATCAAGCAATGCACCAAAAACACTTACATTGTGTCCCCAATACCACTTCGTAGGCATACTTGAGGACTAATTTTGAACGAGTCCAAAATTGCCCAAAATCAACATACTTGTAGAAATTAACATGCCTAGGCACTCATACATACTATAAACATCACATACAAGAAACCAATTGCAAGAAATTGGGGCAAGAATAAAAACCCCCAATTCAATTTGGGCATGAAATGTCATACGCAAATTAAGCCAAAAATCAAGTTAAACTCGAAATTATTTACATATACGTGATCTAGATTGACTTGCGAACAATTTTAATGAATATATCGTGCAAAACCGAGCAGAATTGATGAAAAACGATTGAGAGAGAACTCAAAAAATCGAACAAGCAGCATCAGAAAGGGCGAATTGTCACTGCGCTGTTTGACTGAAAAATTTCAGCGCTTGAATGCACGCGCTGGAATTTTCCAGCGCACAATTGTTCCATTTCAGACAAAATATCGGGCAACTTCGCCCCATTTCTTGCCAAATAACCGCTTAACTTTGTTCCATTTTTTCTTCCTGCGTAAAAGTAACGGTATTTCAAAATATTTATTATTATAATAATAAAGTATTCTGGTGGCCCACTAACAGGTAACAGCATTATGGGAATCACCCTAACCCATTTAGGTAACGGTTCCTTAAAAATTTTCATTTTAAAAAAAAATGTATTTTAAAAAATCCTGTATCCCGTATTCTGAAAATTTTTGTATTTTGAAGAATTCCGTATTCTGTATTTCAAAAGTTAGGTATTCCATATTCTATATTCTGTTTCGAGGTTAATTCATTGCTCGTTAATAAACATGTCAATATTCCGTATTCCGTATTCCGTATGCCGCATTTCGTCATTCCGTATTTTGTTTCAAGGTTTATTCATTCCTCGTTAATAAAAATGTCAATATTCTGTATTCCGTCATTCCGTATTCTGTTTCGAGCTTTATTCATTCCTCGTTAATAAAAAATGTCAGTATTTCGTATTCCGTATTCCATATTCTGTTTCGAGGTTTATCCATTCCTTGTTGATAAAAATGTCAATATTCCGTATTCCGTATCCCATATTATGTATTCTGTATTCCGTGATCCGCATTCCGTTATCATTCTGTATTATGTATCCGGTTGTCATCTCGTATTCTGTTATCATTCTCAAAAGAAATCAAGTTACGTATCTGTTTTCGAAAAATTTTGTTCCGCCATTTGAAAGCCTTCAATGACTCTGTGAGAAGTCGGTTCAAGTCAATGAGTTCCCGATGACTCGTGAGGGAACTATTGGCATTTCTAGTGATGAGCCTGAAGTCAAATGTTATCACTCGGGGGCTCGTGAGACCCTCGTTCGGACTTAGTCCTAACCAGGCTAGTTTTCAGACGCACTCCGTCTACAAATACTTTGATCATCGTCTTGCTCAGACTCAATGAATGTGGGGGCTAGCTTTAGACGCCTACATTTGTCCCTAGGCCCGATACGGTGTGTTCGACAATGAAACCAAACACCGCTTGACTAAGCTTTCCTAAATATGCCACGAACGATCCATGATTGACTGATGATCGCGCAAACCGGATTTCCATCTTTAGAAACTACTATTTATAGTAATTTATATGCCTGAACGCTTCCCAGAATTGCAATTGTATAAGATAAAATATCCAAGTGTTCAAGTAGTATTACGATTTATTGTTGGATAAAGGATAAGAGTTGCTTTCCAACTCATATTCTAAAGGATAGAAATCGTGATGAGATTCGGGTAAAAACCGATAAGACTGGAAAAGTGAAGTAAAACACCAACGCTAGAAAATTATAGCGCGGGCAAAGTACGCGCCACAATTTTCAAGCGCACAAATCCAAAAAGCCATAATTTTCCGGCGCTGCGATTTGTTTCTTACACAATCACACAAAGGTAGCGTTTAATCCAGCTGTCAAACAACACATTTGGCGTTGAGCATGTTAAGCGCTAGGAAATAACAACGCTCCTAATCCAAGTACTGGAAATTTCTAGCGCTGCACAAATCTCAGTAAAAAAACTAACATTTCTCAGATTTATCTTATTCTGGCCGATTTTACTATAAATAGGGGGCTTTAAATTCAGGAAAATAACACACATTACTAACCCTAAACCTTAAGCTTAAGTATTGATCGAAGCTTCTCTCTGTCCCGTATTCGTGTGTCTGCGGCATTTAACACTCTGTTAAGAAGACCCTGCGCGCACGATCACCTTAATTAGTCTGAATACTGCCGAAGTGCTGCTGAAGTCTTAACCCAATCCTAAGCCTAAAACATAAAAAAACTTTGGAAGAATCCCGTCTCACAGTCAGTCAGTCATCGGAAAGTTCTAAAGCCAAACGAAAAGCTAGCAACGTCAAATGGTAGGTGTTCCTGAAAACTACTGTATAGCCTACGCTATACTATAACTTGAATCTATATTTTAAAGCTTCATCACCATATAAATCTGTTCACTTTAATCTGTTATATTATTGACGCCTAAATCAGATAACTCATTGACAAACTGGTTTATTCCTAAGCACCTTAAATTAACCTAAATTAGCGTTTTGACATCTGTTTAGTAATATTTGTGCATTAAAATCAATCCAGAGTAGTAATGTAGCATAACGCATGTCCCATCGTCGACACAATTGAACTAGTATGGACCGCGCCGCGTGGGGTAATGCTGGGCACTCCCCTTATTTGTAAACGTCCCCTGAATTCTCAATCTCTGCTTCGCTTGATGTACGTTGAGGGATCTCCACACCAGGGATCACAAGGGAACCTATGGCCGTTTTAAGTCAAATATGTTTGCACTCCAGGCATATCACGATAACCGAGTTTTGTCAGTTTCTTAAACTAAATGGAGACTCCTACACACTTGTAAAAAGAGGCTAACGCCCACAGTTAGTTCCTAGTTACTTAATATGCTTGCCACATCCAGAGGGGAAAGTCGTGCGGGCCATATACTCTTTTAGAGGCGCCCCGTCCTGTTTTTCGACCCCCTCACAATGACTAAATGACTATTTTAATTAATTATGATTTTCATATTACATTAGAATAATTAAAGCTTCACTTTTTAAGGTTCTAATGCATGAAATAATAAAATTTTCTTGCTAGGGTACGTTTTAAGGAATAAAGCAGTTTAATTAATTTCTTTGACAACTAATAATTTCAAATTAATTAAGGTGATTTAAGATTAAATGTTGTTGGAAATTTATCAGGGATGGTAATTAATTAAGGTTTATCTCTATTATATAAGCCATCTCCTGAGGTCATTTTTGTAAATTAACTTTTCGTGTCCCCAATTAAATTTACTAAAATACCCTCCTCATCTTTACCTAACTGATTCATCCCATGCAAATCAGAGGAGCTTTACTGAAGAGAGAGAAAATTGAGAAAGCGTTACACTGATTCAACCTTCCCCGTATTCCTCCCGTTTTCTCTCTTCTTCGAACTTCTTCATCTTCCTCAATCCTCTCCTCGATCTTCTTCATCTTCTGCAACATGGGTTTTAGGGTTTCTAAAAAAAAGTTCATTGGAGGTGAGATATTCAAATTGAAACTTTCGTAATAAATAATCAAATTTAGGGGTTTAGGAAAGGGGATTGGATTATAGATATGAACAAATTGAAGGTCGATAATGGAGGAGAGAGAAGACGATGGTGGGTGATGGCTCCTTGGAGGCGGCGGCGATGGCGGCTCACCTTCAATTTCATCCTTCCAGGTTTAATCTCAAGCTTCTCTCTCCACTTTTTCATTTCAGTGATTGATTCGTAATATGGTTTTATGGTTTTACTTCAATTCAATTCAACTTCTTGCAGAATTTTCAATTGATGCCCCGATCAATTAGAATTTGTGTTGTTGTGGGTAATTAATGTCTAATTGGGGTTTTGTTAATTAGGGTTCTTGCTTATTGAAATTCATCGTTATTATGGTTGGATTTGGGATTTTCAATTGTATTCCTGATCAATTAGAGTCATTTCTTGATATTCAATGATTTTGATAAATGGGTGACTTCATTTTGCGAGAGTAAAGTTGGTAATTGATAAGGAATTATGAGTTAAAAGGCCAAAATCGAGTGGCTTTTGCGGATGGGGTTTTGATTTTTGAGCCAACATCGAGTAAAGGAATTATGAGGGTTTTTAAATTATGAGGAATTCTGAGGGTTTTAAATTGCATCTTTTAGATCACAAATTTATTAGCTTGGCAACAATCAATTATTTTAGAATCGCATGAGGCTAGAGTTTTTGAAAAATTCGGCATTGATTTTCTAATTTCTGGCATCTATTTTGTTTCTTTGTTTCGATTAGTTCATTCTTTGAATGGGAAATTTGAAAAAAAGTTGGTGATAATTTGAGATTAGACATGTTTATTGAATGAATGAGGGAAAATCTGCGGTTTATTTTCAGCTTTGATTAGATGATGAATGGACTTCAATATAGTATAAGTAGTCTTGAATTACGGAAGTTTTCAGCATTTGTTCTTTGGCTGAATGTGTGTGTGTTCAGGTACCCGCAGAGGTTCCTGCTGTGGAGAAGCAATGGTGAGTCCTTAATGATTTCGCTATCGGAAAGCCTCTTGGCTGAGGAAAGTTTGGCCATGTCTACTTGGCTAGAGAGAAGAGAGTATGCCATTTTAACTTATTCTTATTTTTGTGTTAATGTTTGTTCATCTGGTGATTTATTATTATGTTGTTTGATTATTTTAAATAGAAATTAAGGAGATGAGCTCTTCGTAGAAAACAAGCAAGGAAAGGCAATAGAGTAGGAATAGATCTAAATGCAACTATATGCAACTAAACTAAGATAATATGTACACAAAAGAGATCCTAGCTAGCTCATTAAAATGTGCCAATTACAAGCACATCAACAAGCTCGCCCTCTTTGATGTTGCAAGTTTTGACTTTCTTTTTGAAGTGTCAGGCAACTCGGCGCTGATAAACTTGAACATGAAGGGTGGCCTGGAGCCGTCGCTCGTCTAGTAGGATTACCTCAATGTACCTGGCTTGTACCCATCCAACTTCTTGGATTTTTTTTGAGGACTATCCTTAAAGAAGGGAGTTCAAGCTCGATGGGTGGCACGACCTCCATTCCATAGACCAAGGAAAATGGTATTGTGCCGGTTGAAGTGCGAATTGATGTACGGTATCCCCGTAATCCAGAATGAAGTTTTTGAGGCCAGTCTTTGTAATTCTTTGTCAATTTCTTGATGATGGTTTTGATATTATTGTTTGCAGCTTCGTCTGCCCTGTTTGCCTGTGGGGGGTAAGGTGAAGAACATTGATGTTTAATGTTGTATTGTGTGAATAGGTCTTTACAATCACCTTGAAAGTGGGTTCCTTGATCATTGATGAATTCATGAGGAACACCGTACCGGCATATGATGCCTTCTTTCATGATTTGAGTTACCTGCTTAGAGCCCAACACTTTGAAAGATCTTGCTTCGACCCATTTGGTGAAGTAGTCGATTGCAACCAATATGAACTCATGACCTCCGATACCCGGTGGAGTGAATTTGCCAATGAATTCAATACCCCATGATGAGAACGGCCAAGGCAAAGTGTGTGAATATAGCAGAAATGGCAGAATATGCTTCAAGTTTCCACAATTTAACATGTGGGAAACTTTCTAATGAAGAAATGTCAATCCTGATCAAGTGTAGTCCAATAGTACCGAGCCCACATGATTTTCAAAGCTAGCATTCTGTCGTTCATGTGAGTATCACAGACTCAGGCGTGTATACTTTCCATGAATTCTTGCGCTTTGCGCTTGCTAATGTATCAGTGGTTGAGGCCTCTAGGGGCCCTTTTGCATAAGATATTGTCGTGAATGACAAAGTTTATACCTTGGAGCCACAAAGCTCTCCAAATTTTTCTTGAGTGAGGCGGATATTCAAGAGCTTACAGGTGCTTAAGGATGTATGCAAAGCAAGGATCTCCTTCCTCACTTTTTTCCTCTTTAATAACATAGACATTTCAATTTCGAAGATTATGAGAATTTCAGTCATGTCGTTTGGAATGTTGATCATTGATGCTAGTTTTGCTAGTGCATCTTCGAATTAATTTTCTTCTCTTGGAAGGTATGTGTACCGGAGTTCTTTGACTTACTCCGACAACTTTCAAGATATGATTAATATAGGATAAACTCTCGCTTTTGACTTTCCACTTTCTGGAAATCTGATTGATGATTAGGGACGAATCTCCACACACCCAAAGTTTCTGAACACCAAGGGTTGTGGAGGCTTCTAGACACATTGTTTATGACATTGAATTGGTGTTTTGCAGAGGTCAGAATGTGCTCCTCATTGGGAAATATTAGGATCACCCAAACACCGCATACATTCTGATTGGAAGCATCGTCAAAGAGTAGCGACCAGATGTCATCACTTGTTATTAGAATTTGCTCATTCGATAAGTCATAGTTTTCTTCCTTGGCTTCGATAGTACAATCTTCCAAAAAATCGGTGACTGCGAATCCCTTGTTGGATTTTTGAGGAAGATACTCCTAGTCAAACTCGGCTAGCATAACCAACCATCTGGATAGTCGACCATTGAGTGTCGGTTTCTCGAACAAGAACTTGAGAGGATCTTCTTTGCATATCACATAAACTATATGGGAGAGCATGCAATGTTCGAGTTTCTTTGTGGCCCAAACCAAGGCGATGCTGAGTCTTTTGAGTTGATTGCATTGTTATGTTATGAATAATATAAACAATATAATTCATGCGGAAAAACAATAAAGTCAGGAATCCAAATTAATTGCCACATAGTCAATTAGCATAATTAGGATGAATATAATTAGGATGAATACAATGTGAACCGAAGAAGAACAATTTTAGGACTCCAAATGTCGCCCATCCGTAGATAGTCCACAGCACGTTCGGATCCGCCTCAGATTCACTTAACTAGAATATTATCTAAGGTTTTATGTGCATTCGGAAAGCTTATTATTAATTTCAGGCAAATTATTAAATTTTCTCTTGAACTTAATGTATGTGAATACTTATTGAATTGCATTATAAATTGTGATCATGAACCACATATTTATAGGGTGGAAATAACGGAGTTAGAATTCTACTAGGATTCCTATAACTAAATCCATTAGGATTCTAGTTAAATTATATCATTAGAATTTTACGTTTAATAAAAAACCTAAGTATTTCAGATTTAACAAAATATCCAATTTGAGTAGAATTAGGAAAACGCGATTACTTCACAAGGAAGTAATCCTAACCGGCCAAGGGAATGGCCGTGGCACGCTGTGAGGGGGTCAAAAAAGCACGAGGCTAATGCGTGACCTCGTCCCTCGTGGGTGTGACGATTCTTTTTATTCAATCAAGTGTATTTGGATTTCCTGTGAGTTTACACCCAATTGACTAGTAATATAGGAGTCGCCATTCAGTTTTTAACGACAATGAGAAAAACTGACAAAACCCGGTTATCGTGACATAAAGGGAGTGCAATTATGTTTGACCACGACGGCCGTAGGTTCCCTTGTGATCCCTGGTGTGGGGATCTCTCAACATACACCCGCAAGGTAGAGATTGAGGGTTCGGGGGACTGTAACTACCGAGAGGAGTACTCACTCGTCGATAACTCCAGAGGCAGGATATCCTTACTAGCTCAGCATAAATAATTGAAGGGACATGCGTTAACTATTAAACTAATCTGAGTTGATTTTAGCAATATGCAACATATAATACTAGATCGATCGCGATTATCTGATTTAAATAGCATTAAGGGACCTAGCATGATAATCCAATTTCCCAAAAATATTATATTTGTTAGGCGTGGTAGAACAATCAGATTTAGTTAGTTTAACAGTTCATAAAAAGGGCGAGGAAAGCAATTAAATCATCGAAAAGGGACACATTACGACGCACCCTTGAGAGGTGCGTCACGGTTCTCAGAAAACTAACCTCTTTGACTTTGCTATTTCTCCTTTTTATTTAACGAATCTCAAATTATGGGATAGGATACGTTCTGTTCGATAGAATTGCAGAGCTCTAATCCACAAAGAAGATTTCGGCGCCCAGAGCCAGGCGTTGAAAATAGGGTCTGGGCTGTTTTCTTAGTCAGATTCGGATTCCTGGAATCCGTAGTGTTTGAGACTTAATCGAGTCTTTTAGTGCATATCAATTTCATGACGGAATGCGTCTGGGCCCGTTACGAACTCTAGGCTCGTTAGGATTTTAATTAATACGTAACTCTTATTTTCGAATCATATTAGGAATAGGATTCTCGCAGTTTTCTATCTCATTTAGGATTTATGTTGGAGTGCAACACCTAATTCTGACAGGTTTCCATCTTTTATGACTTGACACTTTTAGAAGCTACCCTTTATGGCAGTTACTATTTTTAGCAGGTTTCCATAAATAGCAGGTTTCTATAAATAGGAGGTTTCGGGTGAAAAGAGAAGGGTGATTGAGATTCGTTATTTTATAGGAGATGCGTTGTCAAGTGGAGATTTATGTTTTCATCATCGAACCTTCCCTTTCGGGAACGGGGACAAAAGTAGGTGTCTACAGTTAGCCCCCACTTTGACTGAGTCTTGGAGTAAGATGATGGTCAAAGTATTAGACGGAGTGCGTCACACAAGCCATGGTGACCTGTATTTTGCGAGGGTCTCACGAGCCCCCGAGTGATAACATTTGACTTAAGGGTCATCACTTTGAAGTGTCGACATATCCCTCACGTGTCATTGGGATTTGTCAACTGATAGTATAGAAACTACCTCACTTTGTCATTGGAAGGATCTAAAGGTGCGTAGAAACTCCCTCACTTTGTCATTGGGAGTAGCTACAGATGTTTTCGAAATCAAAGCTGTAAAGTGTAATTGGGCCTGGCCAAGCCCAATCACGAGGTAAAAATGATTTTAAAGATTCTCATTTTTAGGGTTAGCTAAACGAGAAAACCCCCTTGTTTTTATGGGACGTAAAACGAAGGAAAATCCAGCACATCGTTCTTTTTTGGAAAAACGGAAAATCAATCTTTGAATTTTTTGTGGAAAAAGGAAAGCTACTCACATCGTTCTTTTTTGGAAAAACGGAAAACCAAAAGCTACTCACATCGTTTTTGGGAAAAACGGAAAACCAAAAGCTACTCACGTCGTTTTTGGGAAAAACGGAAAACGAATCCTTTAATTTTTGAAAAAGGGAAAGCTACTCACATCGCTTTTTTTTGGAAAAAACGGAAAACGAAAGGCTACTCACATCGTTCTTTTTTGGAAAAAACGGAAAACCAAAAGCTACTCACATCATTTTTGGGAAAAACGGAAAACCAAAAAAGTTATCGCTGCAGCGACTAAGGACCTGCGCGGTTAGTGACACAGACCCCGCCGGCTAAAGATGGCGAGCCTGTCCGCTAAGGGTGGACACCCCGTCCGATAGAAGTGGACGAATCTGTTTTGAAATTTGTTTGTGTTTATTTTTTGAAAATAAGGACCTACGCGGTTTGTGACGTAGACCCCGCCGGCTAAAGATGGCGAGCCTGTTTCATTTGTTTTTTGAAGATTCTATTTTTCGAAAACTGAGGACCTGCGCGGCTAGTGACGCAGACCCCGCCCGCTGAGGGTGGGCGAGCCCTGTCCGCTGAGGGTGGACGTCCCTTAATTCGTTTTTTCGATTTGGGAACTCGCGTGGTTCGTGACGCGATCTTGCCAACTTAAGATGGGCAAGTTCCTATTTTTTTGTTCTTTGTGATTTCTTTTGTGAATTTCTTTTTATTCATTCTTGTAGGAGCGAACTCTTTCGAGGGATGCTCGGATTTAGTTGCAACCTGAAGGTGGGTTGACATAGTGCTTAGACGGAACATTGTCTTGTGGTCATCGTCTTTCATGGTTTTGAGCTAGTCTTTACGGCTCAATTTTGCCACTACATGGGTCCTTGATTAGGGGACTATGTATAAGTATCAACGGCGACCTTTGTCTTGAGGTCGTAATCTGGTTTTTTTTTTGAGATTATCCTAACACGGGACTTCGTACAACGTAGTCTGGGAATATTTGTTTTAACTTTGCATACTTTCTTTTAAGATATATTTTTTTCTTTCGAGCCACCAAGCACTCGTGCTTGGCGGTCAGTTCTTGTCAAAGAGGTTCTTTGGGGATACGCATTTTGTAATGTCCTTGATTGTGTTTGGGATCATGCTCGTAAGTGCGAGCGATCTTCGTAGTGGTGTGCTACTCTTGACAAAGTCGTGAGGTGCGACTTTCAGTAAGGAAATCGGCAATTTTTGAGTCGAATGGATGCGGCAGGGCCCAATAGAAGTTAGGGCCTTTTTTGAGCCTGGGTTCATTTTCGGCGCCCAGGCCTGGGCGTTGAAATAATTCACGCCCAGGTGGGGCGTTGAAAGTGTTTTTTGGGCTGGTCTTTTGATGACACAGTTGGCCTCTTGTTCATTCGTTTATTTCACTTGGAAGTTCTATGTATTCTCTTCCCTTTTGTTTTTTTCTTTATTTTTAGAACGTGATGATTTTCTTGAGAAGCCGTAGCCGATTGGTGGACTACGGTGCTTGTCGCTTTGGGGCGATTATTTTAAGGAACTGTTGCTCTTTAAGGCGTACAGTTATTGTAATAGTTGGGCGAGTCTATATGGCCCGAGGAACATACCTTGAGGCGTAAGATCTTGATCGCTCTTGTATATATTTTTCTTTTGAACGCGTTCGTGAATGTTTGATACTTAGAATGATGATATGTATGTGTGAACGAGCATTCATAGAACGACCGTTGTGTGCGGTCCATTAATCAGTTTGCTTGAATCAATTTTTTTTTGAGCAATGACTGATTTTGAATAGTTTGCTTAGAAGCTTGATAGGGTTCAGGTCCATTCACGAGGTGGGCTCAAACATCGTACCCTTTCGACTGTTCAAACATTTGCTTCGAGATTTTATTTTGCTATGGTTGTTTCGTAGCTTGGAGCCCCTAAGTATGCATGTTGGGATGCTTCCTTTTGGCGTACGATTTTTGTAGGTTCTTTCGAGAAAGATGCCCTGGGGTTCCGCTCGTGTAGGTGCGAGCTATCCCTTCCGTGGTAGGTAATGTTTTGCTACCTTTAATCCTTAATGTAGAAGTCGTGTGGCTTGCATTTGGGCGATAAGTAGTCTTTGCCTCTTACTCTTGGTCGTGCTTGCATTAGTGCAATGTGCCTTACTTTTTTAGACTTGTACTGTGGGATGGTTGAACTTATGGTGCGACGTAGGCTTGTGTGGCCTAACAGCGTGTCTTAGAACATTCCTCCAGGTGTTGGGATATCTTTATTATTTTTTGCATTGGAGTACTTTATCACGCTTTGTTCAGGTGCTCGAACAAGTGTAGCACCTTCCGCGTGGGTGTGCACGGGTTATTACTTCGTTCGATGCGAGGATTCATAGGTGTTTCTTTCTCTTTTTTTTTATCTGGGCAAAACTTGGCTAGCAGAAAGATTCAGCGCCCAGGCTGGGGCGTTAAAGATTTCGGCGCCCAGCTCTGGGCGTTGAAAATTATCTCTGGGTATATTTTGACAGTTCTTATCCTTGATTTTTTTTCTTTCGCTTTTGCTTTGGAACGAGGTAGACTGTGTAACGAGCTCTTTATAGGGCGAGCGTTAGGTGTAGTAGTTTGATCGGAGTTTTGGTGACTCGCGATTTTCAGGTACCCTTTGTTAGCGGGGTGACTTTATATATTCTAAGTAGTGCTTAGAATTTGGGAGGGGTTGTAGCCATTCTAAGGTTCGTTTTACATGATTAAAGCTTAGGATTGTGCCCCTATGATGTATGTATAGCATTAGCGTCGAGAATTTGCGATAAAATCGTCATTTCAAGCATTTTTAGAGTGTTTTTCTCAAGCCCCCAATTGTAGCTACGGGATTGGCTTGGTGCTATAATGCTTTAAATACGTCTTTATGCATTCATGGTGACATGGATCATGAATAGTTTGAACCAGACTCGTTTAGTGCGAGGTACGTTCGAGTAGTGACCTGCTACTTCTCTTGTAAAGGTCGTATTATGCGACATCGCCATGGTCAAGGTAGTAACATGTGGAAGTGTGCCTTGACCAAAAGTTAGGTGCCTTTCTTTTACCCATAATCATATTTAGAAATTTTTTGACTCACTTGCAACATCGGGATAAACGCATACCAACGACTCTTTATTATGTTCGAAGAAGTCTTTGAAAATTATTTGGAAATTATTTAAAATCTGAATCCTACTGTGTACAGTCCGAGGTGTCCTAAGTAGGTTGACTTATAGAAGGGTTCATACAGGATTACATGAGTGAATCAAAATACTGTTACGATTTTTGGAACGTTGTCTAAGGATTTTCTCGAAGCCAGGGTGCAGGCGTCAAGATATACTTGTGCCAGTTCGGCATATGCTTTAGGCTTTTAGGGCCGTCTTTTCCAGAATTGCGGGAATATAAACCTTTTTCAAATTGACTTAGATTTACTTGGTGTATGTCTGTACAAAAGGTCAAGGTTACTTAGTTCTTTCCCTAGCTCTTCCATTTCAATTTTTTAGCCCCCAATTGTTATTATGTCTTCCTATTAATGATGCTTTTAGATTTCGATTTTAGATGCCCGTGTCATATGTCTGAGTAGGGTGAGCCTTGGTTAAGTGCCAAATCCTATTGACAATGTCTGATTTTTTTTAAAGGGGATTCGCGAGCATTTGAGTTACCATGAACGGGTGCCCTGAGCTTGAAGGAACGATAGGGCGACGCCGTAGAACAATCCTCTTTATTGCAAGCTTACTGCCTTTACTACTTGTTGGCGATTATGACTGTGTCTAGTGGTGAAAGAAGGTCTTTAAGCGAACGACTATGTCTAGTGGTGAAAGAAAGTCTTTAAGTGAGTTAGTTCGCTTTAGGGAGGGTCAAGTTGAGTACTTTAGAGGTCATGGACGCTTGCGCTAGCCCCTATTCAATTGAGGTAAAGCGATCTTTTTGAGTCTTGGCTAAGTGCCTAGGAGTGTGAGTGCTCCTTCTGGCAAGGGTACGTGCCCTTTATTATTTATCGATGTGTGCTCATTTTGGCATCTTGATGACTTGGATTCTTCTTCGTGCTTTCAATTTTTCTTTCGACTTGGATTGCAAGTAATTAAATTTCAATAAGGGACTTCTATTTTTATTCTTGTTTTTCTATAGGCTTTAATATTGGTTGGACCGAATCATGGATTGCCTACGTATCTGCCTTAAATAGATTTAATTTGGATTCAGGCCTTGCGTAGTTCTTAGCCTAGAAAATGGTTTCTTAGAATGCCGAATTCGATAAGTATGTTTTGAGGTGGAAACATATTATTTGAAACGGTAGAATAAGTGAAGTTTATTATTATTTTAATATGCTGCCTTGCCGTAAGCCAAAAATGTGTTTTATATTTTTTTGAGTACATGTATTTCTTGGTGGTACGTATATCTGAATACGTGCTGTACCCCCCAAGTGTTCGTTATTGTTCCGTGTATGTGCGGTAAAATGACGAGCACTTCTGGACAAATTTTAGCAAGCAGAGAGAATCAGCGCCCAGGCTGGGGCGTTAAAGATTTCGGTGCCCAGCTCTGGGCGCTGTAAATGATTCATGGGCGGATCTTTTTTGGTGCGCTAAATGCTTCTTTTTCTTTTTAGACCAACTTTAGAGGCGCTTTGCAAAGTTCCTTTTTTATTATTTATTATTTTTTGTACTTTTCATTCGTTTTCCTTTTTTATTCGTGACTCAAGACGGTTTGAGGGATGGGTTGAATGAGATAGGATAATTTGTATAGGTATTGGTCAAGCATGAGGATTACATCCGCTAGGACTCACAATTTGCAGCCTCAAGCTAGGGTCATGAGTTTACATCAACCAAGGCCAATGAGTAGCATGGGGACGGCTCACGGGTATATCAACAGGATGTATCCAAACAAGTTATATGGTCATTATGCTAATGGTGGTGTAAGAGCAGGTTTTGGAAATAATGGATATGACGCACGTGCCAATGGCCGTGCGTGGTTTGCGGTTGACAATAAGTTCAAGAACAAGAGTCGAGGTAATGGTTTCTTGGGTTATGGCAATGAGAACATGGATGGGTTAGATGAGCTGAACAGGGGCCCAGAGCGAAGGCGTCTAAGAACATGAGGATTGGAAAGGGTAGACATCGTAGAACTTTATGATTTGGATTGGTTGACTCAATTCTCTTCCTTCGTTTACTTGGGTAAATTTCGCACTTTGGGAGGTACCGGCTGACTCAATTCTTTCCCTTCGCTTTACTTGGGTAGATTTCGTACTTTGGGAGGTAGGGGCTAAGTACTTCATGGCTCGCTCTTTTCGCTCTCCCTTTTCTCTCTCTATTTTTTCTTTTTGCTCGGGATTTTTCCCCAACATAAATCCTTCAATCAATTTTTTTATTTGGGCTAAAAGGTAGATGGTTGTGGTCTTTGAGTCACGAGGCGAGACTGAATGAGCCTCGTTTGGTAGGCCTATAGTGGACCTCTAATTTTAGTAGGCCTAGGGTGGACCTTTAGATTTAGTAGGCCTAGGGTGGACCTTTTAAATTGTCTTACTTTGCAAGCGTATTTAGTTGTTTCTTAAAATGTGCAAATAGCGTAGATTCAAAACGTTATTTTTACCTTATTGAAATTTAACGAAAGAATGACATCGAAAATAATTTTTTTTGTTTCTTTTCAGACTCCAGTTTATTGGATTTAATTGGAAGTTGTGATCTAGACTCGAACTTTCATTAATTTTTCTGATTATAACCCGTGTATGAACACAGGGAGGTGGCCTAGACTCAAAATAATGACGTGGCATAAGCCTATGATACTTGACCAAGCGACTCTCAGACTTAGGCTAATTGGACCATAACTTTTTGTTAGTTGACAATTTAGATCTTAACCCTTGGGTGTTCATTTGTCATGCGTCATTTGCTTAATATTGGCAAGGTAGTCAGTTGGGGAGATCGAATTTTTATTTTTGCAAGACTAGAATCATTAGTGCGGCTTCTCTCTTAGTGTGTATAGCTTTACCCCAATGGCAGCCTTATGGTATGCCGATTTGGGTATTTTCATGGTTGGTCATGTTGCATTCATGGAAAATCTTTTAGTCCGTACTTAGTAGTATTTCAAGGAGCGAGTGACTCGAGAGGACTATGATAGTCGTGACCCAATGTGATTATAAGCCTTGAGGCCATTAATTTTTTTTCTTTGCCAATGGTATTGACACCTTAGGTTCACTTTGGGGGTTGTGCGACTATGGGGGAATGATTTTCAGAATGTGACCGTTTCCATTTTGCAAATACATAACATATTCTTTTTATGGGTGAGAGAGAGTATTGAGGCCGTAGACTCTTAGCAAGGGATGACAATTACATATAGGTGCTTATTGATTTAAATGTTAGGAAGGGAGACTCAATATGGTTTAACCTTTTGACTTGCAGAACGACACCAAGCATTAGGACCGATTCTATGGATAAGACAACTAAGACTTAGGATTTAGATTGTACTTTGGCATAGCCTAGTCTAGACTCGGATTTACTTTTTATTCGAACATTATTTTTCCTTAAAAACTTCATTTGAACATTATTTTTGAATACTTTTCCCATGTGACATTCATAATTATTAGCATGTTCGGTTTTGATGCCGAGCATTGTCGTCGTAGGAGGCCTAACAACGACACAAAGAGTTATTAATTTTTTTTTACGAGTCGCTTTTGAAATCGAGTGCTTTTCTTACGCCCTCGTAGCAATTCTTTTTACGAACGTTTTTTTGTGCTACGTATTTTCCTTTTGCGCGGGCACCGAGGCTACTGCGCCTGACCAGAAGGCCAAGCAGCAACTTCAGCGCCCAGCGTAGGGCGTGAGAAATTCTGGCTGGTTCTCGTTTTCTGTTTGCGTCTACTTTTGTTTATGCGACTTCGATTTTGCGTGCTTGCCTAATAACGTCCTTTACGCGTTGTGCAGCGTTTGTGGGATTCGTTACAGGCCATCCCGAGCGTCGCTTATTTTTGTGGCGATCATTCGGGTTTGCGGAACACGTATTTCGGTATAACTCTTTGGCAAATTAGTTTATGAATGTTTGGGCAACTTTTAAGGTCATTGGTTTTTAGGATGGTTTGTCACACACAATCACATATTTCGCTACACATAACTAATATTCATCATGAGGCGATAATAACATGTCATGTAGTTTATGATAGGCTTCTACGGGTAGTTATTTGCGCCTGCTTTGGTACCGCTTCTATCGTAGATCCAACACATGCCCCGGTCGAGGTAGTGTCTTCAGCAGACGAATTTTGCTCAAGAGGCCAACCCGCAAGTGCAAGCCAATGGGGCATGCAGGCGAGAGGGACCTAATGGGCGAGCGATTGGGTTTGGGACGGGTGTACTACTAGCGAAAGTGCATAGTGGACAACATTCGAAGCGTATGCACCCCCCGGTTGGCGATGGGTATCCTTAGTCCCAACTCCCAAGATGGAACACCAAGGGAGCCAAGATTAGTTATGGGGTTCTGTCCGTTCACATTAATACGCTGATTTTCAGGTCGTCCCAACTTGATTGGGAAAAAAACGCGGGGTAGGATCGTTTCACCCTTCGGCTATTTTGATTACCTACAAGCACGAGTATTTCCTTCACTATCCCCAGTGGAGTCGCCACTGTGAGGGGGTCGAAAAAGCATGAGGCTAATGCCTGACCTCGTCCCTCGTGGGTGTGACGATTCTTTTTATTCAATCAAGTGTAATTGGATTTCCTGTGAGTTTACACCCAATTGACTAGTAATATAGGAGTCGCCATTCAGTTTTTAACGACAATGAGAAAAAATGAAAAAACCCGGTTATCGTGACATAAAGGGAGTGCAATTATGTTTGACCACGACGGCCGTAGATTCCCTTGTGATCCCTGGTGTGGGGATCTCTCAACATACACCCGCAAGGTAGAGATTGAGGGTTCAGGGGACTGTAACTACCGAGAGGAGTACTAGCTCGTCGATAACTCCAGAGGCCGGATATCCTTACTAGCTCAGCATAAATAATTGAAGGGACATGCGTTAACTATTAAACTAATCTGAGTTGATTTTAGCAATATGCAACATATAATACTAGATCGATCGCGATTATCTGATTTAAATAGCATTAAGGGACCTAGCATGGTAATCCAATTTCCCAAAAATATTATATTTGTTAGGCGTGGTAGAACAATCAGATTTAGTTAGTTTAACAGTTCATAAAAAGGGCGAGGAAAGCAATTCAATCATCGAAAAGGGACACATTACGACGCACCCTTGAGAGGTGCGTCACGGTTCTCAGAAAACTAACCACTTTGACTTTGCTATTTCTCCTTTTTTTTTAACGAATCTCAAATTATGGGACAGGATACGTTATGTTCGATTTATGGATCGATTGCGACAGAACGCGTGAACAATTTCGCAGCGTGAGGCTTAGGCTAAGGGTTGGAGTCAATACTCAGAATATGAATTGGGTGTTGTTATTTCACGTCGAACTTGGGCTATATTTATAGAAAAGAGTTTGTGGAAAGATAGAATTCCAGAGCTCTAATCCACAAAGAATTAGGAAAAAACACGTACCCAGGTAATTCCAGCGCCCAGGCCTGGGCGCCGAAGATTTCGGCGCCCAGAGCCAGGCGTTGATAATAGGGTCTGGGCTGTTTTCTTAGTCAGATTCGGATTCCTGAAATCCGTAGTGTTTGAGACTTAATCGAGTCTTTTAGTGCGTATCCATTTCATGACGGAATGCGTCTGGGCCCGTTACGAACTCTAGGCTCGTTAAGATTTTAATTAATACGTAACTCTTATTTCCGAATCATATTAGGAATAGGATTCTCGCAGTTTTCTATCTCATTTAGGATTTATGTTGGAGTGCAACACCTAATTCTGACAGGTTTCTATCTTTTATGACTTGCCACTGTTAGAAGCTACCCTTTACGGCAGTTACTAGTTTTAGCAGGTTTCCATAAATAGCAGGTTTCTATAAATAGCAGGTTTCGGGTGAAACGAGAAGGGTGATTGAGATTCGTTATTTTATAGGAGATGCGTTGTCAAGTGGAGATTTATGTTTTCATCATCGAACCTTCCCTTTCGGGAACGGGGACAAAAGTAAGTGTCTACACACGCACATCCCGCCCCTTTGCACAGCCCGCAGCACGCAGGCCCATGAGTGGCGTTGCTACTTGCTCGCTGGCCCAAGGGCACTGGCAGCATGCACGCGGCCCACTGGGCGCTGCTGCTGCTCGGCCTGCTTGCTCGGCTTGATGTGCGCGAGCGCGGGCTTGCTTCGCGCTGGGCCTAGCTTGGTGCTGGGCCTTGCGTCTTGCAAGCTCTTTTGTCGATCGTTTCGTACGTCGCGCTTCCGATTCGTTTTCCGATTCGAACAAATATTTAATATTTCCGATTCCGGAATTTATTTCCGATTTGAACAAATATTTAATATTTCCGATTCGGAATTTATTCCCGATTCCGACAATATTTCCGAATCCGGTAATATTTTCGTTTTCGGGAATATTTCTGATTCCGGCAATATTTCTATTTCCGATAATATTTTCCGATACGTACCATGTTTCCGTTTCCGGCAACATCTACGACTTGGATAATATTTATATTTCCGTCATGATCCATATTTCTGTTTCCGGCAGTATTATCATTTCTGGAGCATTCTATATTTTGCCTTTTGGCGATTTTAGCTCCCACTGGAACCGAGATCCGTCATTTCCGAATGTTCATATATAGAGTATTTAATTCACTTAAATACTTGATCTGTTCACGTACTATTTGCATGTGTGACCCTACGGGTTCAATCAAGAATAAGCTGTGGATTAGTATTATTAATTCCACTTGAACTGAAGCGGCCTCTAGCTAGGTATACAACTCACTTGATCTCACTGAATTGTTTACTTGTTTAATTAATTAATACTGAACCGCATTTATTAGACTTAACATTGAATGCATACTTGGACCAAGGGTATTATTTCCTTCAGTCTCCCACTTGTCCTAGGGCAAGTGTACATTGCCTAATTCCTTTGTCGCTTGATGCTTGCTCATGAACATAAGGTAAGATTAGTCATCATTATTATGTCCAGAGGTATTTCTCGGTTTCAGAGTTCAACTGATCAAATAAACAGATAATCATAACCTATGATTCATCCTAGCACGACCATGCATTTTTCAGTTTCTAACTCTCCGAGTTGCCTTGCAAATCTTTCAGCATCTCATCCCGATTTATGGGAGGACAATCCTAATCTTGTGATCTTAAGGTTAGACTTCGTTTGATAGGTGATTACCTGAGCGTTGCCGTTATAGTCTCCTTTTATGGTGCGACCCTTGACAACGTCAAAGTAACCAGTTCTCAAACAAGTAATCTCAAATCCCTCAGGTATTGAGGATTAGTGTCTAATAATGTAATGAAATTTACTTATGACAGATTTTCATCTCTTATAGTAAAGTTTCATAGGTCCGTCCGATACTAATCTCCTCAAGTAAGTATCTATGCAAATGATTGCGACATTGCCATGTCCACATAGTTCAAGAAACATAAGTACTAGTCATCTTGCATTCTAGTCGTCTAGCGTTTTCTACGCGTCCATCTTTATAGAAAACATCCGACCAGGGACCATTTTCAACTTTTGACATTTAGGTTCACTTGATAGACATTTCTTAGTCACATGACTGGTCCTTACAGTCTATCTTGAATATATTGTCAAATGGAAAGGACTCATCATTTAATACTAAACCAAGATTAAATGGAGTATGAAAACACATTTCTTATATGATAAATGTTCAACCCCAATGTTTTACAACCATGGGTCTTTAACCCCATCTTTAAAACAATTAATGGACTTCAAAGCTGTGCTTGATTTCCAGTGCTACAATGTAAGTGTTGTATCTCACTTGTTGCATAGGTTTAGTTATCATGTTTTGCCAATCTTAATATCCTTTTTCATCGAATGTCTTTGGAGATAGGATGATAAGATATTTTGAGTTTGTTTATTATGTGATCTAGTCATTCTTACTTCAATAGTGGTTCTACGCATTTTACAATGAAGAACCATCAAGTCAGCAGACATGTGATGCACCCAAGTTCAGTAAAGAACTCTATAACATAAACAACTCTATTTCATTGCTTCGTAGGCAATAATTACTTTTACTTCAACTGTATATGTTGCTAGTGATGCTTTGTTTGGATTTATTTATCCAAGCAGTTCACAGATATGTGGATGACTTTCCATCTGTATTTTAGAACATAGAAATTAATATTAAATTTCCCACTCAACAACTCATGGTCTCCAATCCATGTTGCCGTTTCAAAACACGATGCTCTATAGCACCTCTTTGCCAATGGTTAACTCCAAAGGGATCTTGCTTGATCCTTTTCCAATGTTTATGCGCGTAGCATCAATATTTGGCATATCTTCATTTCCTTGAATCAAGAGCTATTCCTATGTACCTTTTCAAAGATTAAGAATTTCATTTAGACTCTTTGATGTTTAACTTAGTAAATTCTTATACATAGTTCAAACATTCATTACTTAGATTTATTCATATGGGCCGAATATCTCCAATTGAGTCTTTCGTGTTTAATTTAGTAAATGTCATTACTTAATCCAAAACAATATTCTAAGATCTTTGTAAATAGATCTTAATCCCCAGTATGTACTAAAATTCTCCTTGGTCCATCATTGATGAATAATTTCAAATCTAACTCATTAGCATTTGAATGTTATTTCACAATAGAGAGATATGTGTGTGATACACATAGGATAAATTAAGTTATACGTACTCCCACTAAACTTCTTACATATCTATAAGATTTATATATATTTTATGAAACTAAAATACTTATTAGCTTCACTAAAATACAGTTCCAATTCCCAATTGCTTGCTTAAATCCATACTCGAATTTCATAGGCTAGCATTCATTTTAAGCATTATTTGGATCCACAAATCCAACGACATACCATGTACATAGTTTATTCCAACATTTGATTGAGGAATACGTTTTGTCATCCAATTGCCATATGTACCAATATGCAATCATTGCTTGTTCTATAGACTGGAGCATTACGATTTTGCACGAGGTTTCAACACAATCCACACCATGAATTTGCCTGATACCTTTAGCAACTAATCTAGCTTTGTGTGTGTACACAATTCTGTGTTTGATTGTTTTTATCCTTAAAACCAATTTTCAACCAATAGATGTAAACCATTCTTGCAAATCAACAGAATTTCAATTTTGTCATCAAAACACTAAGTATGTTTTATGGCCTTTAACCAATTAAACATTAAGTCTATATATGGCCTCTAACCATTTTAGGGAATCTAGGTTTCGTCATAGGTTTCTTACAAGTCACAAACTCATTAATCTACAAGATTATAGTTTGACTGCAAGTTGTAAGAATTTCATAGTTTCAGTGACCTAAACTCTATGTTTCTTCACTATCTAATAGAAAAACACTACTACATTTCTAACCAGATGAGACGGTTTAAGAAAGGATAATGCAACGCATAACATAGAACCGTTGCATTAGATAAGGCTAATGCGACGGCTTTCTCTATAACACATCATAAAGTTAGGCTAATGTAACGGCTATGATAAACCGTCGCAATAGGTTGTCTAATGCAATGCCTTATTGGGGTAATGCAACGGTTATGGTATTGAATAGTTTCCGCGCCTAGTTTTCAATTTATTCCCCCCTATTATTTCCAAAATTTTCAAATGGTTCCCAAAATTTTTAAAAAAAATTAAAGAAAAAAGAAAAATGTAAAACAAAAATTAGAATAAACGCAAACACTCTCCTGAAGAAATAGTGAGGAGAGAGACTGGGAGCATTTACAAAGTTAGGGTTCGAAAGGTCTAAGGATTTGAATTGCAATTCACAATTTGGTTCGAGCTAATCGAATTTTTTTGTAAGGTCTAGCCATTTCCTGCGAAAATTATCTTTCTCACGTCGCTTAATCGAGTCACAAGGTTGAATTGGGGAAACTTGCGAGGATAATCGAACAACTTACGAGGATAAATTCTACTTAAACCGCCGGTACTTTCCTGGTAATTGTTTCGTTTTTTAATGTTTGACTATGATTTTCTAGGGTTTCTTAATCGGATGTTTTTTTTAGGGGGGGGGGGTGTTTAAATTTCTAGGCTTTGTTTTACGATAATTGCAAAATTATGTTTTGATAATCACAATTTTGATGTAATTATGTTTGTTTATTTGATTTTTGATGGTGTTGAAGTGCTTGGAATATCACGATTTCATGAATTTTGCTAAATGCGATGAAAAATCTTCAGTAGTTGTTGGATTTGGGTGTTACTAAATAAAGAATTGGGGTTTTGAATTTATGGGCTTTATTTTACGATGATTGTAGAAATTATTTTTTGATAATCGCAATTTGATTTAATTATGTTGGTTTATTTGATTTTTTAATGGTGTTGAAGTGCTTGGAATAGCACTATTTCATGAATATCACTAAATGAAGGTTTGAACAAAATATAAATGTTTTTTAGGAAGTTTATAGGGTGAAAAAGGGGAAATGATTGCTGTCAATTAGTTTTAAGTGTTGGCGAGACAGGAGGGATTAGTGGATTGTGATAATGTGATTTTTTTTCCAGTGTTGTTGTTTTCAAGTACTCTGATACGAGCTCACTTGTGCAATGGTTTATTCCAGCCCCGGTTGTGTATATTTGTGAGAATTGTAATGTACAGAACATTACGTCTAATGTATAGAAAGTTTTGAGTGTCTTGTTTTCCTTTTGTCTGTGTAAAGCAGCTTATGAGATGTAGAACAACCAAGCCACGTTTCTAAGGACAACTAGAATTCTAGATGTATGCAATTTAAACTTTGGCCAACTTAAACTAGAAAAAGATAGGCATATAACAAAAGCAATGGATAAAAAAAGCTATAACAAGAGTACTTACATTTTGATTATTCTTTTGAAAAAATTCCAATCTGTTTTCTTTTGATCCTTTAAAAAAAGAAGTGAAAAGTGAGGAAGATTCCAGTATTAGGAGAAAAATGCTTCAATTTTTATGTATAAGCTAGACAGAACCTTTGCCGGAATTGATGTTCTCTTGGGTACGACAACTTATGCACAGTTTTTTGTACGAGGTTCACTAGCAACTGAGAGCTGCAAAGTGTACAAGGAGACAATATAAGTAACATATTGATAATACTGTTATAGAGGAGGCACTATATAAATGGAAACCGGAAATAGATATTCCACCAAGAAACGAGAAAGAGAAAAATACCTTGCTGAGAAGCTCTGTTGGAAGATTTGGCTGAGTCCTCTTTGCTGGATGAAACTCAAACTCCTAGAGGGGAAAAAAATTGCTTCCTAACAATACATACTTGCAACAAATCAAGATTATGAGATATGCCCTACTACGGACTTACTACCTTAGGAGCTGTAATATCACGCTTATTATTTCAGAAAACACCTAGGTCTCCTCTGCTTGTTAATATCTGCATCCAGACAAAGTAAATAACATTTAGCAGTATTTCTATGAACAAGTTCAAATTTCATTTTAATAGGGATAAGTTGGATTGTTAAGAAAGCTAGTTCATCGATGCATGGTGACTAGTGAAAAGTTTTAAAAAATTATTGAAACGCTTGTCAAGCATAAAGAAATGGGGAACTCAACCTTGTAATGTGTAGAAACCCTTACTTCTTCGATTTTAATTTTTGCATGTTTTAATGTTTGGTAATTTTAATTGGAATTGATATATGTAACACCTCTATTATTTTCTTTCATCTTATGAAATAAGATAACTAGATAAGTGTATTATCTAGTTATACGAAGTTAGGTAGCTGATTAACTTTCTATTCTTTTCTTTAATTATATTTGATTGATGGTTACCGTTCATTTTTTTTGTGCTTTATATTAGAGTATCACTCTTAATTATTACGTTGAGGAAATGGATGACAAGTAGTGAGCAAAATAGGCAGTCCGGAGGGACAAGTATTAACCAGGTACTATATTTGTCTTGGCGTTATATTATGTTGCATTTTCTCATTATCCAATACAAAATCTGATTTATGTCTCCCTTCTTTTCTATCTTTTTTGTTTTGTCTTCTGACTTCTTGTTGAGAGACTTATCTTCTTGTCGCACTAATAGCCACTCTGGTAAGGCCATAAATAGAGCTGGTCGAGTTGTTTTAGGCTTCTCCGATGAGTTGAGCAGTGTCATTTTTTACAGAGACAAGAAGAATAGGAGCCTATACCTGTATTAAAGAAACTTTTAGATCCACAAGTAATCTTGTCCTTCTGGAAAGCAATTTTCTTATAAATTAGAAATTAGAAGGGGGTTATAAGGTTGGAGCTAGGCTTGTTCGATGTGTTGTAGTGAGGGATAAATATTTATGCATGTCTGAAGTGCCTTTGTTTATTGATGAGAACTGATTAATTTGTTCTCCTGTAAGTTGCTATGCTTCAGCTTTCTATCATTTGTGCCATTGATTTGTTCATGTTCTCTTAGAATTTAACTATCTGGATCACAACTTATTGCAGTTTTATATGTCTTCTTGCTTGAGTTATATAAATGCAGAAATTTGCATGTCCAGAACAATGCTTATTAAATCTTTTTAGCTAATGATGAATGACTGTTCTTTGTGACATTCTATTTAGTCTTGTGTATGTTTAGGTACGACTACAAGGCTTACTACACACTCAACCAGCCTAATCTTTCTATCAGTTGCAAAATGATCTAAATATTTATTTATCACATAGAGCTGAGGGTTACTCTGTTAGAGAATTGTAACTTGCATTTTCAGTAAAAAAAAACATCTTTGGTTATGATGCTGTGGGTTATGTTAGGCAGTATACTCTCTTTATACTTCTCCCCCGGCTTAACTTCTGCATTCCTTGTGCAGGACGAAACAAATTCCCGTTTTTATAGTAAAACTCATCTCAAAACCAATTCACTAGGAGGAAATGAAAATACAAACCAATTCCGGTATCCCACTCATAATTTCTATGGAGTATGATTTGATGGGGTATCTTACTATCATCCTTATTCTGATATTATCTATGTATTTGGAGACAATAATGGTTCAACTTACACACTGCTTTTAATAGCACTGCTATACCCATTGTCAGCCTTCGAACATAACATAACTCCTTCATATTTAGCGGAACCCTTGATAATAGTTGCACTTGAGATATAAAACCACTGTTAGTGATGCTGGTAGTCCAAGGAAGACTTGTCCAGCTTGAACCGATATCCATTGTTCTTCTGTTTTGTTTGTATTTGTTGCTTCAGTAGATGCTGGTAGTCCAAGGAAGACCTGTACAATTTTTTTTGTATTTGTTGCTTCTGTTTTGTTCTTTCTTGCTGCTGGTCGAATAGTTGCTTCCGTTTTGTTCTTTCTTGCTGCCGGTCTAATAGTTGATGCTTGTCTAATAGTTTGTAATTGTTCTCTTCTTGATGCTTCTGTTTTGTTCTTTCTTGCTGCTGGTCTAATAGTTGCATTCTGTTTTGTTGCTTCTGTTTTGTTCTTTCTTGTTGCTGGTCTAATAGTTGATGCAGGTCTAATGTATATACGTTACTTATCTCCTAGTATTGCTGATCATTGTTTCTTGTTATTCTGTTCAGTTGGGCTAGAGGAAAGTTAGAATTATTGAGTTAGCTAGAGGACTATGGTGCATGAACACATGGAGGTGGCCTAGACTCAAAATAATGACGTGGCATAAGCCTATGATACTTGACCAAGCGACTCTCAGACTTAGGCTAATTGGACCATAACTTTTTGTTAGTTGACACTTTAGATCTTAACCTTTGGGTGTTCTTTTGTCATGCGCCATTTGCTTAATATTGGCAAGGTAGTCAGTTGGGGAGATCGAATTTTTATTTTTGCAAGACTAGAATCATTAGTGCGGCTTCTCTCTTAGTGTGTATTGCTTTACCCCAATGGCAGCCTTATGGTATGCCGATTTGGGTATTTTCATGGTTGGTCATGTTGCATTCATGGAAAATCTTTTAGTCCGTACTTAGTAGTAATTCAAGGAGCGAATGACTCGAGAGGACTATGATAGTTCTGACCCAATGTGATTATAAGCCTTGAGGCCATTAATTTTTTTTCTTTGCCAATGGTATTGACACCTTAGGTTCACTTTGGGGGTTGTGTGACTATGGGGGAATGATTTTCAGAATGTGACCGTTTCCATTTTGCAAATACATAACATATTCTTTTTATGGGTGAGAGAGAGTATTGAGGCCGTAGACTCTTAGCAAGGGATGACAATTACATATGGGTGCTTATTGATTTAAATGTTAGGAAGGGAGACTCAATATGGTTTAACCTTTTGACTTGCACAACGACACCAAGCATTAGGACCGATTCTATGGATAAGACAACTAAGACTTAGGATTTAGATTGTACTTTGGCATAGCCTAGTCTCGACTCGGATTTACTTTTTATTCGAACATTATTTTTCCTTAAAAACTTCATTTGAACATTATTTTTGAATACTTTTCCCATGTGACATTCATAATTATTAGCATGTTCGGTTTTGATGCCGAGCATTGTCGTCGTAGGAGGCCTAACAACGACACAAAGAGTTATTAATTTTTTTTACGAGTCTCTTTCGAAATCGAGTGCTTTTCTTACGCCCTCGTAGCAATTCTTTTTACGAACGTTTTTTTGTGCTACGTATTTTCCTTTTGCGCGGGCACCGAGGCTACTGCGCCTGACCAGAAGGCCAAGCAGCAACTTCAGCGCCCAGCGTAGGGCGTGAGAAATTCTGGCTGGTTCTCGTTTTCTGTTTGCGTCTACTTTTGTTTATGCGACTTCGATTTTGCGTGCTTGCCTAATAACGTCCTTTACGCGTTATGCAGCGTTTGTGGGATTCGTTACAGGCCATCCCGAGCGTCGCTTATTTTTGTGGCGATCATTCGGGTTTGCGGAACACGTATTTCGGTATAACTCTTTGGCAAATTAGTTTATGAATGTTTGGGAACTTTTTAAGGTCGTTGGTTTTCTAGGATGGTTTGTCACACACAATCACATATTTCACTACACATAACTAACATTCATCATGAGGCGATAATAACATGTCATGTAGTTTATGATAGGCTTCTATGGGTAGTTATTGCGCCTGGTTTGGTACCGCTTCTATCGTAGATCCAACACATGCCCCGGTCAAGGTAGTGTCTTCAGCAGACGAATTTCGCTCAAGAGGCCAACCCACAAGTGCAAGCCAAGGGGGCATGCAGGCGAGAGGGACCTAATGGGCGAGCGATTGGATTTGGGACGGGTGTACTACTAGCGAAAGTGCCGAGTGGACAACATTCGAAGCGTATGCACCCCCCGGTTGGCGATGGGTATCCTTAGTCCCAACTCCCAAGATGAAACATTAAGGGAGCCAAGATTCGTTATGCGGTTCTGCCCGTTCACATTAATATGCTGATTTTCAGGTCGTCCCAACTTGATTGGGAAATAAACGCGGGGTAGGATCGTTTCACCCTTCGGCTATTTTGATTACCTACAAGCACGAGTATTTCCTTCACTATCCCCAGTGGAGTCGCCACTGTGAGGGGGTCGAAAAAGCACGAGGCTAATGCGTGACCTCGTCCCTCGTGGGTGTGACGATTCTTTTTATTCAATCAAGTGTAATTGGATTTCCTGTGAGTTTACACCCAATTGACTAGTAATATAGGAGTCGCCATTCATTTTTTAACGACAATGAGAAAAACTGACAAAACCCGGTTATCGTGACATAAAGGGAGTGCAATTATGTTTGACCACGACAGCCGTAGGTTCCCTTGTGATCCCTGGTGTGGGGATCTCTCAACATACACCCGCAAGGTAGAGATTGAGGGTTCGGGGGACTGTAACTACCGAGAGGAGTACTCGCTCGTCGATAACTCCAGAGGCAGGATATCCTTACTAGCTCAGCATAAATAATTGAAGGGACATGCGTTAACTATTAAACTAATCTGAGTTGATTTTAGCAATATGCAACATATAATACTAGATTGATCGCGATTATCTGATTTAAATAGCATTAAGGGACCTAGCATGATAATCCAATTTCCCAAAAATATTATATTTGTTAGGCGTGGTAGAACAATCAGATTTAGTTAGTTTAACAGTTCATAAAAAGGGCGAGGAAAGCAATTAAATCATCGAAAAGGGACACATTACGACGCACCCTTGAGAGGTGCGTCACGGTTCTCAGAAAACTAACCACTTTGACTTTGCTATTTCTCCTTTTTATTTAACGAATCTCAAATTATGGGACAGGATACGTTCTGTTCGATTTATGGATCGATTGCGACAGAACGCGTGAACAATTTCGCAGCATGAGGCTTAGGCTAAGGGTTGGAGTCAATACTCAGAATATGAATTGTATGTTGTTATTTCACGTCGAACTTTGGCTATATTTATAGAAAAGAGTTTGTGGAAAGATAGAATTGCAGAGCTCTAATCCACAAAGAATTAGGAAAAAACACGTACCCAGGTAATTCCAGCGCCCAGGCCTGGGCGCCGAAGATTTCGGCGCCCAGAGCCAGGCGTTGATAATAGGGTCTGGGCTGTTTTCTTAGTCAGAGTCGGATTCCTGAAATCCGTAGTGTTTGAGACTTAATCGAGTCTTTTAGTGCGTATCAATTTCATGACGGAATGCGTCTGGGCCCGTTACGAACTCTAGGCTCGTTACGATTTTAATTAATACGTAACTCTTATTTCCGAATCATATTAGGAATAGGATTCTCGCAGTTTTCTATCTCACTTAGGATTTATGTTGGAGTGCAACACCTAATTCTGACAGGTTTCTATCTTTTATGACTTGCCACTTTTAGAAGCTACCCTTTACGGCAGTTACTATGTTTAGCAGGTTTCCATAAATAGCAGGTTTCTATATATAGCAGGTTTCGGGTGAAACGAGAAGGGTGATTGAGATTCGTTATTTTATAGGAGATGCGATATCAAGTGGAGATTTATGTTTTCATCATCGAACCTTCCCTTTCGGGAATGGGGACAAAAGTAGGTGTCTACACACGCACATCCCGCCCCTTTGCACAGCCCGCAGCACGCAGGCCCATGAGTGGCGTTGCTACTTGCTCGCTGGCCCAAGGGCACTGGCAGCATGCACGCGGCCCACTGGGCGTTGCTGCTGCTCGACCTGCTTATTCGGCTTGCTGTGCGCGAGCGCGGGCTTGCTTGGCGCTGGGCCTAGCTTGGTGCTGGGCCTTGCGTCTTGCAAGCATTTTCGTCGATCGTCTCGTACGTCGCGCTTCCGATTCATTTTTCGATTCGAACAAATATTTAATATTTCCGATTCCGGAATTTATTTCCGATTTGAACAAATATTTAATATTTCCGATTCGGAATTTATTTCCGATTCCGACAATATTTCCGAATCCGGTAATATTTTCGTTTTCGGCAATATTTCTGATTCTGGCAATATTTCTATTTCCGATAATATTTTCCGATACGTACCATGTTTCCGTTTCCGGCAACATCTACGACTTGGATAATATTTATATTTCCGTCATGATCCATATTTCTGTTTCCGGCAGTATTATCATTTCTGGAGCATTCTATATTTTGCCTTTTGACGATTTTAGCTCCCACTGGAACCGAGATCCGTCATTTCCGAATGTTCATATATAGAGTATTTAATTCACTTAAATACTTGATCTGTTCACGTACTATTTGCATGTGTGACCCTACGGGTTCAATCATGAATAAGCAGTGGATTAGTATTATTAATTCCACTTGAACTGAAGCGGCCTCTAGCTAGGTATACAACTCACTTGATCTCACTGAATTGTTTACTTGTTTAATTAATTAACACTGAACCGCATTTATTAGACTTAGCATTGAATGCATATTTGGACCAAGGGCATTATTTCCTTCAATCTCCCACTTGTCCTAGGGCAAGTGTGCATTGCCTAATTCCTTTGTCGCTTGATGCTTGCTCATGAACATAAGGTAAGATTAGTCATCATTATTATGTCTAGAGGTATTTCTCGGTTTTAGAGTTCAACTGATCAAATAAACAGATAATCATAACCTATGATTCATCCTAGCACGACCATGCATTTTTCAGTTTCTAACTCTCCGAGTTGCCTTGCAAAACTTTCAGCATCTCATCCCGATTTATGGGAGGACAATCCTAATCTTGTGATCTTAAGGTTAGACTTCGTTTGATAGGTGATTACCTGAGCGTTGCCGTTATAGTCTCCTTTTATAGTGCGACCCTTGACAACGTCAAAGTAACCAGTTCTCAAACAAGTAATCTCAAATCCCTCAGGTATTGAGGATTAGTGTCTAATAATGTAATGAAATTTACTTATGACAGATTTTCATCTCTTATAGTAAAGTTTCATAGGTCTGTCCGATACTAATCTCCTCAAGTAAGTATCTATGCAAATGATTGCGACATTGCCATGTCCACATAGTTCAAGAAACATAAGTACTAGTCATCTTGCATTCTAGTCGTCTAGCGTTTTCTACGCGTCCATCTTTATAGAAAACATCCGACCGGGGACCATTTTCAACTTTTGACATTTAAGTTCACTTGATAGACATTTCTTAGTCACAAGACTGTGAAGGAAATAATGCCCTTGGTCCAAGTATGCATTCAATGATAAGTCTAATATATGCGGTTCAGTATTAATTAACAAGTTAATAATTCAGTGAGATCAAGTGAGCTGAATGCCTAGCTAGAGGCCGCTTCAGTTCAAGTGGAATTAATGATATTAATCCACAGCTTACTCTTGACTGAACCCGTAGGGTCACACAAATAGTACGTAAACGGATCAAGTATTTAATGGCATTAAATACTCCATCTATGGATATTCGGAATCGACGGATCTTGGTTTCAGTGGGAGCTGAGATCGTCACAGGCAAGAAATGAATACTCCGGAAACGATACTATTGCCGGAAACGGAAATATGGATCGTATCGGAAATATAAATATTATCCAAGTCGTAGATGTTGCCGGAAACGGAAACATGGTACGTATCGGAAAATATTATCGGAAATGGAAATATTGCCAGAATCGGAAATATTGCCGGAAACGGAAATATTGTCAGAATCGGAAATATTATCGGAATCGGAAAATAATTCTGGAAACGGAAATATTAAATATTTGTTCGAAACGGAAATTGATTCCGGAATCGGAAATATTAAATATTGTTCGTATCGGAAATGAATTCCGGAATCGGGAATTTAATCAGAAGCGTATCGTACGAATTAGCATCGGACGAGGCCCGCTAGACGAAGGCCCAGCACGAAGCCAGGCCGTCGCCTAGCGAGCCAACGCGCACCATCGCACGCCAAGCCTCGACCAGGCCCAGCGCAAGGCCACGCCCAGCCAAGGCCTTGGGCGCGCGCGCGAGAGCACAACAGTGGGCCGAGCGCTGTGCGCCTAGCGTGGGCCGCAAGGCTTGCGCGGGTGTACGGTGCTCGTGCAATGCTTGTGCGGGAATCCTAAAGCAATCGGGATTCGAAGTATGATTAAATCCTAAAACTATTAGATAATGATTATTTAATTAGAGTCCTTGTAGGGTTATAATTAAATAAATTAGTATCCTAATAGGATTCCAAAACCCTTTCCATAACTCTATAAATAGGTGCCTAGGGTCACATATTTTAATAGATTATTCAAGTATTCAAAGTGAGTTTTTGAGAGAAAATTCAGACACATTCCTTGACTAAAAGTGCCGAAAATCTTTAGTACCTTAAGGGCGATTCTAGTTGGTCACTCTTAAGGCGGATCCGGACGTGCTGTGGACTATCTACGGAGGGACGACACTTGGAGTCCTAAAGACTTGTTCTTGTTCGGTTCGGGCGCAGCTAGGGAAGGCACGCAACAAAGAGTATGCATCTAAACTATGCTATATGATTATGTGTAAATAATATGTATTCCTGGCTAAATGGTTTTTTCCGCATGATTTATGAATTGTCATATGTATCATAACCTAACAGTGGTATCACGAGCCTCTTATTATTTTCATAATCTAAATTGCATGAACATGGTTAAATATTACAAATTTGCAAGAATTAAAAGGGGTGATTAATTTTCGTAATTGTTAATTAATTGCAAATTGCGTTTATTTAATTATACGTACGCAGTTTTTCCGCAGTTTCTTCGTTACTCATCTAAATCGAGTGATTTTTGTGTCAATTCCGCATGTAAAAGGCATTCTAAAATTTTGACAAAAATAATATTTTTCCGCCGAACCCAGAATTCTCAAATTCGAAGCCTAACTATGACTTTTTGAAGGTTTTAGTTTTTCGAATGCAAAATTTCGTAAATTTAAGATGTTAAATTAAATATTTGCGATTCTTGTTGATAAATCTTGAATTTTTTATTGACCTACTGTATATGTTTAACAAGTTTGAATGCCTAGCCTTGTTAATTATGCAATCTAATTTGTAATTATGATTAATTTGTTGAAAATTAGAATAATTTTGAATTAATTTGATTTTCATAATTAATTATAATTTAATTAGAAACCTATGATTAAAAACCACCATAAAAATTGTAAATTTATGATAAATTTTAAATTTTTATGACCTAGGCTTGAATACATGATAATCGGAAATCAATTGAATAATAAATTTTCGATTTTTCGCCCTAAAATTATGAAATTAATATTATTTATTAATTTGTCATTAATTTTAAATATAAATTTTTAAATTTTATGCGATTCGTTCATAAAACTTGCACGCACAAAGCAATGGACGCTTCGTGTTACCCTTAAGGGGTGTTGTATAGTGCGGGCATGCGACGACGAGCAAGGGAGCTCGTCGCCCATGCGGCACGTATGCAATGAGCAAGGGCATGGTGCACGAGCACAAGGCAGCAGCCCTGCCTTGTGTCGTGGGCTATGAGCTATGGACGAATGGGCATGGGCGAAGGCAAGGCACGGTAGTCGCGTGTGGGCAGCAAGCGAGCTGCGCCACAACGCGCACTGCCTCGCGCAAGCGCGCGCAGCGAGCGCAAGCTCGCGTGCCACGAGTGCTGCACCCAGCATCGATACCGCGCGCAGCGAGCGCTGGATCGCACCAAGCGAGCGCTAGCGAGCGCGCACAGCGAGCGATGGCTCGCGTGCATCGAGCGCTGGAGCGCGCGCAGCGAGCGCTGGCGAGCGCGCACAGCGAGCGCTGGCGAGCGCGCACAGCGAGCGATGGCTCGCGTGCATCGAGCGCTGGCGCGCGCGCAGCGAGCACCATCTTGTGCGATGGCTTGCGAAGGGTAGAAGCAGCAGCTATGCGACGAGCGCATGGGCTGCGCGCACATAGCCAGCGATGGCTGTGTGCGTGTGGCCCATGATATTACATAAATCATGCGGAAACAACCATTAACCCAGGAATACATATTATTTACACATAATCATATAGCATAATTTAGATGCATACTCTTTGTTGCGTGCCTTCCCTAGCTGCGCCCGAACCGAACAAGAACAAGTCTTTAGGACTCCAAGTGTCGTCCCTCCGTAGATAGTCCACAACACGTCCGGATCCGCCTTAAGATTGACCAACTAGAATCGCCCTTAAGGTACTAGAATTTTCGGCACTTTTGAGCAAGATGTGTGACTGAATTTTTCTCTCAAAAACTCACTTTGAATACTTGAAAACTCGTTATAAATTGTGAACCCAGGCCACATATTTATAGGGGTATAGAAAGAGAATTGGAATCTTATTAGGATACGAATTAATTAAATTAGAATTATAATAAAACTCTTATTTAATTAATTTATAAAATAGAATTAGGAATTTAATCATTAACCGAACTCTGCACGTTTTAGGTTTCGTATGCGAACACAAACACTTACGCACACACACGGCAGCCACGATGGGCCGCCCATGCGCGTGCGTGCGAGCAGCAGCCCACGCAGCGAGGCCCACGCAGCCGTGGCCTTGGCGCGCGCTGGGCCTGCCTTGCGGTAGGCCTGGGCGCTGCCTTGGCTGGGCTTGTGGCGCGCGTTTGGCTTGCTGGGCGATGGCCTGGCTTCGTGCTGGGCCCCTCGTCCGGCAGGCCTCGTCCGATGCTTATTCGTACGATACGCTTCCGATTAAATTCCCGATTCCGGAATATATTTCCGATACGAACAATATTTAATATTTTCGATTCCGGAATTAATTTCCGTTTCGAACAAATATTTAATATTTCCGTTTCCGAAATTATTTTCCGATTCCGATAATATTTCCGATTCTGACAATATTTCCGTTTCCGGCAATATTTCCGATTCCGGCAATATTTCCATTTCCGATAATATTTTCCAATACGTACCATGTTTCCGTTTCCGGCAACATCTACGACTTGGATAATATTTATATTTCCGACACGATCCATATTTTCGTTTCCGGCAATATCATCGTTTCCGGAGTATTCATTTCTTGCCTGTGACGATCTCAGCTCCCACTGAAACCAAGATCCGTCGATTCCGAATATCCATAGATGGAGTTTTTAATGCCATTAAATACTTGATCCGTTTACGTACTATTTGTGTGACCCTACGGGTTCAGTCAAGAGTAAGCTGTGGATTAATATCATTAATTCCACTTGAACTGAAGCGGCCTCTAGCTAGGCATTCAGCTCACTTGATCTCACTGAATTATTAACTTGTTAATTAATACTGAACCGCATTTATTAGACTTAACATAGAATGCATACTTGGACCAAGGGCATTATTTCCTTCAGTCTCCCACTTGTCCTTAGGGACAAGTGTGCATTTCTTAATTCCTTTGTCGCTCGATGCTTGCTCTTGAACATAAGGTAAGAGTTGTCATCCTTATTATGTCCAGAGGTGTTCCTCGGTTTCAGAGTTCAACTGATCAAATAAACAGATAATCATAGCCTATGATTCATCCGAGCACGGCCATGCATTTCACAGTTTCTAGCTCTCCGAGTGGCCTTGTACAACTTTTAAGCATCTCATCCCGATTTATGGGAGGACAATCCCAATCTTGCGATCTTGAGATTAGACTTCGTTTGATAGGTGATTACCTGAGCGTTGCCTTTATAGCCTCCTTTTACGGTGCGACGGTTGGTCAACGTCAAAGCAACCAGTTCTCAAACAAGTAATCTCAAATCACTCAGGTATTGAGGATTTAGTGTCTAATAATTTAATGAAATTTACTTATGACAGATTTCATCTCTTACAGTAAAGTTTCATAGGTCTTGTCCGATACTAATCTTCCCAAAGTAAGTATCTATGCAAATGATTATGACATTGCCATGTCCACATAGTTCAAGAAACAGAACTACTAGTCATCTTGCATTCTAATCGTCTAACGTTTTCTATGCGTCCAATTTTATAGAAAACTCCGATTAGGGACCATTTTCAATCTTTGACATTCAAGTTCACTTGATAGACATTTCTTAGTCACAGGACTGGTCCTGACAGTCTATCTTGAATATATCGTCAAATTGAAGGGACTCATCATTTAATAAACCACAAATTAAATGGAAAAATGAATTCTTTTCATTTATTGTGAATGATTAACCAATAATGTTTTACAAAGATTTAAACTCTAAAACTTTAAAACATTAAATAGAGACATCAAAGCCATTCTCCAATATGCTTGATTCCCATAGCTGCAGTGTGCGAGTTGTGCTTCGCTTGCGGGAGAGGTTTAGTTAATGGATCTGATATGTTGTCATCAGTTCCAATCTTGCTTATCTCGACTTCTTTTCTTTCAACGAACTCTCGTAGAAGGTGAAATCTACGAAGTACATGCTTGACTCTCTGGTGGTGTCTAGGCTCTTTTGCCTGTGCAATAGCTCCTTTATTGTCACAATACAGGGCTATTGGTCCTTTAATGGAGGGGACTACACCAAGTTCACCTATGAACTTCCTTAGCCATATAGCTTCCTTTGCTGCTTCATGTGCAGCAATGTACTCCGCTTCAGTTGTAGAATCCGCAATGGTGCTTTGCTTAGCACTTTTCCAGCTTACTGCTCCTCCGTTGAGGCAGAAGACAAACCCAGACTGTGATCTGAAATCATCTTTGTCGGTTTGGAAACTTGCGTCCGTATAGCCTTTAACAATTAATTCATCATCTCCACCATAGACCAGGAAGTCATCTTTGTGCCTTTTCAGGTACTTCAGAATGTTCTTGGCAGCAGTCCAATGCGCCTCTCCTGGGTCTGACTGGTATCTGCTCGTAGCACTGAGTGCGTACGCAACATCCGGGCGCGTACATATCATAGCATACATTATTGAACCAATCAATGATGCATATGGAATCCCATTCATTCGTCTACGCTCATCAAGTGTTTTTGGGCACTGAGTCTTGCTTAGAGTCATTCCATGAGACATGGGTAGGTAGCCTCGCTTGGAGTCCGCCATCTTGAACCTATCAAGCACCTTATTGATATCAGTGCTTTGACTAAGTCCAATCATCTTTTTAGATCTATCTCTGTAAATCTTGATGCCCAATATGTACTGTGCTTCTCCTAGATCCTTCATCGAAAAACATTTCCCAAGCCAAATCTTGACAGAATTCAACATAGGAATGTCATTTCCGATAAGCAATATGTCGTCGACATATAATACTAGGAAAGCAATTTTTCTCCCACTGACCTTCTTGTATACACAAGATTCGTCTGCGTTCTTGATGAAACCAAAGTCACTGACTGCTTCATCGAAACGTATATTCCAGCTCCTGGATGCCTGCTTCAATCCGTAGATTGACTTCTTTAGCTTGCATACCTTTTTAGCATTCTTTGGATCCTCAAAACCTTCAGGCTGTGTCATAAACACAGTTTCTGTTAAAACGCCGTTTAAGAAAGCAGTTTTGACATCCATCTGCCATATTTCGTAATCGTAATATGCAGCGATTGCTAACATTATCCGAATAGACTTTAGCATTGCAACTGGTGAAAAAGTTTCATCGTAATCCACACCGTGGACTTGCCTGTAACCTTTTGCAACCAATCTAGCTTTGAAAACTTCAGTTTGAAAACCCATTTGCTTCCAATGGCTTGGTAGCCATCTGGCAAATCGACCAAATCCCATACTTGGTTTTCAGACATGGAGTCTAATTCAGATTGCATGGCTTCTTGCCATTGCTTGGAGCTAGGGCTCGTCATAGCTTGTTTGTAAGTCGCAGGTTCATCACTTTCAAGTAATAGAACGTCATAGCTCTCGTTCGTCAAAATACCTAAGTACCTTTCCGGTTGAGATCTATATCTTTGCGATCTACGCGGGGTAACATTTCTAGATTGACCATGATTCTCACCAGATTCTTCTAAAGATCTCTGAGTTTCATCCTGAATGTCATCTTGAGCATTCTCTAGAGTTTGTTGTTCGACTCGAATTTCTTCGAGGTCTACTTTTCTCCCACTTGTCATTTTGGAAATGTGATCTTTCTCCAAAAAGACACCATCTCGAGCAACAAACACCTTGTTCTCAGATGTATTGTAGAAGTAATACCCCTTTGTTTCCTTTGGATAGCCCACAAGGATACATTTGTCAGATTTTGGATGAAGTTTGTCTGAAATTAATCGTTTGACGTATACTTCACATCCCCAAATCTTAAGAAAAGACACATTTGGAGGCTTTCCAAACCATAATTCGTATGGAGTCTTTTCGACAGCTTTAGACGGAGCTCTATTTATAGTGAGTGCAGCTGTATTTAGTGCATGTCCCCAAAATTCTAATGGAATTTCGGCCTGACCCATCATTGACCTGACCATGTCTAGCAAGGTTCTGTTCCTCCGTTCCGACACACCGTTCCATTGTGGTGTTCCAGGAGGAGTCAATTCTGATAGAATTCCACATTCTTTCAGATGGTCATCAAATTCATAGCTCAGATATTCACCGCCTCTATCAGACCGTAGTGCTTTAATCTTCTTGCCTAATTGATTCTCTACTTCACTCTGAAATTCCTTGAATTTGTCAAAGGATTCAGACTTATGCTTCATTAGGTAGACATAACCATACCTACTGAAGTCATCAGTGAAAGTGATAAAGTAGCTGAAACCACCTCTAGCATTTGTACTCATTGGTCCACATACATCTGTATGGATTAAACCCAATAGTTCATTTGCTCTTTCTCCAACTTTAGAGAAAGGTTGCTTTGTCATTTTTCCAAGTAAACATGATTCGCATTTACCATAATCCTCTAAGTCAAATGGTTCTAGAATTCCTTCCTTTTGAAGTCTTTCTAAGCGTTTCAAGTTTATATGGCCTAATCGACAATGCCACAGATAGGTGAGATCTGAATCATCCTTTTTGGCCTTTTTGGTATTTATGTTATATACTTGTTTGTCGTGATCTAATAAATAAAGTCCATTGACTAATCTAGCAGATCCATAAAACATCTCTTTAAAATAAAACGAACAACTATTGTCTTTTATTAAAAAGGAAAATCCCTTAGCATCTAAGCAAGAAACTGAAATGATGTTTTTAGTAAGACTTGGAACATGGAAACATTCTTCCAGTTCCAAAACTAGCCCGGAGGGCAACGACAAATAGTAAGTTCCTACAGCTAATGCAGCAATCCGTGCTCCATTTCCCACTCGTAGGTCGACTTCACCCTTGCTTAACTTTCTACTTCTTCTTAGTCCCTGTGGATTGGAACATAAGTGTGAGCCACAACCTGTATCTAATACCCAAGAAGTTGAATTAGCAAGTATACAGTCTATAACGAAAATACCTGAAGATAGAACGACTGTTCCGTTCTTCTGATCTTCCTTTAGCTTCAAGCAATCTCTCTTCCAATGCCCCTTCTTCTTGCAGTAGAAGCATTCGGATTCAGAAGTGGGTTGACTGACCTTCCTCTTTACAGATTTGGCGCCAGTTTGCTTAGTTGGGCTGGCCTTGTTGCCACCTTTCTTAGCATTCCTCTTCTTTCCAGATTTCTTGAACTTGCCCCCACGCACCATAAGCACATCCTGCTTATCACTTTTGAGCGTCTTTTCAGCGGTCTTCAGCATACCGTGAAGCTCAGTGAGCGTTTTGTCTAGACTATTCATACTGTAGTTCAGTTTGAACTGATCATACCCGCTATGAAGAGAATGGAGGATGGTGTCTATAGCCATTTCCTGAGAAAATTGCTGATCCAGCCGACTCATATTCTCAATGAGTCCAATCATTTTGAGAACATGTGGACTTACGGGCTCGCCTTTCTTAAGCTTGGTCTCAAGAATTTGCCTATGAGTCTCGAATCTTTCGACTCGAGCCAGATCTTGGAACATGTTCTTCAACTCACTGATGATTGTGAAAGCATCTGAGTTGATGAACGTTTTCTGCAGATCCGCACTCATGGTGGCGAGCATTAGACATTTCACATCCTTGTTGGCATCAATCCAACGATTGAGGGCTGCCTGAGTGACCCCGTCGCCTGCAGCTTCGGGCATCGCCTCATCTAGGACATACTCCTTTTCTTCCTGCATAAGAACTATTTGCAAGTTCCTTTGCCAGTCAAGGAAGTTTTTCCCGTTCAACTTCTCCTTTTCGAGAATTGATCGAATGTTGAATGAATTGTTGTTTGCCATATTAAAAACTACAATTGAAAAGAATAAACAAATAAATAACCATTCACAGTTTCTCTTAATAAACTTAAATTCTAGCATACATGCATAATTCAATGTTTATTAAGCATTTTATTCAAGTTATGTGTTCCGGCAGGTGTGAATAAAATGATTCCAAGATCCTAAAATCATTGAAGAACTAAGCACAGTTTGTCGACTTAATCCTAGAACATCTTAGGTAAGCAAAAGCCTTTTGCTAATAGTCTAGAAACTATTCTTGGTTGATAGGTACGTCTAAGAACTTATTAGGTAAACCTATCGATTTTGCCACGACATAAAAGGACTCCTTACTTATATCGTTGAGTTTCACCAAAACTAACATGTACTCAGAATTGTTTGTGTACATTGCCCCTTTAGGACCAATAAGTAACACCTCGCTGAGCGAAAACTATTACTAGATTGATGTAAAGGATATCCAAGCAAGTGTATATTTTGGCATGGCACCTTTTAACTCAATTTTTAAGTTTGGAACTTAAGGCTCTTACTATGTTGGTTAGATTTTAAGTGAACTAAAATCCTTAATCATGCAACATAATCAAGCTTTTGATCTCATGCATTTTAAGACATATTTAAAAGCAATAAATAACTTAAAACATGCATAAGATTAAATGTGATCTAGTATGGCCCGACTTCATCTTGAAGCTTTGACTTCAAAGTCCGTCTTGAAAATCTCCGTGGGAGGCACCATTTTCTTCAAATAGGATAAGCTATAACTAATTACAACTATTTGATGGTACGCAGACCATATTTGAATTGAAAAATAACTTTGGTACTTTAGACCAATTACATTCAAATTAATGGTACGCAGACCATATTTTCTATCTTATTTGGGCCATACTAGTCACTTCATAACCTGCAAAACAGTACATATACAATATATACCATTCACCCATTCATTATCATGAATGGCCCACATAGCTGGTTAGTAAAACACATTATGCATCACGTAAACATTTGCAGCAATTAATCAAGGGCCCAATAATCTACCAATTATTCAGTCCTTATTAATTCTAATCAAGTTGTTTTAACCTTAAGGATTTGTAGACCTAATCAAGAGTTTATGACTAAAAAGCGCTCCCACTTAAACCAATAAATTCATATGCTTTACTAATTTTAAACATAAAAATGTATTTCTAGTCTAACCGGAAACATACAAATTTAATTAAAATTTAAAGCTCATATAAATTTATAATTGAATCCAAAAAGTTTAATTTAATTTCAGTCGTTATTTAAATTAATTCATGATTTTAATTTTAGTAAAATAATTAGAATAAATAAAATTTATTATAATTACAATATTCAAAATTAAAATCCAAGAAAATAATTTAAATTATTAATTTTAAAATTAAATAAAATTACGTGAACTGAAATTTTCAAATTAAACATTCAAAACGATTTAATCGTAACGCAAACACCCTACGCATTGCACGCCCATGGGCCGCACGCACACAGCCATTGCTGGCCATGTGCGCGCAGCCCATGCGCTCGTCGCATAGATGCTGCATCTCCCATCGCAAGCCATCGCACGCTGTGGTGCTCGCTGCGCGCGCGCCAGCGCTCGTCGCACGCGAGCCATCGCTCGCAGTGCGCGCTCGCCAGCGCTCGCTGTGCGCGCTCCATAGCTCGCTGTGCGCGCGAGCCATCGCTCGCTGTGCGCGCGAGCCATCGCTCGATGTGCGCGCGAGCCATCGCTCGCTGTGCGCGCGACATCGCTCGATGTGCGCGCGACATCGCTCGATGTGCGCGCGAGCAACGCTGGGCGCAGCGCTCGTGGCACGCGAGCTTGCGCTCGCTGCGCGCGAGGCTGCGCGCTCTTGCGCGAGGCAGTGCGCGTTGTGGCGCAGCTCGCTTACTGCCCACACGCGACTGCCTTGGCTTGCCTTTCGCCCATGCCCATTTGTTCATAGCTCGTGGCCCACGACACAAGGCAGGGCTGCTGCCTTGTGCTCGTGCACCATGCCTTGCTCATTGCATTGGTGCCGCACGGGCGACGAGCTCCCTTGCTCGTCGTCGCATGCCCGCACTATACAACACCCCTTAAGGGTAACACGAAGCGTCCATTGCTTTGTGCGTGCAAGTTATATGAACGAATCGCATAAAAATTTAAAATTTATATTTAAAATTAATGACAAATTAATAAATAATATTAATTTCATAATTTTAGGGCGAAAAATCGAAAATTTATTATTCAATTGATTTCCGATTATCATGGATTCAAGTCTAGGTCATAAAAATTTAAAATTTATCATAAATTTACAATTTTTATGGTGGTTTTTAATCATAGGTTTCTAATTAAATTATAATTAATTATGAAAATCAAATTAATTCTAAATTATTCTAATTTTCAACAAATTAATCATAATTACAAATTAGATTGCATAATTAACAAGACTAGGCATTCAAACTTGTTAAACATATACAGTAGGTCAATAAAAAATTCAAGATTTATCAACAAGAATCGCAAATATTTAATTTAACATCTTAAATTTACGAAATTTTGCATTCGAAAAACTAAAACCTTCGAAAAGTCATAGTTAGGCTTCGAATTTTAGAATTCTGGGTTCGGCAGAAAAAAAAAAATTTTGTCAAAATTTTAGAATGCCTTTTACATGCAAAATTGACACAAAAATCACTCGATTTGGATGAGTAACGAAGAAACTGCCGAAAAACTGCGTACGTATAATTAAATAAACGCAATTTGCAATTAATTAACAATTACGAAAATTAATCACCCCTTTTAATTCTTGCAAATTTGTAATATTTAACCATGTTCATGCAATTTAGATTATGAAAATAATAAGGGGCTCGTGATACCACTGTTAGGTTATGATACATATGATATTACATAAATCATGCGGAAACAACCATTAACCCAGGATTACATATTATTTACACATAATCATATAGCATAATTTAGATGCATACTCTTTGTTGCGTGCCTTCCCTAGCTGCGCCCGAACCGAACAAGAACAAGTCTTTAGGACTCCAAGTGTCGTCCCTCCGTAGATAGTCCACAGCACGTCCGGATCCGCCTTAAGATTGACCAACTAGAATCGCCCTTAAGGTACTAGAATTTTCGGCACTTTTGAGCAAGATGTGTGACTGAATTTTTCTCTCAAAAACTCACTTTGAATACTTGAAAACTCGTTATAAATTGTGAACCCAGGCCACATATTTATAGGGGTATGGAAAGAGAATTGGAATCCTATTAGGATACGAATTAATTAAATTAGAATTATAATAAAACTCTTATTTAATTAATTTATCAAATAGAATTAGGAATTTAATCATTAACCGAACTCTGCACGTTTTAGGTTTCGTATGCGAACACAAACACTTACGCACACACACGGCAGCCACGATGGGCCGCCCATGCGCGTGCGTGCGAGCAGCAGCCCACGCAGCGAGGCCCACGCAGCCGTGGCCTTGGCGCGCGCTGGGCCTGCCTTGCGGTAGGCCTGGGCGCTGCCTTGGCTGGGCTTGTGGCGCGCGTTTGGCTTGCTGGGCGATGGCCTGGCTTCGTGCTGGGCCCCTCGTCCGACAGGCCTCGTCCGATGCTTATTCGTACGATACGCTTCCGATTAAATTCCCGATTCCGGAATATATTTCCGATACGAACAATATTTAATATTTTCGATTCCGGAATTAATTTCCTTTTCGAACAAATATTTAATATTTCCGTTTCCGGAATTATTTTCCGATTCCGATAATATTTCCGATTCTGACAATATTTCCGTTTCCGGCAATATTTCCGATTCCGGCAATATTTCCATTTCCGATAATATTTTCCGATACGTACCATGTTTCCGTTTCCGGCAACATCTACGACTTGGATAATATTTATATTTCCGACACGATCCATATTTCCGTTTCCGGCAATATCATCGTTTCCGGAGTATTCATTTCTTGCCTGTGACGATCTCAGCTCCCACTGAAACCAAGATCCGTCGATTCCGAATATCCATAGATGGAGTTTTTAATGCCATTAAATACTTGATCCGTTTACGTACTATTTGTGTGACCCTACGGGTTAAGTCAAGAGTAAGCTGTGGATTAATATCATTAATTCCACTTGAACTGAAGCGGCCTCTAGCTAGGCATTCAGCTCACTTGATCTCACTGAATTATTAACTTGTTAATTAATACTGAACCGCATTTATTAGACTTAACATAGAATGCATACTTGGACCAAGGGCATTATTTCCTTCAATACGGACGCAAGTTTCCAAACCGACAAAGATGATTTCAGATCATAGTCTGGGTTTGTTTTCTGCCTTAACGGAGGAGCAGTAAGCTGGAAAAGTGCTAAGCAAAGCACCATTGCGGATTCTAAAACTGAAGCGGAGTACATTGCTGCACATGAAGCAGCAAAAGAAGCTATATGGCTAAGGAAGTTCATAGGTGAACTTGGTGTAGTCCCCTCCATTAAAGGACCAATAGCCCTGTATTGTGATAATAACGGAGCTATTGCACAGGCAAAGGAGCCTAGACACCACCAGAGAGTCAAGCATGTACTTCGTAGATTTCACCTTCTACGAGAGTTCGTTGAAAGAAAAGAAGTCGAGATAAGCAAAATTGGAACTGATGACAACATATCAGATCCATTGACTAAACCTCTGCCGCAGGCGAAGCACAACTCGCACACTGCAGCTATGGGAATCAAGCATATTGGAGAATGGCTTTGATGTCTCTGTTTAATGTTTTAAAGTTTTGGAGTTTAAATCTTTGTAAAACATTATTGGTTAATCATTCACAATAAATGAAAAGAATTCATTTTTCCATTTAATTTGTGGTTTATTAAATGATGAGTCCCTTCAATTTGACGATATATTCAAGATAGACTGTCAGGACCTGTCCTGTGACTAAGAAATGTCTATCAAGTGAACTTGAATGTCAAAGTTTGAAAATGATCCCTAGTCGGAGTTTTCTATAAAATTGGACGCATAGAAAACGTTAGACGATTAGAATGCAAGATGACTAGTAGTTCTGTTTCTTGAACTATGTGGACATGGCAATGTCATAATCATTTGCATAGATACTTACTTTGGGAAGACTAGTATCGGACAAGACCTATGAAACTTTACTGTAAGAGATGAAAATCTGTCATAAATAAATTTCATTAAAATTATTAGACACTAAATCCTCAATACCTGAGTGATTTGAGATTACTTGTTTGAGAACTGGTTACTTTGACGTTGACCAACCGTCGCACCGTAAAAGGAGGCTATAAATGCAACGCTCAGGTAATCACCTATCAAACGAAGTCTAATCTCAAGATCGCAAGATTGGGATTGTCCTCCCATAAATCGGGATGAGATGCTTAAAAGTTGTACAAGGCCACTCGGAGAGCTAGAAACTGTGAAATGCATGGCCGTGCTCGGATGAATCATAGGCTATGATTATCTGTTTATATGATCAGTTGAACTCTGAAACCGAGGAACACCTCTGGACATAATAAGGATGACAACTCTTACCTTATGTTCAAGAGCAAGCATCGAGCGACAAAGGAATTAGGAAATGCACACTTGTCCCTAAGGACAAGTGGGAGACTGAAGGAAATAATGCCCTTGGTCCAAGTATGCATTCAATGATAAGTCTAATATATGCGGTTCAGTATTAATTAACAAGTTAATAATTCAGTGAGATCAAGTGAGCTGAATGCCTAGCTAGAGGCTGCTTCAGTTCAAGTGGAATTAATGATATTAATCCACAGCTTACTCTTGACTGAACCCGTAGGGTCACACAAATAGTACGTAAACGGATCAAGTATTTAATGGCATTAAATACTCCATCTATGGATATTCGGAATCGACGGATCTTGGTTTCAGTGGGAGCTGAGATCGTCATAGGCAAGAAATGAATACTCCGGAAACGATGATATTGCCGGAAACGGAAATATGGATCGTATCGGAAATATAAATATTATCCAAGTCGTAGATGTTGCCGGAAACGGAAACATGGTACGTATCGGAAAATATTATCGGAAATGGAAATATTGCCAGAATCGGAAATATTGCCGGAAACGGAAATATTGTCAGAATCGGAAATATTATCGGAATCGGAAAATAATTCCGGAAACGGAAATATTAAATATTTGTTCGAAACGGAAATTGATTCCGGAATCGGAAATATTAAATATTGTTCGTATCGGAAATGAATTCCGGAATCGGAAATTTAATCGGAAGCGTATCGTACGAATTAGCATCGGACGAGGCCCGCTAGACGAAGGCCCAGCACGAAGCCAGGCCGTCGACCAGCGAGCCAACGCGTACCATCGCACGCCAAGCCTCGACCAGGCCCAGCGCAAGGCCAGGCCCAGCCAAGGCCTTGGGCGCGCGCGCGAGAGCACAGCAATGGGCCGAGCGCTGTGCGCCTAGCGTGGGCCGCAAGGCTTGCGCGGGTGTACGGTGCTCGTGCAATGCTTGTGCGGGAATCCTAAAGCAATCGGGATTCGAAGTATGATTAAATCCTAAAACTATTAGATAATGATTATTTAATTAGAGTCCTAGTAGGGTTATAATTAAATAAATTAGTATCCTAATAGGATTCCAAAACCCTTTCCATAACTCTATAAATAGGTGCCTAGGGTCACATATTTTAATAGATTATTCAAGTATTCAAAGTGAGTTTTTGAGAGAAAATTCAGACACATTCCTTGACTAAAAGTGCCGAAAATCTTTAGTACCTTAAGGGCGATTCTAGTTGGTCAATCTTAAGGCGGATCGGGACGTGCTGTGGACTATCTACGGAGGGACGACACTTGGAGTCCTAAAGACTTGTTCTTGTTCGGTTCGGGCGCAGCTAGGGAAGGCACGCAACAAAGAGTATGCATCTAAACTATGCTATATGATTATGTGTAAATAATATGTATTCCTGGCTAAATGTTTTTTTCCGCATGATTTATGAATTGTCATATGTATCATAACCTAACAGACTGGTCCTTACAGTCTATCTTGAATATATTGTCAAATTGAAAGGACTCATCATTTAATACTAAACCAAGATTAAATGGAGTATGAAAACACATTTCATATATGATAAATGTTCAACCCCAATGTTTTACAACCATGGTCTTTAATCCCATCTTTAAAACAATTAATTGAATTCAAAGCTGTGCTTTATTTCCATTGCTACAATGTGAGTGTTGTATCTCACTTGTTGCATAGGTTTAGTTATCATGTTTTGCCAATCCTAATATCCTTTTTCATCGAATGTCTTTGGAGATAGGATGATAATTAAGATATTTTGAGTTTGTTTATTATGTGATCTAGTCTTTCTTAATTCAATAGTGGTTCTACGCATTTTACAATGAAGAACCATCAAGTCAGCAGACATGTGATGCACCCAAGTTCAGTAAAGAACTCTATAACATAAACAACTCTATTTCATTGCTTCGTAGGCAATAATTACTTTTACTTCAACTGTATATGTTGCTAGTGATGCTTTGTTTGGATTTATTTATCCAAGCAGTTCACAGATATGTGGATGACTTTCCATCTGTATTTTAGAACATAGAAATTAATAATTAATTTCCCACTCAACAACTCATGGTCTACAATCCATGTTGCCGTTTCAAAACACGATGCTCTATAGCACCTCTTTGCCAATGGTTAACTCCAAAGGGATCTTGCTTGATCCTTTTCCAGTGTTTATGCGTGTAGCATCAATATTTGGCATATCTTCATTTCCTTGAATCAAGAGCTATTCCTATGTACCTTTTCAAAGATTAAGAATCTCATTTAGACTCTTTGATGTTTAACTTAGTAAATTCTTATACATAGTTCAAACATTCATTACTTAGATTTATTCATATGGGCCGAATATCTCCAATTGAGTCTTTCGTGTTTAATTTAGTAAATTTCATTACTTAATCCAAAACAATGTTCTTAGATCTTTGTAAATAGATCTTAATCCCCAGTATGTACTAAAATTCGCCTTGGTCCATCATTGATGAATAATTTCAAATCTAACTCATTAGCATTTGAATGTTATTTCATAATAGAGAGATATGTGTGTGATACACATAGGATCAATTAAGTTATACGTACTCCCACTAAACTTCTTGCATATCTATAAGATTTATAGATATTTTATGAAACTAAAATACTTATTAGCTTCACTAAAATACAGTTCCAATTCCCAATTGCTTGCTTAAATCCATACTCGAATTTCATAGGCTAGCATTCATTTTAAGCATTATTTGGATCCACAAATCCTACGACATACCATGTACATAGTTTATTCTAACATTTGATTGAGGAATACGTTTTGTCATCCAATTGCCATATGTACCAATATGCAATCATTTCTTGTTCTATAGACTGGAGCATTACGATTTTGCACGAGGTTTCAACACAATCCACACCATGAATTTGCCTGATACCTTTAGCAACTAATCTAGCTTTGTGTGTGTACAAAATTCTGTGTTTGATTGTGTTTATCCTTAAAATCAATTTTCAACCAATAGATGTAAACCATTCTTGCAAATCAACAGAATTTCAATTTTGTCATCAAAACACTAAGTATGTTTTATGGCCTTTAACCAATTAAACATTAAGTCTATATATGGCCTCTAACCATTTTAGGGAATCTAGGTTTCGTCATAGGTTTCTTACAAGTCACAAACTCATTAATCTATAAGATTATAGTTTGACTGCAAGTTGTAAGAATCTCATAGTTTCAGTGACCTTAACTCTGTGTTTCTTCACTATCTAATAGAAAAACACTACTACATTTCTAACCAGATGAGACGGTTTAAGAAAGGATAATGCAACGTATAACATAGAACCGTTGCATTAGATAAGGCTAATGCGACGACTTTCTTTATAACACATCATAAAGTTAGGCTAATGTAACGGTTGTGATAAACCGTCGCAATAGGTTGTCTAATGCAATGCCTTATTGGGCTAATGCAACGGTTATGGTATTGAATAGTTTCCGCGCCAAGTTTTCAATTTATTCCCCCCTATTATTTCCAAAATTTTCAAATGGTTCCCAAAATTTTAAAAAAAAAATTAAAGAAAAAAGAAAAATGTAAAACAAAAATTAGAATAAACGCAAACACTCTCCTTAGGCCCTATTTGGTTCATGATTAGTAAAGGAAAAGAAGAGAAAAGAAAGGAAGGGAAAAGAAAGGAAAAGAAGGGAAGGGAAATAGATTTTATTTTCCTGTGTTTGGTTTAAGGGAAAGAAATGAAGGTACGAGAAAGAAAATATAAAGGACAGCTTTTAATTTTCTCTTTCCTTTCAAATTCCTCCAATTTTGGGAGGAAAGGAAAGCGAAAATTTTATAAAGGAGTTTTTCTTCCAATTCCCTTCCTTTCCTTCCATTTCCCATATAATTATTTGTACCAAATACAGGAAATCTTATTTTACTTTTCCTTTCTTTTATTTTCCTTCCAATTCCTCCCAACCAAATAAAGCCTTATTCACCGAAGAAATAGTGAGGAGAGAGACTGGGAGCATTTACAAAGTTAGGTTTCGAAAGGTCTAAGGATTTGAATTGCAATTCACAATTTGGTTCGAGCTAATCGAATTTTTTTGTAAGGTCCAGCCATTTCCTGCGAAAATTATCTTTCTCACGTCACTTAATCGAGTCACAAGGTTGAATTGGGGAAACTTGCGAGGATAATCGAACAACTTACGAGGATAAATTCTATTTAAACCGCCGGTACTTTCCTGGTAATTGTTTCATTTTTTAATGTTTAACTATGATTTTCTAGGGTTTCTTAATCGGATGTTTTTTTTTACGGGGGGGGGGTGTTTGAATTTCTGGGCTTTGTTTTACGATAATTGCAAAAATTATGTTTTGATAATCACAATTTTGATGTAATTATGTTTGTTTATTTGATTTTTGATGGTTTTGAAGAGCTTGGAATATCACGATTTCATGAATTTTGCTAAATGCGATGAAAAATCTTCAGTAGTTGTTGGATTTGGGTGTTACTAAATAAAGAATTGGGGTTTTGAATTTATGGGCTTTGTTTTACGATGATTGCATAAATTATTTTTTGATAATCGCAATTTGATTTAATTATGTTGGTTTATTTGATTTTTTGATGGTGTTGAAGTGCTTGGAATAGCACTATTTCATGAATATCACTAAATGAAGGTTTGAACAAAATATAAATGTTTTTTAGGAAGTTTATAAGGTGCAAAAGGGGAAATGATTGCTGTCAATTCGTTTTAAGTGTTGGCGAGACAGGAGGGATTAGTGGATTGTGATAATGTGATTTTTTTTTTCCAGTGTTGCTGTTTTCAAGTACTCTGATACGAGCTCACTTGTGCAATGGTTTATTCCAGCCCCGGTTGTGTATATTTGGGAGAATTGTAATGTACAGAACATTACGTCTAATGTATAGAAAGTTTTGAGTGTCTTGTTTTCCTTTTGCCTGATGGGTTATCTGTGTAAAGCAGCTTATGAGATGTAGAACAACCAAGCCACATTTCTAAGGACATCTATAATTCTAGATGTATGCAATTTAAACTTCGGCTAACTTAAACTAGAAAAAGATAGGCATATAACAAAAGCAATGGATCAAAAAAGCTATAACAAGAGTACTTACATTTTGATTATTCTTTTAAAAAAATTCCCATCTGTTTTCTTTTGATCCCTTAAAAAAAGAAGTGAAAAGTGAGGAAGATTCCAGTATTAGGAGAAAAATGCTTCAATTTTTATGTATAAGCTAGACAGAACCTTTGCGGGAATTGATGTTCTCTTGGGTACGACAACTTATGCACAGTTTTTTGTACGAGGTTCACCAGCAACTGAGAGCTGCAAAGTGTACAAGGAGACAATATAAGTAACATATTGATAATACTGTTATAGAGGAGGCACTATATAAATGGAAACCGAAAATAGATTTTCCACCAAGAAACCAGAAAGAGAAAAATACCTTGCTGAGAAGCTCTGTTGGAAGATTTGGCTGAGTCCTCTTTGCTGTATGAAACTCAAACTCCTAGAGGGGAAAAAAATTGCTTCCTAACAATACATACTTGCAACAAATCAAGATTATGAGATATGCCCTACTACGGACTTACTACCTTAGGAGCTGTAACATCACGCTTATTATTTCAGAAAACACCTAGGTCTCCTCTGCGTATTAATATCTGCATCCAGACAAAGTAAATAGCATTTAGCAGTATTTGTATGAACCAGTTCAAATTTCATTTTAATAGGGATAAGTTGGATTGTTAAGAAAGCTAGTTCATCGATGCATGGTGACTAGTGAAAAGTTTTAAAAAATTATTGAAACGCTTGTCAAGCATAAAGAAATGGGGAACTCAACCTTGTAATGTGTAGAAACCCTTACTTCTTCGATTTTAATTTTTGCATGTTTTAATGTTTGGTAATTTTAATTGGAATTGATATATGTAGCACCTCTATTATTTTCTTTCATCTTATGAAATAAGATAACTAGATAAGTGTATTATCTAGTTATACGAAGTTAGGTAGCTGATTAACTTTCTATTCTTTTCTTTAATTGAATTTGATTGATGGTTACCGTTCATATTTTTTTGTGCTTTATATTAGAGTATCACTCTTAATTATTACCTTGAGGAAATGGATGACAAGTAGTGAGCAAAATAGGCAGTCCGGAGGGACAAGTATTAACCAGGTACTATATTTGTCTTGGCGTTATATTATGTTGCATTTTCTCATTATCCAATACAAAATCTGATTTATGTCTCCCTTCTTTTCTATCTTTTTTGTTTTGTCTTCTGACTTCTTGTTGAGAGACTTATCTTCTTGTCGCACTAATAGCCACTCTGGTAAGGCCAGAAATAGAGCTGGTCGAGTTGTTTTAGGCTTCTCCGATGAGTTGAGCAGTGTCATTTTTTACAGAGACAAGAAGAATAGGAGCCTATAACTGTATTAAAGAAACTTTTAGATCCACAAGTAATCTTGTCCTTCTGGAAAGCAATTTTCTTATAAATTAGAAATTAGAAGGGGGTTATAAGGTTGGAGCTAGGCTTGTTCGATGTGTTGTAGTGAGGGATAAATATTTATGCATGTCTGAAGTGCCTTTGTTTATTGATGAGAACTGGTTAATCTGTTCTCCTGTAAGTTGCTATGCTTCTGCTGTCTATCATTTGTGCCAATGATTTGTTCATGTTCTCTTAGAATTTAACTATCTGGATCACAACTTATGGCAGTTTTATATGTCTTCTTGCTTGAGTTATAAGGAATTAGATATATAAATGCAGAAATTGCATGTCCAGAACAATGCTTATTAAATCTGTTTAGCTAATGATGAATGACTGTTCTTTGTGACATTCTATTTAGTCTTGTGTATGTTTAGGTACGACTACAAGGCTTACTACACACTGAACCAACCTAATCTTTCTATCAGTTGCAAAATGATCTAAATATTTATTTATCACATAGAGCTGAGGGTTACTCTGTTAGAGAATTGTAACTTGCATTTTCGGTAAAAAAAAAACAGCGTTGGTTATGATGCTGTGGGTTATGTTAGGCAGTATACTCTCTTTATACTTCTCCCCCGGCTTAACTTCTGCGTTCCTTGTGCAGGACGAAACAAATTCCCGTTTTTATAGTAAAACTCATCTCAAAACCAATTCACTAGGAGGAAATGAAAATATAAACCAATTCCGGTATCCCACTCATAATTTCTATGGAGTATGATTTGATGGGGTATCTTACTATCATCCTTATTCTGATATTATCTATGTGTTTGGAGACAATAATGGTTCAACTTACACACTGCTTTTAATAGCACTGCTATACCCATTGTCAGCCTTCGACCATAACATAACTCCTCCATATTTAGCGGAACCCTTGATAATAGTTGCACTTGAGATATAAAACCACTATTAGTGATGCTGGTAGTCCAAGGAAGACTTGTCCAGCTTGAACCGATATCCATTGTTCTTCTGTTTTGTTTGTATTGGTTGCTTCAGTAGATGCTGGTAGTCCAAGGAAGACCTGTACAATTTTTGTTTGTATTTGTTGCTTCTGTTTTGTTCTTTCTTGCTGCTGGTCTAATAGTTGCTTCTGTTTTGTTCTTTCTTGCTGCCGGTCTAATAGTTGATGTTGGTCTAATAGTTTGTAATTGTTCTTTCTTGATGCTTCTGTTTTGTTCTTTCTTGCTGCTGGTCTAATAGTTGCATTTTGTTTTGTTGCTTCTGTTTTGTTCTTTCTTGCTGCTGGTCTAATAGTTGATGCAGGTCTAATGTATATACGTTACTCATCTCCTAGTATTCCTGATCATTGTTTCTTGTTATTCTGTTCAGTTGGGCTAGAGGAAAGTTAGAATTATTGAGTTAGCTAGAGGACTATGGTGCATGACCCACTGCTTTGCTGCTTAATGTTAAGGTTTGGCAATAGTTTATTTTGGTTGACTTTTGCGGATATGTTGTTTGGTCTATTTTGCTTGATCTGATTAGTTCATTTTATCTCTATTCTTGATCATCTCTATAATGCATAATATGACTTCAAATTTGTGTTTCAACAACTTTTAGTTTACTAGGAGATGAGTAACGTGTATCATATGTGCTCTCACAGAATGCAACTGTTATATATTTATGTACAACTCTCACTTACACTCTTCAGAATACACAATGCCTTCTCTCTCTATCTTTTCTCTACTTAATTCTTAGAGTTACTGTCAAGTACAACTCCCTCAATTGCTGTTTGTCTTGTAGCTAGGTGGCAATAGTTCATGCACTGGATTTGTATCTATTGCCTTTGTTTTTGGTGTTATGATCATAACAATTAATATTGATGTTATTAAAAACCCTTTTTTTCTTGACTCTCTGAGTTTTTCCATCTTTTTTTATTAACCAGGAAGTTTTGGTTCACTAATTAACAAGAAAAGAGTTCTTTGCTTTCTGTCAGCTTCACCATTATTATTAAAATATTGCTCCGTTTTGGGGATTTAAACATTAGTAGATCTTCTAATTGCCCCACATTCAACACCTTTTGGATTTAAAATTGTACCATCTTTAACTTGTGCTCATTCGTGATTTAAACTTGCAGGAGCATGGTGCGCTAAATGGAGAAGAAATGTAGATCTAGCAATGAGACGGTGGAGGCTCTTATTTGTTTTGGGTCGTTTTGTAATTCCTAGTAACGTTGAAACACCAAATTAATTAGTGAACAACTATTTTGTAATTAAGGTGTCCTATGGGCACTAATATTGTAATTTTACTTTTCAAGTCAATGAAAATCTTTTGTTATTATTATTATTATTATTATTATTATTATTATTATTATTATTATTATTATTATTATTATTATTATTATTATTATTATTATTATTATTATTATTATTATTATTATTATTATTATTATTATTATTATTATTATTATTATTATTATTATTATTATTATTATTATTATTATTATTATTATTATTATTATTATTATTATTATTATTATTATTATTATTATTATTATTATTATTATTATTATTATTATTATTATTATTATTATTATTATTATTATTATTATTATTATTATTATTATTATTATTATTATTATTATTATTATTATTATTATTATTATTATTATTATTATTATTATTATTATTATTATTATTATTATTATTATTATTATTATTATTATTATTATTATTATTATTATTATTATTATTATTATTATTATTATTATTATTATTATTATTATTATTATTATTATTATTATTATTATTATTATTATTATTATTATTATTATTATTATTATTATTATTATTATTATTATTATTATTATTATTATTATTATTATTATTATTATTATTATTATTATTATTATTATTATTATTATTATTATTATTATTATTATTATTATTATTATTATTATTATTATTATTATTATTATTATTATTATTATTATTATTATTATTATTATTATTATTATTATTATTATTATTATTATTATTATTATTATTATTATTATTATTATTATTATTATTATTATTATTATTATTATTATTATTATTATTATTATTATTATTATTATTATTATATTATTATTATTATTATTATTATTATTATTATTATTATTATTATTATTATTATTATTATTATTATTATTATTATTATTATTATTATTATTATTATTATTATTATTATTATTATTATTATTATTATTATTATTATTATTATTATTATATTATTATTATTATTATTATTATTATTATTATTATTATTATTATTATTATTATTATTATTATTATTATTATTATTATTATTATTATTATTATTATTATTATTATTATTATTATTATTATTATTATTATTATTATTATTATTATTATTATTATTATTATTATTATTATTATTATTATTATTATTATTATTATTATTATTATTATTATTATTATTATTATTATTATTATTATTATTATTATTATTATATTATTATTATTATTATTATTATTATTATTATTATTATTATTATTATTATTATTACTATCATGAACTGTTGCATAAGGTGTCCAAAAGGGTTTTTTGTGTACAAAAATTTACCGTCGCATTAGGAAAAAGGCGTCGCATTAATTCATTAAGCTATTGTAGGTATCCGTCGCATTAGCTAAATAAACCGTCGCATTACCTTAATTACCCATCGCATTAGCTATAGAACTAATGCGACACTCCATCAACAAACCGTCGCATTAGGTGGAAACCTAATGCAACGGTATTAATTTTCCGTTGCATCAGGTCACTGAGCGTTGCATTAGGCCTAATGCAACGCCACCGTTTGCAAGGGTCATTTGGCGTCGCGTTAGGTCTAATGCGACGGATTTTCATGCCTAATGCAACAACTTTAGGCGTCGTATCTGACTAAAAATGTAGTAGTGAAATCTCATAGTTTCAGTGACTTGAACTCTATGCCTACTTGGGGTTAAAACATCAAACAATAGAATATCAACAGACACTTGAAAGTCCTTTGAATATTCTGTTCTCCTTGAAATACTTGTAAAGTCTTCTAAGAATAAGTGTTCGGATTTTCTGAAGAACTTCGAAAAGCCTCTGGAATCTCCGCTTATGTTTGTTGTTCGCCTCGAAGACTTTCGAGGTCTATTTTCTCCCACTTGTCATTTTGGAAACAAATTCCACAAGGACATTATTTCGTGCAAACAAACATTATGTTCTCAAAAATTCGTGGTATAAATAATACCCTTGTGTCTCATTTGAATAAATCACAATGAAACATATATCTATACTTGGGCCTTAGTTTTTTGAATAAAAAACACTAAGCTCCCACTGAGTTTAGCAAATCTTTAGATATATATAATTGAAAAAGTATTATGAAATTATTTTTTAATAGCTTTGACGAATTTTGGTTTAGTTTGGTGGTAGTTGAGCATTTTGTTTTAGAGATTATAGGAAAAGCCTTTATGATTCATCATTGATAGAATCAAGTACTAATTGACTTCGATTATTCCAACGTAGATATGCCATATCTTAAGGAGCTAGATCGTGAAATTACAACACACAATCATTGATGATCATTTTTGGTATAAGTAATCATCAACATGATCTTGCCAAGTGGATTTTATACTTCTGAATATTTGAACTAGCGAAACAGATTCAAACTTATATCACATTGAGTAAATAAACCAATATTCACTAAAATCTAGGTGAAATAATAAAGTAATAAAATCTTTCTTTAGCTTTGAACTCTATTGTCAGGTGTTCTAACAATAGTTCATATCCTTTGTTACTTTTAACAAGTAAGACTAGTTTGTCTTGGATGATCTAGATATCTATCAACTTTCAAAAGTCCATCAAAATAGAGCTTTTGAATGTTAACTTGTTGACATGGTCTAAGCAACAATGCTAAAGGTTTGTGGAACTCAAATCAAGAGATTGATTTGAACCTAGTAAAGTTCTTATTTTCTAAAGATTTGTTTGTTTTAATCAAGCATATATGACTCAAATGACCATTTCATTCAAATAAACAAACAAACATTGTTTTTGTTTTTCTTGAATGTGAGTCTTTCTGTGTTTGAAGCAGAAATTTAGGTATGTTGATTATGGAACAAAATAGCCATTAAGTTCCAGCCTTGAAAGGACATAAAACAAACTAGATGACCTTACAACTAATGTAGAAATGTCATGCTTTATTTCCCACTTGTAGGTCATTAGTGTAGCCTAGCTTCCATTGTTTGAGTCATTACCGAAGTAAGAACCTCAAGCGGTATATGGTACCAAAGAAGTTTGATTTCTAGGTCACTTCTCTTTAAACATAAACTTATAGGTAGAAACGAAATCGTAAGTTCCTTTCATTTGTTCCTTGTTTTCCTATTTCTTGTACCCTTTCTTATAGTCTTAAGAATTTACTTCTCTAGTGTTGAATTTTATACTTTGTTAGACATGTCCGATGTCACTCCAACAAAGTTCTTACCATTTTATTTATGTTGAATATTCTGTTTCAACTAGATTATCTTACCAGAAGCTTCTAAAGTTCTCTAAGCATCGATCTATTCGAATGTCTAGGGACTAGACTCATTCGAGAATTAAATGGACAAAGGTATTAGGTTGTTAACCATTGTTAAAGATGAGCGTTTAAACTCAATGCTTTATGATCTGAAAACTACATTGTATTTTGAATTCACAAGAACCATTCGGTTTGCCATTCGACTTTGATACTCGAAAACAACCATAAAAGTCGCTAAAAGAAACGTACATTTTAAATTTCTCATTTTCTCTCATTCCCGTGAATCGTTCTTGGATTCACTACCAATCGAGGAAATTTACTGTTACCTTCCTAAAAGGATTTACTGCAGTGCAAGATATTCAATTATAAACAATAATTAAAACATAGATTGAAGCATGAAAAGTCTAAACATTTATCACGATTAATAACTTGAAAATTAAAGAAATCATGCAATTTAAACAAGTCATTGGCATTTTATTCGAATTTATTGTTCCGGCAGATGTGAATAAAATAAATCCAAGATCCTAAAATCATCGAAGAATTAAGCACATTATTTATTTAGACTGAATTCTAAAATATTTTAGGTAAGAAAATCCTTTACTAATAGTCTAGAAACTATTCTTGGTTGATGGGTATGTCTAAGAACTTCTTAGGTAAACCTATATGTTTTGCCACGACATAAAAGGACTCCTTACTTATATCGTTGAGTTTCACCAAAACTAACATGTACTCACAATTATTTGTGTACCTTACCCCTTTAGGATCAACAAGTAACACCTCGCTATGGCGGAAAACTATTACTTAGATTGATGTAAAAGTTATCCAAGTAAGTGTTATTTTGGCATGGCACCTTCTAACTCAATTTTTAAAGTTTGGAACTTAAGGCTCTTACTATGTTGGTTAGATTTGAAGTGAACTAAAATCCTTAATCATGCAACATAATCAAGCCATAATCTCATGCATAATTAAGACATATTTAAAGCAATAAATAACTTAAAGCATGCATAATATTTAAATGTGATCTAGTATGGCCCGACTTCATCTTGAAGCTTCAACTTCAAACTCCGTCTTTGAAAATGGATTGGAAACTCCGTCTTGAATTTCACCATGGGTGGCGCCATTTTCTTCAAATAGGATATGCTATAATTAAAACTAATTACAACTATTTGATGGTACGCAGACCAATTTTACATTCAAATTAATGGTACGCAGACCATATTTTCTATCCTATTTCGGCCATACTAGTCACTTTCCATAACCTGCAAAATAGTACATTTACAATAGCATTCACCCATTCATTTATCAATGAATGACCCACATAGCAAGTTAGTAGAAATAAATTATGCATCACATAAACATTTGCATCAACTAATAATCAAAGGGTTCCAATAATCTACAAATTATTCAACCTTATTAGTTCTAATCGAGTTGTTTTAACCTTAAAGGAATGTAGACCTGATCAAGAGTTTAATGACTAAAAGCTCCCACTAAAACCAAGAAATTTACATGGTTTACAAATTTTAAACATAAAATTGTATTTCCTAGTCCAACCGGAAACTTACAAATTTAATTAAAATTTAAAGCTCATATAAAATAACATTTAAATCCCTTTATTTAATTTTCAGTTGATTAAAATTAATTAATTTAAATTTTATCAAGGTTTTAAATTTAGTAAAATAATTAATAGAAATAATGTATAATAATTAAATTAATCAAAATTAAATTCCGAGAAAAAATTAAATTACGAAATTAAATTTATTTAAAATCGTTTTCAACTGAAACATAAACTAAACGGCCCAACGTGCCATGGCAAGGCAATAGGCCGAAGCCCGTGCCTAGCCCAAGCACGAACTCCGCAGCGCCCATGGGCCGCGTGCTCAAAGCAGCGCCCAAGGCCCGCGTAGCTGCTGGTCGAGTGATGCACCATCGCAACGCAACAGCTTCGTGTTGTGCCTGCTACTTGTTGCATGCTGTTTGCGCGCTAGGCCATGGCATGCGCAGCGGCACTCGAGCTCCCTTGCTCGTTTGCTGCTGCCTTGGCTCGTGCCTTGCGCTACGATGCATCTGTTAGGTTATGATACATATGACAATTCATAAATCATGCGGAAAAACCATAAAGCCAGGAATACATATTATTTACACATAATCATTTAGCATAGTTTAGATGCATACTCTTTGTTGCGTGCCTTCCCTAGCTGCGCCCGAACCGAACAAGAAAAAGTCTTTAGGACTCCAAGTGTCGTCCCTCCGTAGATAGTCCACAGCACGTCCGGATCCGCCTTAAGATTGACCAACTAGAATCGCCCTTAAGGTACTATTATTTTCGGCACTTTTAGGCAAATGTGTGACTGATTTTTTCTCTCAAAAACTCACTTTGAATACTTGAAAACTCGTCGTAAATATGTGACCCTAGGCACCTATTTATAGAGTTATGGGAAAGGATTTGGAATCCTATTAGGATACTAATTTATTTAATTATAATCCTACTAGGACTCTAATTAAATAAACTAAATCTTTTAGGATTAGATTTAATCATATGACGAATCCCGGTAGCCTTAGGATTCGAGTAACACACTTCGAGTAATACGCTAGCACCGCACGCAGGCCTTGCGGCCCACGCACAGCGCCAGCCCACTCGTCGAAGCCCCGCGCGCGCGCCCAAGCTTCGGCTGGGCCTGGCTTTTGCGCTGGGCCTGGTCGTATGCTTGGCGTGTGGTTGTTGCGCTTGGCTTGCTGGGCGATGGCCCGACTTCGTGCTAGGCCTTCGTCTGGCAGGCCTCGTCCGATGCTAATTCATACGATACGCTTCCGATTAAATTCTCGATTCCGGAATTCATTTCCGATACGAACAATATTTAATATTTCCGATTCCGGAATTTATTTCCGTTTCGAACAAATATTTAATATTTCCGTTTCCGGAATTATTTTCCGATTCTGATAATAATTCCGATTCTGACAATATTTCCGTTTCCGGCAATATTTCCGATTCCGGCAATATTTCCATTTCCGATAATATTTTCCGATATATACCATGTTTCCGTTTCCGGCAACATCTACGACTTGGATAATATTTATATTTCCGATACGATCCATATTTCCGTTTCCGGCAATATCATCGTTTCCGGAGTATTCATTTCTTGCCTGTGACGATCTCAGCTCCCACTGAAACCAAGATCCGTCGATTCCGAATATCCATAGATGGAGTATTTAATGCCATTAAATACTTGATCCGTTTACGTACTATTTGTGTGACCTTACGGGTTCAGTCAAGAGTAAGCTGTGGATTAATATCATTAATTCCACTTGAACTGAAGCGGCCTCTAGCTAGGCATTCAGCTCACTTGATCTCACTGAATTATTAACTTGTTAATTAATACTGAACTGCATTTATTAGACTTAACATTGAATGCATACTTGGACCAAGGGCATTATTTCCTTTAGTCTCCCACTTGTCCTTAGGGACAAGTGTGCATTTCCTAATTCCTTTGTCGCTCGATGCTTGCTCTTGAACATAAGGTAAGAGTTTTCATCCTTATTATGTCCAGAGGTGTTCCTCGGTTCCAGAGTTCAACTGATCAAATAAACAGATAATCATAGCCTATGATTCATCCGAGCACGGCCATGCATTTCACAGTTTCTAGCTCTCCGAGTGGCCTTGTACAACTTTTAAGCATCTCATCCCGATTCATGGGAGGACAATCCCAATCTTGCGATCTTGAGATTAGACTTCGTTTGATAGGTGATTACCTGAGCGTTGCCTTTATAGCCTCCTTTTACGGTGCGACGGTTGGTCAACGTCAAAGTAACAAGTTCTCAAACAAGTAATCTCAAATCACTCAGGTATTGAGGATTTAGTGTCTAATAATTTTAATGAAATTTACTTATGACAGATTTTCATCTCTTACAGTAAAGTTCCATAGGTCTTGTCCGATACTAGTCTTCCCAAAGTAAGTATCTATGCAAATGATTATGACATTGCCATGTGCACATAGTTCAAGAAACAGAACTATTAGTCATCTTGCATTCTAATCGTCTAACGTTTTATATGCGTCCAATTTTATAGAAAACTCCGACTAGGGACCATTTTCAACCTTTGACATTCAAGTTCACTTGATAGACATTTCTTAGTCACAGGACTGGTCCTGACAGTCCATCTTGAATATATTGTCAAATTGAAGGGACTCATCATTTAATAAACCACAAATTAAATGGAAAAATGAATTCTTTTCATTTATTGTGAATGATTAACCAATAATGTTTTACAAAGATTTAAACTCTAAAACTTTAAAAGATTAAACAGAGACATCAAAGCCAATCTCTAATATGCTTGATTCCCATAGCTGCAGTGTGCGAGTTGTGCTTCGCCTGCGGCAGAGGTTTAGTCAATGGATCTGATATGTTGTCATCAGTTCCAATCTTGTTTATCTCGACTTCTTTTCTTTCAACGAACTCTCGTAGAAGGTGAAAACTACGAAGTACATGCTTGACTCTCTGGTGGTGTCTAGGCTCCTTTGCCTGTGCAATAGCTCCGTTATTATCACAATACAGGGCTATTGGTCCTTTAATGGAGGGGACTACACCAAGTTCACCTATGAACTTCCTTAGCCATATAGCTTCCTTCGCTGCTTCATGTGCAGCAATGTACTCCGCTTCAGTTGTAGAATCCGCAATGGTGCTTTGCTTAGCACTTTTCCAGCTTACTGCTCCTCCGTTGAGGCAGAAGACAAGCCCAGACTGTGATCTGAAATCATCTTTGTCGGTTTGGAAACTTGCGTCCGTATAGCCTTTAACAATTAATTCATCATCTCCACCATAGACCAGGAAGTCATCTTTGTGCCCTTTTAGGTACTTCAGAATATTCTTGGCAGCAGCCCAATGCGCCTCTCTTGGGTCTGACTGGTATCTGCTCGTAGCACTGAGTGCGTACGCAACATCCGGGCGTGTACATATCATAGCATACATTATTGAACCAATCAATGATGCATATGGAATCCCATTCATTCGTCTATGCTCATCAAGTGTTTTTGGGCACTGATTCTTGCTTAGAGTCATTCCATGAGACATGGGTAGGTAGCCTCGCTTGGCGTCCGCCATCTTGAACCTATCAAGCACCTTATTGATATAAGTGCTTTGACTAAGTCCAATCATCTTTTTAGATCTATCTCTGTAAATCTTAATGCCCAATATGTACTGTGCTTCTCCTAGATCTTTCATCGAAAAACATTTCCCAAGCCAAATCTTGACAGAGTTCAACATAGGAATGTCATTTCCGATAAGTAATATGTCATCGACATACAATACTAGGAAAGCAATTTTGCTCCCACTGACCTTCTTGTATACACAAGATTCGTTGCGTTCTTGATGAAACCAAAGTCACTGACTGCTTCATCAAAACGTATATTCCAGCTCCTGGATGCCTGCTTCAATCCGTAGATTGACTTCTTTAGCTTGCATACCTTTTTAGCATTCTTTGGATCCTCAAAACCTTCAGGTTGTGTCATAAACACAGTTTCTGTTAAAACGCCGTTTAAGAAAGCAGTTTTGACATCCATCTGCCATATTTCGTAATCGTAATATGCAGCGATTGCTAACATTATCCGAATAGACTTTAGCATTGCAACTGGTGAAAAGGTTTCATCGTAATCCATACCGTGGACTTGCCTGTAACCTTTTGCAACCAATCTAGCTTTGAAAACTTCAAGTTTCCCATCTTTGTCCTTTTTCAGTTTGAAAACCCATTTGCTTCCAATGGCTTGGTAGCCATCTGGCAAATCGACCAAATCCCATACTTGGTTTTCAGACATGGAGTCTAATTCAGATTGCATGGCTTCTTGCCATTGCTTGGAGCTAGGGCTCGTCATAGCTTGTTTGTAAGTCGCAGGTTCATCACTTTCAAGTAATAGAACGTCATAGCTCTCGTTCATCAAAATACCTAAGTACCTTTCCGGTTGAGATCTATATCTTTGCGATCTACGCGGGTAACATTTCTAGATTGACCATGATTCTCACCGGATTCTTCTAAAGATCTCTGAGTTTCATCCTGAATGTCATCTTGAGCATTCTCTAGAGTTTGTTGTTCGACTCGAATTTCTTCGAGGTCTACTTTTCTCCCACTTGTCATTTTGGAAATGTGATCTTTCTCCAAAAAGACACCATCTCGAGCAACAAACACCTTGTTCTCAGATGTATTGTAGAAGTAATACCCCTTTGTTTCCTTTGGATAGCCCACAAGGATACATTTGTCAGATTTTGGATGAAGTTTGTCTGAAATTAATCGTTTGACGTATACTTCACATCCCCAAATCTTAAGAAAAGACACATTTGGAGGCTTTCCAAACCATAATTCATATGGAGTCTTTTCGACAGCTTTAGACGGAGCCCTATTTATAGTGAGTGCAGCTGTATTTAGTGCATGTCCCCAAAATTCTAATGGAAGTTTGGCCATACCCATCATTGACCTGACCATGTTCAGCAAGGTTCTGTTCCTCCGTTCGGACACACCGTTCCATTGTGGTGTTCCAGGAGGAGTCAATTCTGATAGAATTCCACATTCTTTCAGATGGTCATCAAATTCATAGCTCAGATATTCACCGCCTCTATCAGACCGCAGTGCCTTAATCTTCTTGCCTAATTGATTCTCTACTTCACTCTGAAATTCCTTGAATTTGTCAAAGGATTCAGACTTATGCTTCATTAGGTAGACATAACCATATCTACTGAAGTCATCAGTGAAAGTGATAAAGTAGCTGAAACCACCTCTAGCATTTGTACTCATTGGTCCACATACATCTGTATGGATTAAACCCAATAGTTCATTTGCTCTTTCTCCAACTTTAGAGAAAGGTTGCTTTGTCATTTTGCCAAGTAAACACGATTCGCATTTACCATAATCCTCTAAGTCAAATGGTTCTAGAATTCCTTCCTTTTGAAGTCTTTCTAAGCGTTTCAAGTTTATATGGCCTAATCGACAATGCCACAGATAGGTGAGATCTGAATCATCCTTTTTGGCCTTTTTGGTATTTATGTTATATACTTGTTTGTCGTGATCTAATAAATAAAGTCCATTGACTAATCTAGCAGATCCATAAAACATCTCTTTAAAATAAAACGAACAACTATTGTCTTTTATTAAAAAGGAAAATCCCTTAGCATCTAAGCAAGAAACTGAAATGATGTTTTTAGTAAGACTTGGAACATGGAAACACTCTTCCAGTTCCAAAACTAGCCCGGAGGGCAACGACAAATAGTAAGTTCCTACAGCTAATGCAGCAATCCGTGCTCCATTTCCCACTCGTAGGTCGACTTCACCCTTGCTTAACTTTCTACTTCTTCTTAGTCCCTGTGGATTGGAACATAAGTGTGAGCCACAACCTGTATCTAATACCCAAGAAGTTGAATTAGCAAGTATACAGTCTATAACGAAAATACCTGAAGATGGAACGACTGTTCCGTTCTTCTGATCTTCCTTTAGCTTCAAGCAATCTCTCTTCCAATGCCCCTTCTTCTTGTAGTAGAAGCATTCGGATTCAGAAGTGGGTTGACTGACCTTCCTCTTTACAGATTTGGCGCCAGTTTGCTTAGTTGGGCTGGCCTTGTTGCCACCTTTCTTAGCATTCCTCTTCTTTCCAGATTTCTTGAACTTGCCCCCACGCACCATAAGCACATCCTGCTTATCACTTTTGAGCGTCTTTTCAGCGGTTTTCAGCATACCGTGAAGCTCAGTGAGCGTTTTGTCCAGACTATTCATACTGTAGTTCAGTCTGAACTGATCATACCCGCTATGAAGACAATGGAGGATGGTGTCTATAGCCATTTCCTGAGAAAATTGCTGATCCAGCCGACTCATATTCTCAATGAGTCCAATCATTTTGAGAACATGTGGACTTACGGGCTCCCCTTTCTTAAGCTTGGTCTCAAGAATTTGCCTATGAGTCTCGAATCTTTCGACTCGAGCCAGATCTTGGAACATGTTCTTCAACTCACTGATGATTCTGAAAGCATCTGAGTTGATGAACGTTTTCTGTAGATCCGCACTCATGGTGGCGAGCATTAGACATTTCACATCCTTGTTGGCATCAATCCAACGATTGAGGGCTGCCTGAGTGACCCCGTCGCCTGCGGCTTCGGGCATCGCCTCTTCTAGGACATACTCCTTTTCTTCCTGCATAAGAACTATTTGCAAGTTCCTTTGCCAGTCAAGGAAGTTCTTCCCGTTCAACTTCTCCTTTTCGAGAATTGATCGAATGTTGAATGAATTGTTGTTTGCCATATTTAAAATTACAATTGAAAAGAATAAACAAATAAATAACCATTCACAGTTTCTCTTAATAAACTTAAATTCTAGCATACATTCATAATTAATGTTTATTAAGCATTTTATTCAAGTTATGTGTTCCGGCAGGTGTGAATAAAATGATTCCAAGATCCTAAAATCATTGAAGAACTAAGCATAGTTTGTCGACTTAATCCTAAAACATCTTAGGTAAGAAAAAGCCTTTTGCTAATAATCTAGAAACTATTCTTGGTTGATAGGTACGTCTAAGAACTTATTAGGTAAACCTATCGATTTTGCCACGACATAAAAGGACTCCTTACTTATATCGTTGAGTTTCACCAAAACTAACATGTACTCACAATTATTTGTGTACCTTGCCCCTTTAGGACCAATAAGTAACACCTCGCTGAGCGAAAACTATTACTAGATTGATGTAAAGGATATCCAAGCAAGTGTATATTTTGGCATGGCACCTTTTAACTCAATTTTTAAGTTTGGAACTTAAGGCTCTTACTATGTTGGTTAGATTTTAAGTGAACTAAAATCCTTAATCATGCAACATAATCAAGCTTTTGATCTCATGCATTTTAAGACATATTTAAAAGCAATAAATAACTTAAAACATGCATAAGATAAATGTGATCTAGTATGGCCCGACTTCATCTTGAAGTTTTAACTTCAAAGTCCGTCTTGAAAATCTCCGTGGGAGGCACCATTTTCTTCAAATAGGATAAGCTATAATTAAAACTAATTACAACTATTTGATGGTACGCATACCATATTTGAATTGAAAAACAACTTTGGTACTTTAGACCAATTACATTCAAATTAATGGTACACAGACCATATTTTCTATCCTATTTGGGCCATACTAGTCACTTCATAACCTGCAAAACAGTACATATACAATATATACCATTCACCCATTCATTATCATGAATGGCCCACATAGCTGGTTAGTAAAACACATTATGCATCACGTAAACATTTGCAGCAATTAATCAAGGGCACCAATAACCTACCAATTATTCAGTCCTTATTAATTCTAATCAAGTTGTTTTAACCTTAAGGATTTGCAGACCTAATCAAGAGTTTTATGACTAAAAGGGCTCCCACTTAAACCAATAAATTCATATGCTTTACTAATTTTAAACATAAAAATGTATTTCTAGTCTAACCGGAAACATACAAATTTAATTAAAATTTAAAGCTCATATAAATTTATAATTGAATCCAAAAAGTTTAATTTAATTTCAGTCGTATTTAAATTAATTCATGATTTTAATTTTAGTAAAATAATTAGAATAAATAAAATTTATTATAATTACAATATTCAAAATTAAAATCCAAGAAAATAATTTAAATTATTAATTTTAAAATTAATTAAAATTACGTAAACTGAAAATTTCAAATTAAAATTTCAAAACGATCTAATCGTAACGCAACAACCCCACGCATCGTACGCCCATGGGCCACACGCACACAACCATCGCTGGCCATGTGCGCAGCCCATGCGCTGCGTCGCATAGCTGCGGCTGCTTTCCTTCGCAATGCATCACGCGAGCTGGTGATCGCTGCGCGCGCGCCAGCGCTCGATGCACGCGAGCTATCGCTCGCTGCGTTCGCTCGCCAGCGCTCGCTGTGCGCGCTCCCCAGCGCTCGCTGTGCGCGCTCGCCAGCGCTCGCTGTGCGCGCTCGCCAGCGCTCATTGAGCGAGGCATCGACGCTGGGCGGAGCACTCGTGTCACGCCAGCTTGCGCTCGCTGCGCACGAGGCTCCGCACGCTTTGCGCGAGGCAGTGCGCGCTGTGGCGCAGCTCGCTTGCTGCCCACACGCGACTGCCGTGCCTTGCTTTCGCCCATGCCCATTCGTCCATTGCTCATAGCCCACGACACAAGGCAGGGCTGCTGCCTTGTGCTCGTGCACCATGGCCTTGCTCATTGCATTCGTGCCGCATGGGCGACGAGCTCCCTTGCAAATTTGTAATATTTAACCATGTTCATGCAATTTAGATTATGAAAATGATAAGAGGCTCTGATACCACTGTTAGGTTATGATACATATGACAATTCATAAATCATGCGGAAAAACCATAAAGCCAGGAATACATATTATTTACACATAATCATTTAGCATAGTTTAGATGCATACTCTTTGTTGCGTGCCTTCCCTAGCTGCGCCCGAACCGAACAAGAACAAGTCTTTAGGACTCCAAGTGTCGTCCCTCCGTAGATAGTCCACAGCACGTCCGGATCCGCCTTAAGATTGACCAACTAGAATCGCCCTTAAGGTACTATTATTTTCGGCACTTTTAGGCAAATGTGTGACTGAATTTTTCTCTCAAAAACTCACTTTGAATACTTGAAAACTTGTCGTAAATATGTGACCCTAGGCACCTATTTATAGAGTTATGGAAAAGGATTTGGAATCCTATTAGGATACTAATTTATTTAATTATAATCCTACTAGGACTCTAATTAAATAAACTAAATCTTTTAGGATTAGATTTAATCATATGAAGAATACCGGTAGCCTTAGGATTCGAGTAACACACTTCGAGTAATACGCTAGCACCGCACGCAGGCCTTGCGGCCCACGCACAGCGCCAGCCCACTCGTCGCAGCCCCGCGCGCGCGCCCAAGCTTCGGCTGGGCCTGGCTTTTGCGCTGGGCCTCGTCGTATGCTTGGCGTGTGGTTGTTGCGCTTGGCTTGCTGGGCGATGGCCCGGCTTCGTGTTGGGCCTTCGTCTGGCAGGCCTCGTCCGATGCTAATTCGTACGATACGCTTCCGATTAAATTCTCGATTCCGGAATTCATTTCCGATACGAACAATATTTAATATTTCCGATTCCGGAATTTATTTCCGTTTCGAACAAATATTTAATATTTCCGTTTCCGGAATTATTTTCCGACTCCGATAATATTTCCGATTCTGACAATATTTCCGTTTCCGGCAATATTTCCGATTCCGACAATATTTCCATTTCCGATAATATTTTCCGATACGTACCATGTTTCCGTTTCCGGCAACATCTACGACTTGGATAATATTTATATTTCCGATACGATCCATATTTCCGTTTCCGGCAATATCATCGTTTCCGGAGTATTCATTTCTTGCCTGTGACGATCTCAGCTCCCACTGAAACCAAGATCCGTCGATTCCGAATATCCATAGATGGAGTATTTAATGCCATTAAATACTTGATCCGTTTACGTACTATTTGTGTGACCCTACGGGTTCAGTCAAGAGTAAGCTGTGGATTAATATCATTAATTCCACTTGAACTGAAGCGGCCTCTAGCTAGGCATTCAGCTCACTTGATCTCACTGAATTATTAACTTGTTAATTAATACTGAACCGCATTTATTAGACTTAACATTGAATGCATACTTGGACCAAGGGAATTATTTCCTTCAGCATCGCTGCCCCTTTTTTTCTCGACCATCCACACGGCACCCACGGCACAGGCCACTGCCTACCGCGCATGCCTTGCTTGCTCATTGCCTTGTACCGCATGGGCGACGAGCTCCCTCGCTTGTCGTCGCATGCCCGCACTATGAAACACCCTTAAGAGTAACACTTAGCTTCCATTGCTTCGTGCGTGCAAGTTTGGTGATCGGTTTTATAAAAATCAATAATTTTCATACTTTAAATTTAATCGACAAATTAATAAATCATATTAATTTCATTAAATTTGGGAAAAAATCTAAAATTTATTATTCAAATTAATTTCCGATTACTTTTATTTTTAAGGATTCAAATCTAGGTCATAAAATTTTAAAACTTTTTAATTTTAACAAATTTTATGGTTGTTTTTAATCATAGGGTCCTAATTAAATTGCTAATTAATAATGAAAATCAGAACAAATTCTAAATTATTCGAAATTCAAAAAATTAATTACAATTACAAATTAGGTTGTGTAACTAACAAAATTAGACCTTAAAATTGTTAAACATATACAGTAGGTCAATCATAGATTCAAGATTTACATAAAAGATTCGCAAATATTTAATTTAACATCAAAAATTATAAATTTTGCGTTCGAAAAACTAAAACCTCCAAAAAGTCATAGTTAGGCTTCGAATTTGGGAATTTTAGGTTTGGCGACAAAATTTTAAAACTTCGTTTACATGAAAAATTCTCTATCAAATTATAAGATTCCGACCATTATTGACAAAACTGCCGAAAAATCCTGCAAACTTATAATCAAATAATCGCACGAATTTGCAATTAATTAAATACATGAAACTAATCACCCCTTTAATCCATGTTAACTATAATTGATTATGGAATTAATTAGAGGCTCGTGATACCACTGTTAGGTTATGAAAAATATAACCAATATAATTCATGCGGAAAACCCATAAAGCCAGGAATCCAAATTAATTGCCACATAGTCCATTAGCATAATTAGGATACATACAATGTGATGTGTGCCTTCCCTAGCTGCTCCCGAACTGAACAAGAACAAGTTTAAGACCTTAAATTTCGCCCCTCCGTAGATAGTCCACAACACGTTCGGATCCGCCTCAGATTCAATTAACTAGAATATTATCTAAGGTTTTATGTGCAATCGGAAAGCTTATTATTAATTTTAGGAAAATTATTAAATTCTCTCTTGAACTTAATGTATGTGAATAATTATTGAATTGCCTTATAAACTATGATCATGAACCACATATTTATAGGGTGGAAATAACGGAGTTAGAATTCTACTAGGATTCCTATAACTAAATCCATTAGGATTTTAGTTAAATTATATCATTAGAATTTTACGTTTAATCAAACACCTAAGTATTTCAGATTTAACAAAATATCCAATTTGAGTAGAATTAGGAAAACGCGATTACTTCACAAGGAAGTAATCCTAACCGGCCAAGGGAATGGCCGTGGCACGCACAACCCGCCCCTTTGCACAGCCCGCAGCACGCAGGCCCACGAGTGGCGCTGCTTGCTCGCTGGCCCAGGGGGGTTGCCAGCATGAACGCGGCCCAATGGACGCTGCTGCTTCTCGACATGTTGTACGTGCGCACGGGCTTGCTGGGCGCTGGGCCTGGCTTCGTGCTGGGCCTTACGTCTTGCAAGCTTGTTCATTGATCGTTTCGTACGTCATGCTTCTGATTCATTTTCCGATTCCGAAATTCATTTACGATTCGAACAAATATTTAATATTTCCGATTCGAACAAATATTTAATATTTCCGATTCCGGAATTTATTTTCGAATCCGACAATATTTCCGATTCCGGTAATATTTCCGTTTCCAGCAATATTTCCGATTCCGGAAATATTTCTATTTCCGATAATATTTTCCAATACGTATCATGTTTCCGTTTCCGGCAACATCTACGACTTGGATAATATTTATATTTCCGTCATGATCCATATTTCCGTTTCCGGCAGTATTATCATTTCTGGAGCATTCTGTATTTTTCCTTTTGACGATTTCAGCTCACACTGGAACCGAGATCCGTTATTTCCAAATGTTCGTAAATAGAGTATGTTATTCACTTAAATACTTGATCCGTTCACGTACTATTTGCGTGACCCTACGGGTTCAGTCAAGAGTAAGCTGTGGATTAATATTATAAATTCCACTTGAACTGAAGTAGCCTCTAGCTAGGCATACAGCTCACTTGATCTCACTGAATTATTAACTTGTTTAATTAATTAATACTGAACCGCATTTATTAGACTTAGCATTAAATGCATACTTGGACCAAGAGAATAATTACCTTCATGTATCTGGTCTCGTACTCGAGTACCCTTTTTCTCATATAGTACACTAAATTTCTTTTCCATCGACTTCTTGGGATAGGATTGCTCCAACTGCTGAGTCGGTTGTTGTGAGATAGAGAGAAAGTGGAAGGCCTGGAATTATTGGCTTTAACACTGGCTTATTTGAAAGATAGCCCTTGATTGTGTCAAATTCCCTTTGATAGTTTTTGTCCTATTCTTCTGGCTCATTTTTATGGAGCTTGAAAAATACCGGTTCACAAACCATTGTGAGCTTTGAGTTGAATTGAAATGATTAATGTACTGCAACTTGCCCAGAAACCCTCGAATTCCTTTTCATTCCCGGGTGACGACATAGCCAACATAGCTTTTACTTTGTAAGGGTTAGCCTAAATGCCTCGAGAGCTAATTACTTACCCGAGTAACTTGTTTGAGGTTACTCCTAATGCACATTTTTTGGATTGAGCTGCAAATTGAATTGCCTGAGTCTGTCGAAGAATTTCCGAAGCACTGATGTATGTCCTTGGAGATTATTACATTTGATAATCATATCGTTGACATACACTTCGATGTCCTTGTGGATCATGTCGCTCGTGATGGTTATGGTTTTCCTCTGATAATATAGCCTCACGTTCTTTAGTCCAAAAGCCATAATTATGTAGCAATATGTACCACATTGAGTGATGAAGGTTATTTTCTTCATATCATCCTCTGCCATGGGAACCTAATTGTAGCCTGCAAACCCGTCCATGAATGAGAATAAGGCATGGTTTAGAGGATGACGATGTGTGGAAATGGAAAACCATATTTAGGATTGGCCCTATTAAGATCTCTGTAGTCGATGCACATTTGTGGTTTTCCATCTTTCTTAGGGACCGAAATGACATTGGCCATCCAGCCTGGGTACTTTGCATCTTTAATAAACCCAGCCTCCAGTTGCTTGGAGACTTCTTCTCTGATCTTGGGGGAAATATTCGGTTTCATTCGACGGAGTTTCTGCTTGATTAGTTTAGAACATGGAATGAGGGTAATTGTATGATGCCCGATACTTTGACCGACCCGTGGTATATCATGATAGGACCACAAAAAATACGTATATATACTCAATGAGTAGCTTGATCGGATTTGCACGCTCTTCGTAGGTTAGAGTTAAACATATCTGTATTAGTTTTAGAGTATTGTTGTCAGAAAGGTTAATTTTTTTATGTCTCCTCAATTATAGGTATTCTTTTTTAATGATCTTTAATTGCTTTTAAAATTCCAAATTATGTTTCTTGAGAAGAAAAGTCCGTTGAATTAAGAGGGAATTTTGAAGTTGGGGAGTAGGAGGAAATGGATTTGTTATTGAATTCAACAATCATTACATCAAAAGCTGTAGATTGAGATGCGGCCTCTGCGAGCTTAGACTGATTGACTTTGATGCATTACTCTAGCCCTACTTTCGAACTTTTAGGACTTGAAAATTAAAGACTTGAATTTAGACGAGGGTCTCACGAGCCTCCGATTGATAACATTTGACTTAATGATCATCACTAAGAATGTCAATAGCTACCCTCACGAGTCATTGGGAATCCAGTGACCTGAACTGATACTTCTCACAGAGTCATAGAAGACGTTCAGACGGTGGATGGAGTTTTTGATAGGGAAATTTCCGTGTCGTTGAATCGAAAGCTGCCAAATCAAACAAAATTTATAAGATGCTAAACCAACGCACTATATGGACTATAGTGGTAAGCAAAGGTTTCATCCCAAGAGAGCGGATTAGTTTGAGCTTAAACACCAAGCTAGCTTAGAAAGAAAATTGAATTGATTGTGTCACAACTAAGGAATCTATGCTAATTAGGCAAACAATTATGGAAAGTGTTAGTGTTAGGTTATGATACATATGAATAAACATAAATCATGCGGAAAAACCATAAAGCCAGGAAACATATTATTTACACATAATCATTTAGCATAATTCAGATGCATACACTTTGTAGCGTGCCCTCCCTAGCTGCGCCCGAACCGAACAAGAACAAGCCTTTAGGACTCCAAGTGTCGTCCCTCCGTAGATAGCCCACAGCACGTCCGGATCTGCCTTAAGATTGACCAACTAGAATCGCCCTTCAGGTACTATATATTTTCGGCTAATAGGGCAAGAATATGGCTGATTTTTGTACTTAAAAATCTTAGCTTTTTATTGTTTGAATATTTGAAATTATCTGTATAAATTATGAGCCCTTAACTCATATTTATAGGCCCTGGAATAAGTAATCGAATCCTACTAGGATACGAATTAATTAAATTAGAATCCTAGTAGAACTCTTATTTAATTAATTTATCTTTTAGGATTAGGAATTTAATCATTAAACAAATCCTATACACTTTAGGTTTCGTATGTGAACACAAACACTACACGAGCATGACCCGCAACCGTGCAGGCCATGCCCGCGCACAGCCCACACGGCCGCTCGGCCCACATGAGCTACAAGCCCACGCGAGCGCAGCAGCATGCTCGCAGCCCACTGCTCGCAGCTGCGCGCGCAGCAACGGCCTGCTGGGCCTGGCCTTGCGCTGGGCCTGGCGTGGCCTTGGCTGTTCGTGTGGCGCGCTGGCTTGCTGGATGCGGGCATGGCTTCATTTTGGGCCTTCGTCTAGCAAGCTCGTCCGATGCTAATTCGTACGATGCGCTTCCGATTAATTTCCCGATTCCGGAATTCATTTCCGATACGAACAATATTTAATATTTTTGATTCCGGAATTAATTTCCGTTTCGAACAAATATTTAATATTTCCGTTTCTGGAATTATTTTCCGATTCCGATAATATTTCCGATTCTGACAATATTTCCGTTTCCGGCAATATTTCCGATTCCGGCAATATTTCCATTTCCGATAATATTTTCCGATACGTACCATGTTTCCGTTTCCGGCAACATCTACGACTTGGATAATATTTATATTTCAGATACGATCCATATTTCCGTTTCCGGCAATATCATTGTTTCCAGAGTATTTATTTCTTGCCTTTGACGATCTCAGCTCCCACTGGAACCAAGATCCGTCGATTCCGAATATCCATAGATGGAGTATTTAATGCCATTAAATACTTGATCCGTTTACGTACTATTTGTGTGACCCTACGGGTTCAGTCAAGAGTAAGCTGTGGATTAATATAATTAATTCCAGTTGAACTGAAGCGGCCTCTAGCTAGGCATTCAGGTCACTTGATCTCACTGAATTATTAACTTGTTAATTAATACTGAACCGCATTTATTAGACTTAATATTATATGCATACTTGGAACAAGGGCATTATTTCCTTCAGTCTCACTTGTCCTTAGGGACAAGTGTGCATTTCCTAATTCCTTTGTCACTCGATGCTTGCTCTTGAACATATGGTAAGAGTTGTCATCCTTATTACGTCCATAGGTGTTTCTCGGTTTCAGAGTTCAACTGATCAAATAAACCGATAATCACAACCTATGATTCATCCGAGCACGGGCATGCATTTTACAGTTTCTAGCTCTCCGAGTGGCCTTGTACAACTTTTAAGCATCTCATCCCGATTTATGGGAGGACAATCCCAACCTTGCGATCTTGAGATTAGACTTCGTTTGATAGGTGATTACCTGAGCGTTGCCTTTATAGCCTCCTTTTAGGGTGGGACGGTTGGTCAACGTCAAAGTAAGCAGTTCTCAAACAAGTAATCTCAAATCACTCAGGTATTGAGGATTTAGTGTCTAATAATTTTAATGAAATTTACTGATGACAGATTTTCATCTCTTACAGTAAAGTTTCATAGGTCTGTCCGATACTAGTCTTCCCAAAGTAAGTATCTATGCAAATGTTTATGACATTGCCATGTCCACATAGTTCAAGAAACAGAACTACTAGTCATCTTGCATTCTAGTCGTCTAACGTTTTCTATGCGTCCATGTTTATAGAAAACTCCGACCAGGGACCATTTTCAACTTTTGACTTTCAAGTTCACTTGATAGACATTTCTTAGTCACAGGACTGGTCCTGACAGTCTATCTTGAGTATTTCGTCAAATTGAAGGGACTCATCATTTAATACTAAACCAAGATTAAATGGAATATGAAAATACATTTCATATATGATAAATGTTCAACCCCATTGTTTTACAACCATGGGCCTCAAACCCATCTTTAAAACAGTTCATGAAATTCAAAGCTATGCTTGATTTCCAGTGCTACAACGTGAGTGTTGCTTCTCACTTGTTGCATAGGTTTAGTTATCATGCTTTGCCAATCTTAATATCCTTTCCATCGAATGTTCTTCGAGATATGATGATAAGATCTTTTGAGTATGTTTATTTTGTGATCTAGTCTTTCTTGCTACATTAGTGGTTCTACGCATTTTGCAATGAAGAACCATTAAGTCAACAGACATGTGATCTTCCCAAGTTCAATGAAGAACTCATTAATATAAACAACTCTGTTTTATTGCTTCTTAGGCAATAAGTACTTTTACTTCAACTGTTTAGGTTGCTAGTGATGCTTTGTTTGGATATACTTATCCAAGCAGTTCACAGATATGTAGAAGACTTTCCAGCTGTATCTTTGGAACATAGAAATTAATATTTTAATTTCCCACGCAACAACACATGGTCTCCAACCCATGTTGGCCATTTTCAAAACACGATGCTCTATAGCTCGTCCTTGCCAATGGTTAACTCCAAGGGAATCTTGCTTGATCCTTTGCCAGTGTTTATGCGTGTAGCATCAATATTTAGCATATCTTTATTTCTTTGAATCAAGAACTATTCCTATGTACCTTTTCAAGTACCATAAGTTTTTCTTGATCTCAATCTAGTTGATCTTCACTTAGATCAATAGAGACTGGTATATGTTCGTCATGCCTAAAGCCATACGATACGTTTTTGGCGATCCTCATATTATATAATACATGATAAATTCTTTTGCAGAATAATTCCAAATTGAATTTTATTCATGTAACTTTAGCTCATCTAGTTTCAGTAGATACTAATTCCAGCTAAATTCTTTGACATATAATATAGGTTAAGAATCTCATTTAGACTCTTTGATGTTTAACTTAGTAAATTCTTATACATAGTTCAAACATCCTTTACTTAGATTTATTCATATGGGTCGAATATCTCCAATGGAGTCTTTCGTGTTTGATTTAGTAAATGCCATTACTTAATCCAAAACAATATCATAAGATCTTTGTAAGTAGATCTTAATACCCAGTATGTACTAAGTTTCGCCTTGGTCCATCATTGATGAATAATTTCAAACCTAAGTCATTAGCATTTGAATGTTATTTCACAATAGAGAGATATGTGCGTGATACACATTGGACCAATTAAGTTTTTATGTACTCCCACTAAACTTCTTATATATCTATAAGAATCATGTACATTTTATGAAGCTAAAATACTTATTAGCTTCATTAAAATACAATTCCAATTCCCAATTGCTTACTTAAATCTGTACTTAGATTTCATAAGCTAGCATTCATTTCAAGCATTATTTGGATTCACAAATCCTATGACATGCCATGTACATAGTTTTCTTCCAACATTTGATTGAGGAATACGTTTTTTCATCCAATTGCCATATGTACCAATATGCAATCATTGCTTGAATTATAGACTTAAGCATTACGATTTTGCATGAGGCTTCAACATGATCCACGCCGTGAATTTGCTTGTAACCTTTAGCATCTAATCTAGCTTTGTGTGTGAACACAATTCCATGTTTGATGGTTTTTATCCTTAAAACAAACTTGCAACCAATAGGTGTGAAACTATTCTTGCAAATCAACAAAATTTCAATTTTGTCATCAAAACATTTAGTATGTTTTATGGCCTCTAACCATTTAAAACATTTGAGTCTATATATGGCCTCTAACCATTTTAGGGAATCTAGGTTTCGTCATAGCTTTCTTACAGGTCACAAACTCATTAATCTACATGATAATAGTTTGACTGCAAGTTGTAGGTTTCTTTACTATCTAATAGAAGAATCTCATAGTTTCAGTGATTTGATCTCTATGCCTACTTGGGTATAGAACATCAAACAATAGAATATCAATAGCCACTTGAAAGTCCTTTGAATATTCTGTTCTCCTTGAAGCACTTGTAAAGTCTTCTAAGAGATATCTATTCTTTAAAGCCACTTCTAAAGTCCTTAAAGAATAAGTTCGGATTTTCTGAAGCACTTCGAAAATCCTCCGGAATGTCCGTTTATGTTTGTTGTTCGCCTCGAAGACTTTCGAGTTCTATTTTCTCCCACTTGTCATTTTGGAAACGAATCTCCAAAATCACATCATTTCGAGCAAACAAACATTATGTTCTCAAAAATTCGTGGTATAAACAATACCCTTGTGTCTCATTTGAATAAATCACAATGAAACATATATCTATACTTGGGCCTTAGTTTGTTGAACAACAAACACTAAGCTCCCACTGAGTTTAGGAACTCTGTAGATATATTATGAAATTACTTTTCAATAGCTTTGACGAATTTGGTTTAGTTTGGTGGTAGTTGAGCATTTTGTTTTAGAAATTATAGAAAAAGTCTTTATGATTCATCATTGATCGAATCAAGTACTAATTGACTTCGATCATTCCACTTAGATATGCCATATCTCATGGAGCTAGATTACAACACACAATCATTGATGATCATTTTTGGTCTCAAGCAATCATTAACATGATCTATCCTAGATCTTTATGGTTTCTTACCAAGTGGGATTTATACTTCTGAATCTTTGAACTAGCCAAACAGATTCAACCCTATATCACATTGAGTAAATAAACCTATATTCACTCAAATCTGTATGAAATAATAAAGTCATAAAACCTTTCTTTAGCTTTAAACTCTATTGTCTAGGCGTTCTAACAATAGTTCATATCTTTTGTTACTTTCAACAAGTAAGACTAGTAGTCTTAAATTGATCTAGAAATCAATGAACTTTCAAAAGTCCATCAAAATAGAGCTTTTGAATGTTAACTTGTTGATATGGTCTAAGCTACAATGCCAAAGATTAGTGGAACTCAAACCAAGGGTTGATTTGAACCTAGTAAAGTTCTTATTGTTAAAGAGTTGTTTGTTTTAATCAAGCATATTGAATCAACCCGTAATTGACCATTTCATTCAAATATACAAACCAACATTGTTTATGTTTTTCTTGAATGTGAGTATTTCTGTGTTTGAAAACAGAAATTTAGGTATGCTGATTATGGAACAAAATAGCCATTAAGTTCCAGCCTTTGAAAGGACTTAAAACAAACTAGATGACCCTACAACTAATGTAGCATTGCCATGCTTCATTTCCCACTTGTAGGCCATTAGTGTAGCCTAGCTTCCATTGTTTGAGTTATTACCGAAGTAAGAACCTCAAGCGGTATATGATACCAAGGAAGTTTGATTGCTAGGTCACTTCTCTTTAAACATAAACTTATAGGTAGACACGAAATCGTAAATTCCTTTCATTTGTTCCTTGTTTTTCCTATTTCTTGTACCCTTTCTAATAGTCTTAAGAATTGAATTCTTTATTGTTGACTTTTATACTTTGTTAGACATGTCCAACGTCACTCCAACAAGGTTCTTACCATTTAATTGATGTTGAATATTTTGTTTCAACTAGATGATCTTACCAGAAGCTTCTAAAGTTCTCTAAGCATCGATCTATTCGAATGTCTAGGGACTAGACTCATTCGAGAATTAAATGGACAAAGATATTAGGTTGTTAACCATTGGTAAGGCTGAGCGTTTAAACTCAATGCTTTATGATCTCAAAACTACATTGTATTTTGAATTCACAAGCACCAATCGGTTTGCCATTCGACTTTGATACTCGAAAACAACCATAAAAGTCGCTAAAAGAAACGTACATTTTAAATTGCTCACATCTCTCATTTTCGTGAATCGTTCTTGGATTAACTACCAATCGAGGAAATTTACTGTTACCTTTCTAAAAGGATTTATTGCAGTGCAAGATATTTAATTATAAACAATAATTAAAACATACATTGAAGCATGCAAAGTCTAAACATTTATCATGAGTAATAACTTGAAAATTAAAGCAATCATGCAATTTAAACAAGTTATTAGCATTTTATTCGATTTTATTGTTCCGGCAGTTGTGAATAAAATGATTCCAAGACCCTAAAACCATTGAAGAATTAAGCACATTATGTATTTTGACTCAATTCTAAAACATTTTAGGTAAGCAAAAGCCTTTTGCTAATAGTCTAGAAACTACTCTTGGTTGATAGGTACGTCTAAGAACTTATTAGGTAAACCTATCGATTTTGCCACGACATAAAAGGACTCCTTACTTATATCGTTGAGTTTCACCAAAACTAATATGTACTCACAATTATTTGTGTACCTTACCCCTTTAGTATCGATAAGTAACACCTCGCTATGGCGGAAACCTATTACTAAGATCGATGTAAAGGATATCCAAGTAAGTGTTATTTTGGCATGGCACCTTTTAACTCAATTTTTAAGTTTGGAACTTAAGGCTCTTACTATGTTGGTTAGATTTTAAGTGAACTAAAATCCTTAATCATGCAACATAATCAAGCCACAATCTTATGCATATTTAAGACATATTTAAAAGCAATAAATAACTTAAAGCATGCATAAGATAATTGTGATCTAGTATGGCCCGACTTCATCTTGAAGCTTCAACTTCAAATTCCGTCTTGAAAATGGATTGGAAACTCGGTCTTGAATTTTACCGTGGGATGCGCCATTTTCTTCAAATAGGATAAGCTATAATTAAACTAATTACAACTATTTGATGGTACGCAGACCATATTTGAATTATAAAACAAATTTGGTGCTTTAGACCAATTACATTTAAATTAATGTTACACATACCATATTTTCTATCCTATTTGGGCCATACTAGTCACTTCATAACCTGCAAAACAGTACATATACAATATATACCATTCACCCATTCATTATCATGAATGGCCCACATTGCTGGTTAGTAAAACACGTTGTATGCATCACATAAATATTTGCAGCAATTAATCAAGGGCACCAATAATCTACCAATTATTCAGTCCTTATTAATTCTAATCAAGTTGTTTAACCTTAAAGGATTTGTAGACCTAATCAAGAGTTTATGACTAAAGTGCTCCCACTTAAACCAGTAACTTTATATGCTTTACTAATTTTAAACATAAAAATGTATTTCTAGTCTAACCGGAAACATACAAGTTTAATTAAAATTTAAAGCTCATATAAAATTATAATCGAATCCACAAATTTAATTTATTTCAGTTGAATTAAACGAATTTAAATTAATTCAAGGTTTAATTTTAGTAAAATAATTAGTATAAATTAAAATTTATAATAATTATAATAATCAAAATTAAATCCCGAGAAAACAATTTAAGTTATTAATTTTAACGTTAATTAAAATTATTTCCGAACTGAAAAATTCAAATTAAAATTTAGCGAATATTCGCTGTCTGGGAAGCATTTTCAGCGCCCAGCTCTGGGCGCGAGAATTTCTAACGCCCAGAGCTGGGCGTTGAAAATGCGAAGGGGAGACGGGTCTTTAAATTCGCGGACCGTTTCCTTCCTTTCCCATTTCCATCATTTTCGCTCAAGCTCCTCATCTCTTTCAACTGATTCCTTGCTCGTTTCTTCACTTTTCTTTACGAATTCTACTCCAAATCACTTCCTAATCTTCCCAATGTAAGTAATTTTCAGTAATTTTGAGCTTTTTTGTCAATTTCAGTATTTTTGTCAAGTATTTTTATGCATGAAATTGATTTGGGGGTTTTTGATTTTGTGCCCCTTTCCTTCAATTAGATAGTTGGAAATGTTCCACATAACATGTTAATTAGTTTGTGCATGTTAATTTTCGGAAGTATGTTAATTCTTGTTGAATTTGGGCATTTTCATGCTAGCCCCCAAGTATACCTACGACTCTAGTGTTTTCTTACAATGTAGGTGTTCTTGGTATATTGCTTGCGTTCCTCATAATTCATGAATGACAAATTATGGAAGAATTTTTATTTTGTTGGAGTTAATTAAAAAAATTTCACTTAAGGAATTTTTTTGCTCGATACGAACTTAGTATCATGTCTTAGAGAACAAAAATTGTATGACTCCATTTTATGAGCGGAATGCACTCCCTTAGTGATTGGTGTGAGTGCCAGTTTTGTTAAAGGTATAATGCCTTATTGTATTATTGATCAGCATGCCTGTCGAGTCGTCACCTCCTCCTGGTGGCCACGAGGAGCGTGGCATGACGCGTCAGTCTACTGGTGCGGGTCCCCTATGGGTGGGCCCTGAGCTCTACGATGGTCGTAATCTGCACTATGACCTAGAGCACCACGTGACTTCCCGCCTTCACGCGAGGAGAGAGACTACGGTTCGCGGCTATGGAGCAGCGACGAGTGAGACCGTTTTTAGCTTCCTGAGCTCGGACGCCCATGCCTTGGTGAGGGCGAGCTCACTGTTTTCGGTGGTTGAGACCTTCTGGGAGATACTGCGGCTTAACATCTCCCTGTCCTTTCTGCGGTCGTTCATGAGGTGGTGGTGGGATACCACCAACACCTTCCATTTTCCTTGGGGCGAGATGACGATCACTCCTGAGGACTACACGGCTTTGACGGGCTTGACCTTTACAGGGAACCCCGTTCGTCTGAGGTCGGATGGCCCATCGCCGACTGTTGCTGAGGGTACCAGGCTCCTGGGCTCGTGGATGGGTAGGAGATTACCTTCGTACCAGCCCCGTGGGATACCATTCGCTGACCTGATGTGGGCCTTAGAGCATGGGGTAGAGGAGTCACCTTCGAGACAGGCTCGGCTGTTCTACCTCCATATTATTACCTCCACTTTTCTATCGGGTCCGACTGACACCTTTGACCCAAGGTGGATAGGCATGGTGGAGGACGTGTCTACACTGGGTGACTATCGCTGGGGCGATTTGGGCTATGCGACGCTTGTCGGCCAGATGAGTTTGTCGGTGCGCGACTCGGACCCGAGTAGACGTCACTTTGTGATTACATTAGCGGGAGTGCCGCGTTTGATCGAGGTATGTGCCTAGACTTTCTTTTGTTTTCTCGCTTTTACCGGGCCTCTTTTCTTGATGTTTTATTGTCTTTTCTTTTTTGCAGCTGTGGGCCTTTGAGCAATTACCTTGGCTGGCTCCCCGAAAGGGGCAGAGGCCTTTGCAGTACCCTGCCGGTCGTCGCTGGGGTTGCAAGAAGAAGCTGACAGTGCGTCCACCGCCCGATACCGTGTGGGATCTCATTCGGGACGGGAACCCTGAGCATGTGCAGAATCTTATCCTCTATCTCGTATTTCGTCATTCTTTTTATTTTCTATGTGCGAGATCTGACCGTGTTTGTACAAAAACAGGTGGTTTGGACCCCATGGCTCTCTTTTAGGGGTACTCATGCTTCGGTCAGGGATAGTTATTCCCTGAGCCAGATGCGAGTCTTGTTCGTTGGCCGCCGGGACCCTGTTTGGTACCTGGGAGAGCGGGTACGTATGCAGACGGTCGGGGCTTTTTCGGTGCCTAGGCCTCCGCCAGCGACCATGCTGTCTACTCGCTCGATAGGCGAGTCGTGGAGGGTCCACTCGAGGATTGGCGTGCCGGCGATGGAGTTGGTAATAGAGGGAGCTAGCTATTACCAGTTTATCCAGGATTCTCTTCGTCTCCCGGAGCCTGGCGCTGTAAGTTGCCCTCTCTTTTCGTATTGATTTTAATGTTTTCATGCTCGTGCCCATGTGTTTATGTCTGCTGTGTTTTGTGCAGGAGTGTCCTGACCCTTCGTTGGGGGGATGGGTGCTTCCCGATGCTCGGATCTCGTATACCGGAGAGAGTGGATCCGAGATTGTGGAGACTTTCCCGGAAGACCGGGTTTTCCATGCTCCGCTCCCTGAGGGAGTACAAGCGGTATGCACCTTTTATTTGTGCACTTTTCTTATATTTTTTCTTTCCCTTTTGTTACTAACATTCCTGTTTCAGGTTCCGGCCCGTACGGCCAACGCGATGGTGGGGGTGATCAACCAGTTGAAGTCCGCGTTGGTTCGAGCCCGATCTGCGCTTTCTTGTAGGTGCCCCCACTCTACTCGAGTAATGTGCCCTCTTTTTTTTCTTTTGATCTGTACCTTTTGTTTGGCTTTCTGTTACTCACTCTCTTTTTTTGTTTTTTCTTGTAGACGGATGCTGGACGTGCCGGGGCCGACGACGCGGGTCCCTCGGGCGGGGGACACGGTCGTGAGACAGAGAGGGCACGGCACTCGCCCCTACGGCATCGCCGATCCGACTTGGGGGTTAGTTCTTTCGGGGAGAGGTCCGAGCCGGAGCGTAGGCGACGTTCCGTGTCGGTGGCCCGAGAGCCTAGCCCCGAGTTGCAGTTACAGCCTCATTTTTGGGGTGATTCTGGCTGGGGGCCCTCATACCACGGGGAGTGGAGTGGATGGACCGGCAAGGCTTGGAGACATGGAGCCGATGACGAGTCTTAGGCTTACCTCCTGTTTTGTACATATTCATTCTTGTATTCCGCATGTATATTTATTTTTTGTGTTTTTTGGTGCAAGAATGTTTTGAGCCTTCCGTGGGCTTGGTTTTAACATATTATAGTAATATTAGCTTTCTAAACCAACGACGAATTTTGAAAAGGGAAAGACTTTTGTAAAAATAATGAGTTCATACAAGAGTGAACACATATTTTTAGACTAACCGACTACTTGGGGTATTACATATGCATGTTCACTATTTTTTTGTTTTTTTTTTTTGCCTACTCGTGTCATACTCCTTTGTTGGGCTTGTTCCTGAAAATTCTTGTGGCTTTGTTTTTCATTCTATTTGGTCTTGCCCGTGCATGGGTTAGGGTATAGTGCCCCTTGCAATATCTTCTTGATGCGCTGCATGACTTTATAATTTTTTAATTTTTATTGGACCGAATCCTTGATAAGGATTTCCTACGTATCTTGTCAGAATCAGGTCGCGCGTAGTTCTAGCTTTTGAAAAAAAAAAATTGAAAGGGTGTTCATTACACGTCTGCTTCCCCCCCAAGTGTTCGTGGTTCTTTTGATGGTTCGAAAAAGGAGTACGAACACTTGCAGAATCGGGAGGATAGGTGGCAAGAGAGAATGACGCCCGTTCAAGGGCGATTTAAAATATCGGCGCCCAGGCCTGGGCGTGAAAAATAACAGCGCCCAGACCTGGGCGTTGAAGTTTTGTCCTTCGCTTTTCCTACTTTATCGAGTTTTATGCCGTTTGCTTAGAGTAATGTACAGAATGCTTGCTTATGAGTCTTAACGTGTTTTATTAGATGCCTTAACTCCGGACTAGACTTTAAATATAGTACTTTTTCAATTGGTCTAAGTTCGTGAGGTTAGCGAATTCTGCTCCATCTATGTCAGCTAGTTGGACTGCTCCGCCAGGTAGGATGGTCTTTACAAAATATGGTCCTGTCCAGTTAGGCCGGAATTTTCCTCGAGGGTCCGTAGTAGGTGCGCGGACTTCTTTTAATACCAAATCGCCTTCTTTGTTATTTCGAGGTTTGACTCTTTTGTTGAATTGCCTTGCGATGCGCTTTTGATACACTTGCACGTGATGTAAAGCTCTCAACCTCCGTTCGTCTAAAAGGACGAGCTCGTCGTACCTAGCTTGAACCTTATCAGCTTCGGGTAGCTTGCTTTCTAGGATGATCCGGAGGGAGGGAATTTCCAACTCGATCGGTTGAACTGCTTCCATTCCGTATACCAAGGAGTAGGGTGTTACTCCAATGGAGGTGCGGATTGAGGTTCGATAGCCCCATAATGCGAAGTGTAATTTGTTGGGCCAATCCTTATAATTTTCGGCCGTTTTCTCGATGATGACTTTAATATTTTTGTTGGCCGCCTCTACCGCGCCGTTCATTTGCGGCCTGTAGGGAGAGGATTTATGGTGTCTGACATGATATTTTCCCAGCAGGTTTTGGACTTCGGCCCTAAAGTGGGAACCTTGGTCACTTATGATTTCATGTGGAACCCCGTATCGACAGAATATGTTCTTTTCTAGGAATCGAGCGACATGTTTGGCCGTTAATTTTGCATAGGAGATTGCCTCTACCCATTTAGTGAAGTAATCAATTGCGACTAAAACGTACTCGTGTCCCCCTACGCCTGTTGGTGTTACCTTGCCGACTATATCTATACCCCAGGTGGAAAAGGGCCATGGAGAAGTAAAGGTGTATAGTTCTGAGGGAGGCAAATGGTTAAGGTTACTGAAGATTTGGCATTTTGGGCAAGTTTTTACAAAGTGATGGCAATCGGTTTCCATAGTGGTCCAATAGTACCCTGAGCGGGATATTTTTCGGGATAGCATTTTTCCGTTCATATGGGGTCCGCACACGCCGTTATGGTATTCTTCCATTAGTCTTTGGGCTTGGTTTTGGTGGACACAAAGTAACTTGATTTTATTCGGCGTGTATTTGTACAGTTCTCCCAGAATTATGCTATATTGTGAAGCGAGGAGGCGTAGGGCCTTTTGTGCTCGCGGGAAGGTGTTTGGGGGGAATTCCCCACTTGTTTTGAAACGAAGGATGTCCGTGTACCATGGTTCTTCTTCGGTTTTTTCAGGTTCGGAGTCTATGGCGCAGCAATAAGCCGACTCTTTCCTTCGCTCGACCCGAAGGGTCATTCCGTCCCATTCATTCGGGATGTTGAGCATTGAAGCTAGTTTCGCTAGTGCATCCGCGAATTGGTTTTCGTCTCTTGGCAAGTACGTATACTCGATTTTTTCAAATTGCTCGACTATTTGGTCTAAGTTAGCTTGATATTTTGAGAGACTAGTGCTTCGGACCTTCCATCTTTTGGATATATGGTTGATTATTAGGGAAGAATCCCCGAAGACTTGTAGATGTTTGACTCCGAGGCTAACTGCGGCCTCTAGCCCAACTATGCAGGCCTCGTATTCGGCGGCGTTGTTTGTGGCCTCGAAGTCAAGTTTGACGGAAATTGGTATATGGGCCCCTTCGGGACTGACTAGGAGAACTCCGACGCCGCATCCTTTCGGGTTGGACGCGCCATTGAAGTATAGTGTCCAATAGTCGTCTCGTATCATCAGAAGTTCCTCGTCGGGGAGAAGTTCCTCATTCGTGGCATGCTCGGCCAGGAATTCGGCTACCGCTCTTCCTTTGATTGTTTTTTCTGGCATGAATTTTAGGTCGAGTTCTGAGAGCATGGCTAGCCACCTGGACAGGCGACCATTTAGGGCGGGCTTTTCGAACATGTATTTTAAGGGGTCTAGTTGTGACACTATATGAACAGTGTGGGCCAATAGGTAATGTCTGAGTTTTTTGGATGCCCAGACGAGGGCGAGGCAGGTTTTCTCAAGTTCTGTGTATCTCGTCTCGTACTGTATGAACTTCTTGCTCCAGTAGTAAATGGCTCGCTCGGATCCATGTACACACTGTGAGAGCATAGCTCCCGCTGCAGTATCCGTGACGGTTAGGTATAGGCGTAAAGGGATTCCAGGCAAAGGCGGGGAGAGGACGGGTGGTTTGCTTAGGTATTCTTTGATTTTATCGAAGGCAGTTTGGCATTGTTCATCTCATTCGACCTTTTCTTCTTTTCTTAATTTTTTGAATATTGGCTCACAAGTCATAATAAGCTTGGAAATGAACCTACTAATGTATTGCAGCTTTCCTAGGAAGCCCCTTATCTGTTTTTCAGTTTTTGGTGGGGGCATTTCGGTAATGGCTTTGATCTTAGATGGGTCAATCTCGATTCCTCGCGTACTAATAACATATCCTAGCAATTTTCCCGAGGTTACCCCGAACACACATTTTTGTGGATTTAGTCTCATGTTATATTTCAAGATTCGGGTGAAGAACTTTTTAAGTGCCGGGAGGTGACCGTGCCGGTCTTTAGATTTGACGATCATGTCGTCCACATAGACCTCGATTTCTTTGTGTATCATGTCATGGAGTAACGTGGTGGCTGTTCTTTGATAGGTGGCCCCCGCGTTTTTCAAACCAAAAGGCATTACAGTGTAGCAATATGTACCCCAAGGGGTAATGAAAGTTGTTTTTTCCATGTCTTCTTCTGCCATGAGTATTTGATTATATCCAGCGTACCCGTCCATAAAGGAGAGGAGCACGTGCTCTGCGGTGTTGTCTACTAGTATGTCAATGTGAGGTAGAGGGAAGTCATATTTAGGACTGGCTTTGTTGAGGTCTCGAAAGTCTACGCACATTCGCACTCGTCCATCTTTTTTAGCTACGGGGACAATATTGGCCACCCATTCTGGGTAGTTGGAGACTTTTATAATGTCGGCGTCTAATTGTTTAGTGACTTCTTCTTTTATTTTCAAGGCTATCTCTGGTTTGTGCCGCCGTAGCTTTTGTTTTACTGGCGTCATTTTGGGATCTAGCGGAATTTTATGCTCAGCGATTTCTCGATCTATTCCTGGCATGTCTTTGTAGGACCAAGCAAAGACACCCTCGAATTCCCGCAAAGTGGAGATTAGGTCGGCCTTTTCAGTGGGAGTTAAGGTGAGGCCAATTTTAATAATATTAGGATTTTCTTCTGTTCCAATATTTACCGATTTTGTGTCCTCAATTATAGGGGTTTTGAGTTCTTGTTTACTTACAGCTTTTATTAATTCGGTATATTCCTCTTTTGGCTCTTTTTCGTGCTCATTAGTGGCGAGACATTCTGCATTATTACTCGGATTTTTAAGCGGCACATACTCAAAAGTTTTGTTTATCTTATTAAAGTCATGAAACATTACATCAAAAAGATCTCCCGGAGTAGAGATTTCCGGGTCTAAACTATTTTTGGGAGGGGTTACAATTTTGCTAGGTTCGGACTCAGAGTCAGACTCGGATTCAGACTCTAATTCTTCGTACATCGGACCCTCTCCCGCAGATATCTTGAACTTCATCCCACGAGCATTAGTCCATTTGAAAGTCTTGCGCCACCCTTGTTGGATTTGGTCATCTTTTGAGGGTGATGGAGCGATCAATTTAGTAGGATCGAATACTTCATCTTGGAGAGCTAATGCCATAATTTCTGTTTCTTTCCTCGCTCTTTTCTTTTCTAACCCAAACAATAGCCCGAAAGCATGTGAGTTGGGGAGCGTTTTTGGCATAGCATGATTCTTTGGGGCGAGTGGCCTTTGAGAACGTAAAGGGTCGTGTCCCAGAGCATGCATCTCTTGGGTTTGTGCGACCTCTAGGTATAGATGTTCGGGATATGCTTCTCCCATCGCGTTCCTTGATGGGTATCACGGGCAAGTACTCAGGGGCCCTGCATTATTGTTGTGGAGTAGGAGACACATTAGTTTGTTTCGTGAGTCGGTTTTTTAGACATTCCATGGCTACCCTTAAGTCGGACTAGTATATTTGGACTGCTATGTGTGCACTTTGAACTCTTTATATTTTCGAAAATCTCTGCCCGTGTGACATTCATAATTATTTGCATGGTCGACTTTTAGTGCCGAGCATTGCTTTTGAAATCGAGTGCTTTTCTTACGCCCTCGTAGCAATTCTTTTTATGAACACATTTTTTTTGCGCTACGTATTTTCCTTTCGCGCGGGCACCGAGGCTGCTGCGCCTGACCAGAAGGCCAAGCAGCAACTTCAGCGCCCAGCGAGGGGCGTGAGAAATTCTGGCGCCCAGCCAGGGGCGTTGAAAATGCGTCCCTGGCTGGTTCTCGTTTTCCGTCTTCTGTTTATGCGACTTCGATTTGCGTGCTTGCCTAATAACGTCCTTTACGCGTAGAAGCGTTTGTGGGATTCGTTACAGGCCATCCCGAGACGCGCTTGTTTTTGTGGTGATCATTCGGGTTTGCGGAACACGTGTTTCGGTATAACTCTTCGGCAAATTAGTCTATGAATGTTTGGGCAATTTTTAAGGTCGTTGGTTTTCTAGGATAGTTTGTCACACACAATCACATATTTCGCTACACATAACTACATTACAAACATGGATTTGAAAATTAAATATGTCACGTAGTTTATGATAGGCTTCTAAGGGTAGTTTATTTGCGCCTGGCTTGGTACCGCTTCTATCGTAGATCCAACACATGCCCCGGTCGAGGTAGTGTGTTCAACAGACGAATTTCGCCCAAGAGGCCAACCCGCAAGTGCAAGCCAAGGGGGCATGCAGGCGAGAGGGACCTAATGAGCGAGCGATTGGGTTCGGGATAGGTGTACTACCTGCACAAGTACCGAGTGGGCAACATGCGCGGCGTATGCACCCCCCTATTGGCGGAAAAAGGTATCCTTAGTCCCAACTCCCGAGGGAGCCGAGATTCGTTATGCGGTTCTGCCCGTTCACATTAATATGCTGATTTTCAGGTCGTCCCAACTTGATGGGGAAATAAACGAGGGGTAGGATCGTTTCACCCTTCGGCTATTTTGATTACCTACAAGCACGAGTATTTCCTTCACTATCCCTAGTGGAGTCGCCACTGTGAGGGGGTCGAAAAAGCACGAGGCTAATGCGTGACCTCGTCCCTCGTGGGTGTGACGATTCTTTTTATTCAATCATGTGTAATTGGATTTCCTGTGAGTTTACACCCAATTGACTAGTAATATAGGAGTCGCCATTCAGTTTTTAACGACAATGAGAAAAACTGACAAAACCCGGTTATCGTGACATAAAGGGAGTGCAATTATGTTTGACCACGACGGCCGTAGGTTCCCTTGTGATCCCTGGTGTGGGGATCTCTCAACTTACACCCGCAAGGTAGAGATTGAGGGTTCGGGGGACTGTAACTACCGAGAGGAGTACTTCGCTCGTCGATAACTCCAGAGGCAGGATATCCTTACTAGCTCAGCATAAATAATTGAAGGTACATGCGTTAACTATTAAACTAATCTGAGTTGATTTTAGCAATATGCAACATATAATACTAGATCGATCGTGATTATCTGATTTAAATAGTATTAAGGGACCTAGCATGATAATCCAATTTCCCAAAAATATTATATTTGTTAGGCATGATAGAACAATCAGATTTAATTAGTTTAACAGTTCATAAAAAGGGCGAGGAAAGCGATTAAATCATCGAGAAGGGGCACATTACGACGCACCCTTGAGAGGTGCGTCACGGTTCTCAGAAAACTAACCACTTTGACTTTGCTATTTCTCCTTTTTATTTAACGAATCTCAAATTATGGGACAGGATACGTTCTGTTCGATTTATGGATCGATTGCGACAGAACGCGTGAACAGTTTCGCAACGTGAGGCTTAGGCTAAGGGTTGGAGTCAATACTTGTGTGTTGTGTGTGTCCTTTTCACGTCGAATTTGGGGCTGTATTTATAGGGAAGAGTTCGTGGAAAGATAGAATTGCAGAGTTCTAATCCACAAAGAATTAGGAAAAACACGTACCCAGGTATTTTCAGCGCCCAGGCCTGGGCGCCGAAGATTTCGGCGCCCAGAGCCAGGCGTTGAAAATAGGGTCTGGGCTGTTTTCTTAGTCATATTCGGATTCCTGAAATCCGTAGTGTTTGAGACTTAATCGAGTCTTTTAGTGCGTATCAATTTCATGACGGAATGCGTCTGGGCCCGTTACGAACTCTAGGCTCGTTAGGATTTTAATTAATACGTAACTCTTATTTCCGAATCATATTAGGAATAGGATTCTCGCAGTTTTCTATCTCATTTAGGATTTATGTTGGAATGCAATACCTAATTCTGACAGGTTTCTATCCTTTATGATTTGCCACTTTTAGAAGCTACCTTTTACGGCAGTTACTATTTTTAGCAGGTTTCCATAAATAGCAGTTTTCTATAAATATCAGGTTTCCGGTGAAATGAAAAGGGGAATTGAGATTCGTTTATTTTATAGGAGATGCGTTGTCAAGTGGAGATCTATGCTTTCATCATCGAACCTTTCCCTTTCGGGAATGGGGACAAAAGTAGGTGTCTACACCCATCGAAAAATCAAAATGTTAGTACTGAAGTAAAGTTATTAAACCTATAAAATAGTGGGTATCATTTTCTTCTTTTGCTCTGGAGTGAGTGATTTTCTGTCATCGCTTTTGATCCCTCCATATCGATTTTTGATCTTGCATACATTGATCTCCGTTTTCGTCCATTATAAAACTCTAAAATTACACATATCAATTTGGTTCTTATAAGTTAATTATATTAAACTTTGTTGTAATTTGATATTGCTGAATTTTTTTATGGTAATTGAATTGAAACGCTAATGTTTCCAATCACCCGTTCCAATTTATCTCCTTTCAATATCCTTTATTAAAGATCAGTAAAAAACTTGTAAATTAAAAACCACGTGTTGTACGAACTATATTGGAGAGTGAATAATGTAATGTATTTACTATTAATTTGCTTTTTTTAAAAGATTGTTTTTAAGTTTTTATTTAGATTATAATCGAGTTTTTCTTTTCTGCTAAGACAAAGTTTTAATTTAAAATAAAAAATTAAAAAAAACGTTATTTTGATGACTTTTGTTTTTTCTTTTCTGTTATAACAAAAGTTATAATTAAAAATAAAATAAATATTTATTATAATACCTTTTTGATTTTTTTTGCTTAAACAATTTTTTTTTATTTAAAATAGAATAAATAATTTTTTTCCTTTTGTTTAAACAAAAATTTTAATTTTAATTTAAAATAAAATAAAATATTTTATTTTGATATTTAGTATTTTTATTTTCCGCTAAAATAAAAGTCTATTTATTTTCGTTTTAATAAAGTTCGGAGAATGGGCCTATAATCTCTATTTTCGTTTTCGTTTTAAAAAAGTTAATAAGAGATATATAATCATTTTCGTTTTAATATAGTTTGGATAATGGGCCTTTTGCATTCTTAAAGCCCAAATAATGTTAGCCGACCCATTTTGTTCTCAAAACAAAGCTCCTCCTATTTCCCATTTAGACAAACAGCTAACATTCTAAACCTATTTCATTTTGATGTCCTCACCGTCGCTATCTTCCCTCTCTCTAAAACCTGAGTTTGTTTCTCCTCCTAACCCCTCATTTCTCTCTCCTCATTTGTTGTTCTCCTTTCTTTCTCTCCACAAAAAATGGTTTCAGATATATAATCATTCCAATTATTTAATATCTTAGCAAAATAAAATGGCGAAAACCTTCAGAAAAAGGAACATCGGGAATATTTTTCGCATACCTCTCTCGTCTATTTTCTAACACATGTAAGATTTGTTAAAAAAATGGCGAGCGCCGTCGATTACACAGGTATATTCTCCTTTTCGTTGTCTTAAATTAGCCTTATTTGGACTTCATTTAGAATTTTAGGGTTTTAGCAATTCATGTTTTTGGGTTTAAAATCGAAATTTAATTCATGCACGCATCGATTTTTGGAATAGATAGATTATGTAGCGTTTAGGGCCCGGATTAATTTGTTGCTTAATTGTAGTTGCATTTTGTTTTCTTAATTATTGCTTAACTAATTTATTTGCATGTCGTTTTTCCATGGGTTGGAAATAACGGTGGCGGTGTCGTTTTTCCGGCAATATTTCTATTTCCGATAATATTTTCCGATACGAACCATGTTTCTGTTTACGGAAACATCTAGGACTTGGATAATATTTATATTTCCGTCATGAACCATGTTTCGGTTTCCGGGAATGTCATCCTTTTTACGATTTCAACTCCCAATGGAACCGAGATTCGTCGTTTCCGAAGGTTCATAAATGGAGTACTTAATGAATAATATATTCACTTAAATACTTGATCTGTTCACATACTATTTGTGTGACCCTATGGGTTCAGTCAAGAGTGAGTTATGGATTAATATTATTAATTCCACTTGAACTGAAGCGGCCTCTAGCTAGGCATTCGGTTCACTTTATCTCACTGAATTATTAACTTATTAATTTATACTGAACCGCATTTGTTAGACTTAGCATTAAATGCATACTTGGGCCAAGGGCATTATTTCCTTTAGTCTCCCACTTGTCCTTAGGGACAAGTGTGCATTTCCTAATTCCTTTGTCGCTTGATGCCTGCTCATGAACATTAGGTAAGAGTAGTCATCCTTATTATGTCCAGAGGTATTTCTCGATTTCAAAGTTCAACTGATCAAATAAACAGATAATCATAGCCTATGATTCATCTGAGCACGGCCATGCATTTTTTAGTTTCTAGCTCTCCGAGTGGCCTTGTACAACTTTAGGCATCTCATCCCGATATATGGGAGGACAATCCCAAACTTGTGATCTTGGGGTTACAGTTCGTTTGTTAGGTGATTACCTGAGCGTTGCCGTTATAGTCTCCTTTTACGTTGCGACGCTTGACAACGTCAAAGTAACCAGGTCTCAAACAAGTAATCTCAAATCACTCAGGTATTGAGGATTAGTGTCTAATACTGTAATAAAATTTACTTATGACAGATTTTCATCTTTTACAGTAAATTTTGATAGGTATGTCCGATACTAATCTTATCAAGTAAGTATCTATGCAAATGAAATAGAAACAGAACTACAGTAAATTGCCATGTCCACATAGTTCAAGAAACAGAACTACTAGTCATCTTGCACTCTAGTCGTCTAGCGTTTTCTATGCGTCCACCTTTATAGAAAACATCCGACCAGGGACCATTTTCAACTTTTGACATTCAAGTTAACTTGATATACATTTCTTAGTCACAGGACTGGTCCTGACAGTCTATCTTGAATATATTGTCAAATTGAAAGGACTCATCATTTAATAAACAACAAAATTAAATGGAAAAATGAATTCCTATTCATTTATATGAATGGTTCACCAAAACTTTTTACAAAGTACTCCCTACGTCCCAGGTTAGTTGTTACACTTTTCATTTTTGTCCGTCCGACATTAGTTGTTACACTTCTAAATTAGGAATGACCCCACAATTAATATATTGTCTCTCGCTTCCCACTAAACATTTTTTTGTTCCCACGCCCTCTCTCATTCAATTAAAAAAAATACGCCACTAACTCCTATCACATATACTTTTTAAATAAAATAACAATTGATAACCAAACAACCACTTATCACCTAAAACTTTGTGCAAAGGTAAGTGTAACAACTAATCTGGGACGGAGGGAGTAGTAAACTCTAAAACGTTAAAACATTTATTAAGGACATCAAAGCCATTCTCCAACATGCTTGATTCCCATAGTTGTAATGTGCGAGTTTGAAGGAAATAATGCCCTTGGTCCAAGTATGCATTCAATGTTAAGTCTAATAAATGCGGTTCAGTATTAATTAACAAGTTAATAATTCAATGAGATCAAGTGAGCTGAATGCCTAGCTAGAGGCCGCTTCAGTTCAAGTGGAATTAATGATATTAATCCACAGCTTACTCTTGACTGAACCCGTAGGGTCACACAAATAGTACGTAAATGGATCAAGTATTTAATGGCATTAAATACTTTATCTATGGATATTCGAAATCGACGGATCTTGTTTTCAGTGGGAGCTGAGATCGTCACAAGCAAGAAATGAATACTACGGAAACGATGATATTGCCGGAAACGGAAATATGGATCGTGTCGGAAATATAAATATTATCCAAGTCGTAGATGTTGTCGGAAACGGAAACATGGTACGTATAGGAAAATATTATCGGAAATGGAAATATAGCCGGAAACGGAAATATTGTCAGAATCGGAAATATTATCGGAATCAGAAAATAGTTCCGGAAACGGAAATATTAAATATTTGTTCGAAACGGAAATTAATTCCGGAATCGGAAATATTAAATATTGTTCGTATTGGAAATGAATTCCGGAACCAGGAATTTAATCGGAAGCGTATCGTACGAATAAGCATCGGACGTGGCCTGCTGGACGAAGGCCCAGCACGAAGCCAGGCCATCGCCCAACAAGCAAGGACGCGCGCCAAGGCAGGCCCAGCGCGCCAAGGCAAGGCTGCCCAGCGTGGGCTGCGTGGGCCGAGCGCACGCGTACGGGCGCCCTCGTGGCTCCGTGCGTGTGTGTTTGTGTCCATGCACAATTCCTAAATCTATTAGGATTTGGTGTATGATTAAACTCCTATTCCTATTAGGATTATTTAATTAATTAGAATCCTTGTAGGATTCTAAGTTTAATTAAATCGTATCCTACTAGGAATCCAATTCCCTTTCCAAACCTCTATAAATAAGGGCCTAGGGTCATAATTTATGAGCACGATTAAAGTACTCAAAGGGTAAGTTTTTGAAAGAAAATTCAGCCACTCTCTTGCACTAATAGCCGAAAATTCCTAAGCACCTTAAGGGCGATTCAAGTTGGTCAATCTTGAGGCGGATCCGGACGTACTGTGGAGTATCTACGGAGGGACGACACTTGAAGTCCTAAAGACTTGTTCTTGTTCGGTTCGGGCGCAGCTAGGGAAGGCACGCTACAGAGTGTATGCATCTGTACTATGCTAAATGATTATGTGTAAATAATATGCTTTCCTGGCTTTATGGTTTTTCCGCATGATTTATGTATTGTCATATGTATCATAACCTAACAGTGGTATCAGAGCCTCTTATTATTTTCATAATCTAAATTGCATAAACATGGTTAAATATTACAAATTTGCAAGAATTAAAAGGGGTGATTAATTTTCGTAATTGTTAATTAATTGCAAATTGCGTTTATTTAATTATATGTACGCAGTTTTTCGGCAGTTTCTTCGTTACTCATCCAAATCGAGTGATTTTTGTGTCAATTCCGCATGTAAAAGGCATTCTCAAATTCGAAGCCTAACTATGACTTTTCGGAGGTTTTAGTTTTTCGAACGCAAAATTTCGTAAATTTAAGATGTTAAATTAAATATTTGCGATTCTTGTTGATAAATCTTGAATTTTTTATTGACCTACTGTATATGTTTAACAAGTTTGAATGCCTAGCCTTGTTAATTATGCAATCTAATTTGTAATTATGATTAATTTGTTGAAAATTGGAATAATTTAGAATTAATTTGATTTTCATAATTAGTTAATAATTTAATTAGATACCTATGATTAAAAACCACCATAAAAATTATAAATTTGTGTTAAATTTTAAATTTTTATGACCTAGACTTGAATCCATGTTAATCGGAAATTAATTAATTAATAAATTTTCGATTTTTTCGCCCTAAAATTATGAAATTAATATGATTTATGAATTTGTCATTAATTTTAAAAATAAAATTTTTAATTTTTATGCGATTCGCTCATATAACTTGTACGCACAAAGCAATGGACGCTACGTGTTACCCTTAAGGGGTGTTGTATAGTGCGGGCATGCGACGACGAGCAAGGGAGCACGTCGCCCATGCGGTACGAATGAAATGAGCAAGGCTATGGTGCACGAGCACAAGGCAGCAACCTTGCCTTGTGTCGTGTGCTGTGAGCGATGGGCGAGTGGGCAAGGCGAGAGCAAGGCAGCGACAGTCGCGTGTGGGCAGCAGGCGAGCTGCGCCACGACGCAATTGCCGCGCGCAACCTGCGAAGCCTCGCGCGCAGCGAGCGCAAGCTCGCGTGCGACGAGCGCTACGCCCAGCGATGGTGAGCTGCGAGCGAGTTGCGACGAGCGCTGGCGCGCGCCTTGCGATGGTGAGCAGCAGCAGATGCGACGCAGCACATAGGCTCCGCGCACATGGCCAGCGATAGCTGCGTGCGTGTGGCCTATGGCTGTGCGTTGCGTGATGATGTCGCGCACCTCATGTTACGATTAGATCGTTTCAAAATTTTAATTTGAAATTTTCAATTTACGTAATTTTAATTAATTTTAAAATTAATAATTTAAATTATTTTCTTGGATTTTAATTTTCAATATTATAATTATAATAAATTTCATTTATTCTAATTATTTTACTAAAATTAAAATCATGAATTAATTTAAATACTACTGAAAATAAATTAAATATGTGGATTCAATTATAAATTTATATGAGCTTTAAATTTTAATTAAATTTGTATGTTTCCGGTTAGAATAGAAATTCATTTTTATGTTTAAAATTATTAAAGCATATGAATTTATTGGTTTAAGTGGGAGCCCTTTTAGTCACAAACTCTTGATTAGGTCTACAAATCCTTAAGGTTAAAACAACTTGATTAGAATTAATAAGGACTGAATAATTTGTAGATTATTGGTGCCCTTGATTAATTGCTGCAAATATTTATGTGATGCATAACGTGTTTTACTAACCAGCTATGTGGGCCATTCATGATAATGAATGGGTGAATGGTACATATTGTATATGTACTGTTTTGCAGGTTATGAAGTGACTAGTATGGCCCAAATAGGATAGAAAATATGGTCTGCGTACCATTAATTTGAATGTAATTGGTCTAAAGTACCAAAATTGCTTTTCAATTCAAATATGGTCTGCGTACCATCAAATAGTTGTAATTAGTTTAATTATAGCTTATCCTATTTGAAGAAAATGGTGCCTCCCACGGAGATTTTCGAGACGGACTTTGAAGTTGAAGCTTCAAGATGAAGTCGGGCCATACTAGATCACATTTATCTTATGCATGCTTTAAGTTATTTATTGCTTTAAATATGTCTTAATTATGCATGAGATTGTGGCTTGATTATGTTGCATGATTAAGGATTTTAGTTCACTTAAAATCTAACCAACATAGTAAGAGCCTTAAGTTCCAAACTTAAAAATTGAGTTAAAAGGTGCCATGCCAAAATATACACTTGCTTGGATATCCTTTACATCAATCTAGTAATAGTTTTCGCTCAGCGAGGTGTTACTTATTGGTCCTAAAGGGGCAAGGTACACAAATAATTGTGAGTACATGTTAGTTTTGGTGAAACTCAACGATATAAGTAAGGAGTCCTTTTATGTCGTGGCAAAATCGATAGGTTTACCTAATAAGTTCTTAGACGTGCCTATCAACCAAGAATAGTTTCTAGACTATTAGCAAAAGGTTTTTGCTTACCAAAAATGTTTTAGGATTAAGTCGACAAACTGTGCTTAATTCTTCAATGGTTTTAGGATCTTGGAATCATTTTATTCACACCTGCCGGAACAATAAATTCGAATAAAAATGCTAATAACTTGTTTAAATTGCATGATTGCTTTAATTTTCAAGTTATTACTCATGATAAATGTTTAGACTTAGCATGCTTCATTGTATGTTTTAATTATTGTTTATAATTAAATATCTTGCACTGCAATAAATCTTTTTAGAAAGGTAACAGTAAATTTCCTCGATTGGTAGTGAATCTAAGAAACGATTCACGGAAATAAGAGAAAATGAGAAATTTAAAATATACGTTTCTTTTAGCGACTTTTATGGTTGTTTTCGAGTATCAAAGTCGAATGGCGAACCGATTGGTGCTTGTGAATTCAAAATACAATGTAGTTTTGAGATCATAAAGCATTGAGTTTAAACGCTCAGCTTTACCAATGGTTAACAACCTAAAATCATTTTCCATTTAATTCTCGAATGAGGACTAGACATTCGAATAGATCGATGCTTAGAGAACTTTAGAAGCTTTTGGTAAGATCATCTAGTTGAAACAAAAATATTCAACATAAATGGTAAGAACTTTGTTGGAGTGACATTGGACATGTCTAAACAAAGTATAAAAGTCAACACTGAGAATTCAATTCTTAAGGCTATTAGAAAGGGTACAAGAAATAGGAAAACAAAGGATCAAATGAAAGGAATTTACGATTCCGTTTCTACCTATAAGTTTATGTTTAAAAAGAAGTGACCTAGCAATCAAACTTCCTTGGTATCATATACCGCTTGAGGTTCTTACTTCGGTAATAACTCAAACAATGGAAGATAGGCTACACTAATGACCTACAAGTGGGAAATGAAGCATGGCAATGCTACATTAGTTGTAGGGTCATCTAGTTTGTTTTAAGTCCTTTCAAAGGCTGGAACTTAATGGCTATTTTGTTCCATAATCAGCATACCTAAATTTCTGTCTTCATAACACAGAAAGACTCACATTCAGAAGAACAAAAACAATGCTTGTTTGTTTGTTTATTTGAATGAAATGGTCATTTACGGGTTGAGTTAATATGCTTGATTAAAACAAACAACTCTTTAACAATAAGAACTTTACTAGGTTCAAATCAACCCCTTGATTTGAGTTCCACTAATCTTTGGCATTGTTGCTTAGACCATATCAACAAGTTAACATTCAAAAGCTCTATTTTGATGGACTTTTGAAAGTTCATTGATTTCTAGATCAATTTAAGACTACTAGTCTTACTTGTTGAAAGTAACAAAAGATATGAACTATTGTTAGAACGCCTAGACAATAGAGTTTAAAGCTAAAGAAAGGTTTTATGACTTTATTATTTCATACAGATTTGAGTGAATATAGGTACTGTGGAGTATCTACGGAGGGACGACACTTGAAGTCCTAAAGACTTGTTCTTGTTCGGTTCGGGCGCAGCTAGGGAAGGCACGCTACAGAGTGTATGCATCTGTACTATGCTAAATGATTATGTGTAAATAATATGCTTTCCTGGCTTTATGGTTTTTCCGCATGATTTATGTATTGTCATATGTATCATAACCTAACAGTGGTATCAGAGCCTCTTATTATTTTCATAATCTAAATTGCATAAACATGGTTAAATATTACAAATTTGCAAGAATTAAAAGGGGTGATTAATTTTCGTAATTGTTAATTAATTGCAAATTGCGTTTATTTAATTATATGTACGCAGTTTTTCGGCAGTTTCTTCGTTACTCATCCAAATCGAGTGATTTTTGTGTCAATTCCGCATGTAAAAGGCATTCTCAAATTCGAAGCCTAACTATGACTTTTCGGAGGTTTTAGTTTTTCGAACGCAAAATTTCGTAAATTTAAGATGTTAAATTAAATATTTGCGATTCTTGTTGATAAATCTTGAATTTTTTATTGACCTACTGTATATGTTTAACAAGTTTGAATGCCTAGCCTTGTTAATTATGCAATCTAATTTGTAATTATGATTAATTTGTTGAAAATTGGAATAATTTAGAATTAATTTGATTTTCATAATTAGTTAATAATTTAATTAGATACCTATGATTAAAAACCACCATAAAAATTATAAATTTGTGTTAAATTTTAAATTTTTATGACCTAGACTTGAATCCATGTTAATCGGAAATTAATTAATTAATAAATTTTCGATTTTTTCGCCCTAAAATTATGAAATTAATATGATTTATGAATTTGTCATTAATTTTAAAAATAAAATTTTTAATTTTTATGCGATTCGCTCATATAACTTGTACGCACAAAGCAATGGACGCTACGTGTTACCCTTAAGGGGTGTTGTATAGTGCGGGCATGCGACGACGAGCAAGGGAGCACGTCGCCCATGCGGTACGAATGAAATGAGCAAGGCTATGGTGCACGAGCACAAGGCAGCAACCTTGCCTTGTGTCGTGTGCTGTGAGCGATGGGCGAGTGGGCAAGGCGAGAGCAAGGCAGCGACAGTCGCGTGTGGGCAGCAGGCGAGCTGCGCCACGACGCAACTGCCGCGCGCAACCTGCGAAGCCTCGCGCGCAGCGAGCGCAAGCTCGCGTGCGACGAGCGCTACGCCCAGCGATGGTGAGCTGCGAGCGAGTTGCGACGAGCGCTGGCGCGCGCCTTGCGATGGTGAGCAGCAGCAGATGCGACGCAGCACATAGGCTCCGCGCACATGGCCAGCGATAGCTGCGTGCGTGTGGCCTATGGCTGTGCGTTGCGTGATGATGTCGCGCACCTCATGTTACGATTAGATCGTTTCAAAATTTTAATTTGAAATTTTCAATTTACGTAATTTTAATTAATTTTAAAATTAATAATTTAAATTATTTTCTTGGATTTTAATTTTCAATATTATAATTATAATAAATTTCATTTATTCTAATTATTTTACTAAAATTAAAATCATGAATTAATTTAAATACTACTGAAAATAAATTAAATATGTGGATTCAATTATAAATTTATATGAGCTTTAAATTTTAATTAAATTTGTATGTTTCCGGTTAGAATAGAAATTCATTTTTATGTTTAAAATTATTAAAGCATATGAATTTATTGGTTTAAGTGGGAGCCCTTTTAGTCACAAACTCTTGATTAGGTCTACAAATCCTTAAGGTTAAAACAACTTGATTAGAATTAATAAGGACTGAATAATTTGTAGATTATTGGTGCCCTTGATTAATTGCTGCAAATATTTATGTGATGCATAACGTGTTTTACTAACCAGCTATGTGGGCCATTCATGATAATGAATGGGTGAATGGTACATATTGTATATGTACTGTTTTGCAGGTTATGAAGTGACTAGTATGGCCCAAATAGGATAGAAAATATGGTCTGCGTACCATTAATTTGAATGTAATTGGTCTAAAGTACCAAAATTGCTTTTCAATTCAAATATGGTCTGCGTACCATCAAATAGTTGTAATTAGTTTAATTATAGCTTATCCTATTTGAAGAAAATGGTGCCTCCCACGGAGATTTTCGAGACGGACTTTGAAGTTGAAGCTTCAAGATGAAGTCGGGCCATACTAGATCACATTTATCTTATGCATGCTTTAAGTTATTTATTGCTTTAAATATGTCTTAATTATGCATGAGATTGTGGCTTGATTATGTTGCATGATTAAGGATTTTAGTTCACTTAAAATCTAACCAACATAGTAAGAGCCTTAAGTTCCAAACTTAAAAATTGAGTTAAAAGGTGCCATGCCAAAATATACACTTGCTTGGATATCCTTTACATCAATCTAGTAATAGTTTTCGCTCAGCGAGGTGTTACTTATTGGTCCTAAAGGGGCAAGGTACACAAATAATTGTGAGTACATGTTAGTTTTGGTGAAACTCAACGATATAAGTAAGGAGTCCTTTTATGTCGTGGCAAAATCGATAGGTTTACCTAATAAGTTCTTAGACGTGCCTATCAACCAAGAATAGTTTCTAGACTATTAGCAAAAGGTTTTTGCTTACCAAAAATGTTTTAGGATTAAGTCGACAAACTGTGCTTAATTCTTCAATGGTTTTAGGATCTTGGAATCATTTTATTCACACCTGCCGGAACAATAAATTCGAATAAAAATGCTAATAACTTGTTTAAATTGCATGATTGCTTTAATTTTCAAGTTATTACTCATGATAAATGTTTAGACTTAGCATGCTTCATTGTATGTTTTAATTATTGTTTATAATTAAATATCTTGCACTGCAATAAATCTTTTTAGAAAGGTAACAGTAAATTTCCTCGATTGGTAGTGAATCTAAGAAACGATTCACGGAAATAAGAGAAAATGAGAAATTTAAAATATACGTTTCTTTTAGCGACTTTTATGGTTGTTTTCGAGTATCAAAGTCGAATGGCGAACCGATTGGTGCTTGTGAATTCAAAATACAATGTAGTTTTGAGATCATAAAGCATTGAGTTTAAACGCTCAGCTTTACCAATGGTTAACAACCTAAAATCATTTTCCATTTAATTCTCGAATGAGGACTAGACATTCGAATAGATCGATGCTTAGAGAACTTTAGAAGCTTTTGGTAAGATCATCTAGTTGAAACAAAAATATTCAACATAAATGGTAAGAACTTTGTTGGAGTGACATTGGACATGTCTAAACAAAGTATAAAAGTCAACACTGAGAATTCAATTCTTAAGGCTATTAGAAAGGGTACAAGAAATAGGAAAACAAAGGATCAAATGAAAGGAATTTACGATTCCGTTTCTACCTATAAGTTTATGTTTAAAAAGAAGTGACC